>NC_054857.1:602957-1205914 GCF_016861865.1 Aspergillus puulaauensis
CCCCACGCTATTCACAGTCAAGTCTCAGTTCTGTCTCGGAGATCGAGAATCGCGATGGTCACACAAACAAGGGCTCGACGGAAACAAGGCTTCGGCATATTTGGGCTGAAGTACTGGAAGTCGAGCCCGAGGATATCAATAGTGACGACAGTTTCTTCGAGCTAGGGGGTGACTCTTTGACGGCTATGAGCCTAGGAAGCGCCGCTCGCGCAGACGGACTCAAGATAAGCGTTGCTGATATTTTCGCTCATCCGGAGCTGGAGGATATGGTCAAGTGTTGCCAGAGTGTTGATAGTCCCGTCAAGCCATCCCAAATTATTGAGCCCTTTAGCCTTCTACCGCGTACTGTCAACCGCGAAGAGCTATTGGCCGAAGTGGCTAGTACTTGCGGCGTTCCGAAGTCCGCAATTTGTGACGCGTATCCATGCAGTGCACTCCAAGAAGGCCTGATCACTGCATCATTTCGACAGCCGGGGGCTTACGTCGCGAATCCCGTTTTGAAACTTGCACGCAATGTCGACGTTGAAACGTTCAAGGCAGCCTGGCAGAAGACGGTCGACGAAATCGATATCCTTAGAACGAGAGTCATCCACACTGCCGCTGCGAACTTCGTTCAGGCCGTCCTGAAGCCTTCGCCAATTGACTGGGACCGGAGTGCATCTGACGTTGCTACTCGCCCTGGAGGACACTTGGCTGGATATCGCATCATGGACACTGGCTACTCAAGGACATTCACGTGGTCTATTCACCACTCAATCTATGATGGATGGAGCTTGCCTCTCGTGTTCGGGAGGGTTGAAGAAAACTATTCGATCTGTCAGAATGCTTCACGGCCATCAGTTAGCAGGCAGTTGGTTCCTTACAGCGCGTTCATCGACCACCTTCAAAAGCGTGATGTTGCAGCTTCTGAAAATTTCTGGCGGACGTACCTGGGTGATATCTCTGCGCCCCAATTCCCTGACATGAAGAGTGCCGGAGTGTCGAAAATCATCTCCTCAAACCGTCTTGAAATTAGCACCCGCATCACGCCCCAGAGGAAGGATGTCACACTCCCGGCGTTGATAAGAGCTGCCTGGGCACTAGTCCTTTCTCTACACACTGAATCCGGAGATGTGTGCTTTGGGGAAACAATCATGGGGCGGAACATCGAAGTCTCTGGTGCTGCCGAGATTGCAGGACCGCTGCTTACAACCGTGCCGACCCGAATTGCTGTTGATTCCAGTATGAAGGTCACCGAATACCTTGAGCGCGTGCATCAATCTACAGCTACAATAATTCCTCATCAGCACGTCGGCCTACAGCGCATCAGGAAGCTGAGCAAAGATACTCGCAAGGCCAGCGGCTTCCAAAACCTCCTAGTCATCCAGACTGGCATGAAGGAGATGGACTCCGCCATTTGGTCTATCGAAAGTACCGAGACAAACCAAGAATTCTTCACGTACCCACTCACAGTTGAATGCAAAGTGTCCGAAACGGTGAATCTTACTGCATACTTCGATGATCGGGTGATTCCAGCCTGGCGTCTCAAACGATTCTTGGGACAATTCAGTGCCGTTCTGAATCAGCTGGCTGATACTCCACAGTTTGATACCAAGCTGCTCTCCGACCTGGAGGTAGTTAGTGAGGATGACCGTACAGATATGGAGAGGTGGAATCGTGGGAACCCAACGTTCGTTGACCGAACCATCCACGAAATTATTAATGACCAGCGGTTGAAGTACCCCGACTCGCCATCTGTAGCATCATGGGACGGCAACCTATCGTACCAAGAACTCCTTGACACGGCCTCCGGATTCGCAAACCATCTTTCAGCACTGGGTGTGGGCCCCGAAACACTTGTCCCGATGTGCATGGACAAGTCTGTTTGGATGATCGTGACGATAATGAGCATCCTTATCGCAGGTGGTGCATTTGTGCCCTTGGACCCTGCACACCCTGTGTCCAGACATGAGGAGATTTTGGAGGAAACTGGAGCGAAGATTTTGCTGTGCACACCAAAGTACCAAAGCCGCTACCTTGGTAAGGTAGCAACGGTTCTAGGCGTGGATCAGACAACAGTGAAATCATACCAGGCCGCCCGTGCGAATGTTTCTACACGTGCTACGAGCTCCAATATCGCATACTCGATTTTCACCTCCGGCTCAACCGGTAGACCGAAGGGGATCATTATTGAGCACCGGGCGTTCACGAGCAGTACCATGGCATATGGTCCCATCATCCACCTGAAGGCCGGCATTCGCGTCTTCCAATTCGCGTCCCTGACCTTCGATGCAGCGGTAATGGAAATCTTAGGCACCTTGATATTCGGTGGCTGTGTTTGCATTCCAAGCGACGAGGAACGTTTGAATGATATATCAGGCGCTATCAGACGCCTGGATGCGTCGTGGCTTTTCTGCACCCCATCGCTGGCCAGCATTATGGAGCCATCCTCTGTCCCCTCACTGAAGGTCATCGTGTGTGGTGGGGAGATGATGTCGCACGAGGCTATGACCAAATGGTCAGACAAAGTCCACTTCATCAATGCGTACGGCCCAACTGAGACCTCAGTCTATGCCACGTTCAACCCGAATATCGGCAAGGACCGCAACCCGGCCAACATTGGCAAAACCATCCCATCTACTCACGCCTGGATTGTGGACCCGAACAACCATGATCGTTTGTACCCTGTGGGAACGGTTGGTGAGCTTGCATTAGAGGGGCCAGTGCTTGCGAGGGAATATCTTAAGAATCCTCAAAAGACTGCAAGTGCCTTCATCACGAACCCGAAGTGGGCACGGGACAAGGCGCACGGCACATCCAACCGTCGTATCTACCTCACGGGCGATCTAGCACGCCTAACCATCGATGGGTCACTTGAATACGTCGGCCGCAAAGACAATCAAGTGAAGCTCCATGGGCAACGGATGGAGCTGGGAGAGATCGAATACCGACTTCATGAACACCCACATGTACGACACGTTGTCATTGTTCTCCCCAAAACAGGGCGCCTACAAAAGCGCCTGGTCGCGATTCTTTCCCTCAACAGCCTGTCGACTGAGACCAGCCTCATATCCTCTGCCGGCTGCAGTCTTGTTGAAGAACACCTAATGGAGCGGCAGGGTATGGCTGAGCTGATGGAGGTCCAGGCTAACCTCGCCAGCCAACTTCCACCCTATATGGTACCCCAAACGTGGGCTGTCATCAACACGCTTCCCATGCTTGTTTCCGGCAAGATCGATAGGAAGAAGATCACTAGTTGGGTTGAGGCCGTGGATGATACCACATATAACCGAGTGATGAGAGGTTACGACAAACTCAAGCGCAGCAAGGCCGCTGTTTCGAAGGCACCCGTACCGCGCAAGAAAGATGACGCACTGTCAGTTTTACACGAAATACTAGCCCATGTGCTCAACATCCCAGCAGACAAGGTCGACCTTGGCATGTCATTTACTAGCATTGGTAAGTATCAGGCAGTATTCCTATCCGCCCGTGTATATTACTGACAAAGTTCAAGGTGGTGACAGTATCACCGGAATGGCCCTCGTCTCCCATGCTCGCAAGCGTGGTATCGCTCTTTCGCTTCTCGGTATTCTTCAGGCAACATCCATGAAAGAATTAGCCAAGGCTGCCGAGACAGGTGTCACGAGTCTGAACCAAGCCGAAGACTCTGATAGTTGGTTTGATCTTTCGGCCATTCAAAAATTTTACTTTGAGTATGCCGCGGAATTCAAAGGGTCAGCTCGCTTCAACCAAAGTATAACTCTACAACTGCCCCGTCGGATTGAACCCTCAGTTATCGCCAACGGACTTAATGCCATTACAAAACGGCACGCTATGTTAAGAGCTCGGTTCAGGCAGGTTAATGGAAAGTGGGAGCAGCGGATCATCACAGTGAGTATTCAGGGCTAATATGCCGGTCTCCTACTTGTACCCGTCTAACTCTATATTAGCCTGGTGAGGGTTGCTACGATTTTCAAGTCACTGCCTTGCGAGAGGAGCATGACCTTCAGCGCATGATAGCGATAACACAAAACGCTATCGACCTTCAGAACGGTCCTGTTTTCGCCGCCAATCTATTCGAGGCTCCTGGCGTTGATCAGATCCTTTTCCTTGTTGCCAATCATCTATGTGTTGACATGGTATCGTGGCGCCTCATCCTTCAGGATCTAGAGGAGTTCGTTCACTCTGGCTCCCTTACACCTGACTGGCCGTTCCCATTCCAGAACTGGTGCGCGAAGCAGCTTGAACACTCCAAAAAGGGCGACTACCAGAATCACCTCCCGTTTTCTCCGGCACCAGCCATGCCGGAATACTGGGGCATGAGGAATTTCCCAAATTGCTATGGGGACGTGAAGATGAAGAAGTTTTCGTTGAGCACCAAGAAAACTGCTCTTGCGCTAGAAAAGTGTCACACACGCCTTCGAACTGAGCCACTTGACTTGCTTTTGGCCGTGCTGATGCACTCCTTCCGGAGGACATTCACTGACAGGGAAGTCCCAACGGTTTACAACGAAACCCATGGTAGACATCCCTGGGATAGTGACATCGATCTATCAGGAACTGTGGGTTGGTTCACGTCCATATGCCCTCTCCCATCAAATTTGTCTTCTGGTAAGTGCCCTGCGATATGTTTGGGTGTCTTTGGAACTAATAAAACGCCCAGACGACATTATTGATACACTCCGAATGGTCAAGGAGGCACGACATAAGACCGTAAATTTTGGATCTTCCTTTTTCGCCCAGAACGTCCTTGCACCACAGAACGGCAATCAGTCTTCACCCATGACCCTTCCCTTCGAGATTGTTTTCAATTACCTGGGCAAGCTCCAGCAGCTAGAGCGAAATGACTCCCTGTTCCAGCACTATGGTAGGGCCTATGACGAGAACGACTTCATGGTAGCCGGCGACATGGGTCCGCACACTCCTCGATTCTCGCTGTTTGAGGTCTCGGCGATCGTTATCCGAGACCAGCTCCAGTTCTCCTTTACCTATAACAAGAATATGCAACACCAGGCTCGGATCAGCAGTTGGATATCTGAGTGCGAGGCAACTCTCCATGAAGCACTCGACGTTCTTCAGCAGGACTCACAGCTTGAAATCATGCCTTCAGACTACCCGTTGTTGTCGACCTCGCAGAGAGGTCTGCAGGTTCTCTTTAAAGAAACTCTACCAAAGCTCGGAGTCCACGGCCGCGACCTCGTTGAAGACATTTATCCTTGCTCGTCTATGCAGGAGGGAATTATGTTCAGCCAGCTCCGGGACCCTTCCGCCTACATTCTTCATACCATCTTCAATGTCAGGGACACCCGGAACAACGAACCGATCAATATTCCACGGCTTCGCAAGGCATGGCAGCAGGTGGTTGACCGCCATTCCATTCTGCGAACTATTTTCGTCGATAGTAGTTCCAAGGACGGATCATTCGACCAAGTTGTTTTGAGGAATCTCCACGCTGACATGGTGGAGCTTGAGTGCGACGATTCTAATATATTAGACCAGCTCAACCAGGTGTCGCTTGAAGACACAAACCGCAAGCACAGTATGAAGCAGTTACATCAGATCACTGTCTGCAAGGGATCTAACGGTGCGGCGGTCATGAAGCTCGAAATGAACCATGCAATCATTGACGGGGCATCGGTTGGAGTCCTTCTGAGAGACTTTTCATTGGCATACGAGCGTCAGCTTCCCTCGCAGCCCGGCCCGTCTTATCGTGACTATATCGCACACATGCGCAGCGACGCCAAAGAAGAGGGTGTTCAGTTTTGGACGCAGTATCTTCGTGGCATTCAACCCTGCCATCTTCCACCATCTGGGCAAGGCACAAAGGAACTGAAGTCTGTCAAGATGGACTTCCACCGCTTTGCGGAATTAAGGCAGCTTGGTCAAAGGGAGTCAACCACTCTCGCCAACTTGATACTCGCTGCATGGGCTATCGTGCTCCGAGAATTCACGGGTACCCAGGATGTGTGCTTCGGTTACTTGTCTGCCGGGCGTGATGCCCCCGTTGCTGGTATCCAGGACGCCGTCGGCATATTCATCAACATGCTCTGCTGCCGTGTTCAATTCTCACCGGGTCAGTCCCTAGCCGATACCTTCAAGGGAGTCCAGGATGACTTCTTCCGCAGCATTCCGTACCAGTCCTGCTCATTGGCAACTGTACAGAATGAGCTTGGTCTGGATGGTCAAATGTTATTCAACTCCGCTCTGTCTATCCAGAATAAGATGCCGTCCGCCAATTCTGGAGCCGATGCGTTGTCTTTTGATATCCAACAGGCGTATGACCCTAGCGAGGTAAGCGCAACCCCTAACGAGGTATCAATCTCAAATACTGACTACCAATACCAGTTCCCCGTCACCGTGAACGCGATGACCACACCGGGCGGCGAAGGTATACTTATGCGGTATTGGTCTAGCGCTATATCGGATTCCCAGGCAAATCTCCTAGTGTCAGGCATCGCACGCGTATTTGTTGCCTTTATCGAAAACTCGTCTGGCACGATTCCAGCCACCGGGAGCCTCGTCGCCCTCGAGCCTCAACAGCTCAAGAAGATGAGCGCTCCAGGTAGTCTCCGCCGGAGAAGCAGTGTCAGATCCAGATCCCCAAGGCTTTCAGTCAGCGATCCCCTTATCCAACAGCAGATCGATCAGCGGGTCAATGAGATCCTCAGCCGAGTTCTGAACAAAGAGGACCTAGCCAGACTCCAGGAGCCTAGCCGTGATACAGTGCCCCAGAATCCAGCCAACCCAGTTACCAATCCTGATTACCCAAGCGAAGTTCCAATCTCTCCGGTATCTCGTATGTCGTCAATTCGCCGTCGTTTCTCGGTTATTTCCCGGACAAGCCGCCGCCGAATGTCCATGGACCTCGAAAAGAAGCTTTTGGTGCTTTGGTCTTCCGCATTAAATCTACCCATCGACAGCATCGACCGACAGGACAGCTTCTTTAGTGTTGGCGGCGATAGCATCAAAGCAATGAAGATGGCCAGCGCAGCTCGCGATGAAGGACTCGTGATGACTGTGGCAGATGTCTTTCGAAACCCAGTCTTTGAAGATATGCTAGCCGTCATATATTCAACGGCTATTTTCCATACCGCTCCCATGGGCCCCGGTGAGGCCATCCAAGAGGAATATCACCCAGGCTCCAAGAAAGTCGGCGAAATCGTCGACGATAGCTTCCCTTCGGGCACGGTCTCCCACCAGTCTCTTCATATTACGAATGTTCCGGACATGCTGATCGACTCTCTACCTGAAGACATCTGCCCTAAGGTCGGACTTTTCAAGGGAGGTATCGCTGACGTCCTTCCTGTCACTGATTTCCAAGCCTTGTCTCTGACAGCCCAACTATTCGAATCTCGGTGGATGTTAAACTACTTCTACCTTGACGGTGAAGGGCAGCTTGACCTGAAACGACTCCGCGAGAGCTGCGCCCGTATTGTTGATGCATTCGATATCCTGCGAACTGTGTTTGTGTGCTCTGGAGCCAATTTCTACCAGGTAATCCTCAAAAAGGTCCGGCCATCTATTGCGATTTACGAGACCCAAACGGACCTGGACAGTTTCACGGCCAGCTTGCAGCAGCGAGACCGGGACCAAGTTCTGCCTCAAGGCGAACAGTTTGTTCAATTTGTGGTAGCCAAACGCCAGGGCACCAACCAACACCGTCTTCTCATTAGAATGTCCCACGCTCAATACGATGGCATGTGCGTTTCCAAAATCTTTGAAGCTCTCAAGCAAGGGTATGAGGGAGGTACTTTAGCCCCGGCTATGCCTTATTCCAGTTACATGCGCCTGCTGCCAAGTGCCATTTCCGCCGACCATTATGAATATTGGACCAACCTCCTGAAAGGATCACGGATGACTGAAGTTGTTTCGCGAGATTATCCTAACAGATACCAGACTATGGGTGCCTCCACTGATGTCAGCACAACAATCAATATCGGTCAAAACTCAACAATCGGAAATATTACGGTTGGCACAATTGTTCAAGCGGCTTGGGCTCTTGCTCTTGCGCGGCTATCCGGGGATGCCGATGTTGTATTCGGATTGACGACCAACGGGCGCAACGCATCCATTCCTGGAGTTCAAGATGTTGTTGGCCCTTGTCTAAACATTGTCCCCGTGCGAGTGACATTTGGCAATAGATGGACGGGACTCGATCTGATCCGATACCTCCAAGATCAGCTGGTTGCTACGATGCCTTACGAATCCCTTGGGTTCCGCGAAATCATCCAGCGTTGCACTGATTGGCATTGCAGCACATTCTTTTCGACTGCAGTTCTTCACCAGAACGTCGATTTCGAGGGCCAAATCGGCCTCGATAACAACCAGTATCGTGTCGGTGCGGCAGGGGCTGTCGATAACTTGGCTGATCTCACTCTGGTCTCCAAATCTCTCAATGCGAACCAAATCAGCCTCACACTAGGGTACCCTTCCAAGGGTCCCATCACAGAGATCTTCGCATCTCGAGTGCTTCATCTGGTGGCCGATACCGTCGTCACCCTCACCTCCAACCCCACTGCGCCGCTTCCATCGCCGACTACCCTCCGGTCCCTTCCCCCACAGACCGTCCCAGACCTCCCTAGGATCCCCGACCACGAGATTCTAACTTCCCAACTGAAGAGCCAAAACATCTCCGACATCCTGCTGCATTCTGCCATCCTCAGCAGAACCTGGCAGCAGGTCCTGCCTGCCATGCAATCCAACCAGAAGACATTCCAACTCGACACCTCATTCTATGATTTGGGTGGCGACGTTTTTGCCCTCGGTCAAGCAACATGGCTCCTCCAACAAGAAGGATATCAAATCCGGATCGAGGATCTACTTGATCGCCCCACGTTTCTAGGGCATATGGCAGTGCTTGCACAGGATACTATGGGTCAAAGCCTCCAAGAGGACATGATAAATGCGCAGCGAGAAGAGGCCCCCACTCCGGCTGAGAAGGCCGAGAAGAAGGTTCGGTGGAAAAAGGCATTTGGTATCATGGGCAAATTCTCCAAGAGGGAGAGCATTTCGTCATAAGCATAAATTGCTTGTCATTGTGTTAATATAGTTTGGAGTTTGCTGCTTTTCTCTTGCAAATTGCCTTCATTCTTTGGGTTTTACCTCCGGCTTGCGTTTTTTATTGATATTTGATTTCTAACCGGCTTTTTGGATTGTTATTTAGCGTATTCGGATTAGCGATTTCTTATTGAAAATGGTAGATATTTATATATCAGCTTCAACCAGTTACAGTAGTTGCTCCTCCCGTATACAACAAGGTTTATCGTGGCCAGTGCGCTTTCCTTGGCTTGCAGTCTTAATTTCAACCGGAAGGGAAGGAGCTATACATTCCATCTGGGGCAGGAACGATGGCGTCCATTGCTCCTTCCATTCCAGGTAAGCTGTATTTCCTAGGTACTAGGTAGCCGGGTTAACGCTCTAAGGGGGCTTCCAAGGGCTCATGGATTTACCCGTTTTGGTAAATGAAAAGGAGAATGGTGGTTGGAGGTCTGAAGGCAGGAATGGGTTGTGAACAGGTCCTTATATTAGGCAGGCGTAGTACTGCTAAGCTAACGAGACGGCGCGTGTTGCCGGTCATACCGAATGACAACAAGTACCGGCCACAGCTGCAACCCGACAGCACCCAACATCAAGCAGCCCGCAAATATCTGAGCACGCAAGAAATCTGCCTCTGATAAATTGACCAACGAACCCGCGATGGGTGTCCCAACCAAGGAGCCGATGGAGCTGATTCCCCACATCATCCCCATTCTTGTTCCGAGCATTTTAATATCCGGGCACAGGGCAGGGTGCGAGATTATGGACGTTGGTCCGGTCACTATTACGCCAGTCAAAAATCCCCAGTAACAGCACCATACGATAAAGCCTGGAGTGTTCGTTGCGGGGATCCATGTGAACATGGCAATTGCTGCTCCCGCCACGCAGGCTAAAAGTGTGCAAATGGGCTTCACCCGGGAGCCCAAAAGGTATGGCACTGTTCGACCAAATGCTGATGCGCCGTTGATGATAGCTAACATATAGAAGGAAAGACTTGTGGATGTCTCCAATACTGTGCGCGCATAAGAGGCGACGTAGAATAAGGGGATCCAATAACCAAGCATGACAAGCAGTAGAGAAAATGAGAACATCATATATGGAACGTCCTTAAATGCTTTCCAATCGACTAGGCTTCGAGCGCCGACCTTTTCACCCGATCGGCGACATAGCACCGCGCACGTAATGATGGCGAGGAACAGGTTGATGAATGCGATACAACGGACCGTCCAAGGGAATCCGATCCTTGGCTGGAGTTGGCGGAACATGATCGGAAAAACGACGCTTCCAACACTAGATCCTATTGACGCACAGCCAATGGCGATCGCGCGCTTGGTGGTAAAATACATGGATATCACCACCAGTGCTGGGATGTAGGCGATACCGCCACCAATTCCAACGCAAAAGCCTTGGGCTAGGATAACTTGGTAATACTCTGAGGCCAGGCTGGTCATCATCATTCCAAACACAATGAGAAAATTCCCCGAGACGATCAGGATGCGAAGGTGCCCCAGGTCGACCAACGGCCCCGACACAAGGCCCACCATAACAATGAGCGTGGCCTGGATACTGCCAACCCAGGACACTGCAGATGGCGACTCGCCAGAGAGTAATTGTGTCTGATAAAATTCCTGAAATGCGCCATATGTGCTGATTATTCCCCTGGATAAAGGTTAGGTTGCGTTCCCAAGCCTGCTCGCTGCCAACTCACCAGGTATTCACGAAGACGCAAAATACTGCCCCAACACTAAGCCACGCTTCAAAGCCACCGTTTGGAATTAACTTTCGCGACGGCAACTGTCCCTGAGGCACGGCCTGTTGCCCACCCGAGGGCTTTTCGCCGCCATTCCTAGCGATCTCTGCCTGGGCTGTCGATCTGCCTGGATAGGCTTCCGATGCGATGCTCGCTCGGCTACTGGTAGTTGGCGACATCCTAATTGGACCTCAACTTGCGCAGGATAGAAAAGTCCAAGTTTCCTAGCCCCGGCTTATTTCAGGGACCCTGCTGTCATTTATAATCACTCATATTTAACAATGGGGTCGGAGAAATGGCGCCATTTCCCCGGGCGGGGGGTCCCAGACCCTCAAGGTCGGCCTGCGCCGCTGTGCTTGTGGGGTGTCGGCTAAACCACACTGAGACCCGTCGCTCGGCTGAGTGTACCGGCACTTGGCGATAAATTAGCTTTCAACTGCAATTCGTGTATAGCATCATTAATCGCCATTATATAACCATCCAAGGAGCTTGGTTTCCGCTAGCACCGAGCACTTACGTTAGTGCTGTTTCGATATTGGCGCCAAAGGTGGTTTATTGACACGCCATCATGTTGGCAACTATCGTCATGCTCTTAGATGAATTGTCAATGGAGGGTAGGTATTTCCAAATTGCCCTGCCTGAGAGAATGTCTCAACTGAGGGGTATGTTATAATATCCAGCATTCTGCCATAACGCCGTTTGGCCGAAGGTGTCCGCCATCAGGGCATCGTCTAGGAGATTGTTACCAACATCTTCAATGGACCACGAGAAGTCCCCCCAGGGCATATCCGGCCTCCCATTACCGGACATTAAGGCGTCCTGCATGTAGGTACTCGTATTTGGTTGTGGGTTATATGTGGCTGGTACCATTTGCTCCTGGGGAAACCAGCTGGTTGATTGGGGCACCACGTTTGAGGTTGCCTGACCATGGGGTATAGGGGGTTGGATTGTGGGAAGGTTACGCCGGACATGGATCTTTCCCAGGAGAGGCACAACGACCGTCAACTCGCGGATAGATTCGGTGTTACTGTCCTCTTGTTGCAAAAGATTACGTAGAGCACGAAGTGAAGTGGCTCCATGCTCTGCAAACCCAGAGCCAGCTCCATCTTTTGACTTTTCTTCCATTAGCTCAATCACCCCCTCCACTACGCCTTCGAGGCGGGCCTTGTCAATCTGGAAGCTACGGTTATCGGTGGAGGGGCAGGAATGAGCCGTGAGGAGCAGGGACACCATAGCTGCGAAGGCCTGGAGATCAAGCAATCGCAGAGTAAAGAATCCCGATGGAAGCTTCCGTCGGAGGAATTGGTATCGTTGTGCAATGGACTCACAAGCATCCATACAGGCTAAGCGGCTGTAGAGATACTCTTCACTTTGATCTTGCCGGAGGGCGACTGGAAGGTGGGCCTTCATGACAATACAGTAGTGCATAAATTGAACAATATGATCAGGTTTCAAGTCATCGTCCATACTGATGGCCCACCAAGATTTTGGAGTCTGGGAAGCAAGATCCCTTGCCTCGCGAGCAATTTCCAGCGCCGAGGTGTAAAGTTTTGTGGTCGACCCTTGTGAAACGCTGAGGTCTTCTAGGTCGTAGATTTTAGGCGTGATATCCACTAGACGAATCATATATATCGCGGGTTGAACAACACCGCCAACTAGAAGAGGATCGGGATTCCGAACCGGATATCGTCTTGTGTATGGCGGTAAATTGATCAGCATTCCGGCCAGCCGATCGACTGTACAGATTAACTCCCAGAGCTGGACCTTTTCATCCTGAAGAGTTTGGTCCCCGACTCCATTGGCCTTTTTGATGCGGGCTAGTTGTGCCGCCTTGGGCAAGCCCATGAGCTCAGCAAGGGCGATAAGATGCCGCAGCCTAAGCCAGGCTTTCTGGGGATTACCTCGTCCCATTTGCCTAGTTATAACTCTAAGTCAGATCTTTGCCGTTGTGAATAGATAGATATTATGGTGCTTCAAATTCTTCTATGGAGGGAAATAGCGGGGATCACTTACAGCCGAATAAAGTGTATAGTCATTCCCAAACCTTCGAGCGTTCCAACTAATCTATCATGGGTCATAATGAAGTTTTCAACAATGTCCGAGACGGTACGGGAAAACTCAATTCTCTTTTGGTAGCTTTCCGCCTGGGCCTCTGGCGTCTTAGCCCCTTCGGGAACTTGTTGAGCCGTGATCGCTACTGTTAATAGCCACGAAGCCAAACGTATAACACCAACATCTTGTCGGCACATCTCTTCATAATCCTCAATTACCTCCTGATTCGAATTGAATTGGGACGGCTGGGGAAGCATAGAGTGCATCATCTGTAACCAGTCGTAGGAGCAAGACAACATTTCTACTGTGTCCTCTTTGGTCGGAATCAACTTTTGCAATGATGGTCGCAGGCTTTCCATGAGGTGAGCAGAGGCCTTCACCCGCCGTTCCTGCTGCTGCTCGTTGCGCCGATGCGTATCAACACTCAACCACTCGTTTTGAAACAATGAGCGTAAATGGGAAGGCTCTTCTGCAATAAGCATTTCCGACGCGGTTGATTCTGCACCAGAATCGTCGGAACCGGGTGAGTGTGTAGTCGTTCGGTCAACCTGAGTCGATACAACACCCCCGAGTTTGACCTCAATGTTGTTGACAATCTTGGTTAGTCTGCTAACCTGAGATTCTAGCTGCGCGATCCGGTACCGCGAGGGCAGACGCTGCGCCTGTCGCGACCGGCCACTCGATGTCTGAGCGACACAGGCTGTATTGCGCTCTGTGCACTGACGACATGTTGCGGCATCCTCAGGGATTCGAACGCAGCGAACTTTGCGTCGTCTACCTATATGACATTAGTCTAGGACTAGAGTCCGGGGAAGCGATTGATAAGAAGTACATTCGGTGCAGCTCTTGGTGCCCTTTCGGACGGAGGCAGGACTCTGTGCGAGCATGGCGGCCACGTGGAACAAACCGGCATTCGTCCGAAGCGGAATCCGTTACACCGCGGTCGACGGTGCGAGAGGGCGAGGACGTACTAATAAACCGATAATCGGATAATGATAATGCAAGGGAGGAGAACGTGGGGATGGGATTGTGGAAGTCTGGAAGGCAAATCGAAGGGGCGGATGACGGACGAAAGCGGACGAAAGCGGACGAAAGAGTCGGCCTCGGACTTCGGACATCGTGAGTCCGAGCAGGCCTTTCCCAATCGGGCAATCCCTTCACTATCGCCGCGAGTCTTTCGGTGTCACCAGTTCCTGGATTGGCCCAACCTTTGTCTGGGGCCTCTGGGCATTCAATCTCTTATTGTCAGCAAGCTCCATCCTTTATCTACGAGATCGGACCCGTTTTGAGTCGGAGTCGGCATCTCGTCGCTTAAACCACCGACTCCTTGTTGTGCCTGCCCAGTGCCCAATATATAGTGGACAAGGTACCCTTTGACTTTGCACTTTGTTCACACTTCCACAGTACAACCACCGCCATCCTCACCTTTTCTCTGTTCGCGGACTGGATTACCCCCCCATTCCGAGTACTCGACCCGCGCCCTTCGCATCGAGCCCTAAAAGATATACCATACCATGTTTTCATCGCTCGAGAAACGCGGCGGCCCCTATGCCTCGACAGCCGCTGGTCTAGGGGGCCTTCCCAGCAATATTCCCGATACCCCTATTTGCGCAGTCTTCATGGCTCTTTACATTTGTTTCGCGGTGGCCAACATGACGATCTTGCAGAAGAACAACAGAAGAAGCCATAAATTTGTCTTGTCAGGGATGATGTTTGGTTTTTGTATGGCTCGGATCACAACTCTCATCCTGCGCATTGTCTGGGCCAATCGCCAACACAACGTCCGCGTTGGAATCGCCGCAAACATCCTCGTCAATGCCGGTATTCTGCTAGTCTACATCATCAACCTGATCCTCGCCCAACGTATACTCCGTGCCAAACAGCCTCGCATTGGATGGCACCCGATCCCGCGCACCGGTAGCAAGGTCTTCTACTATTTGATACCTGGTGCTCTCATCATGGTCATCACGGCTACGGTGATTTCGATGTACACGCTCAACCCAACGGTCCAAACCCGCTGCCGCGATGTGCAACTGGCCGCGATTACCTACTTGCTCGTCTTCACCTGCCTCCCACTACTCCATGTCATTCCGGCCGTTGCCTTGCCACGGTCCAAAGATGAAGAGACATTTGGGGAAGGCAGCATGAACGCAAAAGTGATCATCATTACCCTCTCCAGCTGCATGTGTATCTTGATCTCAGGCTTCAAGGCTGGTACGACGTGGAGTCCACCGAGACCGGCATCAAACCCAGCCTGGTACCATGGCAAGGCCGCCTTTTATGTTTTCAACTTTATGCTGGAGATCCTGATTCTGTGCCTGTTAACCTTCAGCCGCATCGATAAGCGATTCCACGTTCCCAACGGCTCCACGCAGCCTGGCGACTATAGCGGTATGGAAAGGAAAGAGTCCGAGGAGCGGGAGGTTGCCGCTGAGCCCAAGACCCAGGTTTAGTTGCTAGTTGGACAACGACAGAAACGAGATTGCATATGCATATTCATTAACTTAGACATACCCCAATGTATAGATAGCGGTCACATAATACCTAATCAGATAATCTCATTCATTCACATCTTAACCCCGAATCTCACATCATGCTGTGTAAGCACACTAAGCTCACAAGCACCTTTTTTTTGCTTATTAGCTGCTGGCCAAGGACTGAGGCTGCAGGAAATCCCCGTTGTCGCGTGGATGCGGCGACTGCGCAGGAGATCGGCGAGTCGGCGCTTAAATCTCCGACTCAGCGCTCGCACGAGCGGACCAACCCTTTCCGACTCCTTTCGCTCTTCTTCCTCGTCCGTTCTCCGTTCAGCCCGACGCCTTTTAACTCGTTATTAAAAGCTTTATGCGATCGCTGTTTCGTTCATCGACGTCAGGATTTTGATTTTGACTAGGCTAAATATGACAGGCGTGACAATGTGGCACGCTGCCCCTTGTCTTCGCTTTGGAAGGTCGGATGGTTGACACCCTGCCAGCAAGGAAGGCTACCTGGGCAGCTATTTGGCAACAAACGAGGCTCTGTTCTTGATCGCAATGCAGACTGGTCTGGACCGGTGCTATTTACAGCCTAGCTTGCCAAAATATGTTCCCCACTGGAATGGGTGCGAGATCTCGTCCCTTTCCTCACGAGTCCCGACCTCCGCCAGTGCTGTTTCTTCGCGCCGAAGATGAGTGGATGATGCGTGTTCTCCTCGGGAGCTTCCGAGATATTATTTGGTGAATTTGAATGTCTGCTCGATGTGAGACATGTGCAGATTGTTGGAGGCTTGCAGCAGCGCCCTGCATCAACACGAGAAATGGAAGTGTCACGAATGTATCGACAGGGGACTGTCAAACCTGTCCTCTCGAAAGTTGACCAAGCTGCACGATCTGGGCTGATGTCTCACTCGGAAACCAATCTTCACGAGTGCCAAGGACGCCTTGTTGCATGCAATCTGCATGAGCGTGCTGGAGAATGGCATAGCTGCAGGACTCGTCCAATGGAATGTCTCAGGGATCCGAGCTCGATTTTTGGCCAGTGTCGGGAACAGCTATAAATTGGGGGCTGAACTGCTGCTGTTTGGTCCGTCTCCTCTTTTCAAAATCATCGTCTTGCCAATGTTGCTCCTCACGCTGTTTTTCGGCCTTGTTGCCGGCCAGAGCGGTGGTATGTTGATTCCACTTTGGGTGTTTGGCGTACGGAATTGACTGGTCTTTAGGCATCACCAGCGATCAGTGGCTTATAACTCTCAATACTTCAATCTTCTGGCCTACGTCTACGGACTACTTCTATGGTCCGACTACTGGTCCCAGCGCATCTGTGGTCTCATGCAATGCTGCCTGGGTGGAATACCTCGGACGGTCCTCCGGTTTGCGGTCTCTGGGACCTACCGCGACCACCACCTCATTGGGATCATATGCCACAAGCGAGGGGGCGTGTCGTACTTCTGTTTCCGCTGAAAGATGGTCAAACACTCATTCCGGGCCTCTTACCACATTGTGCGATGACATCCCTCGCGCACTAGGTCCCAGAGAAACGGTAACAGCGTACTACCCCGACACTGGCCCCTGTGTGACGGGGTACACTACCTATACCAACACCGACACTCTTTACCGCGAGCCGTCTCCCGTACCGGATTGTCCCCTGGAAACGAGCGAGTGCATTCCTATCTGGGAAACGTACTCAAGCCGTTCCAGCTCCTACTTCGACTCGATAGTCACATCAATGCCTGGAGACACCAACAGCCCCATCCGCCCAGGTGAATGTCCCCAAACACTACGTCAGTATCCGGAGGAAAATCCCTGCTCAAATTGTCACTTCCTTCCCGGGACTGCCACTCTCTTCTACTGGCCCGCCACCACCGCCGATGGGGACCTCTGTCTGCAGAACGGAACCACCCTCCCAGCATCGGGGCCCAGTACGGCTGTTGTCAACGGAGAAACTTTCGTCTCCCCAACAGTTTACCTGTCCTTTACCACAATCTATGCCTGGAGTAACCGCCGCGGTCACCCAGGGAGCCAATGCGGTGTTGACCACAGCAACACTGTCATCTCCGTCAACCCAAGCACGCTGTCCTCCATACGCGGCCACCGGAACGCTAAATACCCAGTTATCGGGACTTCCTATCCGTTTAACTTTGCGGAGTTTATGACACATGATGTAGGGGAATACCATCAGACGCTGGTCCCGTGGCCCCAGTACCGCGGGGGCCAGCAGTGCCCACTCCCTGACAGCGACACATGCACAATCATCCGTGATGACTATACGCCCTGGGTTAAGCTTCCTGAGGAAGTCCGCGGCATTGATAAGGGCTGGTCGGTGTGTGACGATTCTTGGTATATTCCACCCGTGACAATGGTTGCGCTAGACAAAGAAGAGATTGTGATTACATCAACTCCGGTGCCCACTGAGGAGGCTTTTGCAATCGCGGCAGCTCCTCATGAAGGCCTCACGACAACCCCAGAACCAACTAGTGGTTGGTAGGGATAACATCTCCTACTAGTAAGCGTATCAGACTTAGCATATTGAACCAACGGGCAGGTCTCACAATTACCTTGAACTCTATATACCATTCATCTGCAAATCCCAGTAAAAGCGCGCCAAGGTTGCGACCAAATTCCAACGTATTATATCCCCAGATGTTCAATTCGCAGCTCCCGCTCAGCTTGCACCTGCATCGCGACTCCTCCCGCAGCCATCGTCCCCGAATATACTGCCGGCGTTACAGCCTTGATCGGACTAGCAACGTCTCCCACTGCAAAAACGCCTGGTAGACTGGTCTCGCAGAGCGGTTGCGATACCTGGATATCACCTTGAGCCGTCACTTCCAATCCCAATTGCTCGGCGAAGGGCCCATTGATTTCACTTTCCGGGGCGTAGACCTGTAGACATTAGTTTCTGCGTAACACCATGCAATGACAACAAAATAAGCAACAATATATGAAAGAAAAACAACTTACAAGGAACCCCTCAACCTTGGAATTATCCCCATCCCCATCCCCATTGTCAAAATGCAATTCCACCTGCGCACCAACATCCATCTTCTCTAGCCTCGCAATGCGCCTCGTATCAACCACCGCATTAAGCCGACCAATGCCACCACGAAGCTCAGCAGCAAGCTCCTCATTCCCATTTGTATAAACAACAACACCCTCCGCAAGTCGTAGTGCCATCCTGAGAACATGCAGAGCCTTGTGGACATCCGCAAGAGGACCCATGGCTAGAAAGCCGACGCTTTTTTGGCTGCGCTCTTCGTAGCCGTCGCAGAAGAGGCAGTGGAATCTGGATCAGTGTCAGTCAGAACTGTTCTCTCAGCAGTTAAAAAGACTGGTATAGAATAAATAAAACGAACTTACATCCCCCGTCCCCAACACTCGTCAAACCCTTCAATATCCAACGACCGATCCTTGACGCCGGTGGCAAGAACCACCTTCCTCCCATGCCAGGCCTTTCCGGTTGCATCGACGGCTTCAAATATGGACAGCTGCTTCTTCGCATCCTCACTACTGCTGCTGCTGCCATCGCTCGTACCGTTACCCACATTCATCCTCCGGATGCTCGCAACAGCGACATCAGCAAACTTCACCGTCTGATATCGCGCCAGGAGATCAGCCCGCCCCTTCTCACGTAGTTCTGCGGGGCTGACATGGTCCCACCCGAGGACGTTGTGCATGTGTTGTGCGCGGGCATTGCGATAGACGCCCGAGTCGAAGACCACAGCTGTATGCAGCTGACGGGCGAGACCTGTTGCGGTGGACAGGCCGGCGGGGCCGGCGCCGATTATGAGGGCGTCGAAGAGGGCAGCTGGAGAAGACATTGTTAGGAAGGGAATTGTCAGGTTCATTAAGTGGATTGATTGGTGGGTGAGTAAGTGAATAAGTTATGTTTTCTCAGGAATTTGATGTATGTCAAAGAGAGAGGAAGGACGGCTTATATAGATAGTGAGGTAGGCTACGGGGTGGGATATCCACTATACAATAAGGTCACCTTGGTGGTATCCAAGTCATGAAAGTCTGCGAATGTCTCCGAGTGGCTAGACGGGTCCGGCCAAGGGTATTTTGTCTCGAAGCAGAAGTAAGTAATTCGGGAGTGAGACTGTTGTATTGACTGGAGACGGAGACATTCCATAAACGCTCCGACAGTTCTCAGATGTGCTCGTCCCCAGGGTCCTTTATGAAACCTCACTTCTCGACAAAAGGAATTTATTATATCTTCCATTTGAATATGTGAGAATAAAAACTCCTGTAAGATGGCCAGTGAAAGCGATTTAACAGATGTTCCCAATTCCAACGCAGCCCTAAACAACACAGAGCAAACAACACCAAACAAGAGACATATCACATCAATTTTGCATAAACTTTGCCGGCCTCATCCAGCTCCTCCTCACTGTGCAAAATATCCTTGAACCTCTGGAGTCTGGAATCCCTCCGCTGGCGACGCAGCTGGGGTTGATTCTGGTTCTCGTCCTGGCTCGTCTGACTCGGAAGGCCCTCGGGCTTTTTGGCATCAGCCTCTCCCTGGCTAGAACGTCGCGATAGCATGCGCTCCATGAACATCTCGTTCTGCTTGGGATCGGGTTCTGCCGACTGTTAGCGACAGGCATGGGGGACAAGGCCTGGGATTCAGGAGGGCTATAGCGAACCTTCGGGCATTGTCGCGTCTCTAGTGTAGTATTGTTGTATTGTCTAGTATCACTTGCACAGCGCAACAGAGTTCCTGCAAGGCCGAAAATGCGGGGAAGTCTAGAGCTCTTGTACTGCAGCTCCAGGCGTGGTCAGACTCGCGTGGCGAAGGCCCAGTGGACACAGTTGCCATGCACGTCACCACTGTCACCAGTCTAGAATCACAAAACAAACCGAACCAATCGATGTATATTACCCAACCTAATATTTCCAGGGATAATCTATCTATCCAAAATCCAATGATATCAATCAATCAAAGCTTCGCCCCTCCCTTCTCCAGCTCCTGCTCAGTCCACTCCCAAAGCCTCCTCCCCATCTCCTCCCCCACAGCATACCGGTTACACGTCTTGCCAATGCCCACAGGCACATAATAACCCCCGTTGACAAGCGCGTCCTTCTTTGCGCCAAACCCAGCCCAGAGCTGATTCCACGCGCCCTGCTCAACCGTCGTCCCAACAGCACCTAGTACCTTGGTCCCAGCCCTTGCGATCGGGTTCCCCTCCCCGACCGGGGTGTACAGATCCGTCGCGATGATCCCGGGGTGCAGCGAGACCGCCGTGATGGAGGGGTATCGCCGCGCGAGTTCTGCGGCGAAGAGGATATTCGCGGCCTTGGAGGCGCCGTAGCGCGCGTGCGTGTTGCAACTCTTCAGCCGCTGCTGGTCGAGGATCGTCTCGAAGTCCGGCGCGAGGTTGTGCCCGATCGAGGAGAGGGAGATGACGCGCACGTCGGCGGCCGGGTCCTCTGCTGTGCGGAGAATGGTCGGGAGGAGTAGTCTGGTGAGCAGGAAGTGGCCTGTGTGGTTTGTTCCTAGCTGGATCTCATGGCCGAGGTCGGTTTCGCCTGGGGGCAGGGACATGACGCCTGCGTTGAGGACGAGGACGTCCAGGCGGTCGGCTTGGGACTTGAATTTCTCAGCGGCATCTTGGACGGACTTTGTTGATGAGAGGTCCAGTGGGATCCAGGTGATTTTGACGTCTGGGGCTGTGGATTGAAGCTCGGTGATTGCCTTTTGCGCCTTGTCTTCAGACCGTGCGGCGAGGAAGACGTGCTCTGGGTTGTGTTTGAGGATCTGGCGGATCGTCTCTTTTCCAAGACCGGCGTTTCCTGTGCCATGTTAGTTTCGCGCAGGAGATTGTTACACTGGGATATTATCCTAACCTCCTGTAATGAAAACAACCTTGCCCGAAAGATCCGGAATGTCGCGCTCGGGGCGAAAGCTGACGCCGCCAATGTAGTTGGTGGGATTTACGTTTGCCCAAACGAACTCTGCTGCTGACGTGATGAACATGGTCGCTGTGGTTGAATTTGGGAATTTTTAGTGACGGAGACCGGGGTATTTAGACTGGACATGGCTATAATATACCGAATTGAGTGTGCAACGATGGCGGGTCTCCTGAACGATCACAAGCAGGTGGAAACGTCATTTTGCCATTGAGGGTCCGCAGATCTTGGTTCATTTTTGGAGAGACTAGCGAGCATCCGAGGTTGGCCAGCTTCTCCTCAGTCTCAGAGCTTCTTGGCTGAGGTGGGTGAAGCTCCAGCTGGTTCCATTGAAATCCATCCATAACTGTGCACAAGATGCACAATTATTCCCCTTTAGGTTTATGCACTCCTCTATATAACACCGTCCAGCTTCATTTATTGTCTCTGATATCCTCCAACCTCCTCAGCTGCCTTCCCTGCTCATCAAAATTCCCCTCATCCAACCACCCCTCCAGCCCCCTCTTCACCCCCTCCCACTCCTCCCTCACAATCGAAAACCAAGCAGTATCACGATTCCTCCCCTTGATAACCATATGCTGCCGAAAGACGCCCTCGGGCTGGAAGCCCAGACGCAGGGCCGCACGGCGTGAAGGCTCATTCAGCGAATTACACTTCCACTCAACCCGTCTATACCCCAGATCATCAAACGCGTGCTTCAGCAAGAGATAAAACGCCTCTGTCGCGCCCGTTGTGCGCTGGATCGCCTTGGTGAAAGCCACATGCCCGATCTCAAGCCTGCGGTGCTCGGGCACAATACTCATCAGCGAGAGGTACCCGATCGGCTTCCCTGCTGTGGGGGAGGCGGATGACGGTCTGCTGTCGATTACAGTGAAGAACACCGGATCTGACGATGGGACTCTGGCGGCGAATTCCTTCCGCAGCTGCGACGCGTCGTCGTAGGGGCCATCGGGCATGTAGTCCCACAGCGCGGTCTGGTCAGGGTGGTCATTGTTGAATAGTGGGAAGAGTTCGTCTGCGTGGGTTTCCTCCAGGGGGATTAATTTGATTGAGCGTCCCACCAGGGTGGTTGGTGATGGACGGGTTGCTTCTGGGAGCAGAACGCTGTCGCCTAGCGGTCTGTGTGACATTTTCGTCTTATATAGTTGTTGCTTGTCTGATCCTGATCCTGTGGGGTGGGTGTAGAAGCGAAGAAAGTGCTGCCTGGAATCCTTATAACTACACAGTAGTTCAGTGAGACCGATCTTGATTCTTGACTCATAGGGCGTCGCTGGGCAGGCGGCCCGGGCCACTTGCCCGATTTGGAACATTCACTACTCCAAGGGTCCAGACTATGCCCCTCTAGGGACTCTACACGAATTACTTGAGCAGTCGATGTCATAATAAATCCAAACGAGCGAGGATGACATTTTTATAAATGTAGTTGAGCGAAGCTCCTATGAGCTAGGACGGAAGTAGTACAATGAGAGTAAACACTATTGAGTGCCAATATACGTCGCAATACCAGACTTGTCGATAACAGCAGTAGCTATAGAGCAACCATGGCTTATAGCTTAAAGGTCCTTTCGGTCACCGTCGGGGGTACCAATGAACAAGTACGGCTTGTTCTTAAACACCGTACACTCTGACTCGATAGAACCAGGGCGATCCGAGCGAACGTTCACATCGACAAGATCGCACTGGGTGCATTTCGAATCTGCACATCCACCAAACAGGGTTGGCTTATCGGCGTCAGGAAGCTCAGCATTTCCATACAGGATGGCATGGTAGCTTTCGACGTAAACCTCGTGCTGGTTCAGGTCGAGACACAGGTTTCCTTCGCTCGGATCGTAGGAGTACTTGAGCTGGTCGCCATCGGAGTGAGGGATGGGGCAGGCGCCCCTGTTCTCGGAGACGATGGTGCCGCTGTACTGGGCGCTTGCGAGAGCCGTGAGGGTCGCGAGAATGGTGGTGGTTGAGGCCTTCATTTTGGGAGGTTTGGTGAAATGGATAAGATGACTTTGCTTTTTGGTCTTTGTAGAGATTGATTGATGATTGAGAGGATGCGATGAATGATTGAAGACTACGAGAGGGAGGTATTCAGCGCACCTTTTATATCTTCATCTCAGCGATCGGCGTGGCTACGTAGTTGTACTCTGGATAAGCTCGCTAAGAGGCGAGAGTGAGACATCTATCTCGAGGTGAAGCGAGAGTTTCTCTCACAGCCGCGTAGTTATTGGTGCTTCCGAGATGTTCTGTTGGGATTTTGAGAACTACAATTGGATTTGGCCCCCAGACCGTAGGATCTTTAGTGCAGAATCCCCGAACGACAGGGTCCGAACCTGAACAGGCTGACGGATTTATCAAGGCAGAAAGAATATCGTTGGGGCCAAATCGTACGTTTGTCTACAAAGCCATCGTCACTGTCGTCAGGGACCAGGATGCAGGGTCTGAGACCATAAATAGACGTGCAGACACACCTTGGCACTCCACGATCAGACCGCATTCCTCGTGCGATTGGGTTTAGTCTACGGAAATAGGATTTAATGACGACATTTCATGTGGTTCGGCTAGGCAGCCTCAATTCGAGGACTGCACTGAGTGCATCGAAGCTCAGTTTGATTGTTTAGTGTTCGCTATTCTGAGTTTAGCTATCCTCCGCGGTAGACCCTGTTTAGACGGTGCCGGAAGCAGAGACGGCGATCTTCTTCTTGGTAGCACCGCTCTGGGAGCCGAGACCCTCGACGGTCTTGACGACATCCTGGCCCTCAACAACCTCGCCGAAGACGACGTGGGCACCATCGAGCCAGCTGGTAACAACGGTCTAAAATCCACTTAGCGATTTTCTTTAGCGAAAGGGGGCAAAAGGCGCACTAACCGTGATGAAGAATTGGGAGCCGTTGGTGTTCTTGCCAGCGTTGGCCATGGAAAGAAGGTAGGGCTTGGTGTGCTTCAGCTGGAAGTTCTCATCGGCGAACTTCTCTCCGTAGATGGACTTGCCACCGGTGCCCTAAAGTGTACCTTTAGAATATGTCTGCATTTATCACGGTTGTGGAGGTCGACTCACGTTGCCCTTGGTGAAGTCACCACCCTGAAGCATGAAGTTGGGGATAACACGGTGGAAGGGAGATCCGGCGTAGCCAAAACCATGCTGGCCAGTGGCAAGCTCACGGAAGTTCTTGGCGGTCTTAGGGACGACGTCGTCGAAGAGCTTGAACACGATGCGGCCCAGGGGCTCTGTGAGGGAGTTAGAACAGGGGAAAACGAGGCAGAAACGACACTCGGGAACTTACGGCCATCGGCAGTGACATCGAAGTAAACGTTAGACATTTTGAGGATGAATTGAGTGTTCTTGGGGGAAGAAGTGGACGATGTGAAATTTGCAAGAGAGGAGAGTTGGGGGGAGCAGCTCCTTATATCATAAATTCTCGGTGCGGGGCACAGGAAGAACCCCGCCTTTGTCAGCTACAGCCCACCTCGCCCTCAACACCAAGCACGTCAATCTGTCCGGCCCTTCGAATTAATTCTCTTGATTCATGCCCTGGTCCCTCATGCGGGACGGAAAAAAGGTCCCAATCGGCCAGTGAGCTTCCGTCGACACCCGTGTCGTGAGCCACCAAGGTGTTTTCATTCGTCGTGCCCAGATCCAGGCCAGATCGTCCTCGGAGGCTGGACACTCGCTGTCTGCGTCATTTTTGGGGAATCTCGAACATGCTACAGATTTCAGGCTAAAAACATAGCTAGAGCTATTTCAATGCTCGAAGAACGCGTTGTTGGGATACAATGCCATGTGCCCCTCGACGCGTCACTAGGTCAACAAGCTCCCGCCAAAACAAACTGCTGCCTGAGGCTTCCCTCTTCCGAGATTTGCCACCTCAGGCCACGAGGTCCATCTCCAAATGTCTGCCTGGGGCCGCAGCTACGCCCTGACCGTAAACAACGCCTTGCCCAGGTACAACGGACGCAAGAGAATGTGGGATATGCCTAGGCTACTGTTAGCGGACTAACTGAAAATAATAAACAGTCGTTTATCGCAAAAAAGATAGTTTTGGAGGTTGCCGACAAGCTGACGCGCATGGAGAGTTTAGGCAATATATATCGACTATCAAGCCAGCGTTGAAAACATAATGGGAGGAATGTGACATTTTAACTCGATTGTTAGATACAGACTATCATGCAAACGCTGTTAATGATATATTAAGAATGCTACCGCTCTGTTGGTGTTTCCCGTGACCAAGGTTTTCTCGTTTGAATGTAGGGCGATATTCTCTACCATTCACTACAACATTGCCCGCTTCTCTCTGCTTGCCAAGTTCTGGTAGTGTTTCCGATTTAGACGCCATCCATCCCTCGCTTAGTATGAACTTTACGCGCTCGCATATTTTTGCCTCGTGTTTTCTTTTTTCTCCGCCGGATTGCAAGGCAGAGCGGGGAAGTGCATCCTCGCAGCTGCAGGGTCGCAGCCCCTCAATTCATGCGGCGTCACTATCTTAATTTGGACTACATTACACTGACCGTGCGACAATGGCACCGAATCTGGAAGCAAGGCACGTTGAAGTGGTAGCTAGCGAGGACCTTTATGCCGATGACACCCGGGAGACCCTTGGATCTGGGAACATCTTCTCTCTGAAGTGGACTGTCGGTGATCCTTGGTGGCAGCGCTCAAGGTGAGAGTTTACTGGACTGAGTGGATGATAGAGGTCAATTAACTTCCCAGTTATGCCGGTGCCCTTTTCTTCAACACGGGTGCATTCATCCTGCCCGCCCTCTACAACACCCTCGTCAAGATATGGATTGCTAATATCAACTCTTCCTTGGTCGCCACAACCGACATTTACACATATATCGGAACTGTTGCAGAGGTGCTAAACGAGGGCCTTCCACGGGCAGTATGGGTTACCATCGCAGATAAGGAAGCCCGGTCGTTCAAAGAACGAGTAGGACTGGCGTATACCTTGGTAGTCTTCCAATCGTTACTTGGGTCGATCATGAGCATTGCATTTGCGGCGGCTGCAAAGCAATTCGCAGACGCATTTGTTCCCCACGATATTCGCGAGGCTAGCATAACATATGTTCGGATCAGCGCCTTTTCAGCACTTAGCTCCGCCATTGAGGTCGCGGTATCCAACGCAACTCGCGCTCTTGACAAACCCGATGTCCCACTCGTTCTCAGTTCTATCAAGTTTACAGTGAATATTGTCTTGGACTTTTTGTTTATATCGAAGTTTCACGTCGGGGGCTGGGTTCCGAATGTCAACATGCAAGCTGCCATTCGTCTGAGCTGTGACCTCATTGCTGCCGCCGCTGGGTTATGTTACTTTTTCTTCACGACTAGTATTAGAAGTCGACAAGGTATCCGTCAGGGTAGTGAATTACCAACGTTGAGCGCGTTTGTTGTTCTGCTCAAACCTGGATCCATCACGTTTCTTGAATCTGCAATTAGAAATGCACTATACCTGTGGCTTGTCCACGGGGTAGTCGCAATGTCAACGGAGTATGCTACGGCATGGGGGGTGTTCACGACAATTCGATGGGGACTAGTGATGGTACCGGTTCAGGCATTGGAGGCGACTACCCTGACATTTGTAGGTCATGCTTGGGGGAAGCTGAAACAAAGACGTGATGACAATCGCTAGTCATGGTTCAGCCTCTACAGTGCGTGGTGTCTCTTTTTCGACTGTTGATCAACACAAGCAATAATGCTAATTTCTAATAGGAGTCGTTCGACCAGCAGCCCTATCGGTAGCAATAGCCGTGACGATCGAGATCCCACTACTTATATTCATGGCCTTATTCGGTTGCGAGAGGTTCGCCTTCTTCTTGAGCCAGAGTGACGATGTATCCGGGATCGTCGCGCACATGTGGCGTACCATCGACTGGTGAGTTTGATAGCCAGGCTCCTGTATTGTTTTACTCTGGTCTAACAAATTAGGTGTTACGTCCTGTACGCAGTATCAACCCAGCTGGCCGCACTCCTACTAGCAACGCGTACATCCTTGTACCTGGCACAATCTCTCATCTCGAACCTATTCTACGTGCTACCTTGGGCGATCGTTTGCCAGGTAGCGGATCTGAGCCCGGATAACGCATGGACATATCACAGTATTGTCTTCGGTGGAAGTTTGGTGTTTTCGTTTGGAGAGATCCTCATCATTGATGTAATCTGGGCGATGAGGTTTTTGCGTGGGCAGCTCTCGACAAGGACCGTTTGAGGTTGGTATATTTTCGGACGTTCAGGTAGGAATAGGAGCGGCGATAGCGTAAAGCATTCTATCTAAGGTAGTTCATAGCTTTCAGTGACTGAACGTTGGACAAAAGAAAAAGGGAAGTTTTGTTTGATACTGACCACCTTCCCGAATGACAACCTTCCACCATCAGCCGGGGATAATAGTGCATATAACGGCCAGATAGTGATCGATTGGTTATAATGTACGGTGGCACAGAAGGTTGACTTTGGGAATTTTGATAGAGGGTGCCTCCGGAATAGGGATTGAAGCTGCGTTCTAGGGAGGCAACTGTATGGTGTCTTTCGCGTCAATAATGCAGTGGTGGATCAAGAAGCGCGCTGCTGCAGAGAGTATGATTAGCTAGGGTCATATCCAGATATTTAGGCCTCTGCAGCACTTCATAACGGAAAACCAGGAGCATATCTCAACAAGGAGTGCGTGAAGGGTTTAGCGAGTGAGGTGACATGAGAACGATAAAGGATGATCTGTAGCCCTAAATACTTTATTCCGTCAAAGCTATGCTTTCGGAGATCCATTTGTGTAGGAATGATGGATTGTATAAAGAAAGACTGTGCAAAACAGCTTCCATTACCTGGACAGATTCTGGTTCTTCAAGTTATTTCAGGAATATTCTCTCTGGCTTCCTGCATCTGTCAACCCCGATATCGGCTGAGGGAATTCCTTACTGTGAATCAACACAAAGTAACATCTTCACTGGAATAACAAGTAAACAAGCCCAGCAAGCTATCCGCCCGCCTTCTCACATTATCCCCGGACTGTTTCTTCCCTTTCATTGTCCATAACAAGCCCAGTGGTTCTTTCACCTGTCTACCAACCAGAAAGTTGAAACAATATCCATTTTACTCGAACCATGGAGACCACGAGCCCCATCTTCCCCGACGAGATCCTCCTTGAAGTTTGTCGCGTAGCAGCTGAGGGCTTCACCCTGGATGAAGTCTTTACCCTCAGAGGCGTCAACAGTATGAGCAATTCCAGCTACCAGGAAGACACAATACTAACCGCTCCTGTTTTCTAGCCCTATTCGCAGACGAACTGTTCAAGGCAATGGTGCGCAATGGCCGTCTAGAAAATGAGGGCTTCATCACCCGCGATAAAGGACTTCATGAAATTCAGAAGACTGCATGGGAAAGCTGCCCAATGACACTCCAAGTGAAATACCTGCGCCTGAAGCTTCAAAACCACCAGACAAACCCTACCGCATTTACTACCTACATGACTGAGATTTTGCAGATGGATGAGGTCAAGAACGCTGAGCCCGCGGAGCAGGACGTAATACGCGAGAAACTGCTCTACGGCGCCACAGCCACCCCGATACTTGAGTACACCAGATTCGTCGAGCCCTACGGCGATCACCATTCTGCCAAACACGGAAATGGACAGCCTTTCAATCCT
Source organism: Aspergillus puulaauensis (assembly GCF_016861865.1). Classification (NCBI taxonomy): domain Eukaryota; kingdom Fungi; phylum Ascomycota; class Eurotiomycetes; order Eurotiales; family Aspergillaceae; genus Aspergillus; species Aspergillus puulaauensis. The sequence continues at coordinate 631,778 of NC_054857.1, forward strand.
AAAGTATCCTATGATGTCCTCCTCGCGGCCAGCGCCATACGTCGTGGCGACGAGGTAGAATTCGCCCGCATCTTCGACAACGACGGAGAGATACCACTGGAATGCGGACGCTTCTACATTGTGCCCATCTACGTTTTGGCCCTGTACGGCACACTCAGCATGGCCAGGGCCGTAGCCAGGAAGAGCGTCGTTTTCCGCAATGACCCCAAACTGGGTGTTTCAACACTCATTCGCCTCTCAGTGGCCAAAGGGAATAAGGAAGCAGTGAATGTGTGGATGCCCATCCTGAGGGCGAAGTGGGATGTTAATTTCCTGGATGAAATGGAGGCCGCCCTGGTTGGCCCTCTTGGATTCATAAATCCCGGCATGGTAAAATTCGTCCTCCAGAGGTGCCTGATGACGGACCGTGTCCTGTACTACAAGCTTCTTCCGATTGCTGTCGAGTACGGCCACATTGACATTGTGGAGTTCATCGTGCGTTATCCATTATTCGACGCATCGGATGCTGAGTTTTACTGTTGGGTCCATCCCCTTGAGCTTGCAAAGGATCTTGAGGACCAAGAGGAGAGGAAGGACATGATTGAGATACTCGTAAGTGCCGGCTTCGATGCGGACGTGTGGGTGCGTCGAGTTGAGGGTAGGCGCGTGGTCTTGGTTACGACCGGCGAGTCTGATCACTTGGAGGATGACGATGAGGTCGATGATGGCGAGAGAAGTGATGACGATTTAGAATGGGAGGATCTCGAAGCGGAGTTACATCCCGACATTGAATTGAACGAGGATGAATGGGATCTCACGGTGAAGATGTCTCAGCTCACATTTTGACCAGGAATACCTCGATGGGAATGAATCAGAATGGATGGACATGCAGATAGCAATTCTTCATTGGATTATGAAACCAAATTGTATTGATTTGAATCTCATCATGAAGATTGGATTCACGCTGGAAACTATCGAAGTACATATCGAATGATGGCCACAACACTTTGTAATGGAGTGGGAGAACAAGCATCTTGAACATGGGATACTCGTCCATAGCAACCGTAAGAACATGGAAATGGAATATCCTGATATCTTGGAATTTGCAATCTGTAACATCAATATCGTAAGATCTGGTGTGTTGAAATTGTGAGGGTGAGATACATGGTTCTGTCTGTCCGTAGACACCACCAGGGCGATGTATTAAGAAGAAAGAGTACATGGTCCATGAGTAGGCCCGAGTCCCAAAAGCCGAATACCCCAGCTTCCTATAATTCAAAATAACCTGACTGCTCACAGAGAAGGTGAAGTCTGTGTAAACCCGTTAACCCCGGCACACAGCCCTATCCAGCTCTTGCCCTCGCCCAGTCACCACAACAACCAAACAGAAGGATATGTGAGATGCCTGATTTTAAGATTCACCGTTATTGTTATATCCTACTGCATTCTACAAGACTCTCTGTAACTTGGACCCCCTCAAGGCGCAGACTAATATAGACCACTTGGTCTGTCGCATATCCAGGTGCAGGCTCTGAATACTGCATGAATGTCTTCGAGACTGTTCTCTCTTTTCTTGTCCGGCCTGAGTCGAATATAGACCCACACAAGCTGTCACTTACCCAAGGGCTATTGGGTGAGGCTCCTTGGTAGGTGTTGATAGCGGAGTGCTGTGCCACTTAACACTGAATCAATAACCAGATTATTCACAAATGTCCGGATTGCTGTGAAAGGCACTGTGGTTTCAGATAAGGAAATTCTAAGAGCCATGTAATAAGAAGTCGGTGTATTCATCGCTCAGGGTGTCAGTGTTTAGTATGTTTCGCCACCAAGGTGCTATATAACCACGATCAATAGCGATGAGATTGCCTTTTCGCTTCACTCTTCCCTTGGCCTGGTACAATTCTTCAATCACTTTATTAATTGCTTATTAAGAACACCTTCCATCTGCCCACCACAGAGACTCCCGTTGCCGCATTCAAACCTCCGTGTTAACGGGAACGTGAAGGAAGATGCCTGCGAAAGGCTATAAGAGCGACCACCATCTCCCACTCGAAGTTCTTTTCGAAATTGTCGACATAGCAGTCCTGACCCTCCCTACTAATGAGATCTTTGGTCTTTGGGGAGTAAATGGTACGTTCATCTCCATACTTACATTGCTGTTGCCGAATCGACTAACAAACGCACCCAGAGACATTCGCATACCAGGCCGAGAAGACTCTGTTCAGACTGCTGGACAGAGAGCCCAGGAAATGGGACTCCGTTCCTCATTCTCTGAGGGTCAAGTACCTGCACCGGAAATATGATCCCAACCCGGACTCCTGCTACCTCTCCGCGTTTATACATGAAATGCTTGCATTGGATACAGCCGCAGACAAGGATGCCTTGAGGACCAAGCTAATCGAGGGCATTGCTCATGGACACTACCGGCTTAGATACCTCCTAGGCCCAAAGGTTGAAATGCGATCTACGCCCTGGTTGAAATCCTGGAGTCATGGGACACTCGCGGACGATTTCAACGTTGTGCTCGCGTGCAGAGCCATACACCGTCAAGATGTCAGCGAGTTTCAAGCGATATTCCCCGCATGCAACGCTGTATACGGATATCGCTTTCAGCTATCTATCTTGGAGGAGGCTGCAAGGGCAGGAAGCCGAGAGATCCTGACGATCTTGCTTCCTTACACCATGACGCAGGAGCTCCATGCCAGCCAGACAAGTCGGATAAACCATGTGTATGGGAATGCCACTCGTCTCCGACCCGAGCCAGTCAGCGGGGGGATTGAAACTGGGTTTACTCGTGCATTGGTACCCATTGCCATCGCGAGCGAGAACCGTGCGGCACTGGAGGTGTGGTTCGAGGGGTTGAAGAAACTACCTGGACACACATTCGAGGCTACCACAGTCAGCATTATGAAAACCCTGACAGCGGACCCAGAAATCCACAAAAGAGAGCTGTCGGAATGGTTCTGGATGTCACTGTCCAACACGGTTACCAATAAGAACATACAGCATGTCACCTTCGTCAGCGCTGTCGAGCACAATGAGATCGCAGTTATCAACACCGTCCTTGCCGACGAGGACTTCGACCCATGCTTCGTACACCTGGACAAAAGCGGAAACCTACTGCTCCTCGTTATCAAACATTGCAAAAACAAGTGGTATAGGTCGAGCCTGGTCAAAGCCCTCCTCGAACGTGGCGTCCACCCCAACACCAGTAGGGTGAGCGACCCAACTCCACTCTACCAGGCCATCAGCGAAGAGGACCTCGACCTTGTCTCTATTCTCTTAGACTTTGGAGCAGACGTATACCCGGCATCTCCGAATTCACCGATTGCGGGTCGGCGGTCTCAGCTGTTGGTTGCCGCCGTGCTCCTCGGCCACTCCAGGCTCGTGAAGATGCTACTGGACAAGGGAGTCTCGCCGTACATCAAGGGGAACACAAGTATCCACCGCGTCCAGCTTATCAATGGACCATCGTCGGTTTCGCTATGGGGTATCCTGTGGCAGTTCTGCGGGTCGAACACTCTACGTCGGCAGAAGTATGATGAGCGGGTTCGTGCTGGTGCAATTCCGCTGAATTACTGGACACCTGGTCAGCTCCATGCCTTGGCTTACTCTGGTGTCAATGGGCCAACTGCGGATAAGGATGTCTATGAGTCTCGAGTGTCGTATAGGCTGTTGGAGGTTGATGCTCATCCGCCGCAGACTGGGACAGGGAGACAGATCGCAGGTAGATGAGGGAACAGGATGGTATGAATGTTTGCATGAGGTTTCTTTTTGTATTTATTTTACCTTCGCTTTTTGACTTCACACCGGCTTGCAATGTATCCATTAATAGATTATCGATAACCTATTCTAGAATTAGATCTCAACAAAGCTGTCCAAACCAGAGCTAATCTCGAGCTGTTTCGCATGTAAGCAGCAGGAATACAGCGTCTGCCATCAAAATAACAATTTATTATGGAGAGCTGACATTCACAGTAATTTGCTCTCCGGTGAGGGAGAGTGAAGACAGGAAATGGCACGTGCTTTAGGGTGCCTTAGGGTATCCCCAGGCGACTAACACAGTCTCAACACCAAAGCACCCATGATAGACTGCATTCTGAATTGCGTTTTCCTATTCTAGCCAGTTGGTCAGTGGGCAATTGGCCCAGAATGGACTCTCTCCCTCTGGAGATCTACCAACAGATCCTCGGATACGTGATAGAAGCCGAGCCCATCGATCATGTTGTCAACACAAGGCTGGTGAACTGTACGTCAACCCAGATCCCTCCTCCAAATCTAAAGGAAAACAGTATTTAATAAATGTCACCTGCCCAGACCGCTGGCAGGACTCCATCACAAGCCTCCTGATCCGCAGCACACGCCTAGAAACCGAGCTTGGCATCAACAGTCCAGAAACAAGAGATGTCCGCAACGACAGATGGCAGCACTTCCCTCTCCGATTCAAGATGCTCTTCATGTGGAACAAGGTAAACCGGCACTCCAGATCACCGACGACCTTCTCCGTCTGGGTTGAGAACATGCTAGAGTCTCGAGGCATTGACGATTCAGACCCCCATTTCCGAGAAGACGTTATCCAGCAACTGATCGGCGGGGCTGCAGTCGGGAACTTGATACCGGTTGAAGTGTTTAGGGCTGCGCAGAGCCTTTCTGCGGATGAGGGCACGCGGGTTCCTGATTTGCTTATGTATTCGTGGGAGCCGCTGGAGGAGACATACTGGATTCTGGTTGCTGCGAACGCGATGAGTATGGGGGATGCGGAGGCGCTGGATTATTTCCTTACCCATGGATATGACATGACGGCGCTGAGTATGCGATTCCGTGTTTGGATCATGAAGGGCAATGGGTCGGTGGTCAACGAGGAGGTCGTTCGTGTCCTGGAGAAGCATTCCGCACCGTTCATCTTTGAAGGGATGAGCTTCAGGATTGACAGGCAGTATCTGTTCAGGGCCATTGAGCTAGGACAGCCGGGGCCTCTGAATGGGCTTTTGGATCATTTGAAGAGGTGTTTTAGGCGTGCGATGGGTCTATTGGTTAACGCGGGCATATTGTATGCGAGGGCGATAGGGAAGAATGACCTGGCGACGGCTCTTGAGATTCGGCAGATCAACGACGCGCTGGAAGAGTTTCCCTACTTGAGTAGCTTGGAGTGGATGGACGCGAGGACTAAATGCATTTCCCTTGATTCGCTGTTTGAGACTTGATGGTGGAAGACAAGCATTGGTGGACGGTTGGAACATGTGCCTTTTGTATGGTATGCTCAAGCTAGAGAATCAAGTTCCGCTAAGAGAGACCATGATTGCGACGATCAGGATCTCGAATACGAGGTAGAGGCAGTGCACGATCCCTGTCGATGTAGGCTGTTCCCACCGTCGAAATCGTCTATCGTGGCCACCCTGGAGGCCTTGTAGCTATACCACTCAATATCTAGGGCTAAGTTGAATAACTCTCTAGTCTGATCAACTCGCCCGATCATAGTCATGGTTCCCAAGGGAAGATCGTTGCCCCTGAAGTGCACGCCAGTGACGCTGGCCCACGAGGCACCGAACGGCCCCAGCTTGGCGCACCAGCAGACACGAGAAACTGCAGCCGTCCACCCAATTGGCGTGACTGATATGGAGAAACGAGGCTGTCGTTTTTGCCCGGGCCTGCTTGGCATCCGGTGGTGCTTGTTGATGAGGAGGCTGAGTTTCCAATCCCCCAACTTTCCTCGAGATGCTGCTTATCTTTGGTCCTGCGACTGCTGCCTCTCGTCTTTCCAGGCGTTTCGCTTGAGTATCCAGAACCGCCATCGAGGGCACGACTATGGCGGAAGCCATCACCACAGTCCTAACGACTAACACTACCTACGGCAATCAGGCAAGCTGGGGCATCCTTGGATATTATCAGACCGGCAGCAGAGGTAGGTGTAGCACACTCCTATTCTGCTACCATTCGAAGCGCGCCTAACAACCAGGAAAACAACAGTCGGTTCAGTTGAGTGCCAGTCTGGGAGCATATACATCACAAACACCGACACCACCGGCTTAGGCGCGTGCTGCCACACCACAGCAACACGATGTGCGTTTGGCGTTTCCTGTGATGGATCTACGATTTTCTGGGCAGATGGTTCTAGTAGCTCTAGATGGTACGTACAATGAGATGGAAAAAGCCCCCAGGGCACGACGACACAGTTACAGCTAATGCGCGATCGACAGTTCGGAGACATGTCGTGGAAGAACCGTCGTTGGCAGCGCGACCGACTCCGGGCCCTGGACTGCATCGTCGTATGTATGTATGGAGGAGGACGATTACAGGACGGATCTTAGTTGGACTCTCGAAGTGCCCGTAACAACGACAATAACAGGATCAGGTATGTGTCCCGGCTGCGACGACGATTATCGTGCCAGAACTGACGGAAAATCGGTATAGCGTCCTACATTTCCTCCGTGAAAGACGCCGAGACCTCCACTGCTACGCCTGCGCCTCCGCCATCAACTGTGGCCTCTGCAACGGCTCCTCCAGACTCCGGAAACGAACACGACGGGGGGAAGGGACAGAATGTCGGGGCAATCGCAGGAGGGGTGGTGGGAGGCGTGGCCGGTCTGACACTGATCCTGGCGGCATTGTGGTTCTATATGAGGCGGAGGAAGCAGAAGGAGGCAGAGATGAGGGAGCTTGGAGCTGGTTATGTGCCCCCGGCGCCGAATAAATGAAGCGAGTTGTATTCTAGATACCCTATTAGTGTTGTTGTTTATATGGCGCATTCCGTGGATTGCATATCCTCGGCATGCTTTTACATACTAATCACATTTCATGATCTAACTATTCCGCTGACGTGATATTATTTTCCTGGAGATTGATACAATTAGGATTGTGCCATTAGAATTCCTCCACACCCCGCCCACGGGCCTGGTGTGGGGAGCCTGTCAGGAGCATTAATGGTAACCATGTATCCTGGCCAGTTCTCGTAACTGAATCCCACGCCTCAGGTCGCAGCAAGGCAGCAACAGTATCTTCATCCCTTATCCCATTTAGGGCATCCCATACAACTCGCTCCAAACTCGGAAACACCCCGCGTGATACTTGGGCAAAAAGAGGAGGGTTCCCAATGCTCAATCTCCCACATTTGGCCGCCCAGACGGGGCGAACTTGTTTGATAGCCGCGAATAATCCCCATACCCAATCCAAAACATGTTATAGAGCTGGTCGTTAAGATATAAATGTTGTAGCGCGGTGAGCTGGCAAATGCTGAACATGATGCGATAGTCTTGATATATGGAAGAAGAACTGGCAGTTGCGGATTCCAGCATCCAGTGCAGCAGAGTTAACGATCTCGTCTGGATCCGGTCCTAGTGGGATGTTGCCATATTCTACATTCGGCGGTACCACTATAAGCAGAGTAACGAGATCGCCTGAGGGCTTGCCCACGTTCTTCATACCCAAGACGGGCGCAAGCTCTCTGATGACAGCCCGGGCATAAATGGTGCGCAACTCGACAAAGGCTTCGAGGCGCTAGACAACTTGATGATGCCAATGATACTCCGTCAGGTATGCTCTACTGTACCTCGCAACCAGAGTGATGATTCTGGTAAGAAGACAGTGTTAGGGCTGGGATACTCCACCGGATTGTTCCAAGATCTCGATCAAGCGCGTACTTGGCGTACTTGGCAATGAAGATGCCAGACATACAGACGGGCTCGAGTTAACGTGCCTCATGACAAGGGGGGGGGTCGTTCTTCCCCGTGTGCTGACCCAGTTTATCTTCTATAGCACCTTCATCGCGATGGAGGGAGAGTGTTGGAGGTTATTCGGCTGAAAGCGAGGATCCACGCAGTCTGAGATAGACCTCGTATTGGGCCGCGTCACCCTGCAACGTGGGGAAATGACAGCAGTCCGATCGCCAGAGGCCAAAGCAGAGACTTGGAGGCTCATTGTTCTCTCGCCATCTCCGCATTGAATGTTTTGGTGATTCTTCCTGTCACTGGCCAGCAAGCCGGTGATGAGCCGTCAAAACCACCAATAACCCCAAGCCCCCGCGACAACAGGATTGATCTGCATGTTGAGGCCTGTTTTTCTTATGCGACTCATACTTTAGTTTGCTCGCATTTCCTGTCGTGGCCACCCACGTCTCGCGCCGGGAAGAGCGGCAGCGATGCCGAGTTTTGAAAGGCCTGGGCTCCTTGACCAGCGCAGCTTGATTGGAAACGTGCCTTCTCCAAGCCCAGAATGTCTCAGGACGAGGCTCGATAGCAGCCTGTAAATCCCCCGCTGTTGATGCCTTTAATGGGCCAAGATCTGCCACGCCTTGTGCCTGATACGCCACACAAAGTCACATCCAGCCACTGCGACAACGCTGTCAGCCTTCGCGACATGACTTGTCAATTCCTCCATCGGCAGCCTGCAGCACCTCGTATTCCGGAAATTAGCCCAGACTCGAGAAGAGGGGGTGGAGGCAATCTTGCGATCCCAGTCCTTGGGGCTCTGTCTCCAGGCTGCAGATGCCCTAACGCCGCCGTATAAAAGGACCAGCCGATTCCCATCCCGGAGCGGAATTGTCGCCATCTCTATACTTTATTCGTCTTTCCGTCTTTCTTCTCAGTCACTCGTTCGAAAGATGTACGCCTCCATCATTGCCCTCGGCTCTCTTCTGGCTGTCCAGGCTGTTGTTGCCGACAACTCCCTGCAGCTTAACCACGTCCTCAGCAAGCGCCAGGGCGACGACCAGTCTTTCGTTCCTCCCACCACCCCTGGTTGCCCATCTGGCTGGCCGACGTGCGGGACTAGCAATATCTGCTACAACCCTCGCCGCGGAGACACTTGCTGTCCCGATGGAACTTGTACGTACCGCATTCCTCCATCGATTTGTGATACTAACAGAAGTATAGGGGCCTGTCCTGCCGGCAATTTCTGTCTGCAGCAGGGTCTCTGCTGTCCTGATGTGCGTACTCCCTAGCCTATCCTACTGCGAAGAACAGCAATACTAACAACTGCTACAGGGCATTGACCCCCAGACCTGCGCGGAGAACGAGGGTATAACCCTCACCTCGTCGAGCACCAGTGAACCCACCAGCGCCCCAGAGCCTACTGAGAGCGAGTCGCCAACCTCCTCGCGCCCCGTTATCCCAACCGGCACCAGCGAGACTCCCTCTGGCACTCCCCCAGCCAGCTCCTCCCCTGCCCCCCCGGAGTTCACTGGCGGTGCGAACTCCCACCTCGCTGGCGGCGCTGCTGCTGTTCTCGGCGGCCTGGGAATAATTGGCAATCTTGTCCTCTAGAGTCGTCTCTACGCTGTATAAGAATGTGAACGGGATCAGGGATGATAGTGAAAATGATATGCAAGTTAGTAATTAATGGTAATGTAGGGCTTAGCTCAATGAACTTGATATGATCCCAGTGTAGTCCAGACCTTAAGTGGATCTTCCATCGTCCCCACCAAATCCTCTGCATAAACCATCCATCCATCCCACTCCTCCCACTTCTCCCACTTCAACTTCTCCTGACTCCTCCTCCAATCGCCCATTCTGCTGTAATTTACCCAATGGCCACACCATCAAATCGCCGCATCCAAATCCTCCTCTCCGTCGATTTCGACGCGGTCTCCGGCTTTCTCGGAACAGGAGCATCGCCCACAAACGGCCTGTCGGACTTCAGCAGCGGCTATTTCGCAGCGCAAGTGGGCGTCCCCCGCCTGCTGCGCCTATTCCAGAAACATGCAATTTCGTCCTCAGTAACTTGGTTTGTGCCGGGGCATTCGATGGAGTCGTTCCCCCATGAGACACAGGCCATTGTCGACTCGGGCGCTGAAATCGGATGTCATGGGTACGCGCATGAGGGTGCACCGCAGCTCTCTGAGGAGCAGGAGAAGGATGTTATTGAGAAATGTGTTCAGCTTGCGACGGATTTAACGGGGAAGAAGCCGCTTGGTTGGAGGGCACCTCTGTACCAGCTTAGAGAGCATACGGTCAAGGTTCTCGAGGAACAAGGGTTCCTATACGGTGCGACACCTACTGCCCTCGGCAGATCTATCTTCTAATCTAGTCAGACACGTCTTTAACACACCATGATTCTGCGCCATACTTTCTCCTTTCCAGAACAACTCCCAAACCGATTGACTTCTCGCCATCCGTCCCGGCCTCATCCTGGATGCACCCGCTCCCACCCCCAGCACCACGAACAGCAAGCACACTGGTCGAAATTCCATGTAACTGGTACATGGAGGACATGACGCCCATGCAATATCTCCCCGCTGTAGCAAACTCGCACGGCTTCGTCAGTCCAGACACGATCGAGCAGAACTGGAAGGCCCGGTTCGAGTATCTCTACCACGAGACCATTGATGGCGCGACGCAGGACTTTGTCTTCCCGCTCGTTCTGCATCCGGATACGAGTGGAATGGCGCATGTCATTGGCATGATTGATCGCGTTATTGAGTGGTTGAAGGGGTGGGATGGTGTGGAGTTTTCTACGTATGGTGATTGTGCGAAGCAATGGAAGGGGAGGCAGTAACTTGAGTTGAACTCTTTGTGTTTTGGTCTTTAAATACATATAGTAGCATTTATCTGTTTGATGCTATTGTAATGTTATAAACGAGCGACTGGCCCGGAGACCACGATATGCAAAGTCAACTTCAGTCTTCCTGATGCAAGCAGACTGTGTTCCAATTCCAGATTACCAGAAGTTCCAGACATTCAAGCTGGCTTCTCCGTTGCATCCTTGCCCATATGCCTATACTACGTCAGCCTTATCCAGAACGAAAGCCAGACCACTCACCTCATCTGCACCTTCCTCAGTCCCTTCAACAACCTCTCATACTCATCAACATTCACCCCCTTCCCCTTCGCCTGTCGAATCTTAACCTCCTTCCCCTTCTTCACCCACCCCCTCACACTGCCCGCCGCACCCAGCCGATCCCCTTTATCACTCCCAACAGCCCTCCCATCCAAATTCGGATCCAGCATCTGGCTGAAATCCCGATTCGCAGGGGAGACGTAGAGCGGATCAACCGCGCCGTCAACACGCACCTCCTCTTCGAAGCACTGGAACTCGCCCTCGGGGTTTGTTATCGAGGGGTCGTATGCGTAGTTGTCGCCGCCGACGGCGTTGTCTGTGCCGCTGTAGGCGGTTTCGGCGCGCTCGGGGGATAGGATTTGCCGCTCGAGCGTTTCGAGCATTTCCTGCCGTTCTTGCGCTGTTGTTGGCGGGCGGAGGGGTTCTTTGGTAGAGGATAGGGAGGGGAGGTGGGTTGTTGGTGTTGTTGATAGGGGACGGATGTGACTCAGTGTGCTGCTGCGTAGATGTAGAGGGGTGGATGTGAGGCCTCTTAGGCCTTGTGTACAGGATCTGATTCGGAAACTCATTTCGATAGCTTGTTTCAGTAGATTGGTAAGTCTCTATTCTGTAAGAGCTGTTTGGCAGTGGAAGTTGCAGGCCCCGTGCACTATTTATTATGGGCTGGGAATGCTGGTCCATGGATGGTGCTGGTTTTGACGTCACGGTACCGGATATATGATGTGTCTTCCTTGAGTTTCTCAGGCTTTAATATTATATTATATAGGCCACATATAAGAGTTTATCTCGTATGTTCTGGGCTATTTGGACTCATTCATGGTGCGTACGTTGGCCAGAAGACTTTGACAGATACAGCTTCATGCAGGGGGCTGTAATTCCACATACATCCCCATCCTGTCACTCGCGTGGGCTGAGGCTGGAACAGCTGGATTCTGGGGAAAGCTGGAGCTCTGACCCATGGATCAGGCGGGGAAGCAGTCTCGCCACCATGAATCTAGCCATTTATTCCCCAAAGTCTTGTGACTGATAGGGATGGTCTCCGGCCGAGAAGGATGGCAAATGCCAGGATTTCATTACTATTCATTTGTTCTCATTAAAGAGTGTCTGCTGCAAAGCATGCCCAATAACGTCAACGCCAGCCCTAATCCAGTTCCGCATCGCCTATTTAATATACTTGAACATCCTCATAGAATGGAAAGTCCTGTAGACGCCAAACAAAGTCGAGGCGACTCCGACTCCGCCGGCAGTCCAGGCGGCTCCCTGGCGGTACAGCGAGCTGTACGGGATTTGGTTCTCTGGCTGGGCTTTCTAATTGACATAAGTATCTCATAGTTCGTCTTTTGGGATGTAGACGTACTGAGCGGAGACGTCGGCTGACGACTCCTGCTTGTTGGCCTCCGCGGCCTAGTAGGATTTGATACATTGTTCTTGTGGTAGTTGTTTGTAGTGATGCTTGACTTGGGGAGAGCTTCGAGTGGCTCTTGGCCTTATATAACTGTGGTTGGCGAGTATGACGTGGAGTGTCCCCAGTTGGACGGTTGTTCCACGGTCGGGATGCTTACTCGATATTGGAAGATTCTCGTTCATTTATAGTACTACTCCGCTATCCTAATGTTTAACCGGTAAATGTAATAACTTATACACTGTAGTTGAGCTGAACTGGCTTATTGCCCGACGTGGCTAGCGCGGGGATCGCAGGGCGTCGATTATTTTATTTATTTCTATTTAATTCCAGCTTGTTTCTGCAACTCCCTTGAAAATGCCATCGCGCACATTCGACATCCTCCCCTACGACGTGCTCGTTATCATAGTTTCCCATGTCCCAGTCCTGGACTACTACGCCCTCAAACTAGCAGGCTGTCGGCCACTCACCGACTTTATCCGAGATGTCCTCTCGCGGATCCCCAAAACACAGTATCTAGAGGCCATCCGGAGAGACGATGCCCGCCGAAAAGGCATCCCTGAGCACCAAGGCAGAAGACCGATGGAAATTCTAATCGAGAGAGGTCGGCCATATCTGGTACTAGACCACACGCACAGATACCCAGGGCGCTCAAACGAATGCAAAGAGTACGATGCGGGTCGAAGCCAGGTTATTGTTGCTGTGGAGAACAGATCATTCTCGCCTGTTCTGCATTGGGCCGCTCTTTACGGCCAAGAGGAGATTGCACTGTTACTGAAGGACCGAGTGAATCTCAGGGCAGCATTCCGCAACCGCACGGCCCTGCATTATGCAGTGATGGGCAACCAACTGAAGATGGCACAGATGCTGCTTGACCATGGGGCATACATCAACGCCGCAGATGACAAGGGGAAGACACCCCTCGCTCTCGCAGTTGAATATGGTGCAGATGACGTGGCAGCTCTGCTCCAGTCGCATGGGGGCCAAAGTGACTGGCCGACGATACTCAGAACAGAGGAATGGGCGCGTCCCATTACCAACTGGAGAGATGGAGATCCAGACCCAGTGGTCTCGCTTGATGCCTTCCAAACCCACCTGACAGAACAGATGCTCAACGGCTGTTTTCAACTGAGGGCTTACCTGAAGCACTTCCATCTCCGGCGAATAGGGGACTTGGAGCAGATGCGATCACACCAAACTTGGGTCGTGCACCAGAGCTTAGGTATGGAAGACACTCGTTTGATTGAATTCATGCTCGACGAAGGCTGGGACGTTCACAAACACGACGACTGCTTCCTAAATGCATTGTACCTCGCGGCTGAAGCGAACAGGCTCCGAGCTGTGGAGATTCTGCTCGATCACGGAGCTGATCCAACAATGCTGGGCCCTCGTCCGGACTTTGTACCCCTCCATGTCGCCATATATTGTCAGAGGAGAGAAATCGTTGACTTGATGCTCTCGCGGGGGTTCTCACCCGACGTGCGGAATGGAAAGGGAGAGACACTGCTTCACAAGATGGTGCGAGAGCGCGCTTCTGGGAGCCAGTTCGACTATGCAGTGGCCCAAGGTGTTGGCCTAAACCTAAAGGACTCCATGGGAAACACACCCCTACGTCTCGCTGTACATCTAGGCCCCCGTCACAGTGGGACCGATGGCTGGGACGTCGTGGAAAACGCCGTTAAGCTAGGCGCCGACGTAAACATAGCAAATGACAAAGGGGTTACTCCATTGTTGTCCGCCATGAAACGGTTGAGAGATGGCTACATAGTCAAATTCCTCCTTGACCACGGGGCAGATGTGAACGTCGTGGACCGTGCGGGACGTGGTGCATTTCACTACGGCATATCAAACTCTTACGGCGCCTTCCGTGAGTATTTCAAGTTGTTGGTTGACCGCGGGGTGGATATCAATCTACGAGATGAAGACGGGTGTACTCCTCTCCATACTGCAACTGAGGATGCGAACTATTGGTATTCTGGGATTACTCTTCTACCCCTAGGTGCAGATGTCAACGCCCGGACCAATGCAGGAGACACCCCCTTGCATTGCCTTTTGCGTCGTCCGTCTATAAATGCCAAGCAATACTCACTTTGCGGCAAGATTCTCGAATTCGGAGCGGATGTCAACGCCAGGGATGCAGCTGGCTTTTCACCACTACTTCTCTTCCTGAAGGCTTGTGTGGTAACCGAGGATAGTGTAGATTACTCGAAGAGAACCATGGAGCTCTTACTGCGGTATGGAGCGGGCTTGGATGGTTTTGATGAGGACGGAATCTCCACGCAGGATCTGTATATACGCTGGAAGAAACAAATAGAGACGGTAGAGGGCAAAGTATCCTCTCCTGCCGCAATAGCAATGAGATAATAAAGTCAGATATACCTTAAGATAATGTCCGCTCCTATTAGCAGTGGTTATAGCCAAGACATGTCACTAGTCTACTCCGCCCCGAGCTCCAGTGAAGAGGCGGAGAACAAGAGCAGCGGGTCGTTAGGGATAAGGTTCTATTTGTAGGCTGACTGTTGTGCAATAATAGTCATAACCTGTGCGTCATCTTTTTTTAGCAATATCTACCCTTCACGATTTTTCTTAACCGAGTGTTCGAGTAGTTGGGTTGGAGTCGTTCATACCTCTACACCTAATATATTGTATACCTTAGTGTCTTATTGGCTTTAGCTGCAATGCAACATCGGCCCGCAGTTCCCAAGGTAGCAATATAAAGTAAGCAACCCTTCCCACTTCTCTTTTTAAGCTGTTTCTTTTCATCGAATACGTATTTCATCCATCGTCTTACAACTCCATTAAAGATCCAACATGTCATCACGCCCCCGTATTCGCGATCTGGGGTACAGCCCCGGCAGATTCGCCCCAGGCCCCAAGAACTCCCTCCTCGATGTCGAGGGTAAGCACACCCTGATCATCACCATTGCTATTCTCCATGATGCTATCAATCTAACAGTCTACAGGCGTCACGGTCGGCCAAGTCACCATCCACCAAAACCCCGACATCCACACTGGCCTCACACTGATATTCCCCCGCGGAGTCAAACACACCAGGGACTTGCCTTGCTATGCGGCAACCCACGACCTCAACGGGATGGGCGAACTAACTGGGTCGCATGCGATAGCTGAATGGGGATTTCTGAACACTGTACGCATCTACCCACTATCAATCCTACTTATTCAACGTTCTTGTAGGAGCTGACATGACACAGCCGATCGCTCTGACCAACACGGTCAGCGTCGGGAAGGTATATGACGGCGTGTTTCTGTGGGAACTCGAACAGGCCGAGAAGTCTGGAGAGGATGACCTGCAGGCCGCGAGGAGGATGAATATACCTGTCGTGGGAGAGACGTACGACGGCCTTCTCAACGACATTAGTGCCTCTGTAATCGGCAAGAATGACGTCTATGATGCTGTCCAGGCATCGAAGACGCAAAGTGACATCTTGGAGGGGAATCATGGTGGAGGGACCGCGATGCGATGCCACGGGTATAAAGGTGGTACGGGGACAAGCTCGAGGATTGTTCCCGGGGTTGAAAGGGACTATACGCTCGGTGTTCTTGTACAGGCTAATCATGGCCAGAAGCAAGATCTAAGAATTGGGAACGTCCCAGTTGGTGAGATTTTAGCTAGGGAAGATGCTGCTACTGGGAAACAGGTTGAGTTGCCAGCGGCAGGCAGGGCCGCAGAGGGAAGTACGTATCCTCGGAGCTATCAAGGAAAAGTTTTATACTGATATATGTACCTCCAGGTATCATCATAGTAGTTGTGTGAGTTCCATCACTGCCGTCTACACTTCCATACCCTAACCAACACGCAGCACCGACGCCCCCTTACTCCCACACCAACTGCGACGTATCGCCCAGCACGCGGGAATGGGTGTCACACAGGTACGTACAGGCATTAGCCCACCCAGAGAATCAGAGTAAACAGTGATCACAGGTCGGCGGCCACTCCGCAGGACGGAACTTCTCCGGCGAGATATTCCTCGCTCTATCAACCGGGACATCGCCCAACGAACTGGCGTCGGATTCCAGCGGATTCGACTACCTCCCTCCAATTGAAACACAGCGCGTCGAGACGGTCAAGAATGAAGTCATCGATTCCTTATTCTACGCGACGTCTGAAGCGACAGAGGAGGCAATTCTTAATGCACTCTGCAAGGCCGAGACATTGGCCGGCTTCAAGGGGCGGACGCAGGAGGCATTGCCCGTTGATAGAGTTAAACAGCTGCTGGACAGGTATATGGTCAAGTTAGATGTATAAAGGATCGTATGCATGATTTAAACGCGTATTCAATGCCCGTGGTATTCTGGCATGGGCCGTGGGAGAGGGGATACTAGTAACTAGTAATATCCGTCGAAGGGTGCTTAATTGAACCTGTTCTAGTGTGGAGCGTACAACATGTACAGGTGTAAAAGTCAACACATATGCCCTGTTTGACTGAGTTCGCTCGGATAGGCAACAGCGATCAAGAGTCAGTCGCACCTTCTCAATTTACTGGACTCAAAAAGCGAACTTGGGGAGGCACGACGGGCGATGGAGAAAAGGAAGGAACGACCAACTCCTCTGCTCAGCCGCGCCTGCCCTCGGTCTAATGGAAGGGATTGCAACCTCTGGGAAGGAGCAATCGGGCTTGTACCTACCAATATGGATGTGGCACAGATTCATTGCATTGTTCGGGTCTCCTCTAGTGCACCAGATGGGAGGAGGAAACACCTAGTCATCCACCATATATCTACATAGGGATCCCGCCTACGATTACCAAGGATATTAGCAGCCCATATGCTCAGCCGCTGCTCGTCATAGATGAACTGGCATATGCCGCAGCATAATGTTTCAATATTAATCGTTAATTACTTCTAATTATACCATGGAAAACCAAGCACTGCTGAACCGCATGCTTTAAAAGAAATGTCAAAGAATGGACGGGAAAACAAGTTACAGTAGCAAAGGCTCGACTAGACGTCAACAGGCTCTTGTTGGTTATCAGCAAGGAAATCACAGAGCAACAGCAACAGCCAAGACACCAACAGCCCCGACAACACTAGCAAGGACAGATGGGTTCAGCATGCCAGCCGCGCCGTCATTATCACCACTACCGTTGCCGGACGAGGAGTTGCTATCCTCGTCGTCGTCAGATGAGCTGCTGTTGCTACTCTCGTCACTGGACGAGCTGCCGCCGCTAGTAGACGACGGAGACGAGGACGAGGAGTCGTCATCATTGTCATCATCATCGTTGCTGCTGCTGCCGCTGCTAGATGAACCAGTCGATTCCGGGAGCTCGACACCCCAAGCCTCGCCGATATAGTCCTTCAGACCATCAGGAAGCTCGGCAGCCCATGCCGGGGGGTGGCCGTCCAAAGCGGCCTTGTATGCAGACGAGACCTCGGTAGGGTCGGTGAGCTTCGAGCTCAGGGAGGGCGGGAGGTTCTGCACCTCCGAGACGATGGACTTGGGAAGCTCGATGCCGGCGAATTCAACGGTGTCGTCGTCGGAGCTCGAGCTGGAGTCGGAGCTGGAGTCAGAGCTGGAGTCGGAACTGGAGCCGGAGGTGGAGAATGAACCAGAGCCGCCAAAGGTCGTGGTGGGAATGTCGCCGGTGTCATGGTCCTCAATCCAGTCGTCGAGTGAAGGAACGTCGTCGGGTCCTCGTGGGAGGTTGCTGTTGTGCAGACGTTAGTATTAGATGAAGGCTTCAGTGGAAGGGACGGTTGTATGACTTACGCCGGCTGAGACGCCAGGGCCACTGAGGTCAGTGCCAGGATAGAGATGTATTTTGCGTGCATATTGAGGTATCAACAAGGGTATCAAGCAGAGTAAACAAATGAGCGTAAGAACAAAATATGAGGGAAAGTAGGACGGTTAGATGGATGATGAGCAAAAGGCTTCACACGTCTTCTTCAACGCCTCTTCTTCCCATGGGGAAAGCCCCTTTAAAATACCGTTGGGATCACCAGCAGCCCGAAAGACCCCGTGCCAAAAACAAACTTCGATCAGGGCTCGATCAGTCGAACCAGAGGTTCATCAAATTGCGAATGCACATCGCTCGTATTCAGCCTCACCACTCAGGGCGACTTTGAGGGGGACGAGCCCTACCTCCTCGTATTCAGAGTGGATTCGTCCTATAGGGTTGCCTTACATTGACCACCCAGAGGAGAGGCGAAGGAACAGGGCCCTGTGAGGATGGAGGGTTCTTGAAGAGGTTACTTCGACTTGCTGCAAGGTTCGGACAGCGCATTGCAGGACCCTCAGAATTGAAACGGTTGTCTACCTTGGTCATACACCTCGCATGTTCGCAGTCACAGAGCCATTGTCCGTGTGTCTTCGTTCTATTTTGGCAATACGAAAGTGTGGGCCTGCTTGGGCTGTTCTGACTCGTACATTACTACATTGTCGGGAGCTGGCCCGAGATTGCTGGACCCTGAGTGGATGACAGTGTGCAGAAAATCCTTCAAGTCTTTGCCAAGCTATTGAATCTCGTGTTACATCTTGGCAACTCGATGTTTCCAACATGCAAGGTGCCCCTGAAGAAGTCTAGGGTCTAGGGTCCAGTCCTAAAGTGGTTATCGACTGCGAGCATGAGTGCCAAGGACTTGACACGGGTGAGGAAGCATAGCGCGCCAATCGTTTATTGGCACGGTGGAAGCTGAAAGGATATCCTCGCTGGGCTTTCGAAAAGGGTAACAAGATCGACCACCCCTCAGCCCTAAGGATGCCTCTCTTTGGGGAGATATTGCACGCTGCCCTCTCTTTTCTAAGGTGGCCTGGTGTCCTTACACCGTATCTCAGAGTTTCCCTTGAACATGAAAGGTTTTTTCATGCCCACCCATATAAACCCAATGTGGCTGAAGGCGGCGCCTCTGTTTCAGGAGAAAGGCCAGTTATGCAGGATACCGATGCAGGCATATTGCGGATAAACAGGTCTATTTCTATCAAGGTAAATTCATCTAGGATTCAAGGTCAACCTGAAACTTCTCACGGATCTTCTTCCCATATCGCGTCAGCAAGATGGCAATCGGCACGAACGCCAATGCTATAAATCCGAGCAAAGAGTTACCCCAACCCAGACCGAGGGTATCAAACATCTTGGGTCCAGCAAGCGGTAGCAATGCCCCAACTAGCGATCTGGATGCTGTCAAAGCCGCGTTCGCAGAGGCGGCATACGCGGGATAGCAGTCGATGGTATAGATCTGGATAGGCATATACACGCCCATCATGCCGATTCCAAACGGAGCCATTCCGATAATAGGTACAATCCAATGCACCTTGTTCTCGGCTGTCCATCCATACCAGAAGAAGCTAATCGGGAGCAGGCACGCCCAGAACACAAGCGCAGGCAGACGCATCTCGGGCTCGAGTTTGCCGCCGTTGCGCGCCGCCAGCTTCATCAGGACTTTATCGCTCGTCAGAGCGGTGGTCATCAGGCCTGAGAAGAATCCTACTCCGATACCGATATATGCAAGGCCCGTGATGCCGGGCGAAAAGCCGTATTGATTCTCGAAGACGGTGGGGATTGTCGTGAAGAACAGGTAGAGAAGGCCATATATGAGAGCCATATAGCTTGCGAGGAACAGGACTATCGGGGACCTGAACAAGAGCACCATGGGGCGCTTCATGCCGAGCTTGAGGGCACTGGCCACCGACACGCCGCGGCCCTCCAGGTCATAAGCACTGCGCATGTCGTTTCGACCCAGATCTTTCGCGAGCTTCGCCGTCTTCCAGCGCATAAGGACCGGCGCATATGTCTCCTTGTTGAATATCTCAATGCTTAACGACAGGGCGCCGCCGGCGATTAACAGAATCCAGAAAACCCAGCGCCAGCCCAGAGCCTGGCCAACAAAGCCGCCGGCGATCGGACCAACAACAGGACCTAGTAATGGGCCCATACTCCAGATAGATGTGGCCACACCGCGCTGGTGGACGGGGAAGAGGTCCGCAATGACACCCGCGCCCAGGGTGATACAGCCAGAGCCGCCCATCCCAGCGAAGAAGCGGAAGACAATCAAGCAGGCGATATTCGGCGCTAGGGCGCATCCGATCTGCCAGACAACGAAGAACCAATTTGCACAACTCAAGATGAGTCTCCGACCGTAGATCTCGCTGAGGGGTGCGAGCAGCATCGGGCCGATCTATGGTGAGTCCGATTAGCATGCGCTCTCCGAGGCGGGTATGGCGGAGCTTACAGTATAACCCAGCAAGTAAATGCTTACGCTCAGCGACAGCAGTGTCTGGTCCGTGACGCCCAAGTCTTCCGACAGTGACTTCAAAGCGGGCGAGAACATGCTAGAGGCGAGGGGCGAGATGAAGGTGACGGCGCTCACGAAGCCCAGCAGGGTCCATTTCCGCGACGAGGGGAAGTTCAGGGGGTGCGCCGGGTCTTCCTGGCCCTCCCAGCCGACAATCCCGCGATCGAGGTCGGTTTCTGGGATGGCCTGCCGCGTTGCGGGCTGTCCTAGCACGGACTCGGCGGTGGTGGTAGTTTTCTCCAGGTCGAGATCCTGCGGGGGATCTTTGGGATGTTTCTCTGCGGGGTCGGCCAGTGTTCCCTCGGGACTAGGGCTTGGGCTATGTTCTGCCATGGCTGTCTGATTGTCTAGCCTTCTGACTGGCAAGGATTCGAGTCGCAAAGACAGTGCAGTTGTAGGAGCAGGTGCGATTCTTTTTATTTTGCCAGTGCAAGCTCTGAGTTCCGGCTAATGGGGCCGATCGCTCCCTCACAAGGCTGGCGGAGGTCTTTATGCAGACAAAACTGGTGATAAGGCGGCCATATGCACATTAGTGCTGGATTTGACCACCACCATCGGGCTGGCCCGCAGACTCGGGGTCTGTTTCTCGGCATGGCAGCTGCTAGTCTGACGAATGGACTGGAGGAGTGAAGACGCTGTTGGTTGTGTCCAGGATCATCGAAGCAATCATCGGTATCCCGTTTGTTGGTTGTGGATATGTCCTCGATTTCATCTCCATGCCGTCCCAACAGAGCCAGAGTAAAGCGGAATCGACTTGATGCTTATCTTCAGCGACATTCATCTTCATCTCACTCTCATTGAAGAGTCAAGAGTCAAGAGTGAGGAGAACCCCCTCACGATTGAAATAAGCCGCTATACCCAGTCCAGTAAAGATTCCCCGGATTGGGGCCAAAATCCGCCAATCACAAACTGCCTCTTTGCTTGGGGCCCCGAGTCTCGTCGAAAAACATCAACATTCACCCCGAAGTCTCCTCAGCCGGCTCTCCTGAACCGGGTCTGTAAAAAGCAGTATCGGACCGAGTCCTAAAGATTCGATTCTCCACCCTCCTCACTCGGGATATCCTTGGGGAGTAGTCCAGGTCTGGTTGCGACCGGCGTCAACTTGAGTAACCAGTCCAGACCACGAGGTGCCCGTCGGACCAGAGCAGAGGTGCATCCAGGCTAGCGAAATGTCAGCTTATGTTTGCTCCTTAACTTGGATGTTGCGGCAAGGTACCCCGCAGGCGTGTTCTTTGCTCTGCTAGAACCGCTAAGCTCTGGCGGCTAAATACCCGGCGTAAATAGGCAGACTCTGAAGAACTTGAACCAAGCGGTTAACACATCCTCATTGGCCGTTGCTCACTGTTCACTGAGGACAAATCTAGGTTTAGTTTTAACGTAGTGTGGAATTCCTTTGGTGGTCGCGGGTTAAGCTGTTTCCAGTGGTCGACGCTGGTAAGGTAGATTATATATATCGATACCCTTTTGTTGTGGGTTCCATGGCTCTGACACCGAAGGAAATAGGAAATATAAAATTAAACACTTGATAACAACTACAGCCCAGGCCATCCTATCTATAGTTAATGTTATTTAAAGTCGCCGGATATCCCGACATGCTGAGAGAGGCGGTTTTGTCAGGGGTCTGGCATTAGACATACGGTAGCCAAGATAAAAACAGCATACCGTGAATCGAGACCCCTATTCAATGAAATATCAGTGTCATTTTGTGCTGCATTTGCCTGGAACTCTAAGTTCAACCTTTGCCTGACATATCGGTCGGCGCTCTCGCACTGATTGTTCGTATCTTCCGTCATTCGCACTAAGGATGATGCAATAGGATTCTGCAGCGATTCAGATCAAGATATCTCCACGAATGAATCTTTCCCTAAAGCGGTCCCCGAATGGCAGGACCAGAATTTCGGGAATATCAGGAGGGATATGGAGTCTATGTTGGGGTCGATGGGCACCATTTAACAGCGCACCCCGAACGAGAGCCCAAGTGGACCATTGAACGATACAAGATAAAATAAGCTTGCTGCGTACAGCTTTAACTTTAATAGCCATATAAAATGTCGCTTGCTCTGAGTCGCTGGTCCCGAAGCAATTTGCTCTTCACAGGTGTTGTCTCAAGGATCAATCCTACGATGTCGTGATTGAGGGGGATGATTCGTCATACAGCTAAGAAGACATTACCCCCCAAACAATCCATTCACAATTCTAGAATCACTCCACCACTTGTAGCCGGCGAAAGACATTGACGGGCGGCAAAAAGTGTGTATGAGAAGGCGATGCAAGGTACGAGGATGATGCCATTTTCGAGGGAATAAGGTGATAGCGCTCAAAGTTCAACCTCACAATCAATGAAGCTAAATCGCTCACTGTACTCTGTGCATTTGAAAGAGTGGCTACAGAGTCTAAAGTGGTAATTGAATGACTTATAATGTAGAACGAGGTTTCCCAGTAGTATAGTATCTCGTGCCTGACCTGTATGGACTATGGAACGTCATGCCGGAACCCTCGTCGCACCAAGACGCCACGCGATGTCAGTCGCTTCAGCCGATTGAAGACCACGCTGTAATTGGCTCTATCCATTTAGACTTCTCGCTGCGATCCGCTTCTCAGACGCCATATTAAAACATGACAGGCTGACAATTCCGTGCGAGAAGCACTGATGGCGAAATCGGAGGCAACCGTTTTCTCCCTAACCACGAGTTGTGCTTAAAGACGGCATGCATCCGTCGAATTTCTCTGCTCAAGCCTGGCGAACAAAACAAGCAATATCACTGATCAAAATGGCTACAAATACCGAGATCCATAAGAAAAACGACAACGTTGCGCTCTCTCAGGACGAAAAAGGAACCTGGACCCCTTCAACTCAGCCTTCAATTACTGCCGCCATTACCGAAGACCAACACCTGCAGGGCTTCGCTCCCCAGGCCCAGCTTGGATCCGTTGAGCCGCATGTGTTTTCGGACCCTGCGCGTGCAGCATATTGGAGGAATCTCTATGAAACGGTCAGATATGAAGGCAGATCCAGGTTCGACCCAGAGTTGACCTGGACTGCCGAGACCGAACGACGTTTGAAAATGAAAGTAATTCCTTTTTCTTTGTGTTCTTAATTTACAGTAGATTCTACGAACTTGGTATTTCTTATTTGTTTCTCCCGAACTGAACTGATTGTTGTCTCCGCTATAGCTGGATCTGAGAATCATGCTCTGGGTTTGGATCATGTTCTCGTCTTTGGACCTTGTCCGGCGGAATATTAACCGTGCTGTGTCGGATAACATGGTAAATGGCCTGCAATATGTGAGCGGAATAAGTGTGCTGATGGTAATAGCTGGACGACCTGAACATAGACACCAAGTACGTGCTGTCCCCATACAACTCCGTACAGCCCTAACCCGTGCAGCGACTACAACACCGGCCAGACAGTCTTCTTCATCTGCTTTCTCGGCTCAGAACTCCCCGGAAACCTGATCAGCAAGAAATTCGGGCCCGATCGAATCATCCCCATATGTATTGTGCTCTGGGGTATAGCATGCGCGGCTCAATCTGCTATGACCGGACGGGCATCGTTCCTCGCGATGCGTGCGATAATCGGAACATTGCAAGGAGGATTTATCCCTGAGATGGTGCTCTACCTTTCGTACTTTTATAAGAGTAACGAGCTTCCGATTCGACTGTCGATATTCTACACTGCTATTCCGGTCACGCAGATATACGGCGCGCTTATCGCCAGTGGGATTCTGGAGATGAGAGGAGTGAGAGGATGGGCTGGTTGGCAGTGGCTGTACGTGAAAATGCAATAGCCGAGATTCAATGGCTAACAGCTATCCAGGTTCCTCATCGAAGGTCTAATTTGCATTGTCGTGGGGCTCATCAGCGCCGGCGTCATGTCGACCTCCATCATCCAGCCCGCATTCCTGTTCCGCCGCAAAGACGGAAGCAACAAATGGTGGACAGAAGAAGAAGAAAAGGTCTTGGTAAACCGTCTTCTTCGCGATGATCCCACCAAGGGCGACATGAACAACCGACAGCCCGTTGGAGTGAAAGAAGTCTGGAACGCCATCACCAACATTGACGTCTGGCCCATCTATATCGTACGTATCCATACCCTGTTATCCCACCCTACGTTGCTAACAACCTGTTTCTCAGCTCGGCCTAACCGCCTGGATCCCATTTCAACCCGTCGCAAACTACCTCTCGCTCATCCTGCGCGGCATGGACTACACCGTCCTAGAATCCAACCTCCTCGCGATCCCCGGCTACGTGCTCTTCGCAGTAAACGTTCTCATCGCAGGCTGGCTATCCGAAAAATTCAAAGAACGGTCCCTCGTCGCCGCCCTCAGCAACATCTGGATGCTCCCCTTCTTCATCGCGCTCGTCTGCATCCCCGACTCTGCAAGCCCCTGGGTGCGCTACGCAATGCTAACAGGCATCAACGGCATCCCTTACACGCATTCCATCCTGGTGGGGATGACGTCCGCGAACGCAAAGACGGTCAGCATGCGTGCTGTTTCGACCGCTATATACAATATGTCGTACCAGGTTGGGAGTATTGTTGCGGTCAATATTTATCGCGAGGAGGATAAGCCTTACTGTTAGCCCTCCCCCATACTTAAGTAATGATGAGTCTCACGCTGACAATTGATGTTGCTGTTTCTGCAGACCACACAGCTAACAAGGCCCTGACGGGACTTTGTGCTGCGAATATTGCCCTGTTTATCGGCATGAAGCTGTTTTATATCTGGCGCAACAAGCAGCGTCAGGCGCGCTGGGATGCGCTGCCCGCGTCGGAGAAGATTAGTGGTGTCGATGTTAAATATCTACACTGAAGATCGCCCACTACATCTCGCGGTTGCGCCGATTGGAGCTGGTTGTGAGGTAGGCCCGGGGGTTCCATGTGATGCCTCTAAGGTGAGGAGGGTCGGACGAGACGAGGATTGTTTGCTGCCATCTTTCAGAAAGGAAGAAGTAGATTGAGTTAGTTCGTAAGTTGATTTCTATATATGCCGTCTTTAGTTGTGAGTTTTGAACAATTGAATATCTCTATTTTTGTTTGCGTAAATCGTCGCATTGTCTAGCAACGCATTGAAAAGCACTTCTATTTGCAACATACCAGCACAAAACACGCACCCAGTATAGAAGTCCTGTAGGCCATGGATTGAACCAGGAACCTAGTCCAGCTTCAACCCAATCCTTCCAGTCTTCCTCAACCCAAAGAACCCAATAAAGGCACACAGCATCATAAACCCAAACATAGCCCAGAAGCTCGCGCGGTAGCCATCCATAAGCGCCGAGGTCTCCGCCTTATGACTCGCCTTATCCGTCGTAATGGTCGAGATAACTTGCAGCACAGCCAGACCGAGAGCGCTCCCGAACTGCGCCGACGTATTGAAGACCGCACCAGCAACAGCCTGGGTATTGTCCGGGAAAATATCCGTGATCATGATAAGTCCGACGGTGAAAAGCGCATCCACACTGATGGGCTGGAGAAGCTGCGCGACAAAGGCATTGCCCCAGTACGGCCAGTGGGGCTGGATGACGGCCATGAGCAGTGGGGCGCCGGCGCAGAGGATTGAGGTGACTGAGACGATCCAGGGGGCTGGGACTTTGTGGACGAAGAAGCCCATTATGGCGTTGACGAGGGCTCCTACGACTAGACTGGGTAGAATGCGGATGGATGCTTGGAGCGCGGACAGATGTTGGACTTCTTGGAAACTGTAGTGGGTTAGTGTACTGTTCTGGATTATAGAGATGGGTACTTACAACAAGCTAACGAACAACTCCATTGAGTTGATCACCGCGAATGAGAGGGCAACCGTGGCACATATGCTCGAGAAGGAACTGTTCTTCCATAACTTGTTCGGAATCAGGGCCGGCTTGCCTCTCTTGACCTGGTAGTGGGACCAGGCGAAGAAGCATGGAAAGGCAGCCGCGACGACGCAGAGAATGATAATGCTCTGGGCACTTTTGATCTGAGTAGGATCCGCACTCAGAATCCTATTCACCATTAGTTGTCGAATATTCTAACTGTCAGAGCACTTACGCTAGCAGGTAGCAGAGTAACGCCATGAAGACCGACGCAATACCAGCCCCAACCCAGTCAATCTTGGTCCTGATATTCAGCAGTTTATTCTGATACTGGGATCCCTCGCTCTTGGGGAACGCCCAAAGGCCGATCACAGTCATGAAGATGGTAATCCCCCCAGAGATATACCAGCCCGCTCGCCACCCAATGGTATCAATAATGACGCCCCCAAGCACAAGACCCAGCGAGAACCCAATGGGCTGGCTCACGCCTAGACACGAAAAGGCCAGGTTCCGCCCTCTGCCCGGCGAGAGCATCTGGGTGATAATGGACACCGACGACGCCAAGTGAAAGGCAAGGCCGACACCCTGGAGAGCCCGCATGATAACTAACTGTTCGCCCGTAGTCGAAGCGCCTTGTCCGATGATAAGGGCACCGCTGGTAAACGACCCGGCCAGTTCCGTCCAGATCGGCCCGATCGCGTCGGCAATAGATCCTGCCAGAAGCAGGGTTGATGCAGTTGCCAGGCTGTTTACAGAGGCCGGCCAGAAGGCTAAACTCGGGGGTAGTTCCAGCTGTTTGGTGATTGCAGGAAGACCAACTGTTACCAGGCCGTTGATCACGCTGCCCATGAGGGTAATACCGCACAGCTGGATGATGGCGATGACCTGCTGTAGGCGGAAAACGCGGGGTGCGGGGTGCTGGGAGTGGATAGAGGCAGCATTGTGGGCGCGGTTGTTGCCATTGTCTTCTTTTGAAGATACGAGGTGCAGCTCAATTGACTCGCGTGGAGCTGTTGTGGTGATGGTGGTCGACATGGTTGAGGTTGTCGAGGCACACGACCAACAGCGACGATGGACGGAATGGCCGGGAAATCCCCCTCGAGGGCAGAAACGGCGATTTAATAAAGGCAGAAACAGTGTGTGCTCGTTGTGGAGATGCCAAGTGGTATTAGGTAAAAAGGATTCTCCATAACTACAAGATTAGATGAGGAGGATCCATCGCGATCCAGACTCTGATGACTCACTTGTCAACCTAGGGCGTGGTCAAGTATATAGGTTTGATGTATTGTACGTTAATTGATGGAGCTGAAGCTAGGTACATAGTTCTCTACCCCCTTCGCATCATTGCTCGTACGGAGGATACTCATGCCTCTCCCGGGGGCAGGAGAGCATCAATTGGTTTCCCATCCAGTCGACCACCGGTTGTGATGTGGAATATTTCAGCTTGACCAGAACCGGTATAAAAGTCGGCCAGCCATTCAACCACAAACATCGCATAGTTCGTCCACTGGAGACTGGGGATATCGGTCTTGAAGGTACTATATATTTCAGGAGGACATTAGTGAGATCTATGCTCAGCGCCATCGTAAATTAGGAGGGCTTAACGTACGCATATCCGAATCCATGGAGCGCCTCGTTGGCATAGGTAACTGTCCCTGTTATCGAGACTAGAATGCGGTCCTTGTTGGCATTGGTGAAGACTAGGTCATTCTCCCATCGCTATAGCCACAGGTATTAGCAGAGGAATCGCAAGAGACTTTATCACGCACGGTGTATTCGCCGACATCAGACGGCAGCAAAGTCTCGAGCGCTCCAGTCAGGTTGCCGATAATCTCCCCGTTGAAAGCACCAGAGACTTTACCACCCCTGTTAGGAACTGCTGCGACGTTATCGCCTCCAGGCACCGTTATGTTGTATGGGAGGCCTGAAAGTAGTTCAACTTCAAAGGTAGGTTTGGCGATGGGATGGCGGAAGATTCCATCTGTAGCCATGGTGCCAGCGGCGAAGGCAATGGCAGCTAAATGGGCCAGCATTGTGTATCTTTGGGAATAGTAATGCGTCACAGAGTTTTTTCGTCTCTGGTGTTGACTGCTCAGTTTATGGTCGTTGTGGACAATATATACCCCATGCGCGCTGAAAGTATCCATCTTTGGCAACGGAACCTTGGCAGCAGCAGAGATTGCTTTTCCTTTGAGACTCTGGAATGGACCTATAAGTTTCACGTATTTCGTGAGGCTGTGGGGGCATAAGCTTGAAAATATCATTGTTCAGGGCAGTGCAGCTGGCGCGCAAATTGTCGCCCCATTAGGCAGTCGGCGCTATCTAGTTTTATTTTGACGACAATAATTTCTTAGCTGAGCTACGAATCCATGGGTTACAGTATTCACATTACGGTCTTCACATTAAAAATAAGATTGAATAAATGACATAGGTAGAATAGAAACGGCGTAGAACACAACGAAGCACCAAGTGGAGCTCAACGTGGAGAAAGTTCCCCGCCATTCGATGTCGCTTCTCTTCCTGCATTCTTCTTCCTACAAAGCCATCGCCATCCCACTGCAATGCCTCCCATCAGACGGCAGCGTTCAGAGCCCATTGTCCGCGTAAGAACAGGTTGTTTTACCTGCCGTCGCCGCAAGAAAAAATGCAACGAGTCGAAGCCCGTCTGCGCGGGCTGTGCGCGGAACAAGCTCGACTGTTCATGGCCGACATCGACACCGACACCAGACTCTGATGCAACACCCAGCGGAGGCTTCCAAAGTTGCAATGTGCAGAGCAATAGACAGCGTCAGGATAGCCCGTCCAGTCCCAGTTCTCCTGGTTTATCAGATCCCCGGCCCCCCCTGAGCGGGCATTTTCCCTCGGAGAACCAGTTCCTGTATACGGATCCCACCGATCAGGATAACTCGATTGACCTTTTACTTAGAGAGATGGTCCCCATGGGAAGCCCTAATTCTAATGTTCCCGAAACACCAGGGAATGACATGGGGATCGTGAATATGCTTCCTCGGAGTCTTTCCATGCTACCAGGCCATGACCCCGAGTGCTTCCAACTGCTGAGCCACTACCTTGGGACCACTGCCGACTGCATGTCCAACGGATCAACACCGATAAATCCTTTTCTGGTCCAAGTTGTCCCACTCGCCTTCTCCAGCGACTTAGTGCTGCAGCTCGTTTTGACACAGAGCGCTGCCCACCGAGCATTCCGTTCGAAGAGGGACGTGGATGATACGGCTGAGGGTCAGTACACGAAGGCCCTGCGACTCTTCCGGAAGGGCGTCACGGAATTTATCGATGGAGAAGAGTCCAGCCCTCTCCTTCTTACGGTCGGGGCGCTTATTATGTGCTTTACAGAGGTACCTTGGGCACTATGAATTCCATAGTGTGATACTGACGGCTAGCAGACAGCAAAAGGCGATATGAACGGGACGGTATTCGACCACCTATCTGCAGCCCACTCTCTACTAATTCAGCTTCTTCTGCGGAGCAATAATACCATTCCGAAAGATCTGGACGACTTTATCATCGATTACTATACGTACACGGCTACCGTCAGCATGATTTCCATCGACGCCCGCGTGAGCTCCCAGCGTCTGTTAGATTCCGATATGGAGCAACGAGCCCACCGTCTGATAAACTGCAAATACGTCGGAAACCTCTCCGGATGTTGGTTAGAACTTCTTCTAGTGATCCCTCGAATCTTCGACCTCGGGCGGCGATGGATGATACAAGATGATCAGCCAGGTGCTCCAGCAGCAGATGACATCGTTGTATTTGGGTCACTGCAGGCGGAAATTATGCGATGGACACCTTACGCCTTCGTTTCTCAAGAAACACAGCTAGCGGGTTTGATATTTCAGCAGGCGATGCTGCTATACTTAGTCACATCGCTCGGCATGTTCTCGGACACCACAACCAGCGCCGGTAGTGCGCTGATGAACTGTGCGATTGCAGAAGCAATGGCGCTTCTTCGTCGTGTATCGCCGACATCGCGCATCAACTCTGGTCTCTGTTGGCCTATTGCCGTTGTGGGCTCTTGTCTGTCAGACCCAGGACTACAGGAGGAACTCAGACAGCGTCTCACCACTATGGGGAATGCATTTGGCCTGGGAAATATGCATAGGACTCTTCTTTTACTTGAACATATGTGGCAGCTACCTCTTCATGACGCAGGCCCGTGGAATATATGCCGCGCCATGCAGCAGAAGCAAATATGGATATCGTTCGCGTGAGGATATTCAATCAAATTCCCAATAATTTTACACAAGAATAAACCGTTGAAATAGATGGCTCAGGCAGCCATGTTATATTTCACGGTACTATCTACTGCCCCAAGTTCTGCGGCGCCTTCGTCGCAGGTCCTTCAGGGGTGACATACGCCTTGGTGAGACCACCATCAACAACAAAGTCTGCGGCATTAACGAAGCTGCTCTCGTCGCTTGCCAGGAATACAACCGCATGAGCCTGTTCGATGGCCTCTCCAAACCGACCGGTCGGGAAATGGACCTCCCGCCGAAAGCGCTTCTCCTTGTCATCCCCGAGCCAGTCCTGCAGGAGAGGCGTGTTAAGTGGCGCCGGACACAGCGAATTGAATCGGAAGCCTGCGATATCTTATCAGCAACTGATGGAATGAAGTTTCCGCAGGGGGATGGTACCTTCTCGCGCATGCACAATTGCCAACTCCCTCGTCAAAGCCAGAACAGCGCCCTTGCTCGCCGTATACGCCAACTGGGGCGTCGCAGCGCCCACAAGCGCAACCATACTCGCCGTGTTGATGACACTGCCCTTCTGCTTGCCGTTCTTCCTGAAACTCTTCACGGCATGCTTGCACCCGTACCACACACCTTTAACGTTAATATTCATCGTGAGGTCCCAAATCCCCTCGCTCGTCTGCTCGGCATCGCCATCCTGGGCGTGCATGATCCCAGCGTTATTGAACAGGACATCCAATCCACCCCATGAGTCTAGGTGTGCAATAGCGCCTTCAACGTCGTTTTCCTTGGAGACATCGACGACGCGGTACTCGACTTTCCCATCGTGCGTGGGGACGACGGTGTTGACTTTTGCGAGGGCGCGCTCGAGTCCGGGGCCGCTGATGTCGGTCATTAGGACTGAGGCACCTTCGCGCAGCATGAGGATTGTGGTTTCGAGGCCGATGCCACTGCATGAACTTTCAGTGTTGAGTTCTAGATAAGAAGGAGGGCGGTGTACCCAGCAGCGCCGGTGACGATGGCGTTCTTCCCTGCGAGTCGGCCGACCATTGTGCTTGATCACTTTCTATAAAGAATGGGGGTTTAAAGCGCAGGAAGGAAGGAAAGGATAGTTTGAATTGTAGATATGTACTGAGACTTGGTTTGTTTAGAAAGGCAAGACATTATTAAATATATGCCCCGCTAGCAAATAATGATGATGACAGTCCCCGTGATAAACCCTTCCCAACTCATATAATTCAGATAGTATATCATTCCAGAATAGAAACTCCAACTCAGGTACGCGGACCCAGTCGGTGGGAATTGGAGTAGAGCGCGGTCCGGGAGCGCGCTGTGGGGATTGTCCCAACGACTTCACCAGAAACCGCGGTTAGAAGATTACATCGGAATGAAGATCTATAGAAGGATATCATTTGAGGTCTGTCATCAACTGCCTCTGTGAGACCTGGTCTTGATCTTGGTCTTGATATTGACTCTCACGACACCCGCGCACGGTCGGGGTTGAGCGCTGACAAGTACCCCTCATAGTCAAGACGTTGACGTGCTTTTGCTGACATCCGGCTTGAACACACTCATAATCACTGTCGATGAGAAATCTCCAACAACCCATTTTATTGTGATTCTGTCATGCATCGACCGATTCGAATCGCCGTCCTTGAATGCGACACTCCGCCAGAAAAGACAAACGTCAAATACGACGGCTACTATGGCGTATTCTCGAAACTACTCCGCCGCAGTGCTGAAGCCTTAGGACAGTCTGAGCAGCTTGATCCTGACTCTGGACTGGAGATATCCCGCTGGGACGTTGTCACAGAGCAGGCGTATCCAGCGCTGGAAAGCGTAGATGGAATTGTACTGACAGGGGCAAGTAAGTCTGATCGTTTCGGTGTCGGATCTGTCGCTATCTCGAGAAGTTACTTACCGACTCTACAGAGCACAACGCATTCGACAACACCCCATGGATCCTAAAATTAGTTGAATTCACAAGAACCGCCATTCAAAACCCCCGCGTGAAACTTCTCGGAGTCTGCTTCGGTCACCAGATCATCGCCCGCGCCCTGGGTGCGCAAGTCAGCCGGAGCGCTGCTGGATGGGAGATTTCCGTCTGCGAAGTCAGCCTTACACCAGCGGGAAAGGAATTATTCGGACTTGATACTCTTGTAGGCCTAGATCTCTATCAATCCCCTGCCTTTCTTTAGGTTTGTTACTGATATCGCTTCGATCAGCAAATCCACCAGATGCACCGGGACATTGTGTGTGCGTACCCGCCAAATATCATTCCCCTGGGAGAATCTCCTATTTGTCAAGTGCAGGGGATGTATCTGCCCAGTCGTGTCATTACGGTGCAAGGACACCCTGAGTTTAGTGAGGACATTGCTGTGGAGGTTGTGACATTACGAGGCGCCCAGGGCCTTTTCACCAAAGACCAGACTGAGGATGGACTCGGCAGAGCAGGGAAGCCGCACGATGGCGTTGCGGTGGGGATGGCCTTTCTGAAACTGCTAATTCAGTGAATTGGGCTTTGGGCATTAGCTAGTATAGAGCATTGGTCGCATATGTTACGGTATTAGAGGGCCGTTTAATAATATTGTCGCTACAAAAGTATGAGGAAGTCTCCATAATTTCGGTGAAATGTATAGGTATATTACATCCAGAGATGCTTGAACTTTACACTACTCCAGCGCAGTTCCTGTCTACTGGGATTACAACACATGGGGCGAACAATTCACCTTGAATAGACAACCTCCACAATCCTACCGTCAGTTTGAACAGATATGCAATCACCAAGTTTCGTTCGCCCCCTCTACAGACGGTGGACCAACATATACTAAACATCATTAGCCACGAGCGCTCCACATAAACAACACAAGACATACCTTTCCTCGCATAAACAATATACCAAACCGCCGCCAGAACCGTAAGTCCCGCAAACACCACCGAGGCATAATTCATCGACACGGCCGTAACCGGCAAAACGGTGGGCATACTAAAGATAACCAGCTCAAACGCAATCCAGGCCAGAGCAAGCAGATTCAATACACTCCCGAGCACATTCCCGCAGTTCCAGCGGGCCTTGGAGACCTGTGCGCGTCGGTCATAGAATAAGGAAATACTGATTGGGATTGCATACGTCGTTGCAAGGGCAATGACGCTGGATGAGAGGAACGCGGTGAAGGCGCTGCTGCTTCCGAGGTTTATAAGGCCTAGCAGCATCTGCACGACGGTTACAAGGCCTAATGCCCACAGCGGGATATGGCGGCGCTTGTCGACGTGGGAGAAGAGTTTTGAGAGAGGCATTGCGTTGTCGCGCGCGAGAGCCCAGGTCGTGCGGGATGCCGCGTTGGTTATACTGATGGAGCAGAAAAGGCCGCAGACGAGGATAAGAGCGACCAGACCTACTGCGCCATCGCGGGTCCCCATTACGACCTGCAGGATGTAGGGTACTGCCTGGCCGCTTGGTGCGTTTGTGATGTCTACCAGGGCTGGGAGGGTAGCGCAGAGCGGGACGACGAAGAACAGACCTGCGATGCAGCCGACGGGGATGCAGAGGGCCATTGCCCTGGGGACTTTGATTGCGGGTGACCGGACTTCTTCTGCCATTGAGGTGGCCATGCCCATGGCGCAGAAGCAGAAGGCTGGTGGTAGAAAGCCAATGCATAAGGAGAAGCCATTCCAGCCGGAAAGCGTGGTATCGTAATGCCCGAGGGTGTCTCCTGGAGAATGCCTGCCAACCTTGGCTGTGACGGAGACTGAGATCAAGACTATGATGATGGTGACGAGAGTCCATGCAGCGCAGACAGTGTCGACCATCGGGAGGAACTGGTTGCCGAAGCCGCATATCAAGAATGTCAGGACGCAGATGGCGTAGAATACGAGAAGGGTTTGCCAGTCGTTTGCCTCCCAGCTGGTGAAGATTGATACAGTCGCAACAAGCAGTCCGGCGAGGGCAAAGTTGACGGAGAGGGTGACGGTCCAGTTTCCTATCAACCATATCCAAGCGGTGATGAAGGAGAGCAGCTTCGCATGTTTCCCGCACAGTTGGAAAGACCAGTAGTACGGACCAGCAGATGTGGGATATCGAGAGGCCAGCTCGGCCAGAGACATGGCAACGGTCTGGTCCATGACGCAGACGATAATCCAGCCAAGGAATATCGAGAGCTGACCGCCACCGTAGATTGTTTGCATGAAGGCACCGCTTTCACCGAACGGGATCGCAGCTATTGATAATGACTGGAAAAGGAGCGTGAATAATGAGCGGTTCCGCCGGAGCTCTGCGGTATATCCCAGTTCCTCGAGCGCTGGCTCGGCGCTGTCCTGAGGCTTACCCCCATCCTCCTTGGAAGTATACAGCGGCGGATCAGACTGAAGAGACA
The DNA here is from genome assembly GCF_016861865.1 of Aspergillus puulaauensis. Classification (NCBI taxonomy): domain Eukaryota; kingdom Fungi; phylum Ascomycota; class Eurotiomycetes; order Eurotiales; family Aspergillaceae; genus Aspergillus; species Aspergillus puulaauensis. Next base: position 666,556 of record NC_054857.1, read on the forward strand.
TTTGATATTATAGAGGCCACTGGTTACAATAATAAAGAAACCAGAAGCAGCACGACCCGGAGAACACGAGCGACGAGGGCGCATCTTATACGACTAATCCAGCCTCCTATCCGGGCATGGCCATAGACTTCCCCCAGATCCGCGAATACTTCAGGATTGCCATGACGAACAAGGCCAGGAGAACGCGGGGTAGAGGAACTCTCTCCGCATCTGGCAGACGGATCTCGGACATCTCCACCAGGGATGGACAACCCTAAGCCTGGATGGCCCCTATATTGCGGGGAAGGACGCCACCGCTAAACCCTCGCAGGAAATCTGAGCCTGCCTTTCGCGCTGCCTTGCCCTCTTGATGGAATCTTTCCTATCCTCATCTATTACAGTGCTACGGTTGGAACATCTTTAACAGTCCCAGCCCCGGTGTCAATGTGAAACCCTTGCTGACGGGATTGATATGTATTATTGATGGTCGGAACAGCGCATGCATGCATACCTGCACTACCGCCCTCATGGGGGTTGCGTCGCGGCTGTGTAACGTCCAGCACACGATTATGTCTGCGTTGGCTGATGTACGGTGTAAGGGGGCTGACTTGTTCATCAAGTGACGATCAAGGGACTGCACAGTGGACAGTGGAAGGGACGGCCAGCCCCTCATATAGCAGCCGATGCACACGAGTATGGGACTACTCAATGGGGTATTGGATACCGAGTATCCGCGCCGTATGCGAAACTCAAAGAATGATATTCAAATACAGACCTTACTTTCCATGGACAAGTGTTCGAATATTTCTTCGTCCCCAACAAGATGATATCTTTACGAGACATCTTTATGAAGACATCACTCAGCTGTTCCAAACCACCATCTAGAGCAACAAGCAAAGTACATCGCTGAAAAGATGCGAGCTTGGCAGATCCCCGCATGATATGATCGTCGACGAGGATGCGATCGGGCCAGTTATGACTGAACGGTCTCATAATCTAACGCAGCTCGGCATACTGACCCGGGTGTGCAGATCAAAATCAGGGAGAAGTTAATGCTTGCCAGATGACGTCCTTTTGAGGCTTTGCTGCCGATCCACGTTGAGTCCGTACACTACAGCAATTCTGCATTGACAGGTATCGAGTTGAATGGAAATAACAGAGGATATAGATAGTTTTAGGTATTTTACCTGCACTAGATAAGAGCAAGACAGGGATAGCATCCATGGATCGACAACGGACTATACGGTCTCAATATACCGCTTAAACTCCCTATTGCAGTCAGCTTTTGGCAAAGAAACCAAGGTAAATGGATAAACAAACCAGTCCGTCACAGCCTCACGCCATACACGCAACTCATGCTCCCGCGTAGCCACAAAAAAGTCCACGAATTCGTCCTTTAAAATCTCCCGCGCAATGCTTCCTTCCGCACCGAACCGTTTCAGCGCCAGCTCCAGCGTATTCGGCAGTAACTCTGGCCGTAGCATGTCCGCCGTAATGGCTGATAGGGGCGGCACGTTTATTGGAACCTTCTTCTGAACACCCCGCCATCCAGCAGCTAGAATCGCAGCGAGTGCGTAGTGGGGATGCAGGTCTGCGCCGGGAATCCGGATCTCAAAGCGCGTAGCTCCTGGCTTGCACACCGGCGGCGCGATCACCCGGATCGATGCTGTGCGGTCCTCTAATCCCCAGCTGATATTGATCGGGGCCCAGTAGTTCTCGACGAGGCGCTTGTATGAGTTGACAGTCGGTGCGAATAGCGGCATGATATCGGGCAGTGCCTCTAAAAGGCCTGCGAGGAAGTGTCTACCTAGATCTGATACTGCTGCGGCGTCGGGCCAGGGGGCATTCGGGTCTTGAGCTTCTCGGGCAAAGAGATTCTTTCCTTCTGGGGAGCAGAGAGAGATGTGGATGTGGCCTGAGCTGCCGGGTTGGCCTTGTATTGGCTTTGCCATGAAACAGGGCGTGATGCCGTGTTTAATACCAATTGATTTTGCCAGGAGCCTGGGACCATTAGCTCAGTTTGGAAAACTAGGGAGAGCTTACTTGAAGAGTGCTGCTTTATCGGCCATTTCGTTTACTGGTGATACTTTCAGGGCCTAGACTGTGAGCTGAAGTCTAGTAAATATACAACCATCGCACTCACAGCTTCATAGACACCCGGCCCACCCTCTGTATGCCATCCTTCAATAGGGCAGTTGAATCGACAGCTCGTGTTGAAAATATCATAGAAGTATTCCTTGAATGCGACCGGCCGTGTTGCGCTGTAGGAGAAGCTGCCTGAGGTGATCGGCCGCAGGGCTCGAGGAGGATTATTCTCCAGGAACGCAGCCAGATCATGGACCTGTCCGTTGATGTCTCCATAGCCATCCTGCGATGGAGTCTGGAAGTTCATGAATTCAAGTTCCACTAGACTAATCAGCAATCCCTTCAGCATGTTAGATGGAAGAACGCACCTCCGGCAAACGCCTGGCAATTTGCAGCCTCCAGTTTGTGTGAGATCTCCTTCAACATATTGCGACCATCTGCAACAACTTCGTCCCCATTTTGAATGAACCGGACGAGAAAGAATGGAATGTTGTCTTCCCAGGGAATGCGCCGGAAGGTGTTCAGGTCAGGAACCGCAATAAAGTCAACGTACCCTGCCTCGGGACTGGTGATTTTGGCATCATTCGTATACAGGACGTCCTGCATATCCCAGCCAAAGACGGCGGAACTGAAACCAAAGCCTTTCTCTGCAATGCCTAGGAATTTGTCCTTGTGCATTACCTTGCCGCGGAGGATGCCGTCGCAGTCGATGCCGGCGACCTTGACGGCGATGTCATTCTCAAGTAGCTTGGGCAGGTCTTCTACCGTGATATTCTTCGCCATGATGAACAGAACTGGTAATTGTTCCTGGATGTGAGTGATGGAACTGTTTTGCTGTCAGATGTTGAGGTCGAGGCGCCCTGAGTTAAAAAGCACGGCCGCGTCAATGCGGTCGCGTGTCTCTGCCGGTCAAGGAGTTTCGGTATAGAAGCTGATCATGACATATCGGCGATCATAACCGCGTATTTGAGTATGATATGGCCTGGATTGCACGGTGGTTAACCGCGCTGCGAGACCGGACCGCGATGGGAGCGCGGAAAAGCAGTGAGCGCGCTGCGAATGAGCACCACCATTTCCAGCGCAGCTTTGGCAGGCAATATGGCGGCTGAGATTCATTCAAATGCACTCTTCGTATCAAGATATTTGTTGGGCTTCGTTTGCCGCGCCAGGTCCGCGACGACTCCACGTATACAACAGATCGCGGATCATTGTGGAAAGCGAAACCCATTATGATGAGAAAGAGTTACAGGGCACTCGTATTAAATATTGCACATATTTATATTGCGCAATCAACAGGACACCACGCCTGGCCGTTGATTGCTACCTACTATAAGACCACACCATCGCTGACAATTTCATACCACCGCAAAGAAGAGTTCATTGAGTATTACTATAATGTCCAACCAAATTCGAACGATCTCGCCCTCCACTGGAGAGGCCATCTTTGAACACCCCGGCCACTCCATCAGCCAAGTCCGCCAGATTGCAAATGTTGCAAAAGATGCCTGCCACTCGTTCAGATCACTTATACTCGGAGAACGCAAGGCAATTGTTGCCAAGTTCTTGACCATCCTCTCCGAGAACAAGGAGAAGCTTGCGAGTGAATTGACACAGCAAATGGGGCGTCCGATCTCCTACACTGCGGGGGAAATCGACACGGCCTGCAAGCGCGGAAATTACCTTCTCTCGATTGCAGACAGCAGTCTGCGGACCATCCCCGGAGAGCCAGAAGAAGGATTCAGGCGATTCGTCAAGAAAGAGCCCGTTGGACCAGTCCTGATCTCCACAGCCTGGAATGTATGAGACACCTTAATTTATCCCAACGGCCACTAACAGAAACAATGCATGCTAGTATCCCTACCTGATCACCATCAACGCCCTAATCCCAGCCCTCCTCGCCGGAAACCCTGTTATCCTGCGCCCCTCCCCCCAAACACCACTCGTGGGCGACCGGCTGGCCTCCTATTTCCACGAAGCGCAGTTACCGAAACCATTCATGCAGGTGATCCACTGTGCATCGTGCGAAGTCCTTGGCGACATCACCACCATCCCTGAAATTAAACTCGTCTGCTATGTGGGGTCGACATCGGGGGGTCTCCAGCTTCGGACAGCTTCCGCACGCAGACTCCTCCCACTTAACCTGGAACTAGGGGGTAAAGACGCGGCGTATGTGCGTGAAGATGCGGATTTGAGGTATACAGCTGCGCAGATTGTTGACGGGGCGGTGTTTAATTCGGGGCAGAGCTGCTGTTCCATTGAACGGGTTTACGTGCATTCTGACGTGCATGACGTCTTTGTGGAGGAGGTTCAAAGGGAACTAGCAGCGTAGGGCTCCTGCTGAAGAATTTAATCTGAAACTAGCTAACAGAAGCAGGTATGTCGTCGGCGACCCCACTGATAGGGCGACCACCGTGGGGCCTGTGATCTCGAATCAAGCTGTCAGGAATATACAGGGTCATATAGACGACGCCGTTGCCAAGGGTGCCATTGATGTTACCCCCAACAGCCCTGGTTTACACTCGCCCCCGAAACTTGGCAGCTATATTGCGCCCAGAGTCCTTACGAATGTGTCTCACAATATGAATGTGATGCGCGATGAGACATTTGGTCCTGTAATCCCTATTATGCAAGTCAACAATGACCAGGAAGCAGTTGCCGCAATGAACGATAGTGAGTACGGCCTAACGGCAAGCGTCTGGACAAGGGATATCCAGCGTGGCGAGGCCCTAATCGACGAAATCGAAGCCGGGACTGTCTTTATTAACCGATGTGACTACCCGAGTCCGGTATGATTCTTCAACTTCTATTGACCCTATTTCTATTTAACCGGCATTTGCTAAAGTGTATAGGACCTTGCATGGGTAGGCTGGAAGAATTCAGGACTGGGATCCTCGTTAGGACCACAGGCATTCGATGCGTTTTATAAGTTGAAGAGCTTCCATATTCGTGAGAGTCAGTGCTAGACTAACAAGTGTCGTACTCATAACATCATAGATACATGCTGAACAATGGTATCGTTATACATCATCTCATCTCTACATGCCGCGCAAAGCAAAAGAAAAACAAAAGCAAAAAGCAAATCATCTGGCTCAAAAAGAAAGGAAGGACCAGCCTGAGTAGTACATCTCCTCATCCACAATAGTCACAACAGCGACAGCACCTTCACTTAACTATCCCAAATAGCCCCGTAGGCCGGAATGCCCCTCGTCTCCATCCCATAAACAACCTTCTTCGTCAGCTTTTCGTTCGAGATAACAATCACCGCCTCGGCCCCAAACTCCCGCACCGCGTTCCAGGTAAGCTTGACCAGATCGGGCCGTCCCTGTTTCTTCGTATCGTGCACAACAGCACCGGGGTCGGCGTTGTATACATCGTCCAAAATGCCCTTTCCGAAGTTCTGCATCGGGTTCGAGGTCGACCAGACCAGCCGGAATGGGCACGTTGGGATCTGGATGTGGCCGAGTAAAGGCCCGATTCCGGATCCTGTGCCGAGCAGGACGACGCGGTTGAAGAGGGTTGCGATGCGCATTACGCCGCAGGCTGTATTGGTTAGCAATGTCCTTACAGGAAGAAGAAGAGGAAGAGGAAGGGATGTAAATTGGACGTACTTGGAACACCTCGCACCCAAAGATGAGTAGGCGGTTTACTGATCCGACCGCCGGTCCAGTCGCCCGCACGAGACACAACGAGAGAGTATCCCTTGGGCCGGCCATTCTTCGGCACTGGGGCTGGAACAGTCGCGAAGGAGTGCCATTCGATGAGGGGGCGTTCCGATAGTCGAGTAAAGCTTCCATTGACAGGCACCGTGTAGTCGAAATGCAGACGGACGGCGTGGTTGGAGAGGACCTCTGCGTCGACGGGGACCTTGCGGAGGAATAACCACGAACTGGCAATGCTCATTGTAATAACGATGACCATCCAGAAGCTGGGCGTTCTGATAACCTGCTCGCCGAGTGATGTGCCGGGTGGTCGTTGGTCGCGGATGGAGGACATGTTCTGGACCCAGATAATCACCAGTGCGGTCCAGCCAGCGAAACGGTGGACGCGTTCGAAGATATCGTGGTTCTTCTTTCGAATGGTGGGATAGGCGAGTGTGATCATGCAGATGAAGATAGATAAGGCCATCAGGGAGAGAACGATTGTCAGGACTGATGGTCTCAGGGGATCATCTGGTCGGGTTGCGAACACGGTGATGTTGTAGCAGATGCCGCCGGTGTACCAGGCCACTGCCATGACTGCGGCGCCGGAATGGACGCCGCCCAGGTGGTATATCTTTGCGCATCGCTTGCGGATTGCAAGGGGCCAGGACTTTGGAACGGAGCAGGAGATAGTGTACAGGATGTTGATGACCACGTCTTGCCGGACCAGGATCGCGATCGTGAGGTTGACGAACGCGATGGTCGTGATATGCTGGCGAGGAATTGTCGGCACCGTCAAGAAGGCAATCAGAACAGCGATGTTAGACAGGAATATAAGCGAGAATAAGGTCCGGTAAACGATAAAGATGCGATGTCTAAGGCCGCGCCACGGCTTGTTCCACCGTTTGTCCGGTACAGGAAGCGGCAGCGGGTCCTTTTTGGGATCCGACAAGGAATCGGAGCCAGTGGACATTGTGCTTGTGTACAGCTCCTTTTGTTTGCCGAGCGCAGAGTAGAGCTCTGTCTGGGAGTGCCTGGCTTCCTGGACCTGCTTAGCCAGCTCGCGCTTGTCGACCTTTCCGTTAAACGTCAGGGGGAACTCGTCCACGGTGTGCCATTTGGTCGGGATCGCATAGTACGGAAGTCTCGTCTTCAGATCTTCACTCAGTTTCTCGATGCTGCATAGTTTTGGTGAGACAATCCCAGTCAGTTGGCCCCCGATCATTAGGGCTGTGGCTTGCTGGACGCCGGGAGCCGATGTCAGGCAATGGCTGACCCCGTCAAGTTCCACGCGGAACCCCTGTAATCATTAGCATCTGCTTGCGCTTATAATTGGAGGTGCGTACAAGAAGTTTGACCTGATCATCGTCACGACCGAATGTCTCCAGGTTGCCGTCAGGAAGCCATCGCGCGAGGTCGCCCGTGTTGTACATCAACGACTTTCTGCAAACAAGTTAGTAACAAGGGAGTAAATACAAGGTGCCATGTATTGAAACATACCCATCATTCAGAAACACATCGTAGTGGTATTTTTCCGCAGTCTTTTCCGGCTGGCCAATATAACCCCTTGTCACACCAGCGCCACCAGCCCAGATGGTGCCAATCTCCCCGATCTGGCACGGGGCCTTGTTCCCGTCCAAGATGTAGACGTTGTTGTTCGGCGTGGGTTTCCCAATGGTAAGCGCGCTGCCAGCAGTATGCTTATGCATGGTGTTTATGATGGTGATCTCGGTGGGCCCACAGCAGTTGTAGTATTCCACCCCAGCCAACGCCCATTTGTCCGCCAGACTGCTCCATTGCATTAGCCAATGACATGGCCGAGAAAAGAAATAATGGGCAGACTCACCTTTGAGTGGACGGCTCGCCAGCCGTGGCCACGCACCGAATATTGGGAAACTGATCGGGGCTGTATCGGTTGAGAATACTCGGTGTGCAGATCAACGTGTCGATCTGAGGGGCCACCATTCGTACCAAGTCAGATTATCGCGCAAAAGAACCGGGGACAGCCAATCATGGGCCAGTGACTAACCTTTTGCAAAGCTTTATTCCAGTCAGATCCTCGCAGGACCAGCGTGGCTCCATTCGACATGCTGCCGAGGACCTCCCAGGCGCCTGGATTCTGGTCAGCTTTGACTTGTCCCCACACGTTTTTTTCCCACGAACTGAACGCTTTTTTTTACGAACCCATATCGAAACTCACGGACAGCACCTGCCCGACTTTTTTGCCGCGGGCCATGCCCAGGTTGCCCGGTGCTTGGCAGAGGATGTTGGTGACATTTTTGTGCGTAACATACACACCTTTCGGTGCTCCGGTTGTACCTTGGCCAGTTAGATTTTTTTTCACAAAAAAAAAAAAAAAAAAAGAAAATATTGAATAAATGGATAAACTTCAATAACAAAAACTCAAAAACTCAGAATTGAACTCACCAGAGGTGTATATGAGGTAGCATCCGGAATTTTTGTTGCCCTCGCAAAGCAGGCTCGCCTGATCCACAGCGAAGTCGGTAAAGGCAGGGCTCTGGAGCAGGTCATCCAGCACCAGGATGGAGACACCAGCAGTCCCCAAGAACCGGATCCGCTCCTCGAACGGGTGGAGACACAGCACAACAGTAATGCTGGACTGCTCGACCGCGTGCTGCAGAGTGTGGTCGGGGACAACCCCGCCATCCATCGGGATATACTGAGCCCCAGCCATGAGGATCCCGAGGATGCCAGCCACCATCTCAGCGCTGCGCTTCATCAGAAGCATCACCCGGTGTCCTGGGATCACTCCGTTCGCCCGCAGCTGGGTCGCAATGAACTGGGACTGCCGCAGAAGCTCCCCGTATGTGACTTCCTTGGGCGTGCCCGGGGAGAGATCCACCAGGGCAACCTCTGAAGGTGCTTGTGTAGCATGGTGTATGAAGGCTTCGTGGACAGTCCCAAAGGGAATCCTGGTCTTGTCGCCGAAGCCGAACTGGCGGAAGAGAGTCATTGCGCTGTCCTTTGAGGGCTCCGGGTTGGAGTTTATATCTGGAGCGACAACGGCCATTGTTGAAGGTGTCGAACCTGCAATCTGATGGCTCATATGCAGAGAAGCTGATATGCAAAAAGTAAAAAAAAAAAGATTTTAAGCACGACCCTTACATGCGGCGCGAGCTCCTCTATATAGCTCTCGCACAGGTTACCCTGTCTTTAGTCTCTTATGGGTCTGTCAAAGCAGGCTACCCCTCCTCAACAGCTTGCCTGTTCCGGAATGATGCAACGTATATCGGGATGTCAGTAGTAGGGATCAACCGAAGGAAAAAGAAAGCAAAATCAAGAAAGGGAAAGGAAAAGTCTGATGCCCCAAAGGGTATGGTGCGCTGGGGGAGTGTGATGAAAGCGTGCTGACAAGTGCAGCCATCCAGGGAAGCTGTCCGGAAGCGTCGTGGAGCGAGGTTGGTTTGGATTACGGGTGGCGTCAGTTAATAAGTTATATATCAGCGTTTCTGTTAGTAAAGAGCAAAGACTAAGAGCAGAATGGGCAGTGCACGGTGCAGCGCCCCCTGCTTCCAACACAATAAATGCGTCCCTAGGGCTGCTAGGTTGCAAGTGACAAGGGCAGGCAGGTGGAGCGTGTTTGACGTTGATTACAGAGTACAGTGCCAATGCCCTTCCCTGCTATTACCAGTTATTGCTGCAATTACGCAGACTAGCGACGTGTCCTGGCCCCTTGTTGGAGTGGGAGCCACGATGAATGCTTGCAGCTGCGGTCAGCAAGGGCCGAGATGCATCAGCATCAGCAGCAGCAGGCAAGGTTAACTTTGATTTGTATCTTATCTTGGCCGATGAGACGGCGGCAGGCAGACCGGGCCACTGGAAACGGGACAGCACAGCAGGTTAGGCGGCTCCCACAGTGACTGTCGCTGCGCCAACCCTAACTTCTAACCAAGTCTCACTCTCTGACTCTCTCTCTGCCGCGCCCCCGCACGCCGTCCGCCAGAAGAGCAGTCGATCACTGGGACCGGCATGCACACCAGGTGGACTGGGCTGTGGACTGGACCGGACTGGACTGGACCCAGTGGGCACCAGCCAGGAATCGGCTGCTAGCACTGCAACTACACCGCTGGTAGTGCCAGGAATGTCTTGGCCATAGCCCGGTCTCTGCGCTCTGCTTCTTCCGTCGCGGATGGAGCTGCTCTGCTGGCAGGGTGCCAATGAACCCTGGTAAATGCCTGGCGATGGGCGTGGCCTGCATGTCGACTCAGGTAGGGCTCTTCCACGCCGCTTCTCGACCAACTGTCTGTCGTCCCGTGTAACCCCTCTTGTCTCTGGCTCATCTCTGGCTCAGTGCCAGTGGTCCTCCTCTGAACCGTCTTTTTATCGCGGACCCGCTCCGAGACGTCAATCGAGCCAGCCGATCTGATGTGCGAACTGCTGGTTCAGGCCATCGCTCGCTGTCTTTAGTCTCTTTACGAACGGGCCAGTCGATCTCGTCCTCTTCGGTCCCTCCGAAAACCAGCCGACCGGGAATTGACCAGCGTCGAGCAAGTGGGAGTCTCCAAGTCCTCTGTCCTCCACCCACAACGCTAAACCCTCCATCGCGGCGAAATCTCAACAGCTGTTAAACCTGGCCCCGATCTCGTTTTTGTGCCGTATCTTTGTTCATTACTGTTACTGCGTACTTTATCTTCCACCATGAGCCAGCCCACCGACCTAGTCATCTCCACGACGCCGCAGCCTGGGACTCGAGTCTGCACGCTGAACCGCCCGGCCAAGCGCAACGCCCTATCGCAGGACCTCATCGACCAACTGCTCCGTCAATTGCAGCTAGCCTCGGCTGATCCAGAGGTGCGATCAATCATAATCACAGGCGCTGGGGGTTTCTTTTCCGGTGAGCCGTGCCACTATTTTTGATTTTGGTTCCCCAGCCTCCGCCCAGCCCTCCCAGCCCCCCCAACAATGCAGCACAGCCTCACGATCTCAACACTCGCAGCACAGCACACACGTGGGACGGAAATGCCCGGCCAAAAATAGACAAAATAGCCAAAATAACTAAGCATGGCATAACTGACAGGGTACTTGCACAGCCGGGGCCGACATCAAAGAAATCTCGCAGCTAGACGCCGAAGATGCCCGGCGGGTCCGCTATCTCCAGGACCTGTGCGACGGCGTACGCAATGTGCGCAAGCCCGTTCTTGTCGCCGTCGAGGGGAAAGCTGTACGTCCCATTCCAATGGCATTTCCAGACCCTTGATTGGATGCAGCCCTACTAATCGTGCAGCTTGGGGGCGGGTTTGAGCTTGCGTTGATGGTAAGTAAGCTGATCTCACCTGTCAGAGACTCAAAACATATCTATTCCTGGATATAGACATACATAATCCATAGCCAAGCGAGCTGCTTATACATGACACAGGCAGATTTCATCGTCGCAACGCCCGAATCGCAGTTCGGCTTACCGGAAGTTTCTATCGGTCTTATCCCCGGCGCTGGGGGGACGCAGAGACTGACCAGCGCTCTTGGCAAATATAGGGTACGTCCATGGTTCGTTTACTATTTCCCAGGTCTAATGCGATATAGGCAATGAATGTGATCCTCCTCGGTGAGCTTCTTTCTGGATCAGAGGCACACAATGTCGGCTTGGTGAGTCACCTTGCAGAGCCAGGGAAAGCTGGCGAACGTGCGCTGGACCTGGCTGCCAAACTGGCATCGCGAAGCCCTACTGCTATACAGCTGGCGAAAGAGGCTATTTCCACTGGTAAGTGGAATTAACTACTCCTGGTTATGTTTGGTCCTAATGCTCTGTTCGTGCCTCCAGCGGACCAGCTAGGGCAAGACGAGCCCTTCGAGCGGTCCCTCTATTACATGTCCTTCGGGACCAAGGATAAGAAAGAAGGCGTTTCGGCGTTTCTGGAAAAGAGACCTCCTGTTTGGAGTAGCTCGGCTTAACAGGATTCGCTATTAAATTTAATATTCGCTGCGAGTAAGTCGATCTAGAACGACGGGTCTATAGTCTGTACTCCATAGTCTATAGGTACATATGCAGGTACACAGTCAGCAACAGTGAAACCCACCTTGATAATAATTGGCTATGAAATGGAATTATTGGGATTTACGCAGTCTAGATGTAATACATCCAAACCTACAGCCCTCGTCTGACTGCCGACCCACGGCCGCGCATTGCATTTTTGGATCTGCGAACGAACATGTCAGATTCTAGAAGCCGACCTTGCGACCGAAGAGCCGAAGAAGAAGGTAAAACGAATCGAGATAAACAGAAATAAAACCTGAAGGAGGAGATCGTAGAAGGACAGGTATGGCAGGTGGCTCTTAACGGGGCCTACTATAGGCTCCCCTCCAAGTTTCTCAGTCCCATATTCGTTTTATGAGCCTTGCGGATACGAATTATTTCGCTCCATAGTGTGTATATAAGCTACCTGTAATCTTCGTAGCCATTCCTCTGCAATTGTTGTTGCTGTCGATCTTGTGATATAGTCTTTGCCTGAGGGGCAGGTTGAAAGCGACATGGCTCCTATCCAACACCATTGACGCAGTTGGGAAGAATAATTCCGAGGACATCCAGCTAGATCCTCAACAAACGCAACGCTCCGATGGCGACCCTCGCAGCATACCGTCACAGCGATATCGACGTCTACTACTCCCAGGGCGGCATCGTTGCTTGAGTCTACAATCCACTCTGGGTGGCTATCAGCCTCCCCATGCCTTTGCTGACTTTCGTCTTGATATACTGAAGAATAAAGCTGATCACATCCTTCTTTACTGCACTGAAAGCATATCCTTGGAGTTCGGCTGATAGAGTACGAACTCCGCAGTGCGGGGGGCCTTACGTGGTAAAACTACCTGAAGTCTCGACACTGGGGCTCCGAAGAATGAGCCATCATTCTTTGGCGTGTCTTGTCGTGGAAAGGAATTTACCAGTCTTGGTTCTTGTGATCAGAATGACAAATCCTAGTTACCTGGATGCTAGCATGGAGTGGAGAGCTTGAAGAATATGGGCAGGGTATTGATAGGAAGGGTATTGTATAAGCAGATGGCAGATTAATCAAATTGAGCCTACTATACCAAATGACCAGCTTCATAACAGAACGAACAGATCGCGATTAATGATCCCCTCTACTAGGACTGCCCCCTCATTCTACAGGTTCACACTTGTAGCTACCAACGACGAATGGATCATCATCGTCAAACTCGTAGGTCACACCAGCTACAGCGGTAAACGGTTCACCATCGCATTCCTGGGTTCTACTCGAAGACAGTTCAGTCGATGCGTTTTCCCGGAAGCAACAGCAGATGATGGGGACTCACGTGTAGAAGTCGCACTGGATGTCTGGCGGCGGTTGTCCTTTCTTCCCTCCAATTTTGATTTGGGTCAATGAATAATAGTCACTGCAGTTTACCAGTTAGTACTGCCAATCTATTCGCATCGGTGGTACGTCGGGGACCTACGGGTCCAAATCTGTCTTGCATTCCGTCGATGCTACAGCTTTAAAGGCAGCTCCACGGGTATTCCACAGATACAACTATTCAGATGGACCTCGGATGTTAGTATTCAATTCACCAGCGATTTCCTGGTGCGAGTGGCATCCGTACCAGTGCGTCAGCCGGGTCGTTATTATCTTGTCCCAAAACAGCTGGAGTGAGCGCGGTGAGCAGGATGGAAGCTGAGGCAAGACTGATCTTCATTGTTGCAAAGGTGATCTCAGAAATAATTAGATATGTTAGGAGAATCAGATGGACAAAAGCTCAGTTGCCAGGCCTTTTAAGCATTTACTGCGGCGCCTGACGAACACCTTGTCACACAACATACCACAACTCCTTACAGTGTCCATTCCTCTTACTCTGGGAGACCGCACGATGCGTCCAAGCGTCCAAGCAAATACTTAATGGACAGAATCAACAGCTAATCACAGACCTCCCAGTGCTCGTTGGCATTGTTACACCCCAGAGTAGGCCCAGAGGAAATTCGGTCGAATAGCGTCATAGCGAAGGGCTGCATGCACACCGGCCTTTACACACACACTAGTTACATATCTACAACTGATGCAATCCGGCATGGATCATTGCTTATTGCAAAGAATACGACACCATATGCATAACGGGAACAGTGCAAAAGCTAGGTAATGTTTCCGGCCCTAGACAAGGGTACTTAGGGCTTAACTACTTAGGGAAAGTGTGTCTAGACCGGAGGAGTGCTTTCTCTGCTCCTGACCTGTCACCAGATGTACGTTACATCGGCTTCGTCATTTGGTCTCCGTATATGATGCTTACAGTGCCGGATTCGCAGCTACCCTGAGTCAGTTAAGGTCGTGTGGGCCTCCCGCCCAATCCATATGCAGATATTGGGCGGTCCATTATTTTTTCGCGTATTTCCAAACATGAAGGCTGCTCTCGCGCCATGCCGTTTCCACGCTATCAGGTCGTTGGAGATATCATTCGGGCACCTCAAGGTTAGTCGCTGGAATGAAGTCCTCGATGAAAGGTGGTTCGCCGGATGAAATGGCGTACGGGACGTTATCACAGCTATGAAGGGCCTTGTGCAGATCCAAGCGTGCCTTAGAATGGAACAAGCTGGAGATCCCGAGGGAAACTTCATGACTGCTGAGCAGGAGAGGAGGTTCTTTGCGCCGTTGATAGGGGTCTATCATTTGCGGGATTTTAATGTCGAAGTGACGTGGCCGGAGAATGAGGCCTCAGAGGAATTACTTCGACATGCCCCGTTTCAGCTCACTAGGAACAGCGAACTGACACCTAATCAGCCTGAAGAGTGTGAGCCCGTGAGGATTTATGAGCACCCCAGTTGGACGCGGACCTGATCTTGAAACTGCGAGCTGCGTTGTATCACCCACGAGTGTAAACAATGTTGATAAGGTAGATCAAGCCATTGTCCCTCTCAATGCTGGAATAACACCAATATATGGAGGAGACAAGTGATCCTGGGTAGGTCGTTACCTTGTTCTTGTTCCCGTCCTGTCTTGTCTGGGCAGCATAGCTATCTATTCATTTCCTTCCAACCAATACTAATGACTCAGAGAACAGGTCTGGCGCCCCAGCCATAATTCCATTTCTCATTATCCCAGGTGGATTTGTAGCGCCCCCAGCTGCAGTCCGAATCCGACGGGAACATTTCCGGATTATTACACTACAGCACGCTGCAAGGACTCCGAGCCGCTCAAGGGTTAGTGCACCAAAGGTCACCACGCTGGATGCCCTTGTAGCGAAGAATGTTCTGCGGATGGTAGTTGCTCGGATGAAAGTAGTGAAGGTGAGGATTGGGAAAAGTGTAGGTTCACATCTCTGCCCTGGTTACGTGTAGAATGGTAGATGTCGAGGTGGACTGACGACTGATATCAACAGGCAACAGCGGCGGTGCGGATGCAATGATATGCATAGATAATGTTGAGGAAAGAGCCAGGGGGGTCATGGTATTCCACCTGTTTATTAGAACTCTTCGTCAGCAACCGTGACCAAGCAAGCATCTATTAGCGAAGACCTTCAATATTGATATTCCATTACGAACCATCCAGAACCCTCATTTCTTTACCTCTCCTCTTTAGTACGCGATGAATAAATAGAATATCCTTACTGCTATAGAAACGGTGCCTGATGGTGCCTGGCGGCCTTGAATCCATCGTGGTCCTGATTGTACGTGAATATTTCCTGTTGCTGGCACTCTGTTGGCCCATTCCTGAGGTAATTCACTGCCCATATTTTCAATGTTATGATTCCCACCACTGTTACCCTTCCTGCCCGTTGCCCAACTGCTTGGATATCTCTGAAAGCTCCCCAGTGGTCCTCTCCTTTCTGCCATTGCGTCTGAGCCTGGTGTGCCACTGCATCATTTGCTGTTAATTGTTAGGTGTTTGTTTTACCTACTCACAACCAATCAAAGTGAGCTCCGATAACACAAGCACACTTTCTTTGAATAACACAAGTCGGATAAGCGGGTGTTCTGGATGTCGTCCCAAAAGCAGGCATGGACGCCAGAGGAAAATTCCCTACTCCTCCAGCTGTATACAAAAAGGCCCGGTCTGTCCGCCAATCGTTTCGGGATGGTAGGTCAACCCGTTTTACCACTTCCCTGATGGCAGGCCACCCACGACAAGACCGTAAAGTACCTGGCATTCATGGCTAACTGGCTCTCGCTATCAAAACAGGAACATGAAAACCGCTTCCCCGGTCGAACTGTAGGAGGCATCAGCAGGCAGCTGCTCGAGCTGGTCAGCTACAAGCCCGCTCGAGGTGAGAAAGGAGGAAGCGAGATGTCAGAGCCTGAAGTTCCTATGAAACGACCAGCTGATGATATACCTGGACGACGCGTCAGACGCAAGTCGACTCGATATTCAATTGTAGATGACAGTGACGACACGGACTACGTCGGCGAGGATCCCTCTGACTTGAAGGCTAACACAAGAACAAAGACGAGACAAAGTCTACCGAGAGGAGAGAGTCAGCAGAATATGGATATTGACGAAGACTTCGATTCAGGCAAGTCCGACTCTGCGAGCGAGCACAGTTGTGATAGTGACCCTGGTGCCGGAGATATCACTGCCGATGGCGAAATAGAACCTGTGAGTGATCCAGCTCATAGCTTCTGTCGCCTCTACTAATAGTTGATTCCGCTGAATAGTATACACCACGGCGCAGGATGAGAAGATCGCCCCTTTATCGGCGCACGTCTATGCCGTCTCTGAAAAGACGTTCCACTGCGGCTATTGCCCAAGGCAAGCCCTCCCAGGATGCCGGCCAGGCTGCATTGGAATCACGACCAATGCCTTCGAATCCAGGATCTCCGAGTTCATCCGCCAGGCGGAACCCTCATCCTCTGCCCCCCAAGCCTCCGAGTACTCTTCCAATGTCTGAACCCAGGAAGGGTCTATCTCATGTAGCAACACACTCAACCGCCGCCCAAGTTGAACGGGAGAGAAGCATGACGGATGAAACGGCCAACCGGTTAAACGCCATCCGGCGGAAGGGGGACTCGTCGGCCGGTGCATCGCCAAACCGCACTGTATAAGTGGTAATACCTCCACCTTCTCGCAGTCAGCCCGACTCTGCATCTGGCCCCGACGACGCATCTGCTCCGGATACCTCGATATCCAGCAGCGAAGACGCCCCCGCATTCTCAACACCCCTCGCCAGGGCTACTACCGCACCTCTTATCCAACAAAGACAGAGGCGGGAAAGTATAACTGCCGCATCTGAGCCGGCCGGAAGGGGCGGTGACTATATCCAAAATTCAACACCAGACCCTGTCTCTGGCAACGCCATTGCCACAGCCTCCATCCTAGCCACGCCAGCCCTGGGTGCAATAAAGCCTGAGGTGGAAATAGATGACCCTGCCGCGGACCACCAGTGCCCAGACCCAGCAGCCGAACCAGACGGATACCTCTCCTACAGCGAATTAAACTCTAGACTTGCACAAGAAGTTGCCAGGCATTCAGGATCCCTAGTTGGTAGCGCAGAACTACTAGCAAAAAACACCTGCATTGCGCAAATAATGGCACAATCATACGCGGCGCAGGCGGGAACGCTGGCTGTCCAATTGAAAGGGCGTGAACTTCGCAACAAAAATGAGGTCGCCGATTTCATTCGCCAGATAGATGATCTTAACAAGAAGGTAGACCAGTACGAGTCCCAGATCCAGAAGCTCCAAGAAGGTACCGTCGATCCTAGGGCAATAGATGAGCTTAAGGCCACGGTAGAAAAGCGTGACGAGGAGCTCCGTCTCCAGAATACCCGGGCTGAGGCCCTCCTGCAAGAGGTTACAGAGCGCGATACTCGCATAAGCGAGCTTTGCCACGAGGTCGAAGCGCTGACCAAGCTGGTTGAAGAGCGTGATGGCCGTATTGAGGAATTCAAATCGCTCACCGGTAGCATGGGTCTCAGGCAGATGGTGGAAATGGCTTCAAGGTTGCAAGAATGGGGATTGGTGCCTAATTCAAATACCTCGTCTTGATAGGTTCGGCTATGCTTTTGGGTCTCAGTTGATTACTGCTGTTGTCTTCCCTGTTGGTTAACTGAAAACTGCGCGTCGACAATCTATTCTGCACAGGGTAGTTGATATCAAAGTCGCCGTCTCTTCCGGGATCCCTGCAGCATTAAACTGTAGTGCACCCACGAGGGTCCAGAAGCTATGCATCTATCTATAACTGTTCATGTCTCGTCGCCCCCTGCGTATAGTGTCTTCTCGATGACACTCCTTGCGCCCCTGAGCACGTTCTGGGCCGGGTGTAACATCCATCGGTGACACAGCAGGAGCTAAGGCAATGCTCACGTTTTCGCAGTTACTGATACCTGTCCCCATGCACTAATTGGCTTTCGGATCTACATCAATCAAGAGTCCATAGATACCGATCTGTCACCAGTCGGACACGCCGGATTGTCCCGTTCGTACGACTATCAAGCCTGCATATAACGTAAGGTATATGTAGTCTTTCTGATGCATATTTCGGCCCTTAATACTCTGAGGACTACAAACAATCGTTTACGTTAGTTGCATAACTTTGATGTTTTCCCTATAAGCTATTGCGGCGTCTGCTCAAAATCCCGGTATCCTACATTCTATAGTATTCGACAGTTATAATGCTGCCATATTGTTCCGCCGATAAATATATCGGCCGGGATAAAGCTCGCCACACTCTTACGAAGGCCGAAAAAGCTGTTCCTACCATGGTACTTTATTAAATCAATAATAAGTGCAGATAATCATTTTCAGGGCAGAAGTGAAATACAAGGCGCCCAGCTGAACTGCTGGGATTATCAACGACGGAGATAACGGGGTTTAGAGGACATAACAGGTGACAGCCTCATCGCGTCTGACATTCATCTCCCAACCACCATCTCACCGTTATTTTACACCTCCTCATCCAAAATGAAGGTAATCATCGCAGGCGCAACAGGCTACATCGGCCAGGAAATACTCTCGCAATGCATCGCGCACCCATCCATCACCTCCATCATCGCCCTGACCAGACGCGACCTGGACATCAAAAACGACAAGCTCCGCACCCACCTCATGAAGGATGAGGATTTCCTCTCTTACTCGGACCCAAAACTAAGAGAGGAACTGAAAGGTGCAAGTGCCTGTCTGTGGTCCATCGGCCTACGCCCATCCCACGCAGGGAATGACGAGCGCACCCGTGTGATTTCTGTAGATTACCCTGCTGCAGCAGCGGCGAATATGACAGATATCGCCTCGACATCAGCTCCCGGTGGGAAACTGCGGTTCGTATATATCAGTGGCTCTGGCGTAGAGCGGGACCAGAATAAGTCGCTTTGGTATATGGGCAACTTTCGTCGTCTGAGGGTTTGTCACCCCTGATTGTCCTCCTCATCTAATCTGCTGTGGGCCGCGCTGATACTGAGACACAGGGTGAATCGGAGAATGTTCTCCTGAGACATGCTCAGGCGAATCCAGATGCATTCGAGGCGTATATCATGCGCCCTGGGCTGGTTCCGTCTACGCAGGGAACTCTTCGCGATCGTCTTTGGGGCATGTTTCCGTCTGTTAGGATGGATCTTCTTGCGCGGGCTATGCTTGATATTGCGATCAATGGGAATAAAGAGACGACGATTGAGAACCAGACGATTAATGAGTGGCCGTGAGGGATATTGGTTGGTGTTTTGGCGGGTTGGAGTGGTATACTGCAGAAGGGTTTCCACAGGCTTGGATTGGGTTCTGGAAATATGAATAGGCAACGAATAGTAATATTACGACTTATTATCAAAAAGCACGAGTACATATCTACAATAGCCTGACGAGGCTGTCCTCTGCAGTGGCTGAGTCTTAAGCTCAGATCGGCGGCTTGGCAGGCGATTTCGCTCAATCGGGAAAAGATGTCCATCTACAGATGAATATTTAAGGAGAAACACTCTTCTTGCCCAGTTTATTCCATTTCACAGAGATATTTCTTGTTACATAGATCGATTTCGTTTGACATCAACCTACAAAATGGCAGACGGCGAAGTTGGTAAGGGCTCTTGACTTCAGTGGCAGCACTAGACTAACTCGCACAGTCCCTCATAGTCTCTATGTCTATGCCCCCAACATGGGTGCACCCATATTGTTCACTGTTCTTTTTGGAATCTCAGCTGTCGGTCACCTCTGGCAATGCTGGTAAGCAACAACGCACTCTCTCGTGGCACCGTCTAACAATCCCAGCCGGTACAACTCCTGGACAATCATCGGACTCCACCCACTCTGCGCCCTTATATTCACCACCGGGTACGCCTTGCGCGAATACGGCGCATACAACTACATATACACCACCGACACGCCCCAGCAAACCATGACGATCTACATCATGAGCCAGGTCTTCATCAACATATGCCCGTACGTCAGACACTCGCACACCCACCCAAAACGCAACTAACCCAGATCTCTCCAAT
Organism: Aspergillus puulaauensis; assembly: GCF_016861865.1. NCBI lineage: Eukaryota > Fungi > Ascomycota > Eurotiomycetes > Eurotiales > Aspergillaceae > Aspergillus > Aspergillus puulaauensis. The sequence continues at coordinate 686,628 of NC_054857.1, forward strand.
AGTCCTCTTCTCGAACTCGCAAACTACCACATCCTCGGCCGAATCTTCTACTACGTCCCCCATCTCGCCCCCATAGCCCCAAACAAAGTCCTCGGCATCTTCGGCGCCCTCATGGGTATCGTCGAAGCAATCAACGCGCTAGGCGTCGCATTCACATCCAACCCAAAAGGCAACAAGCAGAATCTCGGCAGCATACTCATTCTCGTCGCACTCAGTATCCAGCTATGTGTGATAACAATATTTATCTGCGTCGGCGGGCTCTTCCACCGACGATGCGTAACATCCAGAGCCGCAGTCCAGAAGAGAAAAATCCCAACTCTCATGATCACGCTCTACACCAGCATGGCTCTCATCTTGATCCGGTGTATCTACCGTATCGTCGAGCACGCCGGGAATACGGCGCTGGACACGGACGACGCGCAGAAAATGCAAAACCTCAGTCCCCTGCTGCGGTATGAGTGGTTCTTCTATGTCTTCGATGGGGCAGTCATGCTGGCGAACTCGTGGCTGTGGAATGTTTTCAACCCCGGTCGGTATCTCCCAAGGGATCGGACTGTTAGTCTAGCTGAAGATGGAGTGAGTGAGACCGAGGGTGGGAATAAGGCGGGATATCAGCCTTCTATTGCTGAGCTGGGGAGGGCGGCCTTGCAGTTGTTGACGTTTGGGCTTTGGGGACAGATGTTTCCGCTGGATGAGAAGGATGAGAAGGATGTTCGGTCTGTTGCTTCTTGAGTTGTTTTTTTCTGTGTGTCTAATTAGCGTGGTGGTATTCTGTATTTGCTATTTGCGTCTGTGTTTCTTTGTATGCCCATCAATATAAAGTCCATGTTACTGTACAGTCCATGTTGTGTGTAGTATGGACCGCCATTCGGCGAACCAACGCTTTGATCGCCGAATGCCCGGGAAGTGAACATTTGACGTAACAGAAGGCGAACTCGGCAATTGACAATCGATTGGTAACCAGCGGCAATTTATGGCCAGGCAATTGCTTGACGGCTGATTAGCAAGAAGCCGCAATCGAGACTCGCAGGTTTATATAAATTCTTTCAACTCGCATATCGATGCCACATCACGAAGCGACTCACGACATCACCGCTGCCAATATGCTAACTGAAATCGACAATCTGGAAATCCACGTCCTAGTCAACGACGAACTGGACCCCATAACACCAAGCATGAACCCCGCCGTCAAAGTTGCGAGCCAGTTCATGGGCATCCCTCTGTCGCCCTTACCCGCCGGCACGCAACGAGACGGGGCGACGATGGAAATGCGCATGGATAACATCTGTTGCGCTGCGCACGGGCTTTCACTCCTCTTAGTTTGTTTTACCTCTCTCCCTTCGAATCCTACCGGGCAATGTCAATTGGCACGGAAACAATGTAGACTAACGAAGGACCAACCAGATCGCAACAAAAGGAGACAAAAAGCATACCCTTCTCTTCGACGCCGGTCCAGAAGGCGAGGTCTGGGAACGGAATTCTCGCCGTCTGCGCTCAGAAGTCGGTCAGATCGAGCATATCGTGCTGTCGCACTACCATCGCGATCACTCTGGTACGCTTCAATCCGCATCCTATCTCAAATAAGGTAAGAGAAGAGCTAAATGAAGAAACCACAGGCGGTCTAGTCCGCGCCATCGAACTAATCCAGCAGAACAAAGAGCCCAATGACAAGGTCATAATGGACGTCCATCCCAATCGGCCGGATTTCCGAGGCGTCCAGGCTGGCGACATGGCTATATCGCTTGAAGCTGACCCGTCCTTTGCTGAGCTTGAGGCCGCTGGTGCGACCGTGTTTAAGAGTGACCAGTCGCATGCAGTCCTTGATGACTTCTTCTGTGTTTCGGGGGAAGTGCCGCGCGAGACGCCGTATGAAGATGGTATCTACGGCGGATTGCGGTACGAGATCTCCAGGGGGAAATGGGAGGAGGATACGATGATCATGGACGAGCGCTACGTGATGTGCAATCTCAAAGGTACCCCAATTCATTCCACTGATTCCTGAGATACAGTCGATGGCTTTCTCATGATTAACCTCCTCATAGGCAAAGGGTTAGTCGTGTTCACAGGCTGCGGGCACGCCGGGGTTGTCAACACCTGCCGCGATGCAGTAACTTTAGGCAATGGGGCGCCTTTGTATAGTGTCGTAGGTGGGTACCACCTAGCAGATGCGGCCGAGGTAAAGCTCGAATCAACGATGCAAGACCTAAAGAAGTTTGATCCAAAGGTCATGCTAGCTGGGCACTGTACCGGATGGCGATTCAAGTGCCAGATTGCGCGCGATATGCCGAATTGTCTTGTTCCTGCTTTCTCGGGGAGCAAGTATGAATTATAATAAGAACGAGGTCTTCCTCGCTGTAGTATTATATTCCGGGATATCTTGGTTGATGGGAAACACTGCCGACTATACTAACAACTTGCTGGAAACGAGAATTCATATCAAGAAATAAAAGCCTCAACAAAGAAATCCCACAAAGAAAATGCCAGCAACTGACGCAATAGGAATTGCAAATGCAAAACCCCAGTTTCAAAACTCCACTGTATTCAACCTAACTTAATCTCGCAAGTTACCAATCCTTATCCAAATCACAAGCCCAACTCCAAGTATTATCAAGCCATAAGCACAGCCCAAATACCAAAACCCAAAACACTAGCAATTCCCCTTCTCATAACCGTGCCTCATAGCTTATTGCGACACAGGCGCGCCTCCCTGGACCGCTGCCGTTGTCTGAGGTGGAGCATTGGCCATGACAGGTCGCGGGGGTTGATCTTCTTCATCGGTCTTCTTCCCCTTCTTCTCGTGAGCCTTCTTGGCGTATGAGTTCATGAAGCCAAGTGCGAGACACATTTTGCTTATTTTGCCTATTTGGTGGGGTTGATAAAGTAAGAAGTTGGTGGTAGGAGCTGGAATCTGTTGGCGGGATCAGCTCTGGCCTTTACCAGGTCGAGTGTGAAACATACCTGGAACAGCAGAGGGGTTGAAATAGAAACAAGTAAGTATTTGCGAGAAGAATATATCGAAAAGCAGGAAATTCTCAGCTCAAATAGAGTGAGTGCTCGTTTATCAGGGGAAATTTCAAATTCAGCCCCCGCCGATCGGGCTGTGCAGACAGCACACTATCTACAGCCACCAAGGCCTCACTTGGCCCAGGAGGGAAATTCCTGGTGCCAATATGGTGATCGGCGAGGCTTAAATAGGGGCTCTAATCTAAATTCAGTTGGTGCTGACGCCATTAATGCTTATTGCTTACGACTGGAAAGTCCCTACGCGGTGGATACTGGATCAGGAGAGGCGAGTTAGGGCATTATTTCTATCATTTTTAAGCTGGAGATTTGTGCTAAGTACACGCGCGATGGCGTCTATCTGTCAAAGATAAACCAGACATCGTACATAAGCCATAAAAATGTCCAAAAAAAAAAGGGAACAAAAAAAGATAACACGACCCGCATCCGATAAAAGACAACATCCACCGAGAGAACGCCAGCATCCCCAGATCCAAACCCAACACCAAGTTGAAACAATACCAGAACACCACTGCTAATAGGAAACCCAAAACCTTGTTCCCTTTTAAAACGCCCAACGACGTGAAATCATCATAAACATTTTCATATCGCATCGTGATAAAATTAGAAGTCCAAATCGCCCGATAGGCCAAACAGCGTGCGATCAAACTGATCGATAGCTAGAGACCCATGCCGTGACTCGTGATCAAGCCCAGACTGAACTCCATTGGAATTAGCATTCAGACGGCCAAATTGCACCGGAGGCCCTTCAGTCCACCCTGCATCAAGGCGGTCCAGGGAAGCACTCTGCTCTTCCTCGCGCAAGACCTCTTCAACATGCTCACCCAACCTCTCTTTCGTTGATCGCAGCGAAAGATCGCGGTTTTCCTCCTGTGCCTCAGCTCTATTACCGCCCAGCTCAAGGCCGGCGGCTACACTAAGTCGTGACCTCCTCATTGTTCCTTCCTGTTGAAGAGCAGATGTAGCTTCGCCGGTGGCGTCGTAGGACTCGAGTCGGGATCTATTCGGTGTATTTCCGGTGTCAAGCTGCAGAAGGTTTGAGTAGTCGTTTGAGTAGTCCAGTAGACCTGGGTCGACAGGGGTTTCCGAGGCCTGTCGTCCAAATTGTTGCAAGTTTGAGGGAAAGCTTGCGTATCCTGAATCCAGTTCGAAGTCTTGTAGTTCGGATGGGAAGAGCGTTTGCGCTGGAGTTTGATGCGACATGCTATTGAGTAATGGCGCCGAGGTCGGCCTCGAATGATGTGCAGTGGAATTGAACAATGGCGAAGTGGTAGTTTGATGTTCGGCGTTATATTCTAATCCAGCCGATGTGGGTGTTGCCCGATGCACATTGGCATCGAGAAACCCTGATGCCGGAGTTTGATGTTGGGTGTTATATTCAAACCCACTCGATGTTGGCGTTATATTTTCCAGGGTGTTTTCGAAAAGCGGAGATATAGGGGTGACAGTGGTGGTGCGGGAGGCTGTAGTTGCATTCCCGAGCTGTGACTGCCGGCGAGCAGGAAAGGGAGCTGGGCCCTCCAAAGTAGCAGGAGCACGTTGAATGGGTTGCAGTCCTACCACATCTACACCAATGCTTATGTCGCCACCGAGTCTCCGCACTTCACCGCGAAGTTTAAGAATCGTATTCATCATCATGGCATTGTTATTTCTGAGCTGGGCGAGCTGTTGATGAAGCCCTGCCCCATTGTTTCCCTGATCGTGTTGTGGGAAATGAGGATTGAAGGCTGTTGATTCTGGCGGCACGGGGTACTCGGGATGCGTCTGATATTGTCCAGCAAATGCCATCCCCTGCTGATCCCCAAAGGACGTCTCGTCTGGGTAGAGCGGTGAGTTAAGGAAGTTTTTATTTGTGTACGAGTTGTTTCCCAAAAAGACGGTGGGATCCTGCTGCTTGACAGGGAGTCGGGGCTGCCGTGAACGCGTCATAGCTGCATTCCCTCGAGTACGCCGAACAAAGCCCTGTTGGGAGATTTGGGTAGAGGGACCAGGCGTAGCTGCACGGGTTTCTCTGACTGGGCCACCAAGACTAGCATCATTACGATGCTTTTTCCCCGGTAGCTTTGGCACAGGCGGGTGCTGATCGGGGGTAAACCATTGCACAAGCGCATCCGGATCTGACAGAGGTTCGTTGATGTACTTGTCCCCCAGAAGAACTTTCGTTTCTCCAGTGCGCTTGTCTGTCATAGTGCATGCCACGCTGTTGCGGACACAGCCTTTGCATCTATCAAAGCCGTTGTGCAGGCACCCTGTCTGCCCCCTGGCCTTTCCAGCACAACCAGTCGTTAGCAAAAGAAAGCAAAATGTATGAGAGAAGTAGTCTTACCGCACATCGGTCGCAAGTCCTTCCGTTAGAACTAGGCATATTCCTATATTCACAGATGGTCCGGACGAGTAACGCGTAGTCCATCTCAGTCCTGGTCGTCGGTAGATTCCACTTGTAATGCTCCGCCCAGAGCCCCTCCAGAGCAGAGAAATTGTCTCGGATGACGCCCCAGCACTGGCGGTCTAGCGGGCGTTTGAACCAGTCGCGGATTATCTCTAGGTCCCGTGAATTTGGAATAGGGATATGGAAGACGTGAGTCTTTCGCTGGCCACCTCTGGGGAGTCGCTTCCTCTTTTTCGGCTTCTTCTCATCGGGGTCGGGGTCGTCGTCCGAATGATATCTCTTGACGGGACGCTTCCCCTTTGCTACTTCGCTGAGTTCGGGCTCGTCTTCGCGTTTCGGGTGCTGAGTGGCATTCTCTTGGTTGGTGTTATTATCCTCGCTGTCGAGCGAGTTCCGTGTTGAAGACCGGGTTTGTACCATTTTGTTTCCTCGGTCCTTGGAACTGGAGATGTGGAAAGGAATATCGATAGAAAGGGGGTCGAAGAAAAGAAGGGGGGGGAAATTACTGAGAAAATTCGAGAGATCGAGGAGGACACCCGTCTAGACAGAGTGTGGGTTATAACAGAAGGGAAACACCTGCAGCATCACAATGTGGCCTTGTTTGGCAGGCCTGATCGAGGGGACCTCAAAGGCTCGTTCATGTCCAATTATAGCACAATTACTCTTGTCTGGAACAACACCACAGGAGACGAATGTGATTGAAAGACATGGGACATGATCAAAGGTAGCAACGGTCACCATCTCGCATACTCGAGATCGAGGGAACAGTCCAGGCAGCTGTCACCAGACTCAGCAGAGCTCGATGCCTTAGCATCTGGGGAACGAGGGGCAAGAACAACCCCGCCGAGGGCAGTGCCAGGGCGACACCTGGCCCTGCTTGAGAGGGTGATGCTCTGCTTAGGTACCTCGTTTTGTGTTGACAATGAGCTATTGTTAACAATGCAGAGTGCGATGAGAGATATGCCTACAACGGCGAAACCGCATTGAAACTACTTTCTTATCTTATGAAACAGGAGTGCGGTTGTTGAGATTGAGATCCCTTTGTGCCTCTGTTCTTTGTTGCTGTCTGAAGATTTGGGACAGCTACACAATGACACATGACTGGAAGAAACCCACAAAGGAATTTGAAAATGGGCGTATAATGGGGGCAAAGAAAACCGAGGTTGCATAAAGACGAGTTACTGAAAGAGGGAATCCGGTGTGAGCCGCCTGGCGGGAGTGTTCCTGGCAGAGGGTAGACTCGCAGCTTGAAGCTCCGAACGACGAACAGGTTGGGTAGAATCAGACGCCATTGGATCACAGCAGGGATCGCGGAGAGTTTTCGCGTCAGCCTCTTCCGCACGGGGAGGGGTGCTTCCAATGGGTGTCATTTCACAAGGTCCACAGTGAACACAGTGGCGGGGAAGAGGAAAGGCAGAAATATGACATGTCCTTCACAACCAGTGAATGTAACCCGCCACGACAGATCATATCATTGGATTGACAGGGGTGGATCCCCTCTGAATATTACTCCGAGTCATCAGACTGGACAGTTCGCCCGTTGATAGCCAGCAGTTCAACGTTGCTGCAGAAAATGAGCATCCGGTCCGAAGAGCTCAGGTGGGACTTACAAGACCAGCGGGGAATTTCCAGGAATGAACGGTGGAGCTCCTCTGCAGAAAATGTCAACACATCATGACACTCAATACACCCACTCAATAGAGAGGTGCAACGTACCTTGCGCCGTATCCGTAGTGTCTGGTCCAGGTGCCGCGTCAGCCAAGTGAGAGAAGGGAGGGTCAGAAGAACATACGGGCCGAAGGTTAGATAGGACTTTTCACCGAGGCTCATGCCTAGAATCCCAACTTCCCATCCTGTTTTCATCAGTAGCGAATCCAAAAAAAAAAACGCGAAGGCCAAAAGCGAACCCTTGATAACTTTGCCCATCCCGATCTGGAAGGTGAAGGGTCTGCCTCGCTTGATGCTACTGTCGAATCTGTATTGGCTATGTTAGACACAATTGTATTTTGACTGCAAATGAGAGGCCAAGGAGGAGTAGATCATTTGCCTTTGCCCACAGTAACATACCGTCGGCCCCTATTCCACGAACGCGTCGGATCATATAGGTAGCCGTGATAGTGAACGGTCACCATGTCCCCTTGTTTGGGGTAGTCGACGCCATTTCCAGGACGGATAATGTCCTTGATGAAGTCAATGACGCCCATTGCTCGAGTCTGGATTGTTGTCGACGAGTGCAGCGCGTGTCGTCGTGATACAATTTTCCTCCTGCCTGAGGCCGCAATGTCAGGGAATCAAGTCACTCCACCGCCTAAGCGCCTCTTCTTTGATTGGCCAACTTCCTGGTCCCCTTGTGTTGTTCTGTCAACAAACCTGCCCTCGACCTCCAGGCAGGATGCTCATCGCTGAGTTCAATTCTCAACACTAATCTGCGTCAGAGCGGAAGATTGAGCTCCCGTGAAAGCACCAAGTTTGCATTAATGTGGGTTGTGCATTATTCTGGACAAGCTGACCACTGCAAGGAACTATTTATACCATTGAACACCACTATATATCTTCAACTACAATGCGAAATCCATTCCCTCTCCAGAAACCAGCAGGCTCCAGGCTGCCCCGATACGTTCCACAAGCCTTCAGCCGCCCACTTGAGAAGCACCCTCCTCTCAACACCCGTCGGACGGACTCCGGTGCATCCAGATACTCACGACCGTCATCTGCCCACGGATAACCAAACGACGGGGTACTCATATCCTCTCCCCAGAGTGTGGTGCACCATTCCCACACCTGGCCAGCCATATCATAGCAGCCGTGCGCTGATCGTCCTGAAGGGAATAATCCAACGGCACATGTGTTATTCAGACCGGTTTCCTCATAGTTCGCGGCATTGTCGCGCCATTCCAATCCCCATGGGTAAATGGGACCCTGCGCGGACAGCTGATTATAATCGCCGTTGCACGCTCGTTCCCATTCTGGCTCTGTTGGGAGACGGACGTACGACGTTTGAGATATCTTGCCGCTTGCCCGCCATCGATTCGTTAGCCATTTGCAATACGCCCTTGCGTCGTGCCACGTCAGATCCGTTGCTGGGGCATTCTGTCTTTCTGAATCGAGGCCATCTGGACTACGCCATTCTCGGCCTGTATCTTGGACGAAGGTGGCATAATCTCGATTGACGACAGGATAAACCCCCATTCGGAAACCTCCAAATGTTACAGGAGATTTAGGCTGTGAGTTGGGATGGCTCTCAGACCCCATTACGAATGTTCCACCAGGGACACTGGCGAGTTCCGTTAGATCGCGAGGATCACCTAGACGAGAAAGGACGCGGCCTGCTTGTTGTCGCTCGCCGACTGAAAGGGCAGCCTCGTTGATGATTGCTAGCATATGGGCAGTTATCTCCTCATGGAGCAGTTCACATTCTGCCCTGAGGGTAGACACAAGAAGGGCACCTCGCTGGGAAATATGCCCCGCGCCCTCCACGAGGGCCCTTGCTAGGTTATGCGATTTACCTGACTTGGATAGTCGAACCAATAAGCTTCGGATAACAGGCTCTGCTGTCACCGAATTCCGATGGAAAACATGAACTGCCTCTTCCACTGACAAAGTTTCCAAATGCCGAGCGGCCAGCAATTGCTGCACGGCGCCAACCGAAGACAGTATATGTTGTTCCGAGGCTGATGTGCCGTGGTCATCTTGTAATTTGACGTCGACAAGCCGTTCGAAGGCAGTCCTTGCGAACTCAATAGCGGCAATCCCATCAGGAGAAATAGTGGAAAGCCACGAGTCAAGCACATTTTCGGCCTCTCCTCCCGGGTGCCCTGACTGCAGTGCAAGGGCGAACACGGCGGGGTTTGAGGCCGCACCTCCATTTGCGATGGCTTGCGACGCGGCCATGCCCGCAAGCCTAGTAACGGCCTCCTTCCTCTGAGTGTGTAAAAGCGGTAGAAAATTGTATCGAGAAATTCCAGGAGGCGGCTTCCAGGATCGCAACGCCGTGGTGTCACTTAGAACGAGTAGGCGAGCGTGGTCTAGCCCTTCAAGCAACGAGACGAGCTTCGTCAGGGCGTTCAGACCATCGTCGGTTACCCAATTCCCTCCATCGATGACGAACAAGATCTCTTGCTTTTGATCAAATCTTTCTGCCCCGCTACCTGAGACATCTAGAATCCTGGGTATAGTAGCGTCCACCAGATCCTCTAGGGCTTCACCGGACTCGATGGCGAAATAACACGGCAAAATGTCGACATCATTCCAAAATTCGTCATGTAACTCCCCCGATTCATTTCGAAGCACACCTCGAACCGTCTGCCGCTTGTGCGCTTCCAAGCAGAAACAAAGGTATTTCGCAAATGTCGTTTTCCCACTGCCACTCGGACCGGTCAGCAGCAGCACCCGATTATCGCGCACTACCTCCAACGCCGTAAAATAAACCGGCTCTTCTGGTTTATCATCGGAAGTCCGCTTCCTCAACCCTTTAGCCGCTTTGTCCTCATGCGTGAAGTCCGTAAGCAACGGGATATAGCCGTTTTGCAGATCCAGAACCGCACCCTGGGGCGAAATGAGCAGCGGCCGGCTTCCGAAGCCCGCTGCTGTGGATCGGAGCTCACCTACAGTAGCCATTGAATAATTTGCTCTCTAGGTAGAATAATATTGCGACTTCAGCCCTTCTTATGAGCATAGTTACTCCAAGGGCGAACTGCTTATTCATGCGACAGGACATCATTCAAGCCCGGCGTGGAATTTCAAGGGCGCTGGTCCCACTTCTGTCACCATCCACCTTCAACCATTCAAAATAGACTAACTAAGCTGGTTTTATCTTTCGCGGCGCTTTAGATGCATGAGATAGTAATAGATAGTACAGATGATGGTGTCGTTCAAATCACCGCCCTTTGTGGTCTTACAGTTGCTGTTTCTCATGTCTATGGCAAGTTTTGCTGAAAGGGCAAGCGTTACGGGACGGCACCTCGGACCTCCTGTCGACCAATTGAAGAATATGTGACTCCAATACTGTCCAGCTGTGGGAAATGGTATAATTGAAGGCTGAATGGAAGGTCCAGCGAAAATAATGCCATTTTGATGACAATGTAGCAAAAAGCGCAATCGCCGAGTGAGTGGGGCGTCACTACCTACCTAATCCTCCGGTTGGAGTTCGGCCTGAGGAATCCATCCCACTTTCTACCACTCTCTGCTCTCCTCTTCCACAAACAATCCATCCTCCATCTATCTACTTCAACTATCCACAATGCCTGTTATCACGGACTTCTCTCTCCCCAGCTCAGCTTCAGCTCTGCAGCTGTCGGCGGAAAAACCAGTCACCTTCCTCTCCTTTCACGCCTCACCCGACCCCAACACCGGAAAGCCATGGTGTCCTGATGTCGTCGCCGCACTACCCCATCTACAGGAAGTCTTTTCCACGCCTCAAGCGCCGCAGGTTGCATTCATTAATGTTGGCCAAAGAGATCAGTATGTTCCCCCATATCCCATTTCAGTGCGCTTCATACTGACTACCACCCCAGGTGGAAGGATCCCTCCAACGTCTACCGGACAAAGTGGAATGTCAACGCCGTTCCGTCTTTAGTTCGCTACGAGCTTGTTGATGGAAGTGTCAAAGAGACTGGCCGTTTAGCTGAAGCCCAGATTCTGGATCGTGGCCGGCTTAGCAAGTTTGTTGGTGACCGGTCGGCAAGCATATAGGATATAGCACTGTTCTTTGTGTTACTTTCTTTTCTCTGCATTGATGGATGCTCCGAAGCGATAGCCTGTTATGTATTTACGCCTGAATTAATACTGTTTACGGATATTGCAGGGATTTCTTTTCGGTTGTTCAGTAATACCAAAACCCCAAATCAGTAGTTAAAGTGGTAGTCAGTCCTAATAAGGCAGCCATTGTCGAGGTAGGAATGGCCGCACTTTCCAACATTTGTCTCATCTTGGTCATACATATTTTGGATTATGTTTGGGGAGAGAAAAGAGGCTTGGGGGATGAGCTCGCATCAGCGGACTCCGTGGAAGAGGGAGTCCGGTAATGTATGGATCGGTAGCGTCTGCGATAAGCGCCGAAAGAATTGACTGCCACACTTCGTACCACGACGCGTCGACAGCGTCGAAAGCCTGGAGGAGCCTATCACCAATAGGCCCCTGGGTAAGCATTTTTGCATTTTTGCACTTTTGTATCTTTGCACCGTTGCAGGATGTTGTTTCGCAGGCGCCGGAGATGTGGGAACGTCGAGGACATCAAGAAAACCCAGAAGGACCGCAAAACCAATGCGCCACGAATGCTCCCCCAAGTGCGGCCCCGTGCATTGTCGAATCCACGCTCCGGCGAGCCGATTCATCCATGGAATCCATTTAGCAAGTCTATCCAGCAGACATTCGATCAGTCTCAATCGCTCCTCTTCCACTTACCATCAGAAGTCCGCCTACAGATCTGGTTCGAATTCCTTGGAGGCCGTTTGTTACATATTGCTCGGGCCCCGAAGAAGCTCCTCGCCGTCGAGTGTGTCGAGGAGTGGGATCCTGAGCTCGACACCGGCTGGCATTGGTGCTGGGGGAGCACATATGATCCTCTGACCCTAGGAAAAACGCCTGGCTTCTACTTTTGTCCGAAGAGTCCTCATTCCGCAGAACCGGCCAATCTGCTCCCCTTGCTGCAGACATGTCGGATGATATATAGTGAGGCAATTCCAGTGCTTTACCAAAGCAATATATTCGACATTAACCACGTCGACACGCCTCTATACCTCCGGCGGTCGGTCCCGCCGAAGCATTTGAATCAGACTCGTGTCTTGCACTTTACTTGGGATTTCAAGGACAATATCGCATGGGCCGACGATGTCCCCTATGATACTGGCACCTGGCGTGAGAGCTGTAAGGCTATTGCAAGTCTTGCCGGGTTACAGAAGCTCACGATGCATTTAACTGGAGAGACAGATCACGCTCCGGGCATGAGCGGGAAGGATGACTGGGCGCCATGGCTGGACGAGTTAGTGCGAATTAAACCAGCAATGGAATTTCGCGTCTTCCTGCATTGGCCAGATAAGGATTGTGCAGAAGTTGAAAAGGAATGCGGATACCTGTTCAAGATATTACCAACGGTCAAGAAGGTGCTGCCGCTAGTTCAATTTGATACAGGTGTAATATAATTTTGTTCAGTTAGCACGGGCCATCTCCATACTCTTTGCGCTCATCGCAGGAACATTTCGAGAACAGCATGGCCCGCATCTGCCTCGTCATATACTCGGGTCGAAGCGAACAATCACATGTTTCCCAATAGGCTGAACATTTCGTTGGACCAAATTTGAGATTAGTAGATAAGTATGTAATATTCAAGTTAAGGATACAGGTTTTATAAATACCGGGGAAGTGCTACTTAATGTCCTGGGAGTTAGCTGGCTGAGCCTCAACACCCTGGCCACCCTCCTTCTCCTCTTTTTGACTGAGCAAGCAATTAGCTTTCTAATAAGAACTGCTCTTCAAGTAAGACCTACCTTTTTCTCCTGAAAATAAGCCACAAGCCTGTGACACTGATGATCGCAAGACCACCGAACAATATCAAGATCTGATACCCGTACTTATACTTCGGCGCATCATATGTTGGGAATAGAACCACTAAATCATACTCACATTAGCCCTTAATCTAGTAGTTCCTGATTTGGCCGACTTACACGGCACCCACAGCACCCAAGCATAGGAAACAACGTTCGCAGTAGCCACCAGAAGCTGTCTCAAGCTCGCATCATTCGCATTAACCCGCGTCGCCCAGCTCTGCTACCGTTAGAACGATTGCACATGGTGTCAAATCAAGGCAGAGGTAGAGGAAACTTACAATTAACACTGGTGTCCCGGCCGACCCTGCATAAGAAAGATAATATGCAAACATCAACCCTCCCTTAGGAATATACCACACCGAAAGCAAGATATTCGACAACATCATCGTGAGGAGAAGCCCTGTGATCAACCAGTAATATTGCGCTGTATGGTCCGCCAAAATTCCCCACGTAATCGTAGTCACGATGGCGAGGGCATTGCCGCCTGTTGGGAGCGTGTTGATTTTGCTGACGCTGTATCCGGCGGCTTTCAGCCACAGATTGAAGTAGCTGGTTGCTGTGTGACAGGCCGCGATCATCCTAGTCCCCGTCAGTATATTTGAGCCTTTCGTTGGACAATTTTCGGAATGGGTAGTACGTGTATGTAGCGACGAAAACCCAAAGTTCCCAGCGCAAATAGACCCGTTTTGCTTCTTTCCAGGTGAATTTTGGCTGCTCTCGATGGCCGATCTTTTCGATCCTTTCGATACCGTATCGAATATGCTTTGAGACAGTTGTCAGTATCCCTCCGATGTATATCATGGGTATTCCTACCTCGGAAGACCAGTAAAACGCCCTGGTCGTATGGGGAGTATCCGGCAGTCCAAAGAAGCCCCAAATGGCGACAGGGACGGATATGATCGCATCCAAGATAAACAGCCACCGCCAGCCAGCAAGGCCATGCCGTCCATTCATACTACTATGCAGTCCAGCTTGAAGATACCCACTAAACATACTTGCAATCGACTCAACTTGTAGCAGGATGGCGGTTCGTTTGGTGAGTTCTTTAGGACCGTACCAACTGCCCAGCATGGCAATGTATCCAGGGAATGCGCAGGCTTCGAATAGCCCGATGAGGAAACGCAGACCGTACATCTAAAAATTAGCATCTCGGATTTCAAAGGCCAAGAAGGGACTGGACGAACTGCTTTGATATTACTAGTGAATCCCATCCCGACCGTCAAGGCAGCCCAGGCGAGTTCGCAGCAGGGAATTAGGATGGACGGACGGACGAAGCTGAGCTGGGTCATTTGGGATGGAACGCTGCCGACCATGATACCAAGGCTGAACCAGGTATTCAACCAGTTGCGCTCGTTGCCGTAGAGGCTGAGCTCTTCTTGCATGCCACTAACGAATGCGTTGCCTTGCGGGTCAGCATATATACATAGTAGAGGGGGTTCTACATACTGTAGTTCGTCTGATCCAGATATTTGATGAAGTATCCGAGACATACCGTCGGGCTGTAAAATATTAGTTGCCTGGATCAGATCAACGGTCACGGAGGTGAACCCACAAAAAGATAAAATCCAGTCGTTGCACATATTTGCGGTATTCCGGGTCACCTTCAGCTGTGTCCCAAATGAGACCAGCAACTCGTCTCCAGGTAGAGGTAGAAGCAGCTTCAGCGTGCGAACCAATGGGCCGTTCGTCGGTGGTAACCAAACTGTTGTCTTTGGGGCTCGTGTCTGACGCAGGAGCAGGACCGATCTCCTTTCTAGTCGCCATGGTGGCTGCAGGGACTTACAATATCCTGCGAATCTTGTTCGCCGTTTTATATAGGATGTTATTTTTTTCTCAATATTCTGGATATGGCCACTTGAACTCTGCTTCACCACGTGGAAAGACAACCCTGTCCACCCATTTTGCATGGGAGATTATCTCTTAAAAGAGCCCCTAATATCATATCAATTTCTTAGAGACCTACATTTATATCAGCCAAGTGGACCTACTGAAATTGGGGTAATATCTGCTGTGGCAGGGGCTATTTCCTACCACTAACTCGCCGTGAAGCTTGCAAAAGGACGCAAGGCAGCCCGCTTTTTATATGGCAGCATCCATGTCCCCCATGTCGTGATACAGCTGCCGGTCACGGCCTATCAGACTTGCCTACGAGCAGTATATTCCTCACTTTGCAGTAGTCTGACTCGAATAGCGCGATGCTGCGATTACATCGCGCTATGGCATCACAGCTTTCACTCCCCCACCAACGACAGTCATGAGTAGTCACCTAGGTACTCCAAATATTGGAGACCCAAACCCCCAATGATGCGGTTAAATGGTTCAGAAAACCAGTATTTCCAATGGGCCAATGGTTCCATTCCGCTTTCTGCCGTCAGTGCCGTCTTATATGGTGGCATCCCAACCCTATCCAAAACGTCGGAGTTCATCCGCTTTTTATTGCCTGTTCACGCTCTTGGGTTTCAGTAGATAATGTGGATCGGCTGGCAACAACTATAAGTAAACAAGGAGATTTCTCGAGCTCGCGAGTATTGCTTTGCTTGCAACCCCATTATGGCACGACAAACACTCCGCATTGTCCTCGAAAATGTCGACTTCCGACTGCCAACACAAGTAACAGATGACAACAGTGTAGTGGCACTGAAAAGCTTGGTATTTGAACCGCTACTCCGATGGCAACCGCAAGGCGCCGTCAAGCCTGCTCTCTTCGACCATTGGACGCAATCTGAGGAGGGTCGAACATGGCACTTTCATATCCGCGACAACGCCATTTTCCACGACGGTAAGCCCTGCACCGCATCAGAGGTCGTTACATATATCAATGGCTTCCTCGACTCGCGAGATTACTTCGGTATGCGATGGAGCTACGCGCGGTACTTCAAGCACACCACGTTCACAGCAGTGAACGATCAGACAGTGAGAGTCGAAAACCCTGACCCAATCGCCGATATCCTGGATATCTTCTGCGAGTTCTGGCCGTCGAGAATCGACACCGCCGGTAAACCTGTGCTTGGAACCGGTCCGTACAGGGTAACGGAGTTCGAACGCGTAGATGACATTGGACATGCGATACTGGAACTCGTTGATAAAGCTTCATCCACGCCCCAGCAAATCATTGCTACCCATGAGCCAAATGGTGAGAAGCGACTGCATCTTCTTCAAACCGGTCAGGTCGATGTCGCACTCAACCTCGAAAGAGCCGACAACCTGGACGTCCTGGACTTCAGCCCAAACCTCCGCTGGGGCCGGATAACCAGCACATTATCTGCGATGTTTTACCTGAATTGCACAGCGCGAATTTTCGAGTCACCCGATGCCCGCCTTGCTGCCAACCTCGCTGTTGATCGTGTCGCTCTCGTGAAGGAGGTATACCAGGGCTTCGCTATCCCAGCCGCAACGATTGTAAGTCCGTTTCATCTCGGATTCCAAGAGGCAAACCTGCAACCGATTCCGTATGACCCCAAACGAGCTAGGTCTCTCTTAAAGAATCTTGGCACCGGTACGCCCATTATCTTCCGTACGCCGGAGTGGATGCCCGAGCACGCGGTGAAAATCTCGCGGTTCGTCGCGGCTTCGCTGGAAGCAGTTGGGTTTACGGTTTCAATTGAAATTGAGACGAATAGACCGGAGTATGCGCGCTCGATTGGCCTGCGTAAACAGATTGGGGATCTTGCGTTGTTTGACTCGACGCCGAATAGCACGTTCCGGGTGCTGGATGATAAAGTGTCGAGTGAGGCGAGGAATACGTGGTGGTTGGGATACCATGATGAAGAGGTGCAGAGGTTATTCGGTGATGCGAAGAGGAAGATTCATTATGAAGAGAGGGCGAGGGCGTATGCGAAGTGTTTGAGGAGAGTGCAGGAGGATCCGCCGTGGTTGTTTGTTGCCCATCCGGATGTTGTTTGGGCGTCGGCGTTGGATGTCGCAGTTGACATTGGACCATCGGGGATACTAAGTCTGGCAAAGGATAGATCAGAGTGATTCGGTGTGATTGAATGAAAGGTATGAAAATTTTGGACGAATTCAAAATATTTTCAGCATATGATGATCGCTTTCTCACTTTGATGTATATATATAGACGAAAACAAAGCTATGGAAGCATGTTTGGCCTTCGATACCATCTCACCTCCAACCATATCATGAAACAAGAAACAAGTGAAAACCGATAATAAACAGTGTAATGTTTGTTTCCTGAATATAAACGAGGGGCAGTGTCTTTTTGTTGGGACTCGGTTATCAGCGGCTGTAGAAACCGAGAGAAGAACGAGAGTGCTAGGAGTTGGAGAAGTTGGAGAGTGAAGTGAAAACTTCCTTCTGTCAACATCCCGCTGAACTGTACCATTTGACAACATGAGGATAGCAGCAAAAGCCATCGTCAACGGCTCCGCCTCAGATGAGGTGCTTTACTCCTCCACGCCTCTCAGCTTCTGGGGAGGCGTCGGACAGGACACAGGCAAGATCATCGACCACCACCATCCTCTCTTCGGCCAAAACATCAAAGACCGGGTCCTTGTGTTACCCTCAACTCGCGGATCCTGCAGTGGAAGTCTAGTGATGATCGAACTGCTGGTGAACAAAGTTGCCCCTGCAGCGCTCATCTTCAGAGACGCCGAAGAGATCGTAACAACAGGAGTCCTCGTCGCACAAACACTCCTCAACCTCTCCATCCCAGTTTACCGAGTCAGCACAGAGCAATTCAACACTCTGCGATCGCAGAAATACATCTCTACCTGCAGTTCCGACTACCCCGACCTCCTAGGCAGCCCAGCACGACTCCCAACACAACCGGAAGACTCGCCACTACCCCAAACCGCAATACCAAACCCAGACATCACAAACCACATCTACCTAACACCAACGGACAAAGCAATCCTAAGCGGCTCGAACGGCACCGCCGCATCCCTCGCAATGAAAATCCTGCTACAATACGCACACCTCCAAAACGCCCACCAACTCACCCCGGTCTCGCGCGCCCACATCGACGCCTGCATCTACACCGGCCCAGCAAGCAACCTCATCGCACAAACATTCCTCACCCAGCACGCGCGCGTTGCCGTACCCACAACCCTAAACTCCATCTCAATCGACCAGCGGCGATGGCGCGAGCTCGGCATGGACGAGGATCTCGCGCGGGAAGCGAACAAGCTCGCGAATAGCTATGTCGCCATGGGCGCGACAAATAGCTTCACCTGTGCGCCGTACTTGTTAGATGATTCCGTCCCGCAGGCTGGAGAGAGTATCGGCTGGGCGGAGTCGAATGCGGTGGTGTTTGCGAATAGTGTGCTTGGGGCGCGCACGCAGAAGTATCCGGATTTGATTGATGTTTGTATTGCACTGACAGGGAGGGCGCCGCTTGCTGGGGCGCAGACGGGCGAGGGTCGGGTTCCTGTGGTTTGCCTTGAAGTGTCTGTAAGGCCAGACCAGGTGCTTGCGATGGAAGATGCATTTTGGCCGTTACTGGGGTATGCGGTTGGCAAGGTCGTAGGGGGTGAGATTCCCTTGATTACGGGGTTGGAGGGGATGAAGAGCCAGCCTACGATGTCTGATTTGAAGGGTTTTGGCGCGGCGTTTGCTACGACGGCTTCGGCGCCTATGTTCCATATTGCTGGTGTGACACCTGAAGCAGCGCAGTTCTATCCGGCTGGATTGCGGCGGGTTCAGCTGACGGAGAGGAACCTATGCGCTGCTTTGTATGAGCTTACCACGGCGAGCGATGAGACAGTTGGGCTTGTCTCGCTGGGAAACCCGCACTTCTCTCTGGAAGAGTTCGCCCGGTTGAGCGAACTCTGCGATGGCACGCGTAAAGCATCATCGGTGCAGATGATAATCACTACGAACCGGCAAATCTACGCGCAAGCCTGCGCTGCTGGATATATCAGCACCGTCGAAGCTTTTGGAGCCGATATCATCACGGATACATGCTGGTGTATGATCTCCGAGTCGGCGATTAGGAAGGATGTGGTGAACCTGATGACGAACTCGGCTAAGTATGCGCATTACGCACCGGGGATAGTGCATCGAGGGGTGCACTTTGGGAGTCTAAAGGACTGTGTTACTGCTGCAGAGCTGGGACGAGTTGAGGACCTTATGGCTATAGATGTAGAGTCATGAGTGTGTCATTGCCACCAAGGTCCTTGCTTGAGTATATAGATACGAGAGTGAAGATAGCTTGAGTTTTTGTCTTTTTATTTTATTTCGTTGTCCGTTATTTGTGACCGTCAACACCTGAACTGGACCGTGGACTACAGGTTCTACTGCCACACATCCACTCCGACTGGCAACGCACGGCTTGAAATTATCACCTACAGAGAAGTCGGGCAGGCCGCATACAACCGAAAGACGCCAGGCAGAATGAAGCCTGACCCCGCGATCCTGACCAGAACGTGCGGCTGAGACTCTGAGTTCGTGCAATCGGCGATCGGAATGCCGTCGACCCCTCGATCGGACTCGTCACATCGCCAACTCGAATGATGCCGACCGACTCGGTCGCGGTCGCAGCTTTCACGGTCGCAAACCCGGCCACGCGACTCAACCTCGGTCAAAATCTCTCAACCATGACATCTATCGGCTGTAACAGCGACGATCAGAAATATGAGTTGCAGTTCCTGGACGCAGCCGTGGAATGCCGACCTTTCGGGTTGTCGGTGTGGATGATTTGAGAGTCTCGACTGCGGTTTTGAACACGCGCACCAATGAACTAGCATGAACGGGCATGACGATTGACGAGGGGTTCATAAGGAGGGTTCAAGAGGGTGGTGGTCCACAGTCCCATGAGGTCATGCTGGTTCCTCCATTTCCTTCGCTGCTGCAATCGAAGAATTTGGAATGGATGAAGGGATCGTGATGTCATGAAGTATACTTAAGGGCATTCACCACCCACTCGCCAAATCCGTAAGCTCTACCAGTCAAGTTCAATTCGAGTTAACCGAGTTATTCGAGTTATTCGAAATCGAGTCAAAATGTCATTCACAGTCTACAAAGGATCCTCCGACGGGATCGTCGAGTCGCAATCCAAGAAACCCACTTCTCTTCAGCGCGACCAGGTGCTCGTCAAAGTCACCCACTCGGGGGTGTGCGGCACCGACCTGCACTACAAATCCGCCGACATGGTGCTCGGCCACGAGGGCGTCGGGCACGTCGAGGAGGTCGGTCCGGAAGTGAGGTCCCTGAAGAAGGGCGACCGCGTAGGTTGGGGCTACGAGCACGACTGCTGCGGCTGGTGCCACCACTGTCTGTCCGGCTGGGAGACCTTTTGTCCGGAGCGCAAGATGTACGGACTAGCAGACCTGGATCAGGGGTCGTTCGCGAGCCACGCCGTCTGGCGCGAGGCATTTCTATTCAATATCCCCGACGCCCTGGATAACGCGTCCGCGGCGCCCCTGATGTGCGGCGGAGCGACGGTGTACAACGCGATGGTCTGCGCGGACGTCAAACCCACCAGCACCGTGGGGATAGTGGGCATAGGCGGGCTGGGCCACCTGGCGATCCAGTTTGCGAACAAGATGGGATGCCACGTTGTGGTGTTCTCGGGGACGGACTCGAAGAAGGACGAGGCGCTGAAGCTGGGCGCGCACGAGTTCCACGCGACCAAGGGCGCAAAGGAGCTGAAACTGGACGGAGCGCACAAGCTGAGCCATTTGATTGTGAGCACGAGCGCGCTGCCGGACTGGCAGCTCTACCTGGCGGTGCTGGATGCGCGGGCGACGATCTCGCCGCTCACGGTCTCGGACAAGCCCTTTACTTTCCCGCATAATGACCTAATGGTGCGAGGCTTGCGTGTGCAGGGGGGAATTGTGGCCGCGCGCCAGGTGCACCGCGACATGCTCGAGTTTGCAGCCTTCCATGGCATCAAGCCCATGTCGGTGAAGTTTCCGCTGACAGAGAAGGGCGTCCGGGAGTGCGTGCAGACGCTGGAGGAGGGCAAGATGCGGTACCGGGGTGTGCTGGAGGCGCAGTAAGCCCCTTTAAGACTTTAGCAGTCTTCTGTCAGTAGTTCAGGGACCGTGGGGACTGGGGTGACTTCAGAGGAGTTGGTTGGATTTGGGACCACGAACCGTGGTTGGTGCTTGTGCCGATGACGCCAAGTGATGACGACGCTGTCGATCATGATCAGAATCTATTAAGTCGAAAGTTATCCCTTGCTTGTCACTGCTGTCAGTGTCACTTGTACATTCCTGTCATCCCTGTCATCGTAGTGTACCTGTCGGATGTGATGTTGTCGCTGTCACAACGGGCGTACCGGCGCCTCTATATCTTCGCAGCCCTCGTGCTGCTGCTACACTTCTACGCCGTCTACAACCACTACCACCCCGACAGCCCCGTCTACTCCATCAACGGGCGCATCCCCGCCGACTGCCCGTCGCTACCCGGGCTGTCCGACGTGGTGCTGGTGCTCAAAACCGGTGTGACAGAAGCAAACTCCAAACTGCCCATCCACCGCAACACCACCCTGCGCTGTATCCCCAACTACATAGTCTGGTCCGACTACGACGAGGAAATCGCCGACATCCCCGTGCACGATGTGCTGTACAACGAATCCTCACACCTGCACCAACTCCCCGACTTCAACCTCTATACGCGCGTCAAGTCCTACGGTCGCAATGGGCTCACCCAAATCGACCTATCCGACGACCCATCAACCCCGTTCGGGAAATCCAACCCAGGCTGGAAACTGGACAAATGGAAATTCGTGCCCATGATCGAGCACACCTTCCGGCTGTTCAACAAACCCTCTCTGAAGTGGTACGTCTTCATGGAGGCCGACACATACATCCTCTGGTCCTCGCTGCTTTCCTGGCTCGAGCGCCTCGACTACACGAAGCCCTACTACATGGGCAACCAGATGCAGATCCGGGACGTGCTGTTCGCGCACGGCGGCAGCGGGTTCGTACTGAGCCGGCCTGCGATTTCCAAAGCAGCGGAGCTGATCGAGACGCAGCGCAGCCACTGGGACTCGGTTACCGAGTCCGAGTGGGCGGGCGATTGTGTGCTGGGGATGCTGCTGCGGGACGCAGGGGTGAATCTGGAATGGAGCTGGCCGATACTCCAGATTGCGCCGCCGAAGGAGATTGAGGCCTTTGCGGGCAAGTATGGGCGTACCCCGTGGTGTTATCCTGCTGTGTCGTTTCATCATCTTAAGCCGGATGAGATCCGGGATATCACCAAGATGGAGGGTGCTGTTGCGAGGCAGAGTAGTAATGGTGCGAAAGAGCCGGTGCTTTGGAAAGATGTCTTTAATGAGATGAACCGGCCGCGGATGATCGAGGGCAATTTGGTCGACTGGGATAATGAGGGTGAGGAGGAGCGGACGGTTGTCAGGAGCGTCGAGGCTTGCAGGCAGCTCTGCGAGAAGGACCGCAATTGCCTGCAGTTCACGAGGAGGCCCGATGGGATGTGTGTCTTTGGGAGAGACGCCCGACTGGGAGAGGCAAGGCAGGGCTACGGGTCTGGCTGGATGCTGCAGAGGATTGATGCAAGGGCAAAGGCCCTGGGGACCTGTCCACAGCCCAAGTGGACTTAACTTTTGTATACATATACCACTTTCTCTGTATAGACTATTTAATTCATGAATCATGATTCCTATACTAGCCCGAACCACTGCAGCGTCGAGTCGACCTGCGTCGGCACCACATGTCCAACGCCCTCTGCAAGATATGCTTCAAACTGGCTGCCATCCCCAAAGATAGACCGCGTATACCCAGCCAGCGGGCTATTCTGTTCCTCCTCGGTCACATCCACACCAAAAACAGCGGACCACTGCTTCACCTCCTCGTCGAAGTTATTCGGCAATACGACCGAATCCGCGGTGCCATGCCACACCTGCACCTTGGGATAGCTTCCATTAAACCCAGGCCACGCCTTTTCCACCTCACTCTTCCACTCCTGCGCAGTCTTACTCACCTCTCCCCTCGCACACGCCTGATCAGCGCTGATTGGCGAGGAGCCCGGTGAACCGCGTAGACAACCATACGGGATGCCACTATACGCCGCTATCCCGGAAAAGACATCCGGGTACGCCGCGGCCAGGACAAGACTCATCATAGCGCCGGACGAGGAGCCTGTCGCAAACACCTTGGTGCTGTCACCGCTATACTCATCCAGCGCATACTGCACCATATTCACAATAGACTGGGAGTCGCTTCCCCCACCATGGGTAAGCGATTCCTCTGTCGCCACGTCCCAGCAGTTGGAGTCATCGTGGGAGCCCGGGTAGACGAGGATGAAGCCGTTCTCGTCAGCGGCAGCGGGGAGGTCTGTCTGGCTGTAGTAGTCATTTGCGGAGCCAAGGCAGCCGTGGAGCTACATAGTCTACTTAGCGTGGACGTTGCCTTATGTGGTTGAAGGAAGGAGGGTGATACCGCGACGATGACAGCTGGATTCTCAGATAGCTGGTCGGGAACGTAGATCCACAACTCATTGTCCCCTGGGTTGTCGCCAAAGTCGAGGACTTGGGTTAGGGCTGCCGCGGATGCCGCGGTGGCAGATGCAAATGCGAGGAAGAGGGTAGGGAGCTTCATTTTTTTCTGAAAACATGCAAGATGAGGGCGAAACTACTGGGGAAAACGGCTGGCTTTATGCAGCTTCTGTATCAGGTTGAGGCCTTGGTGTTTCAGTTACGGAGTCCCAACCGAGGCCATGTTGGTATTTTTGCTCGTTATGAGCAGGGATGCTCGGCAGATGTGTGTGCACTTCGGCAGTTGATGTCGTTGGAGTTTGGCATGATAGCGCCTGGGCAGTAGCAGAATGGGTGAAAGTCCTGATTCTATTGGGATGGGGTGTAGGGGGTAGAGGGCTATTAGCCTGGTTGATGGCCAGTGCGTACCGGGAATGGAACTTCAAACCAGACTACCGATCAGAATTTGACCGCAGCGGCCATTTTTCTACCTGCATTCCCTTGTTTCAACATTCATGTGTACTCATACTTGGTAGAGATACTAGTATGGCTGCGAGATCGGTACTAGAGGTAACTACATCCCCGTCGCTCCTTCCAGTGTCCGGGCCTTCAGCGCCTCCTTCCTATATTGGAATATCTGATTCTATACTAGGAAAGAGCGATGGGCAGGTAGTGCCTTCCCATGAGGTCCAATATCTGATCGCTCCTTCCTCAGATTTATAGGAACGCAATTCATACAGGAAGGTGCGACATCTACGTGGACTCTAGGAAGGAACGACTCATTAGATGCCTCGGCATTCTGGAGAATATGGCAAGAATAAAGGCTCTTGATACAACCGCCTAGCAACTGCCTTGGCTGTTCTCAATTATCTCTGATGCAGGGAGCACAATATCATGTTTCACGTCTCTTTTTTATTGAAACGGCATACATTCTCTACTTCTACATCAAAGAACGAGTTAGAGGGACAAGATTTGAAACAAGGCTTACAATGATGATTCATAATATATGCTAAAGAAAGACAAATCAAGAGACGCTTCCGGACCTGGTATCATACATATAAGAAACATTAAAAAACGGCATCAGATCTCAGAGGGATAAGGAAGCGGACTAGTAACTGTTTTCTCAAGGTCCGGATCCGACTCATACTCTGGGTCACTGTCTAGCCCCTCAAGCGACACCCCCAGCTCTCTCAGAAAGTGAACGAGCTCATACTCCTTGAGCACACCCACCCGACCCAACCGGTAAAGGAAGCTGGAGACAAAGAACTCGGCCGGCTGTGGTCTAGTCTTCTTGAACGCCCGCAAGAATGCTTTAAGCTGGGTCTGTTGCAGAGCGCCAATAGGCACCCTTCTTTTGAACGTCTTGTCCTCGAAGAAATTTGGCGAATTCACGGCGCGCCGATAGGGGTCTTCACTGGATCCAGATCCCAAGCAGTGGTACCACGTACAGTCGCCGCCATCGGGGTGCTGCTCTGGGAAGCGCACGATGATTCCGAAATGGGCCGGGGCGCTCTCGGTGGCGGGCCTGATTCCGAGGTAGAGTTGGTGCGAGATACGGGCTTTTGGGGGCCCTGGGGCCTTTGGGGGTCCTGGCGGGGGGTAGACGGTGTATGCGACTTTCTGGGTATTGTTGGGCATTGTGGACAGTCCCAGAGTCGTGGAAGTTGTGGTGTCGTTGGTGTTGTAGTGTCTGGATTTGAAGGTTGCAAGAAGCTGGTTCGGGGACTGGGTCGTGCGGGATGGACCGTATATTTATACACTCCCTCCTCAATGTGCTTTGCTTTTGCGGACGTTGGCCCAGATTAGCCTGTAGACAGTGAACAGCTGTTTGTCCGTCATCGTTTGATTGGATGCCGCTCTTTATACAGGGGTCTGAGCCCTTCACTGCCTTGTTCACTGCGCGGGTGAAGCTGCTGTTCTTTGATCTTGAAACCTGTCGAGTGACAATGAGTGGATAGGACTTGTATGGAGGAAAGGATTGCAGTGTTAATATTCCAAGCCTTCATTGAATCTGAGACTGTATACAATGAGCTTCCCTGTCGCAAAGATAAGACGTCAAAGTATTGAGTGTGACGGCACACCCCAGATCCCAGCGCAGCTCCCTCCTGGCGGTCTTTTCTAATGGCTTCAGAGAACGTCTGGCGCAGGGCCTAGAATTTAATAATTTAGTTGCAATTTTTGAAACACATACCTGGTGCCGGCGTTGAATGGAGGGAGTGGTATCTATGCCCCAGCCTCGAGACATTCACCTGCTGCGTAATCAGCTTTAAAGCAATCACCCCTTGGCCAAGCATTCTTCAATGCCATCTCTGGTATAGATCGAGAGGGCGCACGTGTAATACTGCGTTGAGATGAATGGATTTCCGGTGGTGGTCGTAAATGTTCATGCCCACCGGTGGCTAACGGGTAAGTGGATCACTCAATGAACCCGGGCCACTTTGTTAGATATCTTTGTGTAGACTGCGAATTAGCATTCTGTGACGACATACATGGAATTATGAAAGAGCACGAAATGGCAATGGGAGGGCCTGCTCGTGGAATAATGGAAGGATCGTTAAAGCATCCGTGCCCTAATCCGCGTCGTCCTTTGATCGCAATCATGATTCCTTCTCTGATGACAACAAGGGTATCGGTCGAAGTTGTACTCTTGTAGTAGCACGGCCCAGCTCTATCATACCCACTGTCGATACGTCGGTATACTGTCTCGAATATACTTTTGACCCCATCGCATCAGGATATCAATTTTACCTATGTATGCTGGACAACCCATCATTACATCAGCTTCACGACGGTCACCAGATGCCCCAGGCTCCAACTTCTGGGTACAATATAACGCAGTGGTAGCTTCATGCAGGCCCGTGGCGAAGGACACGAACCTGCCGGACTGACGCGATATCGCGCAAGCAACCCAAAAGCAAATATAGGATTCAAAGAACTCCTCATTGGTTAAACCTCGTCATGACAGGGATAAGAAAGCCTGGAGGCCCAGGATTGCCTGATTACGGCCAGGGCGCTCTGCATCACAAGTCTGTCCTACGGCCCAACAGGGACCATGCACTTGGAGGCAAGGTGGCTCTTGATGAATGGTGGACGTGCTGCGATGTCGGCTGCACAAAGCTCCGGAGGGCAAGACCCAGACATACAGTGTAACTGTGCCGTTCGCTGATGAGCTGAACAGGATCAAGAGATGCAGGTCTTCCCCAGGGTGCCACCCACCTCATGGCTTCTCAGCCAGGGGCCGACTCTCAGCTTAACGTGCTACTGGAGAGCCCTGGTGCCTTGATTCTACAGCCTATTTATCCATATCAATAAACATCCAGTTTGTTCGTCTTCGCCCTCGCGGTGGAGCTGAGAGCTGTCGACCAGATGCACAGAGGCAAAGGCTAGACTTCATTCTCGAGTCTGAAACTCAGCGTGCTAGGTTTTAACAACGCGATTGGACAAAAAAGGACTCGAGGGAAACCTGCAGACTGGAGCAAACATTATGACAAGTCCGAGTGCAGATGGCGGTCCTGATGGTTGGTTGACGTCCAGCTTGGACTCATGCAGTGTATCGCCAAGCTCATACCCCAGCCATCGATGAGATCTGGCCACTGCTCTTGATGCATCATGTTGATCTCCACTGTTTTGAACTATTGCCTGGGGAAGGCTGCTTATGGGGCTTCGGTTGGCATATATCTCCTCCGCCACCCTGCAATTCCCCGTCAACATTGGGAGGCTGGATCCGGTCTCTTCTCTGTGGATACACTGAACAGGATTCACATACCATGGGCTCCGGCAATGACGGCTCTCAGTCCTGGCTGCCCCCAGCACCTCAGATGCTGCCGCTGGGACACGGGAATATCTTCCCCCCTGGTGGTCGTCACGTAAGTTACGCCCTGACTGTGTATAGCCATGGACTAATCGACACAGCCTGTGAGCACTTCTCTACCAACATGGGACTCCGTAATAGGCCAATCCAGGAAGGAGAAGTGGGTATATGACAAGCTAGAATGGGCCTATCCTCGGTATGCTCAAATAGACGATCAAACAACCCATATCTAACGAGCGATGGAGATTCTATATCAACAAGCCAGTCCGAGACCTCGCAGGTGCCGTTGCTCGACGCCTGAACATTGCAGATCCTAACACATCATGCATGCTATTCTCATCCACAAACGCTCGGAAATGCGCCACCTCCCTTCGCGAAGCAAGCCCAGATCCCGAAAACGAATCAGAGTCAGACATCATCCACTTCTGCACACCGGCCGATCCAGATATCGGAGTTGGGCCTTGGGGCTGGGCCAGTTTCTCAGCGGTCGTGATGCCGAGTGAGTCATGGAACAAGGCAATGGCATTCTGGCGGGATACAGGCAGCGGACTATCCACCCGGCATGCAGAGTTCTGTCTGGAAGTGCTGCACTATCTCGGCTCGGAGTCCTCAAACAAGGAGTTCTGTGCCGGGGCGCCTCGCAAAGGGAATCGCCACTCGCTGCCACAGTCGCTTGCCTTGGTAGAGGCTGCAGAGGCTGCAGAGACTTCACTCGACGGTGTGAAATCAATCCTCGCGCGCATCGCGACATCCGAACAGCCTGGGCAGCCCACTGTTAGTCCAGATGACGTCTTTCTCTATCCTACCGGGATGAATGCCATCTTCTCACTCTCGGAGAATCTACTCCAGCTCGACGGCGATTCAAGGGTTGCCGCGTTTGGGTATGTCCAATAGATCCCCTTTCTAGCTCTATATTCTAACGGTATAACAACAGATGGCTATATCCTGAAACAGTCGAAGTTTTGCGGGCTGGCTGGGGCAAAGTGCTCGCATATAGATTCGGGACGGAGAGAGAATACAACCACTTGGAGGAGTCTCTAGAGTCTGGAAAGAGGATCAAGGCTCTATTCTGCGAAATCCCGAGTAATATCACGCTATATACGCCTGACCTCCGCAGAATACGCGCCCTGGCTGATAAGTACGGGTTCATTGTTGCTTGCGATAATACAGTTGCTGGATATCACGACATTGATGCACTTCCTTACGTCGATGTCATGATCTCGAGCCTGACGAAGTCTTTCAGCGGTGCGTCAAATGTGACCGGTGGGGGGTATGTCTGTCCAGCTTGCGTTGTCTCTGTTTCCTAATTAACTGGTTATAGTCTTGTCCTGAACCCTGGATCCCGGTATCACAGTACCCTCCGCAAGCTGCTCAATGACAACTACGAGAAGACATATTTCCCCCTCGACGTCGCGCAACTCCAGACAAACTGCCAAAGCACGGCCTGGCGAGTGAACAAATGCAACAAAAACACCCTCCCCCTTGTTGATCTGTTCGCCTCACACCCCACAGTAGCAGCAGTCCACCACCCCTCCACCGAGCCAACCTCGCACCTATACAAATCCCTAATGCGCAAGGACGGCGGGTACGGGAATCTCCTCAGCGTGGTGTTCCACAACCCGCGCAGCGCAGAACATTTCTATAATATCCTCGATACCTGCAAGGGCTCGAGCTTTGGCACGAACTTTACGCTGGCTGTGCCGTATGTCCAGCTTGCGAATTTCTGGAATCAGGATAAGGTGGTAAAGTATGGCGTGCCCAGGCATATCATTCGTATCAGTGTCGGGCTTGAGGAGGGGGAGGAGCTTGTTGAGGTTGTGGCTAGGGCTCTGGAGGGTGTGGTTGAGTTTGAAGCGCGGCCTGTGCATGGCGTTGAGAGGTCGTTGTGTACGGAGGGGAATGTATCTGGAGGATCAATGTGTAAGGAAGAGCACATATCTAACTAGCCTTCTACCAGTGAGCTATAATGGACAGTCCGATGATAGGACTCAATTACAAGACACATGAATGCTGGATAGCGTACCGTTCATTTTACATCGAAACCGAATAACCCTATTTCCTAAACCCAAAGCTTGTAATATAAAGCGAGTAGAAGGACGACTAAATATCAGTGCCTTTATGGTCGAATGGTAAAATGTACCATCTCGATGGCTCAAACAATAGATACATCTCTTCCTCATTCCTCCAGAGACAGCGGAGCTTAGATGCCGAGATGAACATAGATATCACTGGTAACTAGGGAGGAACATTATCTTAGATTATACCACGAAGATGGGAGATGGAGCGTCTCCGTTACGG
This sequence comes from Aspergillus puulaauensis, assembly GCF_016861865.1. Lineage (NCBI taxonomy): Eukaryota > Fungi > Ascomycota > Eurotiomycetes > Eurotiales > Aspergillaceae > Aspergillus > Aspergillus puulaauensis. Next base: position 716,081 of record NC_054857.1, read on the forward strand.
ATTCCTCATCCTGGAACATTGCCTAAAACCAAACGACTGCTAGTAACAGGTCGTTCCTCTCTGCGTAACTTCTGCAATTGCTGCCTGGCACTCCCAGCTACAGGTATCATGACCGAGATACACCTCGCGAGGCCCCTATGCTGTAGTTTCTCCTCAAAGTCCTAACTACGAGGCTCTTAGCACAGCCTGTAGATGACGGGGTTACCACTCCAAAAGAACAAGGCAGAGCAAATCTCAACTGGCGCCCACCTTCCCTCTGCATATTGACTGACGGGGACTCCACATGACAAGCCCGGGTTAATCGGTTGTCCTGTTCATCTTCGTCGTACGGAGATATCTACGCCCATTGGCCTCTAGAAAATACCCAATTCGGCGACCCAGAATGACCCTCCAAAACCAGGCTATCGATGCCAATCAAGGCCAACGGGCAATTCCCGGTGCCTTGAAACCTCGAGAGAGCTTCCCAGTTTCAAGTGTTGACCCTGCGGCAGGGGGCAAGGCTGAATGCGATGTTGCTATTCAGCCTCGCGATCCACCACGCATGAACCAATAAGGATCCAACTATAAATAAACTCCAAGTCAGCAATACTGAGGCTCAAAAGGCAAATGCATAATAAGCAGGGATATGACAGAGCCGCATCCTTTAAGGACCGTCAGCAGCCCTGGAGGTCGCTCCGCATGCCTTGTCCGGGTAACTTTAAACGAGCCTACACCAACAGGGCACATCCACGAGACGATCGGGTCATAAGCTTACCCGCCATCCCTGTCTCTTACCTACCTCGTGCTAGTTTCCGCCGCAGGGCAAACAGGGCGCTGGTGGATGTTCCCTGTTCAGGCCGGCCGAGTCTGACGAGGCTGCGGCTGCGGCTGAAAGTAGACAGGCAACTAACTAACACGGAATGCCCCTACCGGATCGACATCATCATCATCATCGTCTTCCTGCCTCGGGCGCACGGCCACCTATGCATCTTCCCATGCAGGTGGTTCCGGGGTCCTAGCTAGCATCTGCTCTTACGTGCAGACGGCAACGGGAAGAGCCCTGGCGTTCAGCCGCATGGATTATGCTCGTGGCCCTGCCGCATGATCTGCACATGGAATAAGGCTGCTGCTGACTCTAAACCTACTGGGTTGTAGTTCTGGTTACCCCGCGAGGCTGTGGCCGGAGCCTTGCTGATTCAACATTAGATAACAATGAGTTAAGCAGCTGCGGTGACCTGGACGAGTCGGGGACCGAAATTGGGATAGACCGGAGTCTGTGCTTACTACCGGAGTAGGATAGAGTTCCGATGGAATACGATGGGATTTGTGCATTAATGGGAAATTATGTATGACGGACACTCTGACTGGCTACACTCTACCTATATACCTAGTTCCGTTACTAGATCCAATCCAACAGACAAGACAAATTAGCTGGTCACCGGCGTCATTTTCGCCCGGAGATGCGGCCCGACATAATCCGGAAGGAAACAGTCTCTCCATTCCAGTTCCTTTGGACTACAGCACTGTCAGTTCCAAGCAAGACATGGAGCGTAGGTAAAAGAACAAACCTCGAAGGGTCAATTTCCACATCGAACTTGCGGAAGAGATGGCCGAAGCACAAGTAAAGTTCCAGCCAAGCAAGACTGCAACAGTATTAAATGAGATGTAATGTAGAAAGGGTATTTGAAGCCAAACTTACTGCTGCCCGAGACAACTGCGCGGGCCGCGCGAGAAACTAAGCAGCCATCTATCCAGCGCCCGCCCGTGCTCGCCGAGCCAGCGGTCAGGGATGAACTCGTCGGGGTTTCCAAAGACGTCAGGATTGCGGTGGACGAAATGACTCGCGTGGGCGACAACGGTCTAATTCAGGATTATTAGTACGTGCGCTATTGGCGGCATATGCCAACTACGGAGTATGTGGGTAAGGTATAGCTTACACCCCCAGGAATCGGAGTCTTGGTGATGATAGCGCCGGTCGCAGGAACGACTCTCGGAAGCGGCGAGGCAACTCCCGGGCTCATGCGGAGTGACTCCTTGATGACGGCAGTCTACAGAGTGAATCAGTATGTCGACATTGTAGGTAAGGGAGTATGCATAGATCGGCGCAGGATCATGCAACTCACCAGATACGGCAGCTTCTCCAACTCCTCCCAGCTTAGCGGGGGACCATCGAGAATGGGCCAAGCGGTGAGCAGTTCGGCCTTGATTTTGGCGTAGATCTCCTTGGAGGATAGGATGTAAAAGCAGCCGTGCATGAGGGTAGTGCCGGTTGTGTCTGCGCCACCGAACATCAGGGCTTGCGACTCTTCGAAGAGGCTCCCACTACTCGGGGCGGTTCCAGTGCGGTAAGCCTCCGGTCGGAGAAGCTCATGATATATTGTAGTCGAGTGTGGGAGTTTGGCCAGCTTTCCAGGATCAGTTGTAATTTCTTCGATTTGGGCTTTGAGAAGCTGATTGCAGTCAGTCGGAGTAGTAGTGGACGGCGGAGTTGACGTACAGTTTGTAGATCAACCAGGCCAGCAGTCGCCGGGCTAATAATCTTTGACAGCTTCGGGGGGCAGTTCATGATCATGTTTTTATAAAAGGACGAATGCTTGAATCGGACAAACACCGGGAGCGACGCATCCATGGCCAGGATGATGGGCGCCTCATAGTTGGGCGCATGGACGGCGTCCACCGAGTTTGCGAAGCACAAGTCTATCGAAGTTAGTCAATATCAGGACAGTTACAATAGGAAACGCACAAGTAATAACATCGATGGACATGCAGCGAAAGGCGTAGAAGAGATCAACGGGCGAAGCGCTGTTCTGCTCGAATGTGTTACATAGATCGAGGACCTGCCCCGTTAGTATCCAGAAAACCCATTGACGAACGGATAAATGACTGACTATTCCCTCCACAATCCTCTGAGCGTCCTGGACAGCCTTCTTGGAAAACCTGCGCGAGAGAACATCCTTCCTCTCCTTCGACTCGCGGTAGGTCAGGAACCCAAACGACGAGCGGTCCTCGCCAAAGCTATGGTACAGACTCTTCTCCTTGTCCCACCGGTGATTCGCATTGTATATTTCGAGGTAAGCCGCGGGGGAGTGAAAGTGCAACTAGTTTAGCGTAAGTGGACTGGACGGGCACAACGTTGAACGCTCCCACTGGTTCATGCAGGCAGGCAGGCTCACCTCATTCGGGCCGATTCGGATGATATCGCCTGCACACGTCAAAACAGATCAGCAAACGGCGTGGAGATCGTACCATATTTCTCGTGGAGCTGGCCCAGGGTGTGGACGAAGGAGCGGCTGGGCGAGCAGTCGATGTACGTCCTGTAGAGCCGGGTCAAGGCCGCGAGTGGAGGCCCGGGGAAGGCCGCGAGCGGGTGCCAATAGAAGGTGTAGAAGACGTGGTACACTAAATAAGTGAGCAGTGCCACCGGGAGCAGCAGCAGGTAGAGTGGCAGTGAGGCGTCCATGGTGTTAATTCGAGCATCCGACATCCGGGCAGCTGAGACAACACAGGACACGCGAACAGGGTGGAGGGTGTCGGGTCTGACTCTCCGGCCACCGTCGCAGAAAAACGGGCAGCTTATTTAAAGCGGACGACATTTGGAGCACGGCGTGGGCGAATGGGCGCGATGAAGGCCACTGACAGCACGAACAGGGGCCACACAAGGGCATTGTGCCGTTCGAGTTCCACGGATGGACGACGTGAATGGCGGCGATTGGGCGGTCCATGCGGGCTGTCAAAAGGACGAAGTGACCAGGATCCGCAGCCAATGACAAGCTGGAAATAAGGACGTTGTCCCGGCCCGCGCCCGCCGGACCGTCCAGAGTCAAGGAGTGTTAGTGGTGTTAGTGGTGTTAGTGGCTGATAGCGTCGGTGTTGCTGTCCCACTCGCCCACCCGCTTTTCTGTCACTTCCTTAACTCCCCAGCTGGAACCAAACCCTCTTCATTTCAACGACCTGGATGGCCGTGCTGCTCTCAACATCCCTGTCGCTGTTCTCTGCTGCCCACAATGGCTGAAGGTCGCAATCTCGAGGTCGACAACGTACGCTGCCCCCAGAGCCCGGCAGCATCACCATCTGCCAGTGCCATGCCAGCCTCATCTCACCCCACAGTGTTGCCAAATCGGGCTGACATTTGATTACTCACATTGCAGACGCAGGACGACAGCTCGTCCGTGTTCAGCGATGACTACCAGTCGTCAGTTTGCCGTGTTTCGTCTTTGCTTGATGGATTGATCCTTCAGGACCAGCGAGCATGATTGGCTGACTGGAAATTAGGGAGTTGACTTCGCTGCGCAGCAGCATCATGGACTATCGCTATGAGAATGGCAGACGCTACCATGCTTACCGGGCTGGGTCGTACTGGTATGGGTGTTACTCCCGTGAAGGTGGAAGCCACTGACGGACTAGGGGACCCAATGACGAGAAAGCCCAGGAACAGCTAGACATTGGGTGAATCTTGTCTTGTTATCGCGTGATGTGCAGGATGCGGCTAACTCGAATAGACACCATCTCTATAACCTTATGCTATACGGGAAGCTGTACCTTGCGCCCATCCCGGATGATGTCCAGGTACGGATCTTGTCAGCCTGCCAAGATGTCCCATTGACGATCTTTTAGAAAGTCCTCGATGTCGGTACCGGAACGGGTATCTGGGCGATGTATGCTTTTATTGCTGTCCAACAAACCGAGCCCTGCTGACAGTTCGCTCAGGGAATTTGCTGACCTGTTCCCATCCGCAACCGTCGTCGGCACCGATCTCTCGCCCATCCAACCCAGCTGGGTCCCGCCCAACGTGCAGTTCGAAGTCGACGACTGCTGCGACGAGTGGCTATACGGCAAGGACGCCTTCGACTTCATTCACATCCGCGGTCTGTACGGCTGCGTGTCCGACTGGGACCGTTTCTACCAGCAGGCCTTGAAGTACGTCACTGCACCATCACGAAACAGCCAAACCAAGTCATAACTAATAACCTGCAACAGCGCACTCAAGCCCGGCGCCTGGATCGAACAGGCCGAACAAGGCGTCGTCCCGAAATCCGATGACGGCACCACCGACGGCACCGCGCTACAGGAATGGGGCGACGTGTCCGTCAAAGCCGGCGATGAATTCGGCAAGACGCTTTGCGCCCTGGACACCTCTCGCGACGGCATGATCAAGGCCGGGTTCGTAGATGTCGTTGAGCGCCGCTTCAAGGTCCCCATTGGCGGATGGGCGAGCGACAAGCGTCTGAAGCAGCTGGGTCTTTACAACCGGCTGCAGTGGGAAGAGGGTGTTGAGGGCTGGTGCATGTTCTTGCTTACCGCTGTGCTTGGGGTTCGTTTTCCATCTCTACACCTGTTTTAATCCAGGATACTCACTATACTGTGATTAGTGGTCTCGCGAAGAGGTTGAGCTGTATCTGTCGCGCACGCGCAAGGCCCTGCGCAACCCCAAAATCCACGGATATCAGGAATTGTAAGATCGCCGGGCAATTCTTTGCAATCTGGGCCACTGACTAACTGTCGATAGCACTGTCGTCTACGGAAGGAAGCCTGAGAAGGCGGCTGGAGCTGAATGAGGCAGAATCTTATCACGAAAGTGGCGATATAGTTTTGGGGGGCATTATATCAAGGCAGCATAATTAATAGCTTCAGACGAGTTTCGTAAATTTATTTGGAATTGAAGAAGGGGGCAGTGATTCTATTTAAATATGTTCAGTGTTGGAGCAGCTGAGCCACAATCTCGAGGCGGGCGTTTGATTGGTCAACAGCTAATCCCTGAATGTGGCTGGGATATACGGGCCCCGTAATTGGGTGAACTTGGGAAGGTTCCTTGTGCAGTGCATGTCAGCCTCGTGGGGTATTCATCCCCGGCCAAGTTTCAACCCAGACATATCGTCGTCGCAGTGCAGTGTCAAACATGCCCGCATTTCGCGAGGCTGTGAGGCATACCGCCTCGATACCTGCACCATGACTACACCATGAAGCAATATGTTTGCTACCTAGACCGAGAACCCAGACTCCGATGCATGATAGGCAAGGCCTCCCGGAAGACCGCGGAAACTGTACACCCTCACATCACATCTCATGTCATAGCAGTAATTGTAAGGCCTTCGGCGTCCAATATGGTCTTAGGACCACGTAATTCCGTCGATGCCTACGTTTAACAAACCACCTCAGCTGACGGAAATGACGGCCCCATTTGCATTGACTCCCAAGGCTACCCTATACAATCAACGAACACTTCATCGTGATACCGGCCGAACTTCGGTATTTCAGCACTAGATGGAGTTGTCTGCAGCGGAAGGAATCAGCCGGCCACCTTCTCGATGAAATGTCTGGGTTTTTGTTCGCCGGCTGAAATCGCGCTGCAGGATTTATCGCGCAGGCTGTTGCCGTATCTGGGGTAGACTCATACACCTGGCGCAAATGGGTGCCGGAGAGGGTGCCACGCCGTCATGGCCATGTGCCGCAGTGGATCACCAGATTTGCTGGGCATATTCCGGTGCTATCACGAGGGCATGGAGACGTGTTTGATGCGGTTGTCGTCGGGGCTAGAGGGACCGATATTGCGCCTTTCTTGGTTGCTCAGGGTCGGCTTGGTTGCTAACAGCCGTGCTGGTTGAGATTTCCGGTGGTTATAATAGGGTATCAGCGTCTAAGTCCTTGGGGCAGTAGAAGGCAGGCCACGCTAGGCATTCTGAACCCACTAATCCTAGGGCTATAAATATTGTGCAGGCTTGGGCAAGGGAAGAGAGGCTCTGTGAGTCAAGGCTTGTGTACCCCATCAGGTTATCAAGGTGCAGATGCCCCTAGTATTGTTGTGTAGGGCAGCCCATCCAACATGCACTGTGACGACGCACAAGACCTTAAAGCCTCTCGTACCGGGGATTGTACCCTGCACCGGCGAGCCTTGTAAGCACAAGGTCAAACCAGAGGGTGAGGGATGCAGTCTGGAGTAGCCCCGTAACGCGTTAATTGCTTTAGATTTGAGCAGGTTATGACTTCAGAAGGGCCATGAATCCTTCCACATTACCGGTATTGAGTACGTGGAGCAAAACCCCTTGCTTTGTTGGTTGCACTGTTGGGACCGGTTCAGTCCATACCCGCCGAAGAGCAACAACGCCGAGAGATACGAAGCCAGTTCGTACGGAGTAGGCAATGATTTAACTCCCACTAAATATATCGCGTAAGCATGACCGTCTTAATGCCTTCCGAGCAGCGAACGCAACGCTCTTAGCCCCCTATATATTTCCCGAGTGCAGTGCTTCTACTATTTATTGCATCGCACCATTGGGCAACACCCAACTCGGCCACGACAGTTTCATGGTCCGCCCTGTTGCAAAGAACAGCTCGAAGTTGGGGCAGGGGTCTAAGATGGTCCAAGCGGGCGTACCTCGATACCGGTGGTCATAGTGAGGCTGAGCTTTTTGCCCAGGCAAACGGGCGCAGTGGTGCAGGAGCACGAGACTGTCATTGGCTGGTTCCAAAACTTCCCGCATTTCCAGTGTTCGCATCAAGATCAGTTACATCTGGTTGCCCTCTACATACCACCTCCGCTATCGAGGATGTAGAATCCTCATTGTATAGGAGTCGCTTGGTTTGAGGGCCTGGAAGCTGCGAGGAATAGGAGAATATGAATGAGTTCTTCAGTAATAAAGTAAGGAAGCCCGATTAGTACTGAATCGATACATATTTGAAGAGATCAACAAGTACCATTTCCACAGGCCTTCATGCCCAGCCTTGAAGCGTATCGCATACCTCAAAGAGTAAGGTAACAGTAGCCTTTCAACGCCGCACATTGCAAGTAAACTATAAAAGAGACTCCCTCGCAATGGTTCTTCTGGCGCCAACTTTCATCATTACTATACGCTGCACTCACTGGAGGTCTCTGTCAATTTATGTCTTCTACACTGCCATCATAACACGCAGTTCTTCATTCACAATGCCTGGTCTATACGTCGAGCCCGTCAAACCCCAATCCGGCTTCCCATTTAACCCTAACCCATACCATCAACAACATACGCCCCTATTCAATCGCGATTTTACACCTAGATACTTATACCGTCTTGTTGCTCCCCAGACGGTGGGTTCAACCACAGCCTCAACCGCCGTCCCCCCAACTCGCATCCAACTTCAAACCGATATCTTCCATCTCCCGACCCAGAAAGCAGCTGCCCTTCTCCTCAACCATCTCCTGTGGGAACGCGGCCACGAGAATGGCTGCAACCTCATGAGCTGGACCAGCTCTCTTCTATTCGCCCTCCAATACGCACTCTATCGCCACCGGAAGGACGGCGACGACCTTGGCCAGATCCAGCTTATAGTCCTAGACACCACGCTGTTCGCACGAGGCACTTTCATGCAGGACATGGAAATAATGCGTTCCTTCGCGGACAGTGACCGGCGCCTGCAGAAATTCGTCGAGTTCCGAGAATCAGAATACTATTTCGGCGAGTACATCACCCAAGGCAGACTCGAGATCCAGGACCGGTGTGTATGCACCTCTGTGCAGAAAATGATTGACCTGGGCCTCTTCCAGCTGCAGCCACTGCTTGCAGATCGGACCCAGTGGCAATGGTGGCCCAAGCGGGTCCTTGCCTTTCGAGAACAGTTTACCAGTGAGAAGGTAGTGCCTACTCCGGATTCTGATGTTGAAATTGCCGTCAATATAGCCAGACAGTGTTTTGGTGGACAGTGGGCTGTCCCCGTGGCGATTATGCTGCTTGCGCTGTTGCCACGTAAGGTGGATGATACGACTCTTATGGAAGGCTTCAAAGCCCGATTCACTGGTAAGCCCACATCTATCTATTTAACTGCGGCTGAAACAGGAGGCTGATAACCAAGTCTACACAGCTGCTGATATTCGGCGTGCCCGGTTGGATCGTATGAAGGTGGATAGCACACGTCTTCCGGAGGTTGGCCAGTTCAAGGATCTTCTACAGTCTCTTCAGCGTAATTGCGTGGACTCTGAATATAACAGTCTTGCTGCCCATGTCCAGGCATTACAGGTGTGAAGGCGAGGCGCAATTAGGAGATGGTTCTGGTCATCCAAATTCCAGGCCCTACAGCGTCTAGCAACCTTGCTTATATTGTCCACTGAAACGAGTTTCCTTGTGCCTGCTTTATCCTCTTTCGGGCTTTGAGATCTATCTGCATTTCTGTTTCTGTGACTGTGATTTCTCGGCTTCTTCGTTGTTCTTGTCGTCAAACGTCTATAACTGGCTATCCATGCTGCAGAGCTGTAAATAGCCCGCATGGAAAGTCCTGGAAATAGATTGAGACAGCATTTCTTCTTCCTATGCTGACTGATAATTTGTAATTGTACTCAATATGTTAAAAGTACTGTATTGCCTTTTCTTTGGCTCTGCACCCTCGCCGATCAGACTTGACTCGTCCACTTTACTAACCACCCCTAGATCTACGATATATGCCTACAACTGTCTTATCAGGGATATCCTCGTCTGCGGCCCAGCCTCATCTCAACGACGTTACTCATTGTCGTCAATCCATTCGACATCCCGTCCCGACGAGCCGTGTGGACGAGGCGACCAGTAGAAACAACTCGCCTCACTTCGCCAGAGGTTGATCCCGCGAAAACACCTCCACTCCATGTCAAACAATTCAGAATCTCGATCTGGCCATCGGGGTGTTGTCGCTACTTTCAAACCTGCGTCGGACCATTAGGCAGCCAGAATCGCATCGCTGCCCTAGGTAGTCAGATCCACCGCGTCAGTGTCTGACGACCCCCAGACCTATTTTAAGACGCTGACTATCATCCATATGGTGGAAATTGCTTATGTTATGTTCTCGCAAATTACTTCTCAAAGTTGCTCTTTCGTGCGATCAGTGGTTTGTCTCTATACGACGTGGCTGTGGCTGCGCAGTATAGTAGCTCAGCTGGTGGCGAATGGCGAACATCGGTGACTCCGACGACAACGATCTCTGTCACCTATTGATAGTCATATGATCAGTATCTATCAGCTCACTTTTGCTTTCCGATAAGCGGTGACGGTATTTGCAGCTGATGGGTTATGGGGTGGTTGGAAGGACTGTGCTCGGAAATATACTCTATGTTCCATTTCGCACATACCCAGCAAGGAACTTGCACCATCCGACAGAGAATCAACTAGAACACCACCCCCAGAGTATTGGAATTATGTTACTACTCACTAATCTCAAAAGGCAGCACAGGCCTATTGCTACCCAGTCGATATGCCCCGTCTTCCTCGCTACCCACGATCTCGGATATTTATCGATAATCGAGTCACCCCTTGACTGAGTCACGTTAACATCAGAGGAATGAATCACGACCGAACTTGTTCCAGCTCTCGATACGAGACAAGGATGGAAGGGACTCCCAGTTGCCTGATCTGGCAACTTGGGTTGCTCCTGCCTTACAATATACTGGAAAGACGAGAAGGCACGACCAACGGCGAGGATATCTACAATGGGTAGGAGCGATTGTCCCTCTCGTTCCTTCCCTATAAACGGGTTTACATTATGGTATTTTGGAAGGTGCCACTGTCTTTATTTGTAAGGTGGTGACATCACTGCCATATCAACAAGACAGTTGATATCTTCGTCACTGCTGTACAATTGTAGCACGTCTATCTCGTTTATATAACATGTCTAGGTCTTGAGAAACATCTGATCAAACCTGACTGCCTTCCATTCACCAGTCTCTGTATTAAGAGACACATCACTGTGCTTCAACTTCCCCTCCTGGACAAATCCGGCCTCTACAACACCCCCAGCCAACGGCCGCTGCAGATGGCTCTCACTGTGCTTGACCGTCCAGTTCGCCAGTGGTAACTCCCAGCTATTCCTTGTCGCGACGGTGGGACAACCGAAGTAGCGAGCTTCAGCCTGTTCCTGACGCAAGTGCAGCTCAAAGTACCCGCGGTAGTAACCCTCCACCCACTTGAGTTCGGGATTGATGTTGTACGAGTTGGCCTTTTGTTCACCGTGCTCGCGGGAGACGGTGCTCAGGCCGGTGCTTGAGACGGCAGTGCCGGCGAACTCAACGCCAACTGCCCCCTCGCCGGTGATGTTGTTGTAGGGCTTTGTGCCCTCCCAGATCATGTCGGATACCTGTCACCCATCACCATTAGCTTTGGACTTAAAGGAGAGAACAAAGGGCATACCCAGTTAACGTGTGTGTCTCCTGCAATGTTGATATTATTCGTAATTTCATTCTCGTACATATGCTTCAACGTTCTGTTCTGGTTGGCCCGGTACGCCGTCCAGGCATCGGTGCTGAACGTGATTGACCCGTCCTCATCTTGCTGCTCGATGTGCGCAAAGACCAGCTGGTTTCCGATAACGCGCCATTTCGCGCCCCGGTCTTTACTCTCGGAGAGCTGGCGGTAGAACCAGTTCTCCTGGCGTGGACCCATGATACTGCGGCCGGCGTCGTCGTGGATACGCTCAATGTAGTCAGCGTTGTCACCTGGACTGGTTAGCAGATGCATGTTTATCAGTCATAAATAGGCCATACTGATATCCGTGATCGAGCGATCATAGTTCCGAGTGTCAATCATGATCAGGTCGAAGAGGTTGCCCATCTGGAAGTTTCGCCAGATGCGCAGGCCGTCGTCCATGTCGACTTGCCTGGTATTGTTAGCTTTGCAATTATATACCGTGGAAGAACTCACCGGATAGGCATCCACTCGAAATAAGCACGGACGGCGTTCAGCTTGCGCTGGTCAACACTAATCTGAGGCCCATAGTTGAGGAAAGAATCCTCAGTATTGCGCAGGCCGCTGAAGCCATCGCGATAGCCGTTGTTTGCAATTTCTACTCCGTTAGCTCCATCCGGATACCCACTGACGAGTTGGGTGGAGAGGACATACCATGGTCATCCCACACGGTAATCCAGGGAAACTTCTGATGCGACGCAACAAGATCGGCATCTGTCCGATATTGCCCAAGGCGAGTCCTGTAATCGTACAAGGAGAAGATCTCCCTCTGGGGAACGACAGCACGCTCGTCGACGCCCGGGACGCCGCTTTCGTACTCGTAGATGTAGTCGCCCAGGTGGACGACGTAGTCAACATTGTCCTTGCGGGCGACGTTGCCGTACGCATTGAAGTAACCGTTGGCTGAAACAATCAATCAGTATATCACATGCAAGCTTCCAAAAGGATAAAAAGGCATACGGTAGTTACTGCACGAGTGAACCGCAAGTTTCACCTCCTCAGCCTCGTCCTTCGCGCTGGGAGCAGTCTTTGTCCGTCCAAGAGGAGAGACATTATCCGAGTTACACACATTAAAGCGGTACCAGTAAGTCGTGAACGGCTTGAGACCCGTAGCCTCGACCTTTACAGTGTAATCGATATCACTGCTAGTCAAGGCGCGGCCCTGGTCGACAACATCACGGGCGCTCTTGTCCGAGAACACGCGGTACTGAACGCAGATTGGGTGCGCCGATGCCTTGGCGTAGCGCTCATTCTCGTGGTCGTAGAGAGGCACATCTCCCGAGACAGTGGTGTTGCTGTCTGAGGCTTCCATGGACGGGGCGATACGGGTCCAGAGGATGACGCTGTCGGCGTAGGGGTCGCCTGAGGCGACGCTGTGGGTGAAATTCAGCTGGGAGGGTTCGTAGGGGACTTCAGCGCGCTTTGATAGACTGCGGCGCTGGATGGCGTTCACGTTGATTCCCATGTTTGTGTGTTCTTGGTTTAAAGAAGGGCTACGGTAGTTCAGGTTGCCGCCATAGTCGGCGATGGCGCTGGAGGACAGCGCCAGGAGCGAGAGGAGCGTGCTGGGGTAGACCATATTGCCTGCTAATTGCAATAGATCTCGTCGATATCTTGTTATTCTACGGGCAATGCAATTGGGACCTTTATATTTTTTTACTGTACATGCATGTAGTCAGGAACTGTTATATCCGATATTGTCCTCCAACCAATAGCAGAATTACTATCTCACACATGCAGAGCGACAATATATCCCACTGTCTACGTGCTGTAACTGTCAAAGTCGATTGGATCCTTGAACGCTCTCTACGATGGAGCACCCGTATATTTCAGAGGGTAAGCGAGGATGGAAATGAAGCCAAGAGAGATACGGAGAAAAGCAAGATCCAGAAAGCACGATATCATTAGATCCGAGTCCCGTGGAGGCATGATTTGGCCTGATTGGCCCTGGATAGTGCATACTATGCTGATCATCTCTTGTGCTTCTTGGAACGCGTCCCTGCCAATACTCGGCCAAGCGTTGGCACTGCTTCCTCCCCGAGCCAAACGCAAGCGATTGTTAATCAGTACTGTGTCAAGGCAGAGCAACCTGGAACACGCCGGTCCATGGCCTGACCCTTAATACTATGGTTAATACGCATAGCGATACGTGCACGCCAAGTCCCCCAATTTCTCCTCCTCCGCGGTCACCTCAACTCCCTCCGCCAGCATGCGCTCCCGTTGTCGATTCTCGTACCATAGCCCAAGAAAGTAGATCGTAGCCATGGCGCCCGAGAAACAGGCGAAAGACAGGCCGATGATATAGCCATTCCGGTAGAGTGGAGCATCCTTCTCTAAGAAAGAGTATGTGCCGACAATACCCCCGACTGCGCCATGGTCAGTTCCCACCAGGTATGCTTGAAAGTAAGTCGCTTACTATTTCCGATTCCAACTTGAAAGGCTGTGCCTACGCTCCTCCTCGTGCGACCACCCAGGTTCATACCGAACCAGCAGAGATACACCGGAGTGGCGCTGAAGCAGCCGCAGGTGATAAGAAACAGCGCGAAGTATTGGACATTATGATGCACGGTTTCGCCGAGACTCAGCAGAACGCAGTAGCCACTTACAGCGATGAGCATGGATATCACGGCAAAGACATATCTGATTCGAAAGTAGTCTGATAGCCATGCAACAACTAGAGAGCAAGCGAAGGCGGCAGCCCATGGAGGGACGGAGTATAGTTGCGTTTTGATTGCTGTATATGTCAGCCTATCCTACTTGTGCATGGTAACCGTCACTCACGCCCATATCCATATGTTCTGATAATAGTTGGCGCAAAATAGGCGTACCCTACACCCCATCAGCCACGTCCATGAACACGATGCGCGAGGGGAGTACCATAAGCGCTAACAACCTGCCCAAACATCATGAGCGCCGCGATGAATACCTTCCCTGTGTTGGATGTCAGTTATGAAACAGATGAACAGTCCAAAAGACACCCACAATCCTTGAACACTTGGAAGACGTCGCGCCACCGCATCCTCGTACTGGCGCCGAGACTCCCATTTTCCCGGGCCGCTCTATCACGAAGGAACTCAAATTCTCTCTGGCTAAGCCACTTGCAATCCTCTGGGAAATCAGGCAGCGTGAAGAATACGACCACGGCCATCAGGCAAGTCGCCACGCCTTCGATAATAAACACCCATCGCCAGCCGCCATACCCTCCCACTCCATCCATCTTACCGAGCGCGCTGGCGAGTAGACCCCCAAATGCACCGGCCAGGATTGTGGAGCATCCAAACACTGTGTACCTCTTCTGAGCCTCGTACCGTCTGTACCACATGCTGAGCAGGTATACGCCTGCGGATGGTTAATGGGATACCTTGTAGAGAGTGATTTGTACTGACATCCTGGAATCATCCCGGCCTCGAACGTCCCCAGAAACCAGCGGGTGACCATTAACGAGGTCCAGCTGGTGACGAGCCCTTGGAAGATCGTGACGAGACCGAAGCTGAATGCACAAAACGATACTAGGTTCTGAGGGTTAGCGGCAGCTTTAATATGGAAGTGTAGTGTAACATACGCCAAACATGGGGCTTGAGCTTCACCAGGACCAAGTTGGAGGGGATCTCAAACACGACATAAGGAATGAAGAATATCATCAAGGCTGCGTTATATTTAGTTCCATCCACAATTCGGAGATCCTCCCTCATTCCCAGGACAGCCGCGTTTCCGATATTCACTCTGTGATACGTCTTAGCTTCCGAGTAATGGAAGGGAGCAATGGAACATCTACCTATCAAGGAAAGTGATCAGGTACATTGCTACGAGGCATGGCAGCAGGCGGAGGTCGATCCTCGTCAACAGTCTCCTCTCGTTGATCTGAGTCTCCGAGACTTCTCCGGTCTCGACGGTCTCGACGTTGTTATCTTCTAGGGAACGTTACTCGGAGTGCGACCTGGCCGAATGGTCGTATGTGACTGACCTTGCTTTCCCATTTTCCCAATGATATTCTGTGGCGTTGTATTGAGATTCAACCTGTTTGAGAACTCAGTCAGATATCGCAAGGCCAGGCGATGATATATACGAGTTTTAACCTCATGATCTGCCGTACACTATTCTATGCATACTCTCTGCACCCCAAGGATTCCAGTCCCTCCTTACCGACTGGAAATCGACATGGCCAGCTCGACGTCGCAGCTGCATACTGGATTGGCCAGATAGCACACATGTTACGCCCTCTGTGCACGCAGAGTAGGACAGCATGAGATGCTGGACAGGATCTGCTGATAAGCGCCTTGCTTCCAATGATCTTATAAGGCTTAATGGATAGTTCCGTTCTAGAACGAGGGCTCCCTATTTCCACCGTGGTCGGCCTCAGCGTGATCAATGTTTTACTGTCAGACCTGGTTGTCTATATGCAGCTCCCTTGCATTGTATGCACGGAATAGCATCTCTATGAGCAGTTTCACTGGGATGAGAGATATCTGCATTGTTTAAATTACCTGCATACACGGTTGATATCGAATGAAAAGCACATAGTGATCACCCTTGGCTGCCACCCCGCATTCCACTGAACAACTCTCGGGTCAGTGCAATCAATGACCATAGCTAGTTCATTGACCGACTGACAACGTCTGCATCGTAGTCACCGTAGCTCGCGTACTCGCCATAATCTCCGTAGTCCGAGTACTCACCATAATCGGCCGGTGGGGTGGGCGTGGGCGTGGCAGACGGAGAGGTCGTGAAAGTACTGGTGATAACTGGAACCGGCGTGTGTGTCACAATCCCACTTGCAGTCGGCGAAGGGGACGGGGGCAGGATTGGTTGAATCGAATTGTGCGCTTCCTCAATGTCAATGGGAGCGGCAGCGGCAGCATCATTGTCCTGCTGGTGCGCGTCCATAAAAATCCATCTGCGCTCATGCGCCATTTTCATCATTGGAGCGGCGGCTTGGGGCATGCAGAATCCTGACTCTTTGTCTGTTGCCCTCATGCATCGTTCTGGGCTGGATTCGGCTGGGCTTCGCACCGGCTGGCCTAGGGCTAGTGCCAGGTGTACGGAGAGGGCGAGGAGTCCGGCAGGGATGAGCTGCATGATGGCTGATGGCTGATGGCTGAGTCTGGGCCTGGTTGGAGGAAGTGTTCAATTTGATATTTGAGGATATTGGGTGGTTAAGAGGTGTTGTAGTCTATACATCGTGGGAGATGCTCGCAGTATTTATACATGACATGGTCCTGTCCCGATCGACGTCTGCCATCAAGCTATGGTACCTCGCATCCATACGCGTAAGCAAAAGACCCAGAGGAAGCTGCGAGCTCTGTTCAGCAACTTTCCAGGCGTCGGTCCATTTGTCTGGTCTTCTGGAACGGCCCAGAATGCGGATGCAGTGTCACCTCGCCCTTCCCACCAGCAAAGCAACTGCGGCGAGCTTGGATTCCCTTGCTGCTGGGTTTTGTCAAGGAAGGAGATGGTCCTGTCCATCCTGATCCCTGAGTCCTTCTCGTGCATTCTTTACCAGTCCCCTTGCTTCCTATCACTGCAGCATCGCCCTACCTTGCCACCGACCCGGTCTTCCGTACCGCATGACTCTGTCCTAGATGGCCTAGATGGCCAGTTTATCGGCCATCTACTGCCCCTGATTCAGATCGCAGGCGTCTACCCCCCGGAAGATGAAACCGCTCTGCAGGTATGCGACCCTTGTCCCACCGTGATAATCAACGGGTTGAGAGCCCGATGGCAACGCGCATGAAATTCAACGGCCTAAAGATCGAAACATACCGATGTTACACTTGGGAGCTATCCCTCAATCCCATTCCCGGCCTTACTATGAGCTCGCCGGGTCCATGTTGCAGTCTCCTGGCAGATGCACTGCAACTCCAGTCCCCTCCCCCTTTCTTCCAGAGCCAGCCGTGCCTTTTGCAGGAACAGACCAGGTCAAGCAATCTTTCCTTTAGGTCTTCCATCATGAATTATCTACCACCTGTGTCTGTGGCCGAGCACAAAATGCCTATCCTGAACCACGATCTAGATACTGAAGACAGCGATCGGCTTCTGAAAGACAGCGAAAGTGTATATTCATGGACATATACTGACGGCAAATACCACGGCAATCACGGATTCTGGCGGACTGTCGGACTTACCATTGTAACAAGCGCCCTGTCTTGCTTGACTGGCTTGTTCATTGGGTACCAACACCATCATAGCGATGAGATCTGCTCACGGCGTACTTCGCATTACTGTACGCATTTCCCCCCTATTAAATCCTGAATACACGGTCGATTCTTCAGGCTGACTCTAGCAGCTACCGTTATGTCCAATATCCCAATCAGATACCACCGGCAACGCTTCAACGGGTCCCTGTTGAAAGATAATATCTTTCGCCAGGCCGCCAGCCCCGAAGTAGACGCCGCATGGGAATCCCTCGGTGTGAATTGTGAGTTAGCCAGCGCCAGGTACTGACCGTTCAAGCAATGGTCTAACGGCTCCAGTCCGACCTATCAGTGTCCCAGTCGAGGACGCAGCCCGCTCTGGTATCGCGCCAGACCAGGTCCAGATAAACGAAGCCTACGGTGGTGGATATCCAGCGAACGTCGAAGGACTGCATCATTTACACTGCTTGGTCAGTAGTCTTCAAATCTCGATGATAAGCTTCACCTGCTGATTCCGTTTGCAGAACCTCCTCCGTCAATCTCTCTATTACAACTACGACTACTATCGCTCCCTAGGGACCGGTGCATTTAAGAACGAAGACTTCATTGTACGCTATCATGTCTGTATGTACACCAACCATGCAATCGCTCCAAGTGTGTAGTTATACTGACACCTTCAGCACACTGCCTCGATATCATCCGCCAGCAGCTGATGTGCACCGTCGACATCGGTGTTCTCGGCCAGGTCTGGGTTCACCCTGATAAACCCTCGGCCTTTGTAGACTTTAATACGGAACACCAGTGTCGCAATTTCGAGCAAATCAGGGACTGGGCAGAGAAGCATCAGCTGCCTGAACATATACCGAAGGATTTCCTCAGGCCACCGCGGGAGGGAGATCGGATATACAACGAGATTCCGTGAAGGATATGTATATGTGGTTTACCGATATAAATGAACTCCCGTATGTATACAGTCTAGTAATCACAATTTAAATAAGTATCGCATCACCTTCACTTCGCATCCCAACCCAGCCTATTCTTCGCCAACTTCATATTCCCCCTCGAGGCATCAACAATACTCCCCATCCACTGCTTCTCGCCACTCTCCTTGTCTCCATCTTCACCCCCAGCAGACTTGACCGGGAACACCGCCGTCGCTATAAAGCCAAACCATATTAGCACTCTCGCCCCAATTTCACGTTCAGAAGCACGTACCCAGGCCAATCGGCTTATAATTAACATAAATACTCTCCCATGCCCCAGCAGGCGCCTCATACACTTCATGCATGATACTGAGATACGGATGCTCCTTGACGGTGTGATTCCACCAGTCCCAGCCGGCGCGGTGTGCAGGCGCGTGTGCGAATCTGTGCAGACCGGCCATGGAGCGGAAGTAGTAGACTGTCAGTGTCCCGCTGGCGGCGCTGTGTGATGCGTCGTTGTTGGCGATGTAGGAGGTGCTAGTTAGGTCTATCCACTTTGTCAGGTTTAGGGGACCTTGGTATGATAGGGATTTATTTGAGGGGGGCTTACAGCCATATTCTTCCCTGTTCTTTTCTAGATCCCTGCCCATTGAGTCGAAGTACTGTCCCGTTTTCTGGAATCCGGGCGTGAGGATTCCCAGGGGGCTGTTGGTTAGTAAGTATCTCGTTAGCTGTCCCCATTATTCTATTATATCTATCTCAGGTAGGAGATAAAGCATACTGATTCGACTTCGCGCCTAGCAACAGGACGACGACACTATCGCGCGACGGCCTCTCGCCAAAATCACCATTTTCATCTGGAATCTGGGCGGAGAATTTCTGCGTAATGACGCCGTCCATAGCCGGGTTTGCCTTCAGGCCGTATGTCATCAAGAGCACATTGACGCCGCGGTATGCGAGGATGAGCGCCGCCGGGATGAATGTGAAGGCTGTTGGGAATAGCCATGTCAGCAGTCCTTGCAGGGACGCTGCGAGGAGGAACCAGCTGGATGGATGGAAATTGTTGAGGAGGAGCTGGGAAGCTGTTAGGTATGGATTATTAATTATTAGTTAGGGTACTGGCTCTGACGTACTCGCTGACGGGGGGCCTTTGTATCCAAGGCTGACTCTGGTGGAGTGGTGGTTGGTGCGAATAGGGGCTTGAGAGGTGCCATAATCATAATGTGTGTTTTCGGTCGAGGGAAGCTGTGGCTGCTGGTTTTGAGAGAAGTCCTGGGAATGTCGTGCCTTATATACCGCCTGGCATATGATTCATACGGTAGGCGAAGTTATTCATCCGCACCGAATGGATTTCCCCATACAGTCGGTTTACGCGGATTCCGCCAGCTGATACGAGACGCCCAATGACAACGGCTGGATTAGCGGAGAGCTGGAGCAGATGGAGCACGGTTCCTCTGCAGGCCGTGCTGAGTTCGGGCGTCTCTTTGGTTCGATGATGTTTTGGGACAAACAGCCCGCAGAAGTGAGGCCGACCGGTGCCCGAGTCCGTGTCCGTGTCCGTTCCTATAAATCACCTCGGTGTCTTTTGTGATTATCTCAACAAATATTTATGGAATCTCTTCTGTATTCGTTAAGTACGTAAGATAACAATTCTAACAATCTAGACATCTAGAAACAAACTCCGATCCAAGACAAAAACAGAAACCAGATTGATGCTTTTGATATGACGCATCACAAATACAACACAGCAAGATCTGCAGGCACAACGAGCCTCAACGCATGAGAAACAACCCTATCCCAACCCCCAATCCAAAGCCCAGCCCAACACCAAAGCCCAGCGCCACGCCAACCCCGAGTCCAACAGCAACCGCAATCCCAATCCCAACCCCAACTCCCCATTTCCCACGCCCCATGCAGCTACTACTCGTGCTCGCACTCGGGGCATACGAGCCAGAACCAACGCAACTCGCCCCGTCGCCGTGGCTCTCGTTCTCATTCACAGCAGGTAATTCAGTATAGAGCGCCTTGCCACGCATCACCTGCAGCCACTCAAACTGCATCGTGCGCGCCTTGGAGTATCCAAACCGGTGGGCCATATACTCCCAGTCGCCGTCGCTGATGAGGTCCTTTGCGTAGCGGACTTTCGCGTGCATGTGGAAGGACTGTTCGATATTCTTTGGCTTTCCGCGGATCGTGGAGGCGCAGTTGACGAAGCCTGTTGCGCCGCTGTGGTATTTGACTTTAAACAGGATCGTTGGGATGTTGTTTAGGCTTGGGTTGTGGAGACAGCCTGCGAATGTGAGGAAGCTTTTTATCTTTTCTAAGAGGGTGATGTCTAGGATATTTGTCTGGATTTGTTAGAATGGCCGTCTCTCTAAAGTAGGACAGTTACTCACTGGTTCATTATGGTGGTGTATGCTATCGGAATTCAGTCTTTGTAGTATTAATGTGGCCTCTGGGGCCTGGGGTCGCTCGGGGATTATCAGCGGCTTAGTCTCCAATGTCGTCATTTTGTTCGTCTTGAGGCGTCTAACTTTCTCCATAAGGCGATGAACGATCTGATGATTAATGGTGTAGTGATTAATGGTGTAGTGATTAATGGTATAGTGATAGATGGTATAGGATGAAATAGGATGGAACTGAATCTGGCGATGTATGGAAGGCCCCGCCGTTCTACGAGGTGGATTATATAGACAGTCTATCTGGCTAAAGGCTATGAAGGACACATACAGTACTAGGCGTAGATGGTGGTGTGAACAGTCTAGACTGACACATCTCATACTCACTCCCGCCGTACTCACTACCGCAGTGAAGCAAGTGTGAATATGAATCTATTCATAGTTTGGACAGTGTATATTTCAGCAGGGCCTCTATACTGCACGCCTCTACAAGCCTCTAGCCAGGAACCCATGACTAGTGAGCAGCTACAGTGGGGGGTACGTATGGAAAGTCCCGGGTCTGGGCCCACAATCAACGAGGCTGGACTCTGGAGGGCAATCAATGATTAATCAATGGTCCTCCATCTGTCTGGCGCTAATCGACCGAGCGTGACGCCGGGCAACCAGATTGCGTGTTGGTATGCATTCGCAATAGGCTAGGCTTGTGAGAGTAGCACGACGATCGATCTCTTGGCCCTATCAAAGACCAACAGAATAGCCGATGGTGGGATGCGTTGGTGCCTGACGTGCAGACAGTTTGCTGGTTCGCATACCCCCCGGCAATCGAGGGCGAGTTAGGGCTGCGATTGGTGGCGACGATATCCGGCCGGCTATCGATGACTATCACGCCCAGCCTGTTCTCTTTGTCTGATCCCCGTCCAGCTATAAATGTCATGCAGCTACGCCTTGACTATCACAGTAAGCCAGAATCACCCTCATCCCACCCAGCAACATGTCTGCCTCCAGGATTGCAGCCTCCGACATCAAGGTCGTCAAGGCCGGCGACACCTACCAGGTCGAGGGGTAAGTCTCAACAGTCAAGTCAACACTGCTTGGATAACTTACCATCTCAGCCGTCCACGCGAGGAATTCGCAATCCTCAACATCTTCCATCCCCCCAACATTCCGGGCAAGCAAATCGTCGTGGCCAAGATCTGGATGGACCCCAACGCTGCCTCGCCGCCTCACACGCACAGCGGAGCCGCCATCGTTGGTGTTGTGACTGACGGGACTGTCCTCAACCAGATGAACAGCGATGACCCGATCACCTCCTCGCAGGGAGAGATCTTCTACGAGGGGCCTGGATGTCATCACGTTCGCAGCGAGAACAACACCGGGGAGAAGGCTGCGTTTGTTGCTGTGTTGATTATTGACGACGAGGTTGTGAAGGACGGATATCACAATATCTTTGTTTTGGATGCTGACAAGGAGGGCGCCAACCTGTAGCCTCAACATCTTAATATCTCGGTTTCGTCAGTAATGATGGGCTGATTTGACCTGATTTTGATGTATTGAATTTCAGGTTGAGATGCGTTGTATTAATTCTGGTCTTCTGTGTGCAGTATCAGTCATAACTATTCCAGTACACTCGATATTATTCAATACAATTATTACTGAAATGGCTCGCGATTCAGTCCGAAATCAATAACAACCTTCCCCCTGGCATGCCCACTTTCCACACGCTTAAACGCCTCCTGGAAGAGCTCCAGCGGCCACACACTGTCCACAAACCCCCGACACTTGCCCTCCTCAACCAGCCTGGTAATAGCTTCAAGATGCTCCCTAACAGGCTCCATGATAAAGAACACCTCCTTAACACCTTTGACATCACACCCCTCTGGCCGCACATCCTTCGGCGGCTGGAAAATACTGATGATAGTGCCCCCGTCCTTAAGCGCCCACCAAGAATCCGCCAACGCCCTGCGTCCAATACAGTCAATCACAACATCAACCTTCCCAGAACCAGCAACCCAACTCTTCAAATCCACCGTCCGATAATCGACCACCTCATCCGCCCCAAGCCCCTTCACAAACTCCAAATTCCCAGGCCCGCACGTCCCCACAACCCTCGCCCCCGCCAACTTGGCCAACTGCACCGCCCAAATCCCTACCCCCCCAGACGCCGCCGTAACCAACACCCTCTTCCCCTTCCACCCTCCACTCTCCAACCCCCCAACCCCCGCCTGCTCAAACAAAGCCTGCCACGCCGTCATAGAAGACAGCGGAATCGCCGCAACCCCAGCCCAAGACAGCTCATTCCGCGGCCGGTGCGCCAGTTCCTCAGTCGCCAGGATGGTGTACTGACTACCGGCGCCATTGCGTCTGTAATTCGCGCGCGTGTACACCGCGTCGCCTGGCCGGAATGGCGAGTCCGCTGGTGCGGTTACCACTGTGCCTGCGACGTCGGGGCATGGGATGAATACGCGGCTGCCGCTTGAGGGGGGGAAGTATTGGGGCCAGAGGAGTTCGCCGGCGCAGGGGGCGGCTGCGTGCACGCGGATGAGGTGTTCGGTTGAGTTTGGGGATGGGGATGGGGATGGGGTGGGCAGGGTTGTTAGGGTTAGGTGCGGGGAGTGGGCGTCTGGTTGTTGGATTGCGAGCATGGTTTTGGGGATGTTTGCCGTGGTGTCTGCCATGGTGGTGGTAGTGGTAGTTTGAGGTTTATGCTGTGTAACGTTGGTGAATTGTGAATGAAGATAATCAAGAAAATAACTGGGGAGGGGAGGTATCTGGATCTTCGAACAGCCGGAAGTGGTTCTAGAGTTTGCGTTGACGTGGTTGGCATCGGATCCAATATACAGCGTCAATAGGCTATTGGCCCGGATATCTGTCACTGACTCACCACCACGCTTGCGGCTATACCTGCTGGCTCTTTGTTGCCTTAACCAGCCAATTAGAGACTCAGGTCGTGACGAATTGACGGTCGGAAACGATGCGCCATCTACCAGCCTTCCACATGCACCGACATCAGTCACCCGGTAAGCTCGTATTTGCCTGGACTAACGCCTATCTATGTCAGCAATGTAGTGGTCCAAGACCAGAACCCGGTAGGAAGGTAAGCATAGGCTATTGCAGCCAGCGAATAGTCCCGGCCGGAATCCACATCCGGCCATCCAGTCTCAGACTGCCGGTCTGTTGTCTTGGATATGGAGACATACATGGTGAAACGCAGTCGATACTAGATGTCCTTCACAAGCACATTCTAAAACTTTGTCATTATATCATTAATTAATTAATCCGAGCGGAGATATCCCAGTAATCCACCACCTAGACAGCAGCCATAGAAGGCACATTCATATCAAACAGCCCACAGAAGTCAAAATTCGTATCCAGCAGCTGGATATCCGCAAACGACGGCTGATCCATAAACACCGAGACATCAGGCATATGCGCCTCAAATGCAGGCCCGAAGTCAGGCTCTGGCTCTGGCTCAGATCTAGGGACGAATCCAGATCCAGGACTCGTCTCGCTCACTGACTCCTGGCTCGCTTCTCCATCCACACCCTGTTTACTACTCTGCTCCTTCAATCCCAGAATCTCCCTCGCGATAATCCCTACCTCCTTATACGTCCGCTGCCCCATGGGCCAATACTCCCCCAGAACCTTCAACGCGCCCATACTCAACCGCACGCGTTCGCGGGCGAGTTTCAGCGGCTGCCCGGTGTAATGGAATCGACACGCCGCGAGATGCGCGATGACCAGGTTCGAGATCATGCAGATGATGAACGGGGTGTGGGTGGTGATATTCGTCGGCAGCGTAAGCAGGTCGTCGAACTGGTCAATTGCGCGCAGGACTTTGGCTGTGTGTAGCTGGCACTGGGGCGAGTTGCACCCGCGTAGACTTTCTGGTGGTGGCGGGGGTGAGCAGTGCGCTATTGCTTCTATTGGACTGTATGCGAGCGTTGAGAGTTGGCGGTGGATGTCGACGATGTAGCTGGATGGTGTCAGTATGTACTGTAGTTACTTGGTGGGTCTTAGCAGAGAATATGCAATTTGGGTGACGCACGTCTGGATGATGATGCTGGCTTTGAAGAGGAGTTCGTCGACAGTCCCATCCTCCCGCACGATCTCCTTCTTCGAAGGGTGCAGTAGCGAGCGCCACGCCGTCACAGCGGCATCAGCGTTGGCGCATATCGTCGGGGCATTGGTGATAGTCATGCCCTGGCGCGTTGCGAGCGCGAGATCGAGTCCGCGCGTTAGACCAACGAGTTCAGCATACGAGGAGAACATGCGCTCGTCGTCGTCTAGGAACTCCCTCATATCGTAGTCCTGGAGTGTTCGCGGAGTAGGTATTTTCTATCTGTCGTTAATCAAGGGCATATATTTTTAAAGGATATTCAACCAGGGACTTACACCACTCTCATACGCATCCTCATCACAAGGCAAATCAACACTCATATCCATCCCACTCGTCCGGAAGGGATAAGTGCTCGTGCTGCCTGCAATATGCGCATCGGTCATATAAATCTGCCACCAGGTCCGGCGCCAGCACTCCTCCAGCAGCGGGTCATTGTCGCCATTACTACAGGCAAACTCCTTAGATGGCATACCCAGCTGCAGAGCCATCGCAATCGCTCGATCGAGCAAAGTCATGGACTTCTCCGGCTCATTGCCCCAGTAGATCGCGATCGAGAAGAGTAAAACCGCCTGGACGTCGAACCCGGTAAACATGGCACTGCCACTGCCATTTCCATTCGTTGCTAGAGTAGAGATGGCCTGTTCTGCCTCAACCTTTAGCGACGCAGCTAATGCCGACTTCGCGTACACCGAGCCGATATACTGCAAGACGGCGACGAGGGCTTGCAGCGGCTGGGGGTCGTTCGCAAGACGCCGTTTCAGCGCCCACTGCGGGAGAACGCAGGGGTGCGCGAAATGGAAGAAGGAATAGTATCGCGCGATGAACTGCTCTGGGAGCGATGAGTCACTGAGGGCGTCGCTGTTGCTGTTGCTGTTGCTGTTCCGCGAGGTGCTGCGGTCATCATCTGTTAGAGCGGCGGGGCAGGGCGCAATGGGCGGGGCTGAAGTATTTGGGATCGGTCGCTGGGCTGAAAGCGAGTTATCTGAGGGAAGTTGAGGTTCAGGTTGAGGGTGTCGCGCCCGTCGGCCGCCGCGACGAGATTTGGCGTAGACGCATTGTAGGCCTTCGGAGCGACAGCGGGCGCAGACTGGGGTTGTTGCGTCGCAGCGTAAGTGCTTGGAGCGGCAGGGCACGCAGGCCAGCGAGACCCGGCGGTTTGTCGGAGTGGCCTTTTGGCTCATTAAGATGGGACCTGAGAGTTCTTTGGTGGTGAGAAATCGAGATGGTGGAGGAGAAAGGCTAGGGGAAAGACTGCGCTGGCTGACAGTCTGACTCCATCGGGATCCCTGCAGTGGCTGACCGGATTCTCGCCTTCCGGACCCTCTTGATTCTGCAGTCCAAAGTGTCAATCGCTGGTCAGTCACAAACTCTGCGTCAACCCTGGTTCAGTCAATCAGGTTGCTTGTTGGGATCGCTTTAGGGCTGGTGGGGTTCGGATGGACCCTCGATGGCGCAATCTCAACCCCGTACTGAATACTAGGTAGATATATATTAATTCACCATTCTTATTCCGTTTTAACTACCGATATACAGTTATGTTTTCTACCACGGCACAAGCGCCATCCCAGCAAGCAGAGAAAGCCCCAGAACCCCAGCCATCGCCAGCCTCGACGCCCCATTGTCCTGGCCGGAATCGCCATTTGACGAGTCATTATCCGAGTTCGACGATCCACTGTCATCGTCATTATCATTGCTATTGTCATTCCCATTCGAATCAGAGCCATTCCCATCCCTCGCCCGGTGCACTAGATAAATCGGCCCCGCCATAGTCGCAGCGACCAGCTCATCAGTCTCGCGGGCACTCAGAGTCCGAGTCGTCGTGTGAGTCGGTGTTCTTGGGGCAGTCGTCGTGGGTACAAGGATATCGCCAGTATGGGTGACGCCGAACAGAACGAATGTCGTGCTGACGCCCTCCAGATCGGGGTCTTGTCCGCCAAAGTCGGCGAAGCAGGCTGTCGATATGCTGTGCGAAGGGAGCGTCGAGTAGCAGAGCCCGTTTCTGCCGACGGACATTGAACTATATCACTTTAAGTCTACTGCCACATACGCAGATAGATCCCTTTGGGGGTTACCTTGGACAACACGCGATTGCAGTCTCGCTGGGATCGAGGAGTGCGCCAAGGGCACCTTGAACACCCAGCGCAATGGGGTCATTGTCATTCCAGCTACCGGTTGGTAGTGCGTCTATGGTGAAGATGCCAGTCGTGGATACTTGTCCATCGCTTGGGCGCGAGGCAGCCCCGACAGATGTCCACCCTGAAGGACATCGGACCCCCGGGGACCAGTAGGGGATATTGCGCTGGTCGCTGAGAAAGTCGTCGACCAGGTCTGAATTAGTTGGCCGTGGTCCACAATCATCTAGAGTCGTAGCAGGGCACGACTCAAACATGGCGGGGATAGAGGGGACGTCGTTGTCTGCGTAGTAGATATGGCTGGGCTGGCTGCATGAGGACGAGCGTGTCCAGGTGGCCGGGGCCGAGCCCCAGTTGGCCAGAGTCCATCCAAGAGTTGTGCTTGCAGTCGGCATGATGAAGACAATTAATTGATTGTTGATACAGAATATCTTGTATTGGTTTCTCCTGGCTGCGGATACACGCGGTATACTTATACTATCGGAGTCCGCACAACAATTGGGCTCTACCCACTGCCAAACCATTGACAACAGAACCAGCCTGCTCTTAGGCAGCAAGAATACTCGACAGCAAAGACACTGACTGATTGGTTCGAGGGCAAACTCTTGTACAGGACTGCAGTCCTGTCTTACTGCGCCTCAGAAAGATGTAGTGATACCTTCGGCGGTGATTCTAGTGGCTGAAACAAGCCAAGAAAGGGCTGGCCAAGCGATTTTTTCACAACCTTCAAGCCAATTTAAAGTCTGTCCGGGTGAATGCCCACGTCAATTGAGTAACCGTGTGATGGAAGGTCACTCGCCTGCAGATGCTCAGCCCGACATGCACTTCATGATTGGAGACACTGCACGGAGGTCTGATCCAGCAGGGATACTCTCAGGCTCCAGTGTATCACCTTCAAGGGTCGTCGGATTATCAAATGGCTCATCCGGCCCTAATTGCACTCCAAAACAGGAATAGACATGGAATAATGAAGAACAAACTATTATGGAACGCTGTATGTGCCAGTTCAGTACTTTAAAAAAGAAAGACCTACGACTAGGTTCTATGAAATTAAATGGCTTGGGCGCTCTGAGAGACGGCAAATGCCAGCGGACAAACCAGTATCAACATTGCTCTATTTGTTTAGGCAAAGGAATAAAGAACAACCTCATTTATGTGAGAGAATTAAGACTCAATTAAGTCATGTTATGGCAAGTTAATGTCTCTGCAGTCTAAAGCAGCGCGCCAACAACAGCTGCCTTTCACAGTATATGAACTCAATGCTGCACATGATTCTAGTCGCCAACATGGAGAGAATAGAATCGTACAAATAATGATTCAGCTCATCGATCTCCCTTCTCTGAATATGGGTCTCAGGAAAACAGCCCGTTTGGTCTGGCAAACGGACGAGGTGAATGTGTTACTGCCCCTCAACAAACAGACGGCCCTCTATAACTTCCTCCCCCAACAGGACCTTCTCTCACTTTCTCCCCATCTCCCATTCTTACAACCATAACACTCCTTCCTTGTCCGGTTTGTCTTCTAACGCATCTATTCCCGGCCCCACGCCAAAATGGCGAAGCAGAGCAAGAAGAGAAAGCACTCGCAGGACGACACCGGCTCCAAAAAGAACCATCCGGAGATCCAACCGAAACCAGAATGGAAACCCAACTATCTTCACCGAGACGACCAGAAGCTCGCCAGTATCCAGCTCCCCAGTTCTGCTATGAATATCGCCTTGAGCCCTGACGATAAGTTCGCTGCGGTGGTCGTCGGGGAAAACGAACAAGCGAAGCTCCAGATCTACTGTGTCAAGGAATTCCAACTTGTTGAAACCGTTCAGGTCGGGTCGGACCAAGTCTTTGGGCTTTCCTTTGCGCCAAGCTTGCCACACAATAACGGATACATGGTTGGAGTGTCAAAGACATGCGAGGGTGCTATGCTCTGGTATTTTGACCACCGCGGAAGACTGCGAGACCCAGCGGACGTCAGCCAAGCTGTCGATAGGAATGGGTTATACGAACGACTAGGTCAAGATATCTCCTCAATTCTGACGGAGTATCACAATGCAAAGGAGACGGATAAAACGCGTGAGTTCCCAGACGGGGTCACAAACACGCTGCGCACAGTGTTCGACCTGGGGCAGAAGGAACACAAGATGCCGTATCCACTGGGTGGCGACCGGGTGGTATTCAGTCCCGATGGCACCTTCTTGATCACAGCTGTGATGTACGACCCCCTCTCGACTTCGAACGGCGCACCCCTAGTGTTATGGGACCTGCGGACGCGGGAGATTCGCCACAACATCCCCTGCGTTTCGAACAAGATCTGGTGGATCGCCATAAGCCCGGATTCACGGCTGATAGCGTTCGGAGAAAGCGACGACTCTGTTCAAATCTGGGATTCGCAGACAGGCCGCTTCAATGATCCACCGAATCTACGCGGAATGCTCATCCGGCACGGAGTGTTCTCGCCTGGTTCGTCGCACATTGCGCTGATCAACCACCCTGACGATTCCAAAGCATCGGTCCATGTCCACAGCCTTACGGGCGGGAAACGCGTCTCTTCACTGCGGCATGTCGCGAGATGCTCCGAGCCTATTTCTTGGAACCACGACGGTACTCTGTTGGCGATACTCCGTGAAAAAGGTGGGATATCGCTGTGGGATCCCAGCGCAAACCAGAGACCAACGAGGATGGACTGGTCTGTGCCTAATTACAACCCTGCATATCCCGATTCCATTCAGTTCATCGATCAAGGGAGGAAGTTGATGTTGGTCTCCGCTTCCGGGACGACTGACGTTTATGATATGTTGTCTCTTACCTTGTACAGATTCCCTGGTGAGACGGGTACCATTCGCAATGCGCTTTGTGCCAGGGATGGCTCTTTTTTGGCCGTAACGGAAGGGAGAGTATTGACGTTTTGGGGACTCAGGTGAATCTGCTGTAACCAGGACTTTGTTTTAGTTGAGTCAAGATGGGTGTCAAGTAAATGATCAAGATTTGTTGACTTTGCCGCTTCCCAGAAATACGAAAAAGTAGTGGTTTGTTTTCCGTAGGTAGAAAGAATGATAAAGCAGAGGATCTATCGCTGCCGCTTTGTATGAATTCGACATATTCCCCTGACGTTAAATGCGGGCAAGCTAGTGGATTTACCTAGATACCAAATACATCATTCCTCTCGAATCAATCAACCCTTCGGCGGCCGATCGGCATTGATCGCAGCAAGGATCGAGCCTGCGCCCTGTTTCACAAGTCGTGAAGCCAATTCATCGCCGAGCGCGGTTGCCTCCTCCTCATTCCGTATTGTTGCCTCAATGGTATCCTGAACGGTTTCCGTGCCGTCAAGGCTAACGACGATGGCCGAAATCTTTAACAGACCTTGCGCATCATCAACCCACTCCGTCTCAACACCGATGGGGACGGTGCAACCTCCCTCCAAAGTACGGAGGAGAGCCCGCTCCGCAAGGCAGGCGAGGGTAGACTTTCGATCACTCAACTGATTCAGGAATTCCAAAGTTCTAGTATCTCCCCTGCGGATCTCCAGCCCTAACGCACCCTGACCAACGGCGTGTAGAATCCCGCCATCCTTCGAACCCATGTACTGCGTAATCCGATGTTGCAAGCCAATGCGTTCGAGACCAGCGGCGGACATAACCATGCAGGTATATTCGCTCTCGGGATTATCAACTTTCGCCAGACGGGTTTCGACGTTGCCGCGGAGGTTCGCGAAGCGGAGGTGGGGGTAGAGACGGCGAAGCTGTGCGGAGCGTCGGACGGAGGACGTACCAACGACAGCGCCTCCGGGTAGGGTCTGCAAGCTTGTATAGGGAAGGCCGGATTTGACTATCAGGGCATCACGGGGGTCATCGCGGAGCGGGATGGCGGCAAGATCGCAGGAATCGGGGAGCCTGGTGGGCAAGTCTAGTCAACGGTTTGAGGTCGTTCGGACGCGTAGGATGAGGGGATTGGACGAAGAGTACCTTTGAGGCAGTGTACGATGACATCCAGATCACCGGAGGTCAGCTTCTCCTCAAGCTCAGATGTCCATAGATTCTTTGCTCCGAAGTTGTACAGCTCGGTCGACTTGTCTTTGTCGCCCAGTGTGTGGAGAGTTTCGATCTCGTAGGTCCGATCGGGGGCGATCCGGCGCAGGCTCTCGCGGATTCTTTCAGCCTGGACGACGGCCAGGTTTGATCGACGAGTGCCGATACGCAGCGAAGTGGTGTCACTGTCAACCATGATCGTCACCAGTGGTATCACTATCCAGCGTCCAATGTTTGCGTTGCAGATCGTTGCGGGCCGCGTGGATTTAATTCCACGCACTCGGGCCCGGAAAATCAATCCGCCACTAAATTTATTTCGACGCAGTCTAAGCTATACCCACGCCAGTTCTTTTCCATGTTTTATGAAAACAATATCGAAGTTATGAGGTGGTCCACTGGGTTACGCTGGTCTATTCCAAAGGAATCCCGGAATAGGCGACAGCTTTTAAAGATTTCTAAATTATTGTTCAGGTCTGGTTTGTTTGTTTGCGAAAACACTATCAAGCTTTCCTGTGTTGTTATATGCTAGACTGTAGTCTACTTCAGTTCAATCTTGGAATTCTTTCCATTTAATCATTCTCTCTTTCAAATCCAGCACCTCCCCATCCACAGAAAACGTCCCATCTCCGCGATGATGAAGCGTTCTCCCACTTTCCCTAAACCCTGGGCTCACCCAGGCCTTCACAGCCTTAAGAACCCACATCCCGTACTTCTTGACCATACTCCTATCCACAACCACACACTCCACATTCGCAATAATCCCCTCATCACCTGCACTGACGAGGGGCGCTTTCACTACAGCTGCAGGAAGCGCATCCATCCCAAAGGCCTCCCACTTATCCACCTCATCGCTATCACAGTTCCCGATGTCCACGACTTTCTGCGCGATGCGCGCATCTGGGATAGCGAGCACGCATTCTCCGCTTTTCTTGAGGGCCTCGAAACTTGTATTCCAGGGCCCAATGCAGGCGTTGATTAGCGGCGGGGAGTCGTGCTGCAGCATCATGTGGAAGCCAATCGTCATGAGGTTGTGGGTTGATTCTGCGAGAGAGCCTGTTGAGACGAGGAGGACAGGTCCTGGTTCTATGAGGCGGTAGACCTTTGATGGTGGGTATGGTTCGAATGCAGATTTGGTGGCGTTGTCCTGCGCGTACATCGTTGATGATGATGGGCTCTCGGTGATGCTGGACGCTTTGCGTTTGCGTGGCATGGTTTGGGCTCGATATCAATGGCGTTGAGTGATAAAAGATGCGTATGAACTTGAATCCAGGGTTCACAACTGGGCATGGCTTCAAAGATGAGTTGATGTAGACCACAGTTGCAAACAAGACATCATAGATCGATGAAGTATTGCCCCACGTACCCCACCCCGAAGCTCCTCGGATGATATGATGGCGACAATAGATAGCTCACAATTCTCGTATCCCTGCCCATGATTGAGCATTCTCCTTCCCCGCTGAGATACCAGCGAGGTACGGAGCTGACGGCAAAGGGCATTTTAGTTCCCAATGAAATGAGATTCTTGGCTCAGATGGCTCAATGTAGGGATAAGTTATACTCCCAAAGTGGGTATTCGGTACAAATATATACAGCAGATCAAGAAACAGACGCCAATTTCAATGTACGCCGGCCTAGAAGTTTCAGCAAAAACATAAATCACCCCATCTTGGTCCCCCTAGCTTCCAGCTCCTGCAGCCTATGGCTATCGCTCATCTCGACCATTCCCGCATCACCCGGAAGTTCAGAGATAATGCGAGCAGGTGGATAATGGGCCGGCGTTGACGTTTCAAGAGGGGAATAAGAGTGCTTCGCAGTTTCGTCGTGGTGCCCCCCGCCAACTGACTGATATACGGGCGCCGAGTCCAGTTCCATTTTTCTTTCGTACGAAGATGCGTCGTAATGCGAGTACCCTGCCACAGCGGATGGAGGCACTGCTGGTGCGGATGGCGGCGCGGAAGGTGATGGAGGACTAGGTCTAGATGTAGAATTTCCGTTATCTGGACCGGATTCTCGAGGCTCAGGATCGGCTTTGGGTGAGCGTTTGCGACGGCCTAGGTAAAAGAAGAGGCCGCCAATTGCCACAGCGCCGGCAACACCACCGACTACGCCACCTGCAACTGCACCAGAATTGACAGATGAGCCGCCTGAGGGCTCGCCAGTGGGGGTTGCGGATGCTGTTGCTGTAGCAGATTCGGTCTGAGTGGACGTTGATGTGGGCGTCGGCGTGGGAGTGGAGGTGCTGGTAGGGTTCTCGTTGGCGTCGGCCAAGGCAACGCGAAATGAAAGGAGCTCTCGACTTGAGATATGCTCCCATTGTGAAGGTGGTGAGTATCCTGCTCGGGAGCCTTCACATTGGTCGTTCTCGAACAGCCAGATAGAGAGCCCGTCTTCTTCTGGGCTCCATCGGTATTCCTCGCTCTTCGCCTGCTCAATCTTTCTACAATTGACGGGGCTGTGACCTTGCTCGACGTACGATTTGCCCTTCGAGTTGGTCCACGTTAGGGCCCAGGCGGAGACTGAGGTGGTGACACTGAGGAGCAAAAATATCAGCGAGAGAAAGCCCTTCATCGTGGCGAAAGGGACGCGCGAAAGGAGAAACTCGAGAATTTTGAACGGGCATTGGGCCTCGAATTCCTCAGCTCGTCTTTAAGTCGCAGCGAGAGAGGCACATTTCCTGGGTGGACTGGTCATGAGTGAGCTAGCAAGGTGATCGCCCCATGCGAGATCTGTGACTGGAGGCGTGCCATTCGTGTCCCACTAGAAACAGGGCAATGGGCAGACCCTGGGCCTGAACTCTCAAGGGTTGTCCCGTCTCCAGACTGGGTCTCGCGGCTCTGGCCCTGTGGATGAAATTTCCGCGAGAAACAGACTGTCCCTATCCTCATGGTGACGACCGAAATATCGCATTTCCATGCTCTTTTTCTTGCAAGCTTCGCTGCGAAATCGTCACTCACGCGCAGTGATCTTTTCATAGAACTGGAAATGAAGGAGAGAAGGGATCTCCAAGCGACATGCTGCAAGCGAGTTTGATTGGCGGCTTTTTCTGGAATACGAGGGCTGGTGGAGTTAGTGTGAGGCAGATGCTCGCGGAATGCGCATCATCTGGGAAGTGATCGGACGCTTTCCATGCTTGAAAACTTTCGAAGTCTTGGCTAAAAAGGCCATTTCTTGTGAAGTTGTCAGTTGTCGAAAGCATAACCAGGGACCGGCTCGCGGTGGACTGAACGTGGGGTCAAGATCTGTTTCAAAAACTCATGGTCCAGGTAGGCGCCGGTCTTGGTTGCTGAGATCAGGCGTTGAGCTTTGTTGCCCGATTTCGACAGGACAGAAGTATGATCGCAGCGAATAATTAGACCTTATCAACGGAACAAGGCCTTTGTTTCGGAATCCGACCACTGAGCAGCTTGTGTTAAAGTAAGGACTTCCACTGCGACTGCACCTGCTGCGACTGAAACCAAGACCAGTCTCAATGGCAAGGCTACAATGTCGATGGCACTTGGGTACGTTCTCTCAGATGCGCACCAATTGAACCGTGCGAGCTCCTCAAGGACGAGATGTACAAGGCCCTTAAAGCTGGCGCGTGGTGATTCTACACGTTCTCTTTCGACATTCTTCAGAAACTCTAAATGACGGCGATCTCCGCCACAACAAGATCGGACAGCTCTTTGCTTTTCTTCTTCCCCGACAGCGTCACTGGTTAGTCGAAAAAAAGCATCCTTGTCTCTGTCAGCACAGCGAGAGCTTCATCACTGCAAGGGGTAACGCCCGATTATCGGATGTTTGAGCCGACGCGCTGCTCGAGTCGCTTGCATGCCTGAAGGTATCTTACACCGCAGGAGAAAGTTCTGACCTGAGCTGCTTGTTGCAAGGGCGAGTTTGATTCCATATCTATATCAATTTTGACCGGCTACCCATGGAGCTTTGGCCGGGTTTCTGGAGCAGAGGCGAATCCAGACAAGTGTGTGGGACGTTCCACAGCAAGGCGTCGAGGTAGTGTCGCTTGTAATCACCGTTAGCTACCGTATCCATAGAAATCTAATGGATGCTTCCTCGAATCCCCAATATCAGTGACAGGTTCACAGAATAGGTGTTGATTGGAACCTGTCCGTGCATTGAGATCCAAGATGAATTCAGGTTTGGGATAACTACCTAGTTTGGAGCCATTTATTCGAGCCTCTCTTCAACACCGCGACCCAATAGTGACATCCACGAGACACCCTGGGCGCTTGGACGGCGCCACAGAATATGCCATCCTGTTCCTCCTAAGATAAGATGTGTTTCAGTCCGATAGCTCAATCCAACCTGGAGTAACCAAGTTCCTCCAACGTCAAGGAAAAAAATCCATGGTACAACATCACTTGGTGGTCTCAGCATGACAACCGTATCATATAGAAGCATCCAAGACTGGCGGGACGCAAATGAGACTGTATTATGGCGGGATACAACTTGGTCTGTGTGCTCCGTGAGCAGCGAAGAGGCTCGATGACATCCTACGTATCAAGATATCGCCATGAGGTCGCACAGCGCACGGGGGTGTCCGTACTCGATGGAGCTTCGACAAGTCCAATGATCCCATGTCCCAATGACAGGATAGAGGGTTCCGAGTCTTTCGACCCCCTCGATCGTGTCGAGTGACTGGAGTATCGGGGACTAGCACAGACACTTTCCTCTTTGTTACAGGGATCGCGGTGCTGCTTCGGTGGAAATCGGCGGACATGGTTGGGATTGAAATCATTCACAACTAGATGTCACTTGAGGGGATCCCAGGTGTGCCCTACGCGGCGAGGGTCTCCTACTGTCAATGTAAGGCTCCCATTATGAGAACTTGCGCACTGTCAGCCAGCCTCTTTCTTGGAGCCTTCAAATGTCAGCCTGCGGACTTTGAACGATTTATCATTCGCCGTTGGCTGCTGGGGTCCCTGGTGCCTTGTCCTGCCAAGAGCATACCTACGTGTGGTTTCCACCCTGTGCAACGAGATGGGCAGGGAGGAAGCAAGAGGCGCGGAAACAACTCGATTATCGCCACAAAGGACCAATTATTAACTTACCTAGAATCCACATTACGCAATTTGACATTTCGATCTTTAATTTGTGATCATCACCCTTCATAACAGAACATGTGGCTATTCTCGCATATTCGGTGTTGATCTTCGATACCAGTTACTCTCGCGGGGGTCTTTTATGTAAATCGACACCACAATCGCTGAGCCTAGCCCTTTCGAGCCAAAGGGCCTGGATCCTTGAGATGGCGTCCTGCGGATGTACAGTATGGGGGGTGTGTTTGCTTTTATCCTGCTTCTTCCTTCGGGTTGGTTCAGAGTTTAGGAAAGCGGGCGGAAACTTGTCTGACTGCTGGGTCTGAAGGATCATGGCAAACCCAGTGATGGATTTTCATGACTCGAGAAGGCTTCGAAAGGGAAGAACCAGCGCATCTAAGTATGGTGCTAACCTTCCATCGGCGTGCTCGCCAACTGTCGTACCGCCCCTTATCCGCAAAAGGGCTGGGCGTGTGTGCAGCGTCGATTGTTAGAATATTGCGGGCTAAAACACGATGTTGACAGCAGTGCGAAAGGCTGGATGATGAACTACATCGAATCATGGAATGCAAGCTTTCCATTTGTTGCTTCTCAGAGGAGCAAAGTGGCGATCCTACCGCAGCAAACAATGAGTACCGGGGGATCTTCTCCCCGGCAGCACACTTTAATACGTGGTCACTCAAGACCATTCCATCGGGTTCTCCATGTTGGTATTATGCCTCATTTGTATCTTACTGCGAACTGTGCCGCTCGATGTCACGAACCCCGCAGGTGAACGCCTTGAGGCTAAATGCTGAGCGATTGCCTCACCAGGAGGTTATTTTCTTTTGTTTTCGCGGTTTCGCCCCCAAAGCACGTCGAGCAATGGCGCAAACTCGGCATCCCATGTTGGCGACGGAGGCCCGGTGCAGTCGATATGCTGTTTGGCGAAATTGATGCACGAGCTTCCATCCCAGCGAAGCAGTTGGACGAATAATTTGCCGATTCAAGACCTGCTTATGGGTATTTGTCAACTACCTAGCATCACTTCCCGTGAAAGCAAAAATGGCTGAGGACAAGAATATCTCTCCATGAGGGGGAGATGAATGCGCACCACCACGGAAAATTCAGGATCACGGCAACATATGCTATCTCGATCGGCGTAAAGCCACTGGTGGCACGAGGCAAAATTTTATTTGACGTAAGAGACATATGCCGCGCGATCAGCACTGTCCTTCGACGAGCACAGCGTACAAGATTTGGCGCCCATGGGTCAGCTACATGACGGGTGGATAAAGTAGGCGACGCGCAGGTATTGTCGTGTGCGTTGCCCGTACTCGAGAACATTGGGGTCTTCTCCGTAATTTGATCGTCGGCAAAGAGACATTTTCAAGATGGTACCTAATAATAATGGTGAAATGATAGATCCGTGTTGACATGGCCCAATGACCTGTCTGCCGGCTTGGTCATCGAAAGTGCACAGGGTGTTTTGTATGCACACAGCTGATCTCCAACAGTCGTGTATACAGGCCGAGGATGCGGAAGTGTCGGATCTTGTCCAAACCGTTGTTCATCCAACAATGTGCCTTGGACTTCCGATGGCCCCTTGCAAGCTGGGTTGGCCGAGGGAGTGTGCGGAGAACTAAGAAAGAGAGTATTCGGCGACAGATAGCTGCTCGCGCATGTCTCAAAAATAGACCTAAGCCATATTAAGACAATGTTCATGGAAGCCCGTCCTGTTCGAAAGGCGTTGGTAGTCGTCCGTCGCCGGTCTAGGGTCGGCAGCTTGTATGTAGGGCGAACAACAACACAGACCGACAAATCCAAATCAACCCCTGTTCGTGACAATGCCCTTGGATCTAATGGAGGGGGCAAACTAACAGCATGTCGGCGGGAAACAAATCTTATTTTGGCCACGGAATGTCTCGGCCAGCTCAGCACTAGGTAGTGCATGATAATCCTGGCCGCCCACAAAGGGTTGGAGGTATTTCCATTTCCTCTGCTCCCGAATTACTAGCTCTGCTGTGCGTGAGATCCTGCAAGCCCGCCAGCTCCATAGGCGATCAACCTACCACAAATTGAATGCCATCGTGCCCTTGCCCATTTAGGTTACTCATAGCTCGACCAGTGCTCCCCTCTGGTCGGGAAAAGCAAAACCCAGTACGTCAGGGGAGGGAGGAGATAAGTAAACACGACAGGGCCCCGAATCGGATGGTGGTCTGGCCCCTCTAATGTTGGACACAAACATAACAAAACCGGCTGATAAGGCATGATGGGCCTATTCCCACTCATTCGGACCTCTCCAGCGTAAATGTCCTCCCTGCCCTTCGACCTCGCGACCACATCCCCGTCACTTTGATCAGCTCGACTCTACTCAAATCCACCAGTTAATCATGACGGACTCCGCTGCATCAGAGTTTACTTCCTCGCAGGCCAGTCCCCATCGCATACCCAACGGGCAGCAGCCCCGAAAGCTCCGTGACAGCTGTATCCACTGCGCAAATTCAAAAGTCAAATGCAATAAGGAGAAGCCGGTATGTAGTCGCTGTGCTCGCCGTCGCCTGGATTGTGAATATAAGGTCTCCCGTCGCACTGGTCGAACCTCACGGGCTGTAAACCAGTTGTCAGGAATAGCCGCCGCGACAAGGACAACGGGAACATCAACATCGCCAGCACTTCAACCGGCAAACATTGGTACAAGTACAGCCTCGAGTGTGCTTTCATCCACCGTTGCCACCAGCGGTCAATCACAAAACTCATTGTTAACGCATATTGCGACGATTCCAGTCATTCATCATTCGCCGGAGCATTGTATATCCCGAACTCCAGATCTTTGGCGGTCTCTTCTGTCGCCCAGTGCATTCAACACAGATGTCGGAGACTTCTCCTCACTCATACCCATGGCGGATGATGTCGGGGATATATTTGCATCAGTCATGCCATCGCCTCAGTTCGACAACTGCACCATTGATTCGATCCCCACGCAGGGGATTGGGGGTTCTGCTTCGGTCACCGAGCACCAGTTATTTCCTACACCAGAACTCTCAGACATAAGATCAACGGCGCCATGTGATGCGTCAGCCAACCATCTAGTGTGTTGCTTGAGCATAGTCTTGGATATTATCAGGGGTTTGTTTCCAAATGCACCAACAGCATGCAAACACCCAGGTGGCCACCAAGGGCCTGGTCGAGCTCGGACAATAGACTCCGTTATTTCACAGAATAAACAAATCATCGACACTATCAATGCGGTACTGGATTGCCCCTGTTCTCATGATGGATACGTTATATCAATAGTCTCGCTCGCCGTTTTCAAGGTCATGGGCTGGTATATCGCTGCAGCACGAGACAAAACATTCACATCGAGCGATGGCATGGAGTGGGGTCACGATGTTGTCACTTTCCCAGGAAGATCTGATTTTTCACCTTCCGATGAGCGAGTGTTTTCTTCCCCTGTTATGGCAGGGGGTTACTGCATATATTCTAAGAACCAGAATCGCATGGCAGCGCAGCTAGTTCTTAGCGAGTTGCATCGCGTACAGCAGCTGGTCAACGTGCTTTCATCGCGGTTGGAAATTATTCGACTAACTACTTGTCTTGCGTCAGATTCCACCTTTGGTTCAACAAGTTCAGCTGAAGCTCTTGAAAATTCGTTGTTCGCGGCAATACCGACATCGCCCTTATCAGGGGCCACATTCTCTCAACTAGAGGAAGACCTTCGGAAACGCCTTCGTGCCATATCTTCTGAAACAATCGAAATACTGCGCCGAGCGTAACGGTGCGTGTATTCCAAAAGGGCATTGGTATTGTTGGTCGTAGTCTACTGGATCCCGAGATCCTCATGCAGCAAAGAAGTGAGGATAGGACCTTCTCAGGTGGAATAATAAAATATATCTCACCCCAGGCGAGAGTGGGTAACATTTATTAACAGTGGTAAATATGGAGCGAATCCGGTGGGATCATGTTAGTTCATTGTATTTAAGAGTATTGAAATCCGAAGGCCGGTTTTTCCGCGGGGATTGTAGAACATCTGTGCAAAGTACAATCGGGATTGGCAACTGTCTCTTGCAGCTCCTGCTGGGCTTTCCACAGGGTGTCCCAATCACAGACTGCCGTAGAAATTGATCACCGATCGGAATCCAATGCGACACTCGCCTTAGCGCAAGGTAATAACCCGATAGGCCCTCGTGGCTTCATCGCTCACTCATCAGACGAACTGGTACTTCAAGGTTCTCGATCTGAAGGGTATATACTGGCTCATGGCTCCATCTTGTTGTTGAATGAATGATTATTAGGCAAAATGGGCATTGTCTTCATGCAGCTGATATGGTCGACTGCCGCCTAGTTGCCCAGATCACGCAGTCGTCAATAGGTAATCCTGATCCTAAAATGTCATCGGACTTTTCCTCCGGTCAGTCAACTTGTGGGTATTTCTTCCGCTTGATCTCCGGCGTCGACGGTTGTGATGCGCATAGGATATGTTCGCCAAGGTGGCAGATGATCGTATTATTTCGAAGCAAGGAACTGCATGGCAGACTAAGCCAAGTCCGACCTTCACAGGTATTCAGGTTATTAGCAGTTGTTTGCGTTCGGGAAAGTGCCATCTCGGAGTGTCGAGTCTTCGGGTCCCGGCGCTTCATCCTAGGTCCGCATAGCATCCCATATTCCTCCCTGAGAAATTGTGAGGCCTTTATTTGCACAAAGGGAAGGTGCCATCAGCAACGCAGCGGACAGTGTTCAGCCGGGAAAGTAAGCAAGCTTTATTGCCCTGGGTTTGGCTACACACACACGAACACTCCTCTGTTTCACACCACCACTCAACATCAGCTTTGTTTCAGCAACCGTGTACAAAGGTTCGGAATGTCGATATGGGTACCTCCCTTCAAACAGGACCATCTCCATTGCGAATTGTGTATCGAATCAGCCGGTAATGAGATCTGCACCATAAAAGCTACCGTAGGTCTGGACCAGTGATCGCCCATTCTGCAAGTCGGGGCGACCCATCTTCATGAGGGCGATCCATCCCGTTCTCTCCGTAGGCACAACTACAAAAGAGAATTGCGAAGTGGAACGTTATCCCCCTGTTTGCTTCCAAGGACAAAAGATCATCGTGCACGAGGATGAAGATGAGCCATGATGGAAACCAAAACAGAAACGCGCGCGATCTGTCGCCATCACGTGGCAACCAGTCCATCCACG
Source organism: Aspergillus puulaauensis (assembly GCF_016861865.1). NCBI lineage: Eukaryota > Fungi > Ascomycota > Eurotiomycetes > Eurotiales > Aspergillaceae > Aspergillus > Aspergillus puulaauensis. Next base: position 757,177 of record NC_054857.1, read on the forward strand.
ACCAAAACAATTGTAAACTACGGAATATGCAAGCTAATGGCGACTATGCGATCACGGTGAGTTGCTCCTTGCTTTTAATCTTCTAGTTTTACGGTTTCACTCTCGTGGCTGAATCAATTCAGCAAACCTACTGTGAGTGTTCGACTATATATATAGTTCTTGCTTATATACACCACGATATTTCAACACCATCATTAAAGAGATCTTAAACCGACAGGACGTTGCCCAAATTTATCCGAATAAGATAGATCATCAATAATTCGGAAGAGCAACCAATGCTCCTTTCTACACTGTGGGAGTGGCATTGGAGAGCCTACCACACTGCACCTCATTCAATCACTAGCTAAACAACAACCTACGCGATTTGTGATCACAATCGAAGGTGGCATGAGAATTCACCGAGAAGAGAAAGACAAGGGAGCTTATCAGTGGTATTGGAACCAACGTTGGGAGATGTTAAGCTAATCGATTGAAATTGATACGTTCTGTCCATGATCCAAGATCTGGTGCCACAAACCTGCTCACACTTTGGAGAGTCACTATAACGCCACGCTTAACCAAGGCAGAAACATAACGAAGAATCATCCGATTGGACGCTCAGAAACACGATCAAACGGCCCAAATAGACATGGATAACCCATGGGATACATACTTGCATGTCCCATGCCCTAGCGAGTAAGAATCATCCAGAACAGCCGATAAAACTTCAGCAGTCGGCTTGGATGAAGATATGCAGAACTATCATGTACTTAATGTGGTAAATAATCCCGAAAGGACGCAATCCTTGCACTGGGAAGTTGGCATTGGGCCCAGGTGCATACATCACTGCGACATCCGAGTACCGGAGACCGTAATAGAGTCCCACGTCTCCAAATACGCGTAGTCGGTTACACAGTCATGGATGCGAAAACCTGATTTCCCATTCCCGGTTCCTTGGGTAGTACCGTGGTCCTTGCTCTCTCCAAAATGCGAACCGTTGGAGTGATTTGGGTCCGTGGTGCCTTGCACACCTAGCTTCTCCTGCAGGGCCTAGTGCCAGTGCATTACCTAGGCCTAATGAGGTATCCTTGTATCCCCGTTTAGAGGCGACTATATATACGTCTTCTCCAAATTATAGGTCAAGAGAGGGGTTAGACGTAAGTGCCGGAGGAATCTCAGATGAAATCCGCTTGCGATTTTCTCTCGGCTAGGGACAAGGGGAGTGGGTGAATAATTGGTAGAGGGTGTTTACCCGCATGAAATATTCAATTGTACGCTTTTGTAGTTGACCCAGAATCCAAGTGATATTCAGTTATTATATCGTGGATTCCTTTTCCAGGTTGGACGTGATGACGACATGGAAAGCAATCACTATATTTCGTTGAATACAGCGGCAGTATGCGAGACCATAAGCTCATATATAAGGAGGTAAATGCAAAAGGTCGCTAAATGGCTAAACAAAAAACAAAACAAAAACAAATGTCGGTAGGTTGGTGGTAGGGTTGAACAAGCGATGGTTAGGCGATTATCATCTCAAACCATACAAATTCAAGCAGCCTCACCAACATTGACATATTTCTTCAACTTCGGGAACATCGCAGCCCATTCGGGTGACACCTGCCAGTTCTCATACTCGTACAGGCCCGTTTCGAAACCTTGCGTTGGCATCAACTCCCCGTTCTCGCTGGTGTAGATAAACTCCTGGTCCTCCGGCCACCGGAAATGGATTGAACGCATATACATCATGACAGAGTGCCGCGAGTCTTGGATTTGTTGTACATTGTGAATCAGCCGGTCGCGGAGGCCCGGCCAAGGGAGGAAGTCGATGCATACGGGGTGCGGGATCGTCTTTTGGATTTCGGTCGGGTACAGCCATGCTGGGACGTCGCGTTGGGTTTCTTCGTCGGGGCAAAGGCGCCACTAAGGGGAGAAAAGAGTTAGCTGAGTGTTACTACCTAGTGCATGGTTAGAAGGCGACAGGCAGGGAGTAAGCTTACTCGGAGGAACCGATACATCACGACGTAGCAGGCGAAGAGCGTGCGGACATTCGCCGGTCGGACCTGGCTGAAGACCAAGCCCAGGATCTGGATGACGGGATTATCGGTCGAGGTTGGGCGGAAGACGTGAACGAGTGAGGGCGTGCGGGGGAGGCGCGTGCTATTCGAGATACTCTTGTTGAGGCCCTGGTGAGCTCGCAGGAGGATGGAGAAGGTTGAGTATTCGAGACATTCGTAGTAAGATCGATGGTCGACTCCACAGCGGCAGTCAACAGGAACGTTGTTATCGGGCTCCCCCATTGCCGGCGTAGGAACAAGCATCGGTAATTTATCCGCCGGCAAGAGCAGCATATCGTGTGCATTGGGGAGAGGCCGCGGCTGGCTGAACGAGGCAGACGAGCCGCCAGCGGCAGCAACGGGACTTGGTGTCTCACCAATGTCGAAGCAAGAGAAATATCGCGTCTGATCCCGCAGTCGTTCGTTGAGAACGCGTACCTGGTCTGTCAGGGACTGGACAGCCTCCTGCAGGTTTGTGACTTGTGTTTCGAGGCTCTCCATCTGGCGCTTCTGCTGTTCGCGCTTCGCCTTGTGGTTGATGCGGTCAGCCTGGCGCTTGCGGGCCAGCTGGGCTTCGGTGCGGCGACGCTTCTTCTGGGCGCCCTCGGTGGGCGTGGGGGGTGAGGACTGCGCGATCTCAATGGTCTCCATGGTCTCCATGGTCCTGACTGCTTCGACTTGAATCAGAGAGGAGAGAGCGAGTCTGGAGGAACGGGGGTGACAGGACGATAAACGAAGCCGGGAGGCGGCCGGGATGATTGCGCAACCCCGCATTTTGGCCTGCTCGTTTTCCCACGGGGTCGCTTGGCTACCTGTCAGCCACCACTGCTTGTTCCTGTTGCGCCCTTCACGAGGCTATCCAGAGCTACAAAACCTCGGAGGCCTGCTATATTATTGGGACTTGATGTGCCTGTGAGTATAAATCTCTGCCCAGTGCCAGCTAAACTGCGTCTGCGTCTGTGTTCAGTTGATCTGTTACGGGTGGACCCAACTACATCGCTAATCTGGGTCTCTGTGATTGCTGTCATTCTAATTGCGATTCGCTTGACTGGATAAGCCACCGACATCAAACACACCCAAGAGCCGTTGTCTCCATGCCAAAGGGCTAAACAGCAACGATCTCCCGATCATCCCCATACGCTACCCCGGAACAAATGCTGGGGAGTCCCTCCCCCGCGCCTCCCAGTCACTGAGCGCAAATAGAACCTCTCCGATACAGATTTAGGGTGGATATAATGGACGTCAGAGGCTGTGACCGTCGGGTGCAATCGGCGATAAATGGATCGAGTTGATGGCGTGTACCATGACAAGGGGACTCCAGTCTTACGAGGTACGCCTCCTTTATGGCCCCGTGGTCAGAAACAAGGGCCCAGCGTTGTATTGGGACACAGCCTCCGCGGGCTACGCACTGAATTGCGTCCAATCATTGCCTCTTGAAATGGCCAACATGACATCCTCAAAACAGGATGACGTCGGGTGATTCCGAGGCCGCGTGATTGCTACAATGATGCGTCTGAACTCTGAAAGGCCATGGTGACCTTTGCCCGTGGTTTCCGATTTGCGAACCGAGAAAGAGCTTGTTGGTTCCTTGCATCTGTAGTCCAAGGAGCGTTCCTGAGAAGCTGGCGGTTATAGTATGGATGGACTGTTGGGGACCCTGTGGACAGCACGGCGCGCCGACACGTGTGCCTCGGATGTTGACCGGTTCACATGGTCGACATCGACCCAAACACAGTCCTGCAAATCTGGGGAAACTTCAGCCAGAACCAATGACAATGTTTTATAACAGCTCTCTATCCGACCTTCTCTCTCCGACACGCCGGGAATGACCCGGTAGGCTCCGGAAAACTTGGACAGCGCAGGTGAATTATTGCGTGGGATGTCAATCGCCTGTGAGCAATCAAATCGCGAGAAAACAGCCGGATGAATTTTCACCGTCTCATCTTAGAGTGGGACGCAACGGTCTCACAATGATGCTGCGGGATTTCACACCAGCCTTATATGAGACACTTGCGCCTTTTTCGACTATATTACTTGAGCTATGCCCAGAGAGCAGTGGACTTGCAACGCATACAAAAAAAAAAAGACAAGATTGTGAACAATGATGAACGCCCCTTGAATGATATCAACAAATATCGGAGGCCTGTGGCCCCGTTTTCAAATTACAATGCATACCCTTCATGGCATAATAACTTCTCTCAGGATACTCACGGCGACTCTCTGCAAGCAAAAGCGCCCGAGATGGGAGGAAGAAACCCCTGTTACTGTTTGGAATAACTTCTTGCGGCTCATTCCCCAAACCAGACAAGACGACCGGAATCTGGATCTTTGCTCTCATCTTGTCGAGGAACCTGCGACTTCGCGAGTTCGGGCGTTCCGGTTTTGAACGGCAGTATGATTTGGGAGTGTCATCCAGCACTGATACTCGTCGAGATACGCGACATGCATGTTGTCGGTAGTAATTGTTCTCTGGATTGCGGCGGAGACTGTTTACTGAGGATTGTATGCTCTCTTGTGATGCCCACGGAGACTTGATGGCAGCACTTTCTCCGTGGCCCCTGGCCGATGTCGCAGACGGCGGGGTCTGACCTGAGCCAAACCCCGATGATTTGCGTGCGATGATGTCGACCTGCGACGTCGAAAAAGAGTACCAATGTTAACTTTTGATACTGGCCACCTGAAAAAGAAAGACCCTGGAGCTGGGGCATGGGGGCATACCGGATTGGTCGGCTTCGATGCGGCAAGAAATGCACCTGCATTATTCTCCGACTTCCTATTCATCTCAGCAATATGGCGCGATATCACGGTCCCAGCGCCGGCAAATATCCACCGTCTGAGCAGCCTCTATTGCCCATTACGACAGCTGCGTCGATGGAGAAGGCATGCGACCGCTGAAATATGGCATTTGTGATGGACAAATTTACCCCAGCCTCACACATTCCAAACAGTGTCTGGGGGAGTGCCCTGGAATGCACAGTCCTTGGATCATCCAGCAACCCTTGATTGCAATCGTACTACCCCGAGTCATACGCTATCTTACAATATCAGTTGGCGAATCCTTCAACCGTCTATGACGCAGCGGCCGACGTCAGATCCCGCGCGTTGGAGGAAGGGGGGAGGGTAGCTCGAAAGGTTGTACGAGGGCAACCCGCCCGCGCCCCATGGAAATGACACACCATAACTCTGGGACTGCGAAGAAAAAACATCTTCCTGCGTAGACAGCGAACCACGATGGAACATTCCTAGTTCTCCCTCTCACAGATTCCTTGCCGGGGCCCACTGGTGATGCAACCAGATAGAACCTGACATTCGTGCGGCTGGTGGTGATGAGGGGGAAGGGGATAATACATCCAGGGATTTCTATGGCCTTATACGACGCTCAAGACCCATAACGTACTCTCTGCCGGACTCGGATAGCTGCGCCCGCGCGACGATCGCCCTCTTGCAGCTTGAGCTTTGGACCTTGATGATTGGCTGGACCCCCCTTCCTGGACTCGAGTTACTCTGCGTAGCAGGTGGCGGATTTATCGCTGGTTTTCGCTGTTTGTCAACTTTGTCCGTTCCATGCCGCCCAAGGTTTCCAGTGGCTTGCCTGAAACGTGGTCTGGACTCTGCAGTCTGCACGATACCTACGATGAGTGGCGGATGAGCCGCCCGGGCTAACGTTTACGGCCTGCATCTGAGAAACAGGAGTCATCGCGACCGTTGAGCATCTCTCTCTTGCCCTTTTGGCTGATTGACAACGACCCGAATAACTGGCGTTATTGCTGGCTGCATGGCGCCTTGCTCATCTGGCTAGGCGATCGGTGTCTTCTCCATTGGGCTCCCTCTTTCGGTCGCTCGTTCTCTGGTATGACAGCGCCAGATGAACTCTGAACTCTGAACTCTCCGAAGAAACGCTATTGTGGTTCCATCCAAGGTCGAGACAAGCGAGGTTCAAACGCAAAGCGACTGGCAAGGTAACGATGTGCCTTTCTCTGGGTCCATCGCTTCTATCCTGGAGCAGATTCAGCCCGTGTCGCACCTGTTTTTCCCAACACTCTGATTGGTCGAGATGTTTGAACTGTGTCTGAATCGAGATGTGGAAGCGTCATACTGACTTGAATGTATCCACACCCCTGGACTGTGTAGCCATGATCGACCCGTCTTTGAATGGAAAACGTCAAGACCTTGGGTGATCTGAGTTCTTTCTTTACTTGATGTGGGTTTCCCCACCTACTGTTGTCGACAGAATCAATATATATGACCACCTCAACTCTACTGAATCCATTGTTCTCTCTCTTTTTTTAAGATTTCTTTGCAACGTTTATTTTCGATCCAACACTAGGTTGTATGCTCGGACCCATTTGTTCTTGTAGTCGCATCCATCCAATCTATCAAAGGCCTGCCTTCTTGTTCGCTGTCAGGCTACCTCGAGCTTCTCTTGTACAGAAAGTGTACATATCACAACAAGCTATTGTCGTCGAGCGGTGATACCGCAGACAATCCACCTTCGATTGCCGGTCATTCTACATGCTTTGGCCAGAAGGCCGTCGATACGTGCCGCCTAGTTAACTACGCATACCAAACTTCCAAAGTCAAGTATTTTCTACTTTGATTCGGCAAAATGTCGACCCAGACTGCGTTCTACCCGACCGACCCGTCTTTCGACCCGTCGATTGCTCCGGAGTCCCTACTCATGCGCAATGGGTTCTCTCCCCAGTTTCTTCCTCTATCACTACTCGAGAAAGGAAACCACCAAGAAGACATGGGCTTTCAATCTATGCAATTTCAACCCAACCAAACAGGAACTGCGCAGGAGTTAGCACGAAACATGCCAGGTGAGGGCGACGACACCAACCGGCCACGCCTCCGCAACCGCGCACTCCGGCCAGCTCCGCCTGACAGTCGGAAAGGCTCAATTGACGCCGAAATGAACCAAGGCGCACCGTTTATGCACTCGTATCCATCAGTGCCGAAATTCTCACCATTTTCATTTAGCAGCGGGGGCCATGACCCGGAATTCGGCGTCGACAATGAACGAGTCTCTCCGCACTCAGATATAAGCAGCAACAAATCCTCGTCACCACTCCGCTGGCAGAACGGAGACACAGACAAGCGCGCGAAGCATCTCGAGCGCAACCGCGCAGCAGCCAGCAAATCCCGCCAGAAGAAGAAGCGGGAGACAGACCAGCTCCGGAACCGGTTCCAGGAGGTCTCTCGCAGAAGGTCTGGCCTTGAGGACGAGATCAAAACCCTGCACAGCCAGTTACTTTCGTTGAAGGACCAGATCCTCATGCACTCGCGGTGCGAGGACGACGCTATTCATATTTACCTCGGCCGCATGGTGAAACAGGCCACGAAGCACGACTCTGTCTCGTCCGCCTCAACGGGTGAACCTGCCGATGAAGATGCACGTAGCCACGGGCAGGAGTCGGTGGGCTCGATGTCACCACCCCAGGGCTTTCATTCCCATCACGCACATCGAATCCCGATGAGCATGGGTGACACCAGGGGACTGCCATGCGGTATTGAGAAGCCCATGATGCACCACCAGATGTTTGGAGAGCCGCCTGATGCCAATATCTTTGACCTCCAGATGGGTATATCGTAATCGTTCTGTTTCTATATCACGGGAAATTCTGCCTTTGCGGCCTCTGATGTCTATACTTACTATTTTTACTTACGAAATCTGGCGCAAGTTGGTGGAGCGTGGATCTGCCCTTTGAAAAGCGTACTTGTCTTTGAATTTAGCCTATCCTTGGTGTTTTTAAGTATATAGCTGTTACGAATCTGTATGTATCTGTGAGACATAAATATTACCCTCATTTATTTCGACTATTTAATTCGACACTCCATGTGAACACATATATGAACTTGCTAGCACGCCCACTATAGACACTGTAGGCCCCCTGAACTGACCCTGCTTTACATCCCCTAAGCAGTATCCCAACAGCCCAAAGCAATTCCCACAATTTAGAAACTGATCCCCCAAGGGCCTATGTCGGCCCTATGCCCGTGTACATCCAACTTTGGACACCGCCGCCCCTGACGAGTGTGCGGGGAGTATGAGATACTTTTCCATTGGCTTAATAACCAAGAGGAACCAGGAATAATTACTGACAGCGGCATTTATCTGTGCCACGGAGAGAACTCCTGACTGCGGAATATCGGCCAGGTAGTGGATTGGCTATAGAAGGGCGTAGCGGCTCGGAAGATGAGGCCATGGCTCTGTTTTTCTCCAATTTAGTACGTATTATGGGGTTACGTGAGGTACGTGGAAACAGTTGTCGTCTGCTTGATATGGAACTACGCTTGATTCCGATATATAGGTACCGTGGGTATTAGGAGATCTTATTCCACGAATTCTGTATGGCTTATACAGGGAAGGGAAGATCAGGTTGACGTCAGGCATACCTGATCTGCAGCACCAAGATATTCTGCTCCGAACGCTCATCGAGTCCCTATCTAGCTACGTGCTGTGGTGATGATTGACGCCATTATGCGGGAAGTGTGGACACGGGGAATTCACATAAGCGGATGACAGGCGGCCCTGGATTGACACTGGATAGGGCTCCCGAGGAATGCTCCTTTCTGGCATGATTTTCTAAGCTAAGACTTGAATTTTGTCTCGAAGGATATAACAGCTAGAGAGTATACAAAGTGGCTAGACTTATTGCTGCGGTCTCTTCGGGGAAACAGTTCCCTTCAGCTTCGCTGATTCTGTCTCGCCCTCGCCCTTGACACTCTTTCCGGGCTCATTGATGTAGGGGTTACTGCTGTCGGCATTGTCCAAGCCCTCTTGCTTAGACGACATGGTCCCAAATCCCCCTGGGTCCTTTCTCGTCGCGGGCTGGTCGACCTCGGATGGCGCCTTGCCGCGGGAGCTGTTGCCTTGCAGCAAGTAGTAGGCAGCTGGGATACCGAGGGCTGCGGTGATGACCACCCTGTTCGGTTAGCGTTTACTGGGGCTCTCTTGTGGAAAAGGAGGCAGTACCATGTTGAGTTGTTGTTTCTTTGAGGTGGGGATGGTGCCCCCTCTGTTGCGTAGGTGCGGCGGGTTGAGTTGATGCCAATGGCTCGTGAGACGCGGAAGATACGGGGTGTGGTGAAACTCATGGTGGTAGGTATTGGATGTTGTATATCTCAATGGCAGCTCTACTGGAAGTGAAGTACGATGAAGGGTATATGCAATGCTGCCGAGTATATGGCATGGGTAGGGTGATGATGTAAAGCGATGAAGCTGTCATGATGTCTTGCTCCACCACGACCCAATCAGGAATGTAGCTCCTACGGGGGGACTTGAATGGTGCAGGACAACCCTTGCTATTTTACTAGACTAAGTCGTTCTACCTCGTATGACAAGTGAACAGCAAATATCTTACTCGCTCGGTCCGCCAGTGAACTTCTCCTTGGCCTTGTCCATAGCACTGGCAGTATCAAGTTAGCGACAGACACGTTGACGCCACGGAATGCGCAGACATACCTCTTCAGAGGGTTCGAGGACTTCTTCTCTCCCTGTCCGCCCTGTCCGCCCTGTCCTTGCTGGTCCTTGTTGCCGCTGATCTTGTTGCTGACGAACTCCTGGCCCTTGTTCTTAGCAGACTGGGCCATGGGGTTGTTGGTAGCCCTAACTGGTCAGCTAACGACCCTCACAGAGAGTCACAGGGCACATACCCCTGCACTTGGTTTAGGATGTTGTCGGCCATTTTGTCCAATGTACAATGTAGGATACGCTTTTCCGATTGGTGGTAGGTCAATGTCTCGAGCTTGTTTGACGCTTAATGTCGCCAGTTAACATGTCGGCTTTTATACAATTGGCTACATTGGCGAAGGCCGAGTCGAGGGTGTCAGCGCGACGTCAGTTCCAGAGTTGGGCCTATATATGACTCTTATACTTGGGACTCCCCAGAGTTTGCGACCCTTTGTATCTTCAGATATGGACCTGGGAGGGGAGAGCGTGAAGAGTGCGTTCTGAGTGTGGGTGGTTGAGTTATCTCGTGACGTCATGGACACATCACCCTGGATGGCATCAAAAATGCACCTCCAAACTTCATCTTGACAACAGCGCCCCAGCCATTTCCTAGATAGACAAGGATAGCCACTTTGATAGATAAATTCAGGGACTCAGGCTGAAGCCAAGGCAAGCCTGACATCAGCCTCCCACGTACATCTCATGTCGCTCGTAATGCCCCTTAGAACCCAGGGTAATCTGAATAACAAACATATAAAGGACATCTTGCATGTGAATAGAGAGCATTCCCGTCAGCAGGCTACCCCTTTGAGTCTACAATATACAAAGCGTTCTAAACATACAGCCTAAACATACAGCAAATATCCCATCATGGCCAAACCAGACGACAAGAAGCGCCAGCTCGTCATCGTCTCGAACCGTCTCCCTTTGTCCCTCAAGAAGCTAGAGGGACACTACGAGTCGAGTCTATCCAGTGGTGGACTCGTCACTGCGCTCTCAGGAATCAGCAACTCCACCAACGTGCGCTGGTTCGGCTGGCCAGGCTCAAACACCGAAGACCCCGACGAACGCAGAGAAGTGGCAAAGGCACTGGCAGATAAAGACGCGGTGGGGGTATTCCTGGACGAGGAGGTCGCGCACAATCATTACAATGTGTTTTCAAGTAAGTACGCGTTTGCTTCTCCAACTCGTGTTGTTCTCCATCTCATGTTGTGGTGACGACAACGACTATGACTATATGACTTACTAACCGAAACAGACGGCATCGCTTGGCCCATCCTGCACTACCAATCCGGCGTCGACTTCAAAGAAGACGCGTGGAAGGCCTACCAGCGCGTAAACGAGACCTTTGCCGACTCGGTCGCGGACTCTGTGCAGAGTGGCGACTTGATCTGGATCCATGACTACCACCTCCTTCTGCTGCCGGCTTACCTGCGGGATAGACTGAAGAGGCAGGGCAAGAAATGTCCGATTGGGTTTACGTTGCATACGCCATTCCCTGCACAGGATTTCTGGCGCGCGCTTCCGGTGCAGAAGGACTTGTTGGCTGGGGTTCTGGCGTGTGATCTGGTCGGGTTCCATACGGACGAGTATAAGCGTAATTTCGTCGAGTGTTGTTCGCGAGGGCTGGATGTCAAGGTTGATGGAGATGATATTGAGTATGAGGGACATAAAGTGCACACAGGGACGTTCATTGTCGGTGTCGATCCGCACAAGTTCGAGGTAGGACTGTTGGATAAGGCGGTCCAGAAGCGGGTTGAGGAGCTGGAGGACGAGTATAGCAGGAAAATTGTCATTCTGGGTGTTGATCGCCTTGACTACACAAAGGGCCTCATTCAGAAACTGCAAGGATATGCCTACTTCCTGCGGAATCATCCGGATTTGGCGCCTCGTATGACGCTCATCCAGGTGGCCATTCCCAGCCGCGAGGACGTGAAGGAGTACCAGGAGCTGGAGAGGGAATTGAGCATGCTCGTGGGCCAGATCAACGGCGAGCATTGTACGTTGATACCTTACACGAGTCCCCATAATGGATACTGATGCTAATTTGAGCAGCAACCCCCGATGGATCCCCAATAGTCTACCTCCACCACTCTGTCCCCTTCAACGACCTTGCAGCGCTCTACCGCATCGCCGACATCTGCCTGATCACGTCTCGCCGCGACGGCATGAACCTCGTCGCTGCCGAATACGTCGCCTGCCAAAAGGATCGGTATGGCGTCCTCGTTCTCTCAGAGCTTGCAGGCGCCGCAGCATTCATGGCCACGGGGAGCATCACCTTCAACCCGTCTAGCGCGCAGCAACTGTCAGACTCGATCTATCAGGCGGCGATGATGGATGTTGAGGAGAAGAAGAAGCGGTATCTGGAGTTGGAGGAGTTTGTTACCACGAACACTAGGTATGTCTCTCTTTATATCACTAGGTGGACGTGGCTGATTGATGCAAAGTGCGAAATGGGGCGAAGCCTTCACTAATACTCTTTTGGAATATGCATAGCTTGGGTTTAGTTTGAATTATTGTACCTATTAGACTGTATTACAATTTCGGGTTGGAGGTTATACAGATTCATATCGATAGCATTGGTTTAAGCCCTCATTCTCCTGTGTCTATACAGAATTTACAAATGCATTTCGGTCGGTTTGCTTTGTGATTCACTAGTAAAACGTACCGTACTTCATACGATTTAGCTGTAATTGGGCTTTAAATAAATTTAAACAATGTAAATAAAGTTACTAGTAGTACTTGCTGACAAGAAATATTCCTCGCCATCCGCAACAATAACTCATATCATATCATATTATACATACTGGACATAATAACGCACATTATGCTCCCACCGGCCCTCAGCTACTTCATAGCCAGCTACTTAATGGATGGATTCGGCATCCCAGAAATATGCGGCCAAGTTCGAAACAAATCCGCCAGATGGTCAATCGGAGCCGCCAACAAACCAACAGCCGTCTCATAAGGCGGCTTATCAGGGGCACTGGGATGCGAGCGACTAGGAACAAACATCTTAGTACGGCCAAACGAGGTGGACAGCTTCTCGCTTTCTTCTCTGGAAATGACGTCCTCCAGCTTGGGCAGATCCTGCAGCTCTTCTTCTTTGATGTGGCTGGAGAGATCCGCCATTAAAGCTTTGATAGTCGGTTCGAACTCTGGGTCGGCTGCTTTCATGTTTTGGAACTTCTTGAGCTCTTCTTTCACCTGTCAAGGTACGGTTAGGTGGACATAATATAGACAGAGCGAGAGGTGTACCGTGGTATGTTCCCTCCGGTCCTTATCGGCCATTGCCTTGCCATCAGCGAGGCTCTTCTCGAACACAGGATACACGACGAGTTCCTCGCCGATAGAGTGCCGGGCTAGTTCCCAGGTGAACTGGTTCTGCCACTGGGTCTTTTCCTTGTCGGTGCTCGCGGTGAGGATCTTGTTATAGTAGTCCTCGAGCTCGCGGTGGTCTTTGGTGATTGCGTCGGTGATGGTGGGTGCCATAGCGATGCGTGATTGGGAAATATAGCGATTTTGAATTGAAAATACAAATCTCTTCGGTGGAATGCGTGTGGAATTAACGAGACGGGTTGACATTTTGCTGGCTCAATCATCCCATATATACCTAGTATACGATCGGTCGCGGCTACGAACAGCCATCTACTTAAGGACCTTGCCCTTGGACATCATGCTGAAGGATATTTGACGCGACCAATACAGTCGCTATTCTATATTATTTCGACCAAGACCTAGAAGGCTCAGGCGATAGAGTTGCGATATTGGGAGCCGGGGTGGCCAGTGAGGATGAATGCTTTGTTCAGCAGCATCATGATGACCAGTGGCCATACAGGCGTCGATGCGGGGACCAATAGATAATTAATAATTACAAGCGATCGGGGGAATGATCGGCGGGTCTGGAGTGGCAGCTTTGAAATCCAAGGCTGGAGGCAGGTAATTCAGGTTGTGTGATGTTTTTTCATCATCCTCACATCATTTTGTATACAGCCAATGATGTCACGACGCCCATCGCAGGCAGCCTGCGCAGAACAGATATATTCTCGCGTACCTTGCACCATGGGACTTGATTAAACGATCCTAATTCAACAAAGCTGTTTTTCTCTGAATTTTGCTTTCCACTAAAATGGCCACTCACGTTGCCGCCGGCCTGCAAAAGGCCCAGCAAGCAGTGCAGGACACTGCCACCAAGAATAAGAAGCTCGTCGACCTCGAGGCAGAGACCGTCGACAGCACTTCAAAGCAGCCCCAGTCAACGGACCATGGCGTAGGAATCACGGATCCCGACCACTGGCTGCGCGTTGCCAACGAGCAGCAATCAGGCCCGTCGCTGTTGGAGGACCAGATTGCGCGCGAGAAGATCCATCGCTTCGACCACGAGCGCATCCCAGAGCGAGTCGTCCATGCCCGGGGCACTGGTGCCTTTGGTAACTTCACGCTGCACGAGAGTATCGAGGATCTGACGTATGCTGGTGTCTTGACGGATACTTCGCGGAACACGCCGGTGTTCGTGCGCTTCTCTACTGTCCAGGGCAGCAAGGGCAGTGCTGATACCGTGCGCGATGTCCGAGGATTCGCAGTCAAGATGTACACTGATGAAGGAAACTGGGACATTGTTGGCAACAACATTCCCGTCTTCTTCATCCAGGACGCCATTAAGTTCCCCGACATGGGTACGTTGCCTGTCTCCGAGTAGGAGGAAGATAGCTAACCTTTTGCAGTTCACGCCGTCAAGCCAGAACCCCATAACGAGGTTCCCCAGGCGCAGACGGCCCATAACAACTTCTGGGACTTTGTATACCTGCACCCTGAAGCCACCCATATGTTCATGTGGGCCATGTCGGACCGCGCCATCCCCAGATCTTTCCGCATGATGCAGGGCTTCGGAGTCAACACATACTCTCTCGTCAACAAGGAGGGCAAACGCCACTTCGTCAAGTTCCACTGGACACCGCACCTCGGTGTACACTCGTTCGTCTGGGACGAAGCCCTCAAGCTGGGCGGGCAAGACCCAGACTTCCACCGCAAGGACCTCATGGAAGCCATCGAGAACAAGGCGTACCCGAAATGGGACCTGGGCATCCAAGTCATCGCCGAAGAAGACCAGGACAAGTTCGAATTCGACATCATGGACGCAACCAAGATCTGGCCTGAGGAGCTCGTGCCCATTCGAACAATCGGCGAGCTCGAACTGAACCGTAACGTGGACGAATTCTTCACCCAAACTGAACAGGTCGCCTTCTGTACATCCCATATCGTCCCTGGCGTCGACTTCTCCGACGACCCTCTCCTCCAGGGCCGCAACTTCTCCTACTTCGACACCCAAATCAGCCGCCTGGGCATCAACTGGGAAGAGCTCCCCATTAACCGCCCTGTCTGCCCATTCATGAACTTCAACCGCGACGGCGCGATGCGCCACCGCGTCTCAAAGGGCAACGTCAACTACTATCCAAACCGCTACGAAGCGGGCCCTCCATCGAAACCAGGCCAGCAGGGCTTCGTCTCACACCCCCAGAAGATAACAGGCACTAAGCGCCGCGACCTGACCCCCAAGTTCAAGGAATACCACAACCAGGCGCAGCTCTTCTACAACTCCATGTCCGAGATCGAGAAGGTGCACATGCGCAAGGCCTTCTCCTTCGAACTCGACCACTGCGACGACCCGATCGTCTACGAGCGCCTCGCCGGCCACCGACTCGCAGAGCTGGACCTGCCCCTCGCCCAGGCCGTAGCCGAGATGGTCGGCGCGCCTATCCCGCAGAAAGCCCTACGTCCGAACCACGGCAAGAAGTCGGTGCGATTATCCCAGCTCGAGTTCCCGCCGAAGACGCCTGGAATCGTCAGTCGCAGAATCGCTATCCTGATTGGAGACGGCTACGACAAGGTCGCCTTCAACGGCATTAAGGCTGCCATTCTCGCCGCGCAGGCGTTGCCGTTCGTCATTGGGACGAAGCGCTCTGCTATCTATGCTGATGGCGAATCAAAGGGCTCCTCCAAGGGCGTGGTCCCGGATCACCAGTATGATGGACAGCGCTCGACTATGTTCGACGCGACTTTCATCCCCGGCGGGTCCCATATCAAGGCCCTCAAGCCGAACGGGCAGTTCCGGTACTGGATCTCCGAGTCGTTTGGGCATCTCAAGGCGATTGGAGCTACAGGGGAGGGTGCTCAGTTTGTTAAGGAGGTCCTGGGCAGTGCTGTCGATGTGAAGGTTGCTGGTGCGGACTCGAAGGCGCCGGTTGAGTGGTATGGTGTTGTTACTGCAGGTACACCGCAGAAGCCGGAGAGCTTTAGTGAGGGAGTGAAGATTGTGCAAAATGCGACGGACTTTGTTGGCAAATTCTTCTACCAGATTAGCCAGCATCGACACTGGCAGCGCGAGCTTGATGGGTTGGCTGCGAGCGTTGCGGTTTAGTTTGGTGTTGGTGTCCGTTCGGTGTATGGTAGGCGTTGGGGTATATGTATGATAGGGTAATAGTTTGTTGAATCTGTATAACTTCCTTCATTTCCCTTCTTTAGAGATCGCGGTGGTATTTAGCCCCCATATTTCCACGTAATGTGTGCACAGAGATCAGCGAACAGGGCATCAAATCGCTGACGATCATGCACGCACAGCCTTCACGTTTTCCTAATCAGGAAGTTGACTTTTATCGCCAAGAGCTCTCAGTGCCAGTTCCCGATCAACCCTTGCTCAGCCTCCCAGGCTACATCAAGGCCATCTCCCTTTTGTGGACGTGAGAAATGACACAAAATTCAGTCAGGAGTCAGGACGATGCTGACCTTCACCCGCTCGGAGGATGCAGGAACCGAGGAACAGCCCAGGTTTATCTCTAGTTTCATATCATGGCCATCAGACTCATCCAAAACTAAGCTTGAGTCCAAGCCAGACTCATGGTCAGACTCCATCGACTCATGTCAAAGTCCTCGACCACGCCCACCCCACAGCCGCGCCTGGATCAAAGGCGTCGTGGTCTGTTCCTGGATCATCGCGTTCGTCCTCTGTATAAACATCCTGCTGACCATTATCGCGGTGGGCATTGCCTACTCCAAGAACGGCGAAACGGACCACTCCTTCGCAGCTCTATACAGAGGGAAATGCAAGCTCGCAAGGAACTGGGCAACGGGGCTGCACCTGGCCATTAACGTTCTGAGCACGGTCATGCTGGGGGCCAGTAACTACTGCATGCAGTGTCTTGTATCGCCGTCGCGGGCAGAGGCGGATGAGGCGCATAGCAAGAGGAGGTGGGTGTCCATTGGGATACCGAATATACTGGACTTGGTATGGAGGCAGAGGGGCAAGAGACAGGTTTTGGGCTGCATCTTGTTGGTGACCTCGTTGCCGATTCATTTGATGTTTGTTTTCACACTATTGATGATATTTATGATGTCCTACTGGCATTGATGCTGATCGTGCGTTCAGTTACAACTCGGCGATATTCTTCGTATATGGACCGAGTGAGTATGCCGCTGTTATGGCGCCACCTAGGCCCATGAGTGACAATGGGACGGATCTCTGGAATCACTGCCTCGACACCCGCGGTTTGATGAACCAGACGACATTGGCTGCTGAGATGAGTCGGTCCGATCTCGAGGTTCTTTCGACTAAAGAGTGCTTTGACACTTTCGCGCGAGACTTTGTCTCCGGGCAGAGATTGGTTGTGCTGGTGACCAACGATCCAATGCCACCAGGAGAGCCCGTGGTGTTGATGGGAATGGGCAATTCCGGTAACATTATTGACACTGAAAACAGCAATTATATGTGGATGTGTGGTAACCATAACTGCACCAAAGAGTTTGCAAGTCAGAGGTGGGATGGAGACGCATGGAATATGGGGTCAGGGCCTTACGTCCATGCGCAGGTTCCCACTAGCAACGGGTTGCTGGACATGCCGGGCGTCTCTGATATGAATGCAACTCGCACGGCGGATTTAGAAAGGCTTTCTAAGTCGCTGTACAACTACGAAAATGAGGACGAAGTGAAGAGTGACCTCAGCAAACCCGACGGCTGGCATAATACTTCGTTTCCAGACAGTGTCACTATCCTGGGCCATACGTCGACATGTAGTATGGCTCAATTTGTCCCAAAAGAACATCAGAGTAGGCAACAGAGCTATCATATTGAGTACTGCTTGACAGGCCCAAAGGAGGAAACTTGTCAACTGGTTTTTAGCCCGCCGATTTGTCTGGTCGTGATCGGATGCAATTTGGTGAAGCTCATCTGTGCGCTATTTACAGCTCGAGATGGCAGAGATGAGGTGTTAGTTACGACAGGAGACGCAATCGCATCGTATCTAACGTATCCTGATCGGACCACAGAGGGCACCTGTCTGCTTTCCAAGCCTCTAATCGACAAGGGGAGCCAGGACTGGCATAACAGGCCAAGACTGCTTGAATGGAAGTCCGCGATACCGAAAACTCCAGCAGCATCATCAAAGCACCCCTTGCAACTGGAATCTCGAAAACGATGGTTGGAAGCCGCGAGTACTGAGCGATGGGTCCTCGCACTTGAACTGTAGGTCTCTCCACACCACAAGTCCGACTGGCACTGACATCGCAGAATAATCGGACTGGTTACCGTCGGAACCTACATCCTATCCACCAGTATCGTCAATTTTCAAGGATCATTTCCACGGACTAACAAGCCTCAATCCATCTGGGGTGCGGGATTGGGGGAAGCACGTCCATCGACAATCATGTCAGGGATGCAACTGGATCCTGGTGCCAGCAGCAGCAAGATATTCGGCAAGGCCCTGTTGCCTAACGCCCCCCAGCTCGTCGTTTCAAGCGGATATTTTATGCTCAACTCCCTGGTAACCATCATGGTCGGTGCCAGCGAATATAACAGCTACGCGAAACAGGGCAAGCCGCTACGCGTATCCTGGCCGCGCGGTGCCCAGCGATCAACCTACTACCTGTCCCTTCCATATAGATATAGCATCCCGATGCTTGTGGTCTCCGCGTTCCTGCACTGGCTCGTTTCACAAAGCTTTTTCTTCGTACAGATTGTTGCGTCGGATATCAATGGTGTGGAGCGCGAAATCATCACATGTGGATACTCGCCCATTGGGATTACGTTCACGGTTGTCGTCGGTGTTTTGTTTCTTTTTTCAGTCTTGTTCATTGGATTGAGCCGCTTTAAATCACCTATGCCGCTGGCCGGACAGTGTAGTGCGGTCATCAGTGCTGCTTGTCATCCAAGCACGTCGAGTATGGATGATGACGCGAACCATGCGCTCAAGCCGGTGCAGTGGGGTGAAATCCCAGGTTCCAGCTGGCCTTCACTGGATAGCCCAATCCAAAGCAGTGGATATCAGAATCCTTTTGGCACTGGAGGATCGGAGGTGTATCATTGTTCGTTCACATCGGAGGAAGTATTTGAGCCACAGAAGCGGCGGAATTATATATAACGACCTCTCGATTTAGATTCAAACAAAGCGAAAGCCTGAAAATAGATTTCCCATTAAAATATAAGATCATAGAGGCCCAAACACTTACCTATGAATAATGCCAACAGTATCTCCAACTGCATCAGTGAATGAGATAAGGCATCCTGGCGTGCATACAAAGTGTAACCAACCCCGCACGACTGCCAGGCTCATCCCTTCATATCCTCATCTCTCTCTCACTTCTGTCTTACAATCACTGCCAATCTCATCTTTACTATCATCAAACATGTCAGCCGAAGAAATAAACACCCTCCTCACCCTGCAAGCCGTGCGCACCAAAGCCCACCGCGTCTTCGATCTCGCCAAGAGAAACGCCCTCAACCACTTCGACTACCACCCAGACCGACTCGACGCGACAGTCGACTACGTGATTAGCATAATCAAGGTTCTACAAGCCCCCCATCTAAATGTCGTCATTGGACATTAATTTAGAGGTCATGACAGCGCGACTACGGCCCAGATAACTACACCGCTATCCCCCCGCACGGCCGCTGGCAGCACTTCGAGACCGGATCCGTCCCGCGCATAAACAACCTGTTGAAGGAATGGGATGCGCGCGGATACGATTCCCTCGAGAAGGTCCGCAGACTGGTTGATCTGTTCTTTGTTTCGGTGCTGCTGGATGCTGGGGCGGGCGATACATGGCGGTTTACAGAGCCCGGAAGTGGGGATGTTTATACCCGGAGTGAAGGGATTGCAGTTGCTAGTTTGTATATGTTTCTGAATGGGGATTTCTCGGGAGACGGCGGACAGAGGGCCGATGTTGTTACTGGTAGGTTGTGCATATGTACCCATAATTCAACGTGAATAGGCGGGTGGTGGGTGCTGACGTGGAAGTTCTGCGTCCGTAGGTCAAGCCCTGAAGAATTTCTCTGTCTCGGCGTTATCAAAAGGATTCCAGATCGACGAAGCAAATCCCCTTGTGGGCGCCAGTGCAAGAGTCGAAATCCTGCAACGGCTGGGGGCGTCTTTGTTGGGGAACGAAGACGTTTTTGGGCCGCAGGGAAGACCGGGAGGAATTGTTGGTATGTATCCACCTATCAATAATGCTGTCAACGGTCCCGCTAACGTGGAAGACTATCTGACCCGCAACGGGAGCGAGAACCTCGACTATCCCGAGCTCTGGGGTGTCCTTCAACGGCTGCTTATCCCGATCTGGCCGTCAGACAGGACAAAAGTAGCTGGGAAGCCCGTTGGCGATGCCTGGCCTTTGAGTGTGCTCAGCAAGCATGAAGGAACGGCCACGGAAGCCGTTGCGACGGGAAGCATCGCGCCATTCCACAAGCTGACCCAGTGGCTTGCATATTCGCTCAAGGTCCCCTTCGAACGGCTACTCGGGACGACGTGGACAAACGCACAGCTGGGCACGGGTCTTCCTGAGTACCGAAACGGTGGGCTATTCGTCGACATGGGGGTGATCACACTGAAACCCGAGGCGTTGGAACGGGGTCAGCGGGACGCTGGCGGCGGGAAATTACCGTGTTTTGGCGCAGGTGACGAAGAGATTGTCGAGTGGAGGGCCATGACGGTTGCGCTGTTGGACGAGGTGCACGCACGGATTTCGCAGAGTGGGGACTTTGGCGATGTGAGGCTTTCATTGCCGCAGGTGCTCGAGGCAGGATCGTGGAAGGCAGGCAGGGAGATTGCAGCAGAGAAACGGCCAGAGACCAAGTCGAGTCCGATTCTGAACTCGGGGGATGGGACGTTGTTTTGATAACTATCCATAGTTCAAGGATAGACAGTCGAATACTACGTTACAGTCGACTACTACGTACTATGAGCTCCGAGATATTCCCGCACTGAAGGATCGGGGCCGTACTCATCTCCAAAGGATTCGATCACATTGGCCGACGGTGGGTTGGAGGCATGCATGATGATGAATTCTGGCATCCTGATGGACCTGGTGTCTTGCATTTAAGGGTAAAGTCACCAATCAGTCTCACTTACCGCATCAAGTGGGGTAGGCCAGCGAGGCCGGTATAGCATCACAGTGCCCTATTTCGGAAACGGGCCGACGCGGCGGGGCATTCCGAGCGGTGTATACGACTCGCAGTCAGCTGGGCAGAGCTAAAGCACGTCATGGTCCAACGATGACGATGGGGAGTATCGCTGGCCTGATGAGCGCTGGACGAATAATGTGGTATGCTAGAAGTAGTAGGAGCAGCAGAAGAAGTAGAAGTAGGGGCGGGATGGCCGACGCACCCTCGCCCACAGTACCAGGCTCACTGGCTCATGGCTTGACGACTACGTCAATGTGCTCGAGCCCTCGAACTCTGCTTCTGCAGCTCGGCCCCGCGGGGCTTTTGACTGATAAGTCGGCGGATCCGATCGCTGCCCTGCGGACTGCGGAGAGCACTCGAAATGGCTCTGCGCACAGGTACGTATTTTCCTACTGGCGGAGGGCGACAAGGATGTCGCGGGAGGGCGCAGGGGTATGTCGGAACAATAATCCATGCCGCCACGAGCATCTGAAGACATGGCATGGAATTGACAATAATGACAGACGATGGACACTGACGATGATGCGCGAAGGATAGGCCCAAGCAGATCGACATGGGTCAACGACCTGAAGAAACAGCTCCACCGATGGGCGACATGGATGCCAGGAAGGGCAGGTCATCAGCCTTAATGCAAATTGTCGACTGGAAAACATTCTGTGGACACGCGCGCCGCGACTGCTTTGGGCGCAGGAGCAGGCGGCCGCTGATTGGCTGGCACTGACCGCCGGCTGCGAGGGGACAAGAAGCGCAAAAGTCGGTCCTTTTTCCCTCCTCTTTAGTGTCCACTCATCGCTGGCTCGCGTCCCTCCGGCTGTTGCTGTTGGGTCTCGATACCAGCGACCCAGATCTGACGATGACTTATAAATGCGCGAGGTGGGACACTTTTCCGAGATGTCCGTTGGGCCTACGGACTTTTTGTCAAATACACCACCATCCTTAAACCCCCCCTCGGCCTCCCCGCCAGCGCCAACTGCCAGCTCAGACTAAAGACCTCGAGAGTCTGACGTCCGGCTTGAGACTCGCCCTCGCCTAGTTCCATTGATGTCCGACTCGCTGCCCTCGCTGCCCTCGCGCACCCCCGCCCCGCCGCTGGGCCCTGACGCCCAGAATGCCGCGACTGACGAGGGCGCGTCCGGACGCAGGCACAAGACCACCGCCTGTGAGGAATGCAAGAAGAAGAAGCTCAAGGTATGTCTTTTAATTTGGCGTTTCTGTTTGACTTCCGCCGTCTGCAGACCTCGTGTTAACCCCGCGGGGCCTTTAGTGTCGGGGCGACCCGCCGTGCCAGCACTGTGCCGCCAACAATATCGAATGCCGCGTCGACGAAATGGCCGATCAGCGCCGCAAGCTTCCCCAGAAACGCAAGCTCGAGGGTCTGGAGCAATCCAATGACATCCTGATGCGCCTGCTCAGCGCTATCCGCGACAGCGAGAACAAGCGCGTCGCCCAGCTGATGAACCTTATCCGGAGCCACCCCTCCATGTCCGAACTGCACAAATTCCTCCAGGTGAACTTTACACGGTCAGACATTGAGAAATCGCCTGAGTTGCGTGAGTTTCAGCGTCATGTCTTGCGCTCCGCTGATACAATGATGGAGGCGGGGGAGTCTGCGCCACGGCAGCCGCGGCGGATGCTGGACGTCCGCCGCCTCGCCGATAGCCCTGTCTATAGGGTACCGGCTAAACCTTGGACTACTGTGACCGACGACGACGACCTCGTTTCCCACCTCGTCTCTTTGTACTTCACCTGGAGCTACCCCTTTTTCTGCTGGATGGACCGGGAGATCTTTGTCTGGGAGATGCAACGGGGCGACATAAAGAGCCGGTATTGCAGCCCGTTCCTGGTGAATGCAATACTCGCTGAAGCCAGTGTATGTTAAATAAATCCACGGTAAACGTCTTCAACCGCTGCACCAGGGGTTCCTAACCGTGTTCCTCGATAGTATCTTTCCGATTACGCCGAGGTCTTTACCACACCAAATGACCCGATGTCGCGGGGCCAGCACTTTCATGACGAAGCCCGACGGTTGCTCGAGGAGGAGGAGCGGGAGGGGACAGTCAGTATTACTACTATTCAAGGACTTATGATCTTATGGGTTAGGTTAGTTCCTTTCTACTAGTGAGTCCGACTTACAGGCGCTGATGCAAGCAGGCTGGTTCTGATGGGCAAGGATCGCGTGGGCTGGATGTACCTGGATCTTGCATGTCGCGCAGCAGAAGAGTATGCAGCCTCACATTCATCACAAGCAACGGAGGAAGAGAGGCGGATTGAGGAAAAGGTCGTGAACTGGACCCTCTGGGGCAATTTCAGCATGGCGGCGTACGTTCGCTGCGGTCCTTGATCTGACATCTTTTCTCTAACTTGCTTAGTACCGCCTCGGCGTCGCTCATGAAACACATGCAAGCTGAACCCCCTCCACGGCCCCGCGTTCCCGTCGACCACCGGAACCCAAGCGACGTTTGGTCCCCATATCCTCGATGCATCGACCCGGTACCGGGTCATCACCTCTGTGTTTTCGACCGATGGTGTGACCTTTGCTGCATCGCGTTTAGCGTCAGCAAGGCGTTTTATTCGGTTGAGCATCGGGTCCCGGCCTCTGAAACAGTCGTTATGGTCAGCGATGTACATCGACGATTGCAGGACTGGTATGCGAATTTGCCGCCGTGCCTTTACACCGAAACAGCCGAAGTGCCGCATGTTGTCGGTCTCCAGTACGTACTCCCCCGCTCTTCATGGTTGCCATGACTGACCTTTTAGCCTCTTCTACCATACTACCATCATTCACATATTTTGGCTGCTTTCGTCGTACTATGACTCTAGTAGTGAGTACGATAAAGCTGCGTCGGCTCGGGAGATGACTCATGAGAATGCCCGGCGCATCGCGCAGCTTATCGGTGTTCATCGTGAGCGCTGGGGAATCGATCGGATGGCCCCCTGTACTATCCAGTGGGTTACAACTGCCTTATACGCCCTACTCGGGGCACTTGACTCACTCAATAACCGTAACGCCTTTACCGAGCTATGCATTCTGGCCCGGTCCTTCTCTAGACAATTTCCCCTTGGCAAGGGTATCATGCGGATGCTCCAACTCACCGCGAAGCAGATGCAGCTCTCTCTCCCAGAGGAAACCGATGCCCTTTTCAGCGAATTCGCTGCCGAGAACTGGACTGAAAAGGACCGGGAAGCGTTTAGCAGTTTCTACCCACACTTCCAAACGGTAATTCGGAACGGCCCAACCCGGCCGGATGATTTGGCCCTCGACAGGTTCCTTGAGAAATGGGACAATCTGACCATCTCGGATCCGTAAAGGCCCTTTATGACACCCGCAGTACAATATTACTGTGAGTGCGGTGCACCGCGATACCGTCAGCGAGCCGACGAGTCGCGAGAGTATATATTATGATTAAGCGACCTGATTTTTGGGACCCCCGCGTATAGATCCAAGATCTAGGCTTTCGGCATTGATATGGTTTGTGGCTCGCCCTCCATCCCACTGTATCCTCACTATCCGATGGTGCAGCACAGTGTGTACAGCGGGCCTTTGCTTCGCGTGCACCGCCAGCACCACAATCACAGCGATATGATTTGTATATCCACTTAGGCTTCATCTGGGGACCCCCTGATCGGCCATTTCCCCGAGGCACGATCTTGGCGAGAAGGGGCAGTGCATGGGGGGATGGGCTTTACGCCCATCTCAAGCACCACAACGCACAGTCCAGATGGACATAGAATTGCAGTACATACTACATAGTAATAACATCTTAATGCTCGGCAATCTAACCAATTTACGTTTAACTCATGGCACCCCACTGCCTGAGGCTGAAGGCACCAGCCAAGGCCGTGGTGCCCAACTAGCACCAGGACGGAAAAGATCCAACAATACGAGGTCGCGAGGCTTCTCACTGCTCAGCCTGGTGCATTAAAATGGATAATGGCAGTGCCCGGCCACTCGATTTCATTTCCGCATCTTTAAATGGCAAACCCCCTCCGCACCTCCCTGCCGACCCGACGATGCTCGCCGTTGAATGCGATCGCCCACAATGACCGACGGCTGGACCCCGGACATCGTCGTCGGGATCGATTTTGGCATGACCTGCACTGGTGCCTATCCCTCTTTAAAAATGTTTAAAAATACAGTATTTAACTAGGCACAGGCGTCGCCTACTCGTATGGACCTAACTGGCCGCCCCCAAAACCGATCCAGCACTGGCCGGGCCTGATCGGGTCGCAAATCGCAACAAAAGTGCCCTCACATCTTCTCTACACGCCCAACACTCTAAAATGGGGCTTCCAATGCGAAGAAACCGTCTCAGACAGTCTCTCCGCTTCAAACACCCTTTCCACCTCAACCAGTGACACAGTCGCCGCAAAGGCAACCGACATCATCAAATATTTCAAACTAAACCTCGACTCGGACTTCACGGACTCGCGGCCTGATGCGCCCTCGCGCGACCAGGCGATGTGCTATTTCCGCGACTATATCGGCTGCGTGTACCGGTATGTGGTGGACTACTTCTCGCGCAGCTTTCCGCGGTTTGAGGGCATGAAGGTCGAGTTTGTGTTTAGCGTGCCGACGACATGGAAGGATCCGCGCATGGTGGAGGGGTTGAGGAAGTGCGTGGAGTTTGATCGCGGACGAGACCATAGGGCTGTTATTGGGCTGACGGAGGCGGAGGCAGCGGCTGTTTATGTCTCGGGTTTGCATTATCAGGTTTGTCTTTCGTATTAACCAATATCCCCGTATTTAGATGGTGGGTGGCTGATGGGAAAAGAAAAACGATGTGATCCTGGTATGCGATGCTGGGGGAGGGACTACGGACGTGAACGTTCTCAAGCTCGCCAGTGCTCCTGGTGAACCTACAGTCTACGACCCGCTGGGATTTGTTGAGGGTACAATAACCTGCTTATATTCTTCTTGGTTGGTTGTCTAATGCATCTTAGGAAAACCCGTTGGGTCAGTCTTCATCGACGTCAGCGTTCAGCAGCTCGTTTGCACCAAACTCGAACCCATCAAGCACTCCCTCCCGGCGTCCACAGACGAGATCGCTTGGCAGATGATGGGAAGTCGGTTCGAGCGCTTCAAGTGCGCTTTTGGGATGATGGGCGAAGAACTCGAGACACTGAGGCTTGGCCTGCCCGCGTCAGTGACGGAGTCAGATTTCCCTGAGCAGGGGATCTGGAACCGGCAGTTACTTATACCCAGGTATGTATACATACCCAGAAGGTAGCATCCTACTGGATGCAACAAACTAACGAGACTCGTCCAGGGCCGAAATCAAAGAAATATTCGACGAAAAAGTCGCAGACCTGACCCAGTTACTGGATGACCAAGTCCGCAATCTACAACTTACCCACCCAGCTCAGAAAATTGTCTGCACCCTCCCAAGTCACCAAGTTTATCTAATATCTAACCTATGCGACAGTCCTTCCTCGTTCTCTCCGGCGGCTTCGGTAGCTGTCCCTACCTCCGCAACTGCATAGAAGAGCGCTACGAAACGCCCACGCATCTCTGGCCAGAGGGCATTAAAGTGCTAACTGTCGATGAACCGTATTCTCCCCTCACTGAGCTGTATTGATGTTAGTACACTAACAAGCGCAGGCAACTAGCTGTCGTCCAAGGCCAGGTCATGAACCGCACGCAACAACTCCGCACCCACGCAACGGTCTTCAACCACCTCTACAGTCCCGTCAGTTACGGAGTAATCTGCGACTGGATCTATGACCCGAGAAAACACTCCGGTGAAACTACACGCTTCGACGAGCGCAATATGAAGACTTATGCGGTGAATCAGATTGATTGGCTTGTTATGAAGGTATGCATTCCCCACCGCCGACAAATCGACATGCCATAATGCTAATTTGCTTTAAAATAGGGCGATCTCGTCCCAAGGACTGGAATATCCAAATCCTTCCCCCGCAAAATCTCACCACGGGATCTATCTCAACCCTTCGTCGCGCAGATCGTCATGTCGCAGCAGCCGCGCGACCATCTCCCACGAAGCATGACGCAAGGCGACGCAAAGCTCATCTGCGAGCTAGAGGTCGACACGACCAACGTCGAGAAGAAGATCAAGAACCACCACTGGTATAACCGGTCACCCGTGTACTTCCTAGTTAATGTGATTGTGAAGCTGCTTATCGAGCCGGCGGGGCTGCAGTTTGAGCTTTGGAGTGCGAATGGGGATCAAATTCCTGCTAGGTCTAGGATTGCGAGGACGGATGGGAATGGTGCCCCCCTTGCCAGTGTTGGTGTTGGTGTTGGGGGTGCGGATTCGCCGATTACGATTTGGTGGGAGAGTATTGCGGAGAAGATGCAGGATGGGAGTGGAGAGGAGAGGATGAGCCCGGGGCTGCGGCTGCAGAGGGGGAGCAATGTGCACTCTGAGGTTGGTGGTGACCATGCGTTTGAGATGATGGGTGATATAGGGCCGCCGCAACAGTCGCCGAGGGATGCAAAGTTGAGGCCTCCTTCTTATCGATAGTTGTTTATGTGCTTGCATGGATACCCAAGAGTTTAGTACCTAGCATCAAGTCTAATCTGAACCGTCCCCTATATTGCATGGTATCATTTCTTCCGAAACAGCTCCAAAATACCATGCTTTCCATACGCCGCAGCAACGTCCTAGATTATATCAGTCTCGATCCAACTAGCAAATAGTGCATCATATAAACAAGATAGAACCTACCATCGGCGTTCTTTGTTTATTGTCTTCCAAAAGCGGGTCGAGCCCCAATTCCAATAGGTATTTGAACAAGGCAGTATCTGGACTTTTCGCCGGATTTTCGGCTCTCCGATGGCCATACCAGTCGGTCTTCATCCTGGCAACCAAGTGAAGAAGGCTTTCGCCGTCTTCATTTCTGCTAACCAAGTCTGCCCTCGCAGTACGGAGGGTCTCCATGTGCTGGGTACTCAACACTACAAATGGGAACCTAGCGCCATCGACGCAGTGTTTCCAAATAGGGGTGAGACCATCATTATTTCTCGCGTTGATATCGAAACCTAGGGTGAGATACTCATGGAGGAGATCCTCTCCAAAATCAGGCATATTGGGAACCAAGTGATGCAAAATGGTGTTTCCTTCAGGATCGGGGGCTCGTTTATCCGCACCTGCGGCTTTTAGCTGTCGAACGAAGCCGAAGAGGCGCCCCTTGGCTGCTATGTGAACCGGGCTGTACCCAGCAACATTTTTACAGTGGGCAAGAGACGGACACTTCTGAAGCAGCTGGCGCATCACAGCGACTCCATCATCTTGTTCCCTAAGCCCGCTGGTACGCAGTAGCAGATGCACCACTGTGTTACCCTCATTCGTTGCAGCGGTTATATCAGCCCCCATGTCCGAAAGCTTCCGAATAAGCTTCAACACTGATTGTATATCCCGATTATACCCTTTGTCGGGCTCATGACAAGCTGCCAGGAGGAGAGTCCTACCACGGGCATCTCGCTGGTCAATCTCTATGTTGGGTTGGGCAAGGAATGTGTCTACCATAGCCCTTTGCGAGAACAGGTCGTGCAAGATAGTCGTATCCCCATTCACAGGAGCAAAGGGATCGGCTCCATGGTCAAGCAGTAGTTGCACAGTAGCGGCGACCTTTCCTCGCTCTATATCAGACTTTCCTTCCCGAAGCCCAGCGAGCTGAAGGGCGTAGCAATCGCTGGTGCCAAGAGACACACAAAGCACAGCCATACTCCCCATCGACTCGTAGGAGTATGGGCGACGGATCTTGTGGACTTGATGGTTGCAGTCTGTGCCGGTGGTCAAAATAGCTTCCAGCATGTCAGTATCCAACTTCTGGATGCAACTCGAGAACAATGACACCTTGCCAGCCATGATATCGCCGCCATAGTCGATGAGCAGGTTGGCCATCCCCCTATCGCGCTTAACCAAACCTAGTGGTGTCGTCCCATCCTCGCTCAGTGCGTTCGGATCAGCGCCATTTTCCAATAGCAGCTTGACGATGTGCATGCGCTGATACCCGCCTTCTACCGCTACATGAAGAGCGTTTCGTCCAAAGGCATCGGTGATATTTGCATCTGCCCCGTGGTCGAGGAGGTATTTGATAGCACCAGTCTGCCACCAATGCGTGCCTTGAGCGAGAATATGCAATGCGCAGCTGTCAATACTAAGCCGGTCATGCTTAGGATTTTTTA
The DNA here is from genome assembly GCF_016861865.1 of Aspergillus puulaauensis. Lineage (NCBI taxonomy): Eukaryota > Fungi > Ascomycota > Eurotiomycetes > Eurotiales > Aspergillaceae > Aspergillus > Aspergillus puulaauensis. Next base: position 786,261 of record NC_054857.1, read on the forward strand.
TATTAACATCGGCTTGGAAAGTCTCCACGACTAGGGAGAGGAGAGCCATGTTGGGTAGACTGCTTTGCGCCACTGTCAGAATAAATGGGCGAACACCGGGGTAGTCGCTATTGGGGGATGACAAGGAGCCGTTGATCCAGCCATCTTCTAGTCGTTTGGATCCAAACTTCTCAAACTGTTCAGTGAAGCCCCAACGGGCCAGAGTGTGCAAGAAGTCCTCGCTCCTATCACCCATCTTGCGCCGTGGTTGGACGCCCCGATTGGCCAATTCATTGAGAAAACCAAAGGCGCCAGCTGCGAGGGCCTCCTGACAGATGTCTATAATGTCAGAGGACTCGTCCTGTGTCACTTGGTCCACAATAAAGCTGGCGTTCTGATGAGTACAAACCAATTGTCGCCACAGGAAATGAGCAGTATATCGTTCGCACTTGGATTTCTGCTCGGCCGGTCCATTATCGATCTCATCTGAAAGAGCAACTGCCATCAGACCGTTGCCTGTATGTATAGCGTACTGGATGGGGTTCATCGTCATCAAATTGAAGCTCGTAATGTCGGCTCCATGTCGGCAGAGAAGATGAACAATGTCCTTGACCCTGAGTGTGTCGTCGTCCGATTTGACATATTTTTCGGGCCCAGGCCTGCTCCTATTAGGCTTCCTGTGAAAGTGCGCACACATATGGAGTGGTGTCCAATAGCTCATATCACGAAGATTTGGGTCGGCGCCAGCATCCAGCAGGAGTCTGACACTCTCCGGGCGACCGGACTGGCAAGCATAATGCAGCGGTGTGCGTCCATCGTCATCTTGTTCATTGACAGCTGTGCAGCCTTTGGCGTCCCCGTAGGCCTCTAGTACAAGGCCGATTACGTTGCTTTGTTTGGCAGCAGCAGCCACATGGAGTAGGTTTTGCTTTTTATATGTTTGAACGGAGACCTCTGCGCCTCTATCAATCAACCACCCGACATAGTCCTCGCAACTGGCAGCTGCCGCATGGATTGGCAGTCGCCCTTCGTTATCCCTCATGGATATCATCGAGGCGATGTCCAATTCTTCGAACAGACACAATGGGTTGCGCGTCGAATCCAGCAGGTTGGGGGTCACGTACCATTCCGGGGATCTACTGAAGGCACAATGAAGCAGAGTCTCGCCTTGTCTATTTCTCGCAAGAACAGGGATATTTGTAGCTCGCAGCTGACAGAGGGCACCAAAGTTCCTGCACCCATATTCGAAGTATGATCTCATAAACGTGTGGTACAAGGTGTCTCGGCCATTGTTGATATGCAAAGGGTCAACCCCGGCCTCCAGCAAGTGTTCGACATTCTTTTCTGCATTGTCATCGGCGAGGGTAAGATGGAGGGCATTGTTCCCGTCGTAGTCAACCGCGTGTATATCGACGCCTAATTTCACAACTTTTGGCCAGCTGTCCGAGCGGCGCCCGATTAGATGTAAGAGCCAGGTTCTGCCTTGGTTGTCTCGTGCTTCGAGGTTTGCCCCAGCGGCAGCAAATACAGGACCGTATAGATCTAGGTTCGAAGAACCTACTTCATGTAGAGGTACCTTACCGGCATTATTCCTCCGGTCCAGATCCGCCCCGAAGGATATGAGCTGCTGAAGAAGGCGGGCATTGGATTCGAGATACGCCGTTCTTCTGGCGAATATGTGAAGCGGTGTATCCCCATCCGCATCTTGGATGTTCCAGTCTTCCACGAATGGCTCTATGATACCCAAGTCATCATCAACTCGCCAACATCTCAGACAGACATGGAGCGGTGTCTGTCCCTTGTGGTTTTTAACAGCATCCCACCTAGCTCCGTGGCGCAACAGAAGATCCAGTATCGGGAGGCTTTTAGAGGATGGTATGAATGAATGCAAGGGCGTATCTCCATCGCTGTCCCTCGCATGAACATCCGCGCCATGATCCAAGAGCTTCTGTACGATACAAACGGTGGTCTGAACACAGTAATGCAATGGTGCCACGCCATACCGTCCTGTACCGTTGACGTCGCATCCTGCTTCAAGGGCCAAACTCAGAGCTGCCTCGAGGGGAAGTTCCGCAGAGCTTCTTTGGAAGACTTCTTTATCATAAAGAGGAGCACACATGGCAAGGAGCAGTGAGTCCTCATCTGGCAGGTCTTTGTCCTCACGGTGGATCCATAGATCGAGGCCGCGGCGTTCCCTACGATAAAAAGGGTCCACGCCCTTGCTAATCAGAAATTTCATAGTATCCACGTCTCTGTTGCTGCCGGCCCTCAGCAGAAGGTTGCCCGCCAGCGGGGACTTTACATCGATACCCGCAGGCTCGATAAGGAGCTTGACAAGGGCTGCATGTCGGAACCTGACTGCAAGTTGAAGCGCCATGACGCAACTCTCCGCATCCAGATATGGTATCATTTCACGAACGGACTCGACGAACCCCGACTGGGAGGCATATTTCAAAGGGGTGTCCCCGACCGTGCTGACGGCGTTACCACATCTCCTCCCCGGGTCTTCCCAAGCCTTCTTGGTCAATGGGCTAACTCCAGCTGCCAGGAACAGCCGAACGACAGCGTGATGGTTTGACTTCGCGGCAAAGTGCAAGGCGCTCAGGCCGCGCTTGTCGGGCTGATCTGGCAGTGCACCACAATCCAGCAGGAAGCCTACCATCCCGGCGTGTCCTCGCTGCGCAGCTAGCATTAACGGCGTATTATTATTGCCGTCGAGTGTGGAAAGTAGCTGGCTGGAACCTGTTTCGACCAGCAGCTTTGCCATGCTCGTGAGTCCGGCCCATGCAGCGACATGCAGGGGGGACATTAGGTCCACGGAGAATGTCGGCCGAATAACCATGTCGATCCATGATGCGAAAGTATGGTATCCGGAACCTGTTAAGGTTTTGATTACGTCCACCAACGGCTCATTGAGTTCCTTGAGATACTTCAGGTGGTGATCCCAGTTCGCGAGCGCATAAGCAAGGAAAGGATGCTGTAGTTGGAGCGAATTCTGCAGGAATGGCTCAGTGGCCTCGCCAGGTGATCTGAGTGACTTTCTAATCTCCCATGAAGACAGTGGTCCTGACAGTAAATACCGCATGCAGACCAGTGCCAGAAGCTCATGCGTCGTCGTTGAGTCGATCACGGGAAATGCGCCAGTATCCTGCTTTCGACCCCCGTCGGTCAAGAACTCGGTGAAAGAGTTATGAATGATTGACACCGTCTCATCCTCCAGGATCTCAAGCAGGGGGCCGCAGGACATCCGCGTCAAGTTCTTGGTGTCGCCGTGCTTGTTGCCATCGTCAACCATGTCCAAAAAGTCCAAGACCGTGGCAATCTCGAGCAACCGCAGGGGGCGTGATGCATGTGTCGCAAGTTGTAGGATCAGCATCTGTCTCTCCTGTGGCACTTCGGCGACCTGGGAGTGGTCGTGTAACATCTGCGAATACATATCTTCCATACTCGAAGGGAGTGTGAGGAGAGCATCTTCGGCCGATGCTGTGTCCACCGAATTTCTCTTATGGTCGTCTAAAAGATCATTCAGGACCAGACGGGCGTAGAGGAACGAAGGATGAACGCGATCTTCCACTGTTCTTCTGATAGTGTCTTTTGCAGCCTCGCTGACATGGTGTATTTCGTGCAGCCGGTGCTGGATGAACAGCGAAATGTCCTTATTTGTCTGCCGATCCTCGAGTCTGGCCTGAAGGACAGACGGCAGATTCAAGACCTTCTGAATCTGCGGTAGTGGTCGACTGGTCATGAGCACCTTGACTGCGTCTGGGCGTGTCTGGCCCAAGTCCACGAGGCGAAGCAGAAAGTCGTTCGTCTTTTCGGAGTCCAGCTCATCCAGTGCGTCCACAACACAGTAAACCTTGGGAAGAAGCTTAAAGCTATCCAGTAGCAGCTTCCAAAGCTCTGAATATGCCACGTCCTTTATGGTGCGTTCCTGTTCAATCCACGCCTTTAGTATGGACCTTGAATACGAGGAAAACTCAACCAGCTGAGCCAACCAGTCTCGAGCAAGTGGGTGGACATCGTGATTCAGAGCAACAATCTGACGGAAGAAAAAGAAAAGAACAGGCGTTTTGCTTTCGGTGGTTTGTAGCTGCGAAATAAGTCTGGCTGCCAGGACACTCTTGCCAGCGCCAGCGATGGCCTTCAGCCAGAGCGTGCCCGCAGTTCCATCGTGCCACTGTTGGTACTGTGAAGTCTGGGGCAGCCACTCCCCAGTGCCTGGGACATGGGAATTGAGATGCTTTTTGAAATCCGAAGAGTCTCCTAGGTAATCGGTGGGTTTCAGCCAGGCTCTCAGCTCGGCGACCAGCTCGGGGGATGGGGGATCGCAGAGTGCACGTTCGTCGACAAACACGTAGTCTTCGTTTTCTGATCCTGGCATAACACAGATTTGAGGGTAAAGTATTTAAATGATAATTGATGGTAAACGGATGGTTGAGGTGGGCTGGGGATAGAAGAAGACAACAACAAAGGCGGGGAAGAACGCAAACAGTGAAGCCCGAAGCAGCGCCGCAGCCACAACCACCCACAAGACTACGCTGAGAAGACACCCCGGCCCCACGAGGCCAACTGGATACCCAGCCAACAGCTTGAAAGAGTGTTGGTTCTCCACAGTCACACTGCCAATCACGTACAGCATCAACGGTCACGGCCAAGAGGCTTCGGGGCTACCGAGACCGACACCGTATGCTGGTATGATCTACCGATCGGTGGAATTCTAACAGGTGGGAAATATACGATCGATGGAGATATACATTGTAGGGGTTGCTCTTAAATAACCCAACCTCAAATGACAACGGACATGGTAAGTCTACAGTATATAAAGCGGTACTCTGCCCTATTCTTGCTTTCTCTGGTCCATCTATAGTCTCAATACTAACATGCGTCTCTTCACTACTGCCGTGAGCTTCGCATCCTTAGCTGTTGCATCTCTCCAAATTGTCTCAAATAATGGCCGGCCCATCTGTATCGTCAAGCCTCTAGGACAGCAGCAGAGCGATGTCCCTAACATCCTGCACGCATTCCGCAAATGCGGCCACTCCGGCACAATCATCTTCCCAGAGAACGAAACATACTGGATCGCAGAGCGTCTAAATCCACATGTGCAAGACGTTACAATCGAGTGGAAGGGCACATGGCTGGTACGCTGATTCCCATAATATTCAAAACACAGGCATTGACTCTGGCCAGTTCTCCGACAACCTCACCTACTGGCGAGAAAACGCCTACCCGATAAGCTTTCAGAACCATGCAGCCGGATTCATCCTCTCAGGTAGTGACATCCGCATCGATGGCCACGGAACCGGTAGCATCAACGGTAATGGCGACACTTGGTATACAGCCGAGGCTGGGAAGACGCAGCCCGGACGTCCCATGGTACCGTACCTACCTTGCCCTAACAGAATCTCGATTTCCAGACCTTTCTGATAATCACCAGCCCTTCGTCCTATGGAACGTCACCAATGTGCAAGTCTCCAATTTTGCAATCGAGCAGCCACAGCTATGGTCAATCAACATCATGAACGGCACGAACATGGACTTCACCAACATCACAGTCGCCGTAAATGCGACCTCTGCTCCAGAGGGCGAGAACTGGGCACAAAACACAGACGGATTCGGTATTTCACCCTTTACCCACCTACCTAGCTAATATCTTCCCTGGAATGATAAAGAAAGCTAACGAGCCAGACACAATGGACGCCACCAACATCACGCTCCAGAATTTCACCTTCAGCGGCGGCGACGACTGCATCGCCATAAAGCCTCGCTCGTCAAATATCCACATATCAAACATAACCTGCAACGGCGGAAACGGAATCGCTATCGGCAGTTTAGGACAATATCTTGAAGACTCAAGCGTTGAGAATGTCGTCATCGATAATGCTAAAGTGCCCGGTACCCGTTTCGGAACGTACATCAAAACGTGGGTTGGCGAGCTCGTTCCAACAGACGACTACGAGTCTGGGTATGTTCCTCGCGGAGGGGGATGGGGTGTTGTGAGGAATGTTACGTTTTTGAATATTGATGTTGGGGATGCGCAGCGTGCGGTCGTGGTTACGCAGGATAATGGGGATGATGAGACGTCTAGAGGTACGAGTAAGATGGAGATTTCGGGGATACGCTTTGAGAATTATACAGGGATGCTGGGATCGAGTAATCAGGTCACTGTCAGTTGTAGCGAGGTGCATCCTTGTTTTGATATTGACTTTGAAAACTTTGATGTCCTGACAGAGGATGGGGAGATTACTGGGAGCTGTAAGTGGACGGTAGAGGAGGGCGTTACTGGGCTAGATGGTTGTTAAACTATATTATAGTGTATTCACTTGGATTAAAATTACTATATTATGAAGCTCACATGGTGTATATCATGGTAGGTGTCCAAGTTATGCTAGCTTAGAAGAAGTAGGCACAGTGCCAGCAGATGCCTCAATATCATCATGCCTGGGAGTAATTGTCCCCTCGCTCTCCGTCTTACCAGCTCCTTTACGCAGACCAACAAGGGTAACAGGGTTGGTTTCCACAAGGTACATGTACCAGTAGTACGTCCCTGTGTCGATTAGCACAGAACCCGAGAACCGGAAGTATACTCGACCTACCAACAAACAACCCCCCACCAACGATATTCCCCAGTAAAGTCGGAATAATTCCCTTCCAGATATACAACCCAACCGAAATACCCGGTGCATCAAGCCAAATCGCCATCGGAACGAAAGTCATATTAGCAACGACGTGGTCGAGGCCCAGCGAGACGAAAGCGTATATCGGAAGCCAGATTCCGATTATCTTCGAGGCCATGTCGCGGCCTTGCAGGGCGAGGAAACATGCAAGACAAACGAGCCAGTTGCAGCCGATACCGCGGAGGAAAATGCTGTGGAACTCGGGCGTGACTTGCTTTTTTGTTGCGAAGCTGATGACGGCGGATTTGTATGGGTCTGCACTGAAGACCTCTCCATCTGGACTTGTTAATTGGAGAGATTTATATGACATATGAGTTACATACAGCCAAAGATAATGGCGACAACGAATAGGGAACCGCATAGGTTTCCCCAGAAGGTGACGAACCAATGGAGAAGCATCTTGTACCAAGGGATTTGGCGTTGGAGAGCTGCGACGGTGGTGAACTAGAACAGTCAATTAGCACTAAATATAATTACCATATCACGATAACGATAACGGACCATAAAGGAGCCAGTGCAGAGATCAGCGCCAGTGAGAATGATCAAGGTCAACCCGTAAGGGAAGACCAAGGCACTGATAGTACGCATCAGGCCTGGCGCATTTTCTTGGTACCAGGGGCTGCTGTTTGTGCTCAGGGTGGTTCCACATGCAAGGGCCAGCAGACATCCAGCGGACACAGCACTGAAAAAGACCTTGTCTAAACGCATGTTGCCTTTGACGGTGCCGGCCCGGGCGACGGACTCGGTCACCTCGACCGGGGTGTAAGCATCTATCGAGGCGGGCATGATTCTGGATACGGGGTTGACTGAGCTCGCCCAGGAGTGTAATCCATCGAGCGAGGGTGACGCCTTTAAGAACGCCAGCATGGTGCATACCTCCAGCAGTGTCCAATCAGGGTGTGGATATCCTTATCTGGATCGTCCATATAGTCACCCGAAATCGCCATGGCAGATATCAAACCACCTTTGAACTAGACAATTAATAGGGCAAATAGCAAGGAGCAACTGCTGTTCCCAAACAGTGGATGGATAGTTGGCTTATCGCGAAGCCGCGGAGAAAGCAATCTCAAGACTAAGACTTGGAACTCCTGCGTCTGATAAGGGAGATAAGAAGTCCCTGGAGTCCACCAAACCTCTCGATCGGAATATACGGGGTTCTGATCGTCGTTGGTTCGTCCGAGATGCGAATGATCTCCTTCCTCAAGCCTCATGCGGGTGCTATAGTCGATGCTCCCATATCTTCTCCATCTCCAGTCGAAAGCTTGTTGGTGAAAAGCTTTCTGGTGGGCAGATAAGATGCACCGGGTGTTCGTTGGGCATGCGCTTCTACAGGAGGAATGGTCTCATATCTACCAGCAGTGGGTTGCTATGTGAGTCCCAAATTATGTGGTTCTGGGGTATATACTTGAGTGTATATAGCAGTTTCCTAGGATGAGTACCATCATTCTACCACAATACGGACAAACCACTGGGGCTTAAGGGTGCCTATCCACTATTTTTACCGGTCTGTTATTGGGCATTCCTTATCAGGGACTAAAAGATGCAGATTAAAGATCGCTATCTCTCCCTGGCTGGCTGATCGCCACTCCACTATGATTTTAGGATACTGAATGTAATGCTGGCAATTAATGATGAGATGCGAGACCTCTACCCCAAAAGACCTTGCAAGGCTGGTGGCAGCCAACAATTAATACAACAGGATTAGGCATTCCCAACATTCCATACAGAGTGTGGTGTGATTGGCGGAGATGTGCCGAGCTGATTAGAATATCAGAGTTGGGCCGAGGATCTGCGGCTGCTTTTAATCCACTTTGGCTCCCAACTAGAACAACTTCTGCTCTGCATCCATTCTCCACCTCCATCATGGCCGACAATCTCTCCCAAACCTTATCAGCCCGCTGCTTCCTCCCAAACGGCAAGACTCGTGTCGGCAGGGCCCTGCATGCGCCCAGGAGCAGCTCGCCTCCCGATGCCGGCAAGAAGCGCGGTCGCCCAAGAATGGCACCCGACGCCGACACCTCGCGCCTGGTTTGCACTCCTCTATATGGATAATGATTGGATATACTAACGTCGTTCCAGGACCGTCGCGCGCAAATCCGATATGCTCAGCGCACGTACCGGCACAAGAAAGATGTCATGTACCGGAACATGGAGACCCGTCTCGCAGAGCTCGAGGGGGCCATGGGCCGTCTATCAGACTCAATCGCCGACTTCCATGACATGGCTGTCGAGTCAGATCTCCATGTTACCCATCCGCAACTATTCGAGCATCTGAGCGTCACTCTTTCCTATGCGAAACGGGTGACTCCCGGTATAGAGAATGAATCGCCCAAGGATCTAGACCTTCCCACCATTATTCCTACCGGGACGAATTCTAGAGACCCATCTTCGTTTGGGTATATAGTCAACCGCCGTGACGATATGGACTGCGAAATACTTCTAAATGATACCCAAAACCTTGCCCCCGAACCTAATCGACCACAAAAGAATCAAGTCTTTTGGCCCCTCCCCGGAATCTCAAGCCACACCTACAGCTTCCAAGAACGCGATCCCTCCAGAATGCTGCAGCGATACTGTCTCGAGCACATCTACCGCCTGTTTACCGACCCGCGCTCCGACCCGGAGGAATTCTACCGCGTCTTTCGACTGGTTCCCTGTGTGAAGTACAAAGAGAAGATGAGCCGCTACCTATTCTGCCTTGTGCGCTCAAACTCGCATGAACCTCTCGAGATTCCCGCTCTACCGTTTTACTGCATCGGTGGTGCTGGAACGCACTATCCAGAGGTCAAAGATGGGAAGCCTGTCTACCCTGAACGCATGCGTCTCCCCAGGCGTGCGCTAGGGAATGTGGTCAGTCTGTGTTCTGACGAGAATATATCGTCAATTGATAGGGGGGAACTGTTGAGACTCGCTGGGTTAGATGGGGCGTGGCTTGATTGCCGTGATGTGATCGGGTATCTCGATGAGAAGGGGATTCTGGACCGGAATGGCCCAAAGAGCACGCAGGCTAAGGAGGGTGCCGAGCAAGCATCATGGACACTGGACGTGGATGGGTTCTTCCAATGTGAGATGTCTGCTAATTTATCTATCACAATTATACTAACATGTCTTAGCTATCCTGGCCAGCATGGTTGTCCTCGGAAGATCCCCCGGTTTCAGATTCACCGACGTTGAGACGGCTTTTACGACTAACGTGCGATACGACTCGAAGTGACGATCGACTCATTAGAAGTATGAGGCAGTTAATAGATCATGGTAGTATTAAGATGGATGAAATCTCTTTTTACTGATGCACTTTACAACTCCAAGAATGGCCCATCCCGACTGGCGCACTTCTATCTCGACAGCACCGACGAATCAACCGCCCAGTCTAGCATTCATGCTCTCTCGCCGGTTAGCAATTGGCAGGCTGAGGCAGTGGAGGAACTACATAGTGCAGGCTGAAACTCGAGAGCCAGGCGTTATGACGTATGGCCATTGACGTCAACCTCTGCTCCAGTCACACCTCAAGCCACGTCTAGCTTCTAAATCAGGGCGGCGATATATCATTAGTTTATGATGAACATGAAACGGCCATATGCGGGTCGTCCCGGTCCGTCTCTCTTTAGGTGACAGATCACAAATGACCTGTTCAGGGAACCGTACACTGTCCCTACATACAGTCGGTGTAAATGCAGTAATGGACGATCTACTGCATTTCCTCGGCCAACAAGACCGAGAACTACTTTTACAATGGAAGTCAAATCTCAATTTTGTCAAACATACGAAATTCGTTTCCATTCTCATGAAAAACTATATAAAAACTATAAAAGAAAACCATGAATACGACACAACTACCACCTCCGAACCTCCACAATATCATCCCCAGAAACAAAGATCTCCTCTTTATCCAGACTTGCCTTCACAGGGCTGGGCTGCTGGAAAATCATAGTCAGTTCCTCCAGCGTCCGCTTGCTCGTCTCGACAAAGAGGAAGTAAATAACGACCACTTCGAGCGTATCCCAGCAGATAAACAGGAAGTAGTACTTCCACCGGGCGCGCGTGAATGCGATTCCCGTCACAAACGTGTTGTAGAAGGAGGCAATGTTAATGAAAAACTGTCAAGCAATCCCTGATTAGCACACTATACTCCCAAATAAAGTAAACCCCCTGAGTAGGAGTGAGGAAGCATACATTACTCATCCCCATCCCCTTCGCCCGACTCTCATACCTCAAACACTCGACGGGATACATGGCCTGATTCGGCGTCCAGCCAGCTGAATACACAAACCCAAAGACAAAAATCATCGCAATCTGCGCGCGCGCCGTCATGCCGCTTTTGGCGACGACACTGCCGTCCGGCCCATCCGTGACATTCGTGGCATTGAGCCCTGTGATGATCGCGAACAGGAAGACCATGATGAGTGTCGAGAAGAGAAGCTGAGGCCTGCGCCCGACGCGGTCTGTTATCAGGGCGCCGAATATGGCGCCGCTGAATTGGACGACGTTTTGGAGGCCCTGCAGTAGGAGTCGCGTGTTGTTTGAGGAGATTCCGGCGCCTTGCAGCATTTGCGGGTAGTAGTAGGAGACTGGGCCGTTGCCGGACCATTGGCCGAAGAATGCTGTATATAGTTTTACATATTAGTTGGATGTGATATAGTATAGAAAGTGGAGAGTGGGTGGTCATACCCATGAAGACGACGAGCATCGAGCGATATCGCACTTCGCGACTGTTGAAGAGCTCGCGATAGTCCCACCAGCGCTTATCAGAGCCGACATTGGAGATATCCTCTACCATCTCGCGATATTCCAGGCGGACCAGCGGGGAGTTCCGGTCTCCTTCTCCGTGATATTCAGCGAGGACGCGGATGGCTGCTTCGTGGCGGTTACACGATATCAGCCATCGGGGGCTCTGTACTCGTTAGACTCTATATTACTTTCCTATTTATTAGGGAAGATTTTACCTCTGGAATAGTAAAGCAGAGCAACAGCACCAATCCCGAGAAAAACATCTGCAGCCAGACTGGTATGCGCCAGCTCTGCGTCCCTTCAATAAAGCTCGTTCTCCATGGTATGAACGTCCCCGGTATCCCGCCTCCAAACCACAGTACGTTGTATAGCCCCGTCATCACGCCGCGGTAGGCTGGGTGTGCCATCTCCGAGACATAAGCAGGGCCAGCAGTTGCTGAAGTTGCGACTCCAAACCCGAGGATAAACCGCCCAGCCATAAACCCACCCAGGTTCGTGCAGGTTGCTTGTACGATTGTTCCGATTATGATCCATAATGCGCCGATAGCCATGCCCACGCGGCGGCCTAGTTCGTTAGTCTGCATACAGTATATAGAGAGGAAGTGAGTGCATGGTACCTTTGAAATCAGTAAACGGCCCCGCAAAGAACGATCCTACAATGTTTCCAATGGTGTAAATCGCATACACAATCCCCGTTGTCGGCGTTCCATCGTCGACATCGAAGCCGAAGTACTCGCGGTACTGGCGGTAGCTATTGATCGAGCCCATCAGGGAGCCATCGTATCCGTTGATGCAGGAGTTGAGGGTTGCTACGATAATGCACCAGTACAACTACTCGCGTTGGAAGTGTCAGTGACGGTTGCAGCCAGGGAGGCAGGCAGATCTCACCTTCATCATCCGCTTCGTGAGCAGCCGGGGCTTCGCCCGCAGGGTAGCTATGTGCAAGGCCGCATTGTTGACCCCGAACACGCGTTTATCTCCATCACTGGAGATGATAGTCTCGAACGACTGCATGGTGCATGGCAGTCAAATACTCTGTAACTCGATGATCCAGCGAACAGGAGGGGATGGGGGGATGTCAACCGGATATATAGGGTAAATCAGGGAAATCGGGACGAAACTACCCTGGAGGGCTACTAGGCTGCCAGGATTGCAGGGATCCCCTAAGAAGTCTAGGATGGATGCTCCTGGCCATCCTGCTGGATTTGGTTTCAGGGCCTAGTCTCAAGTGCATGCCAGACAAAGAGGTCCAGCTGTGGCTCAGACTCCAAATTTCCAACAGAGTCTCCGTCGCTAAAGGGGAAATGGCTGCGGTGCATTTTATTACCAAAAGCCACAATGCAGGGGAAGGCAAACTTGCTTCCATTGGCCTGTGCGAGAAATAAGATTCCGTCAAGCGAAGATTCTGCAGTATGATTCTAGTATCACGTAGCGAAATCCGGGGAGCCACGCGAAACATAGACCAAACGGCGAGGTGGGCTCTGTAGGAGGTGGGGAGATGTCGATGAATGCCTTCTCTGGTGAAGGAGGGAATCCTTTAACCCGTCCACTTGAGAAGGCTGTCAGAGCGCTAATGATCTTAGATTATATAGAGGCTTGGCTGGATTGGCTGATGCGGGGAATTGGTTTCATCACACTGCTCTAGCAGGCCAGTGAGTCAGTGCGCCGGCCAATTGCCCAAATAGGTCTGTCAGAGACGAAAGATGAAGCGGACCTGCATTGTGCGGTTTCGACTGAATCATCAAATGACCGTTGTGGTGGTGGCTGCACCACCGAGATATTCCGTTATCCCAAGCCCTAGTCCGGCCAACTGCTGCATGGAGAATAACTCCCTGAGATGCATAGAGTGAATTTTCACATTTCTAATAAGGCTGAAATACGTAATAGATTCTTGCAAATGCCGAATCCAACTTTTACCACCGCAGGCAAATGCAGCCCTAACTCCAACCATAGTAACTAGACCAATCATACCTCAATAACCCATAATATACATAGCACCCCTCAAGAATTCATCGCTTGACTCATGATCGCCTCCTTCTCCTCTGGACTAATATACAAACTCAGCGTGTACGGCCTCCCCTCAATCAAATCCGACTCGCCCTCCAACCCCCCAGCAAGCACCAACCTGCCCAGCCCAGCAAACGGCAGTCCAAACCACATGGGCGTCCCCCGCGCATCCGCACCCTCCCAGTAGTCCCGATGGCAGGACATACTACTCCCCACCAATAACGGGTTAAACCCATTGCAGATCGCCTCGGGGATATGCAAGACACCCTCCAGGACAAGGACATGCGTGCCCGGGTCATTGGGGCCCCTCCGAACGGGCAGATGGACGTTCCCCACCCCCGCAACCAGCTTCTCGTCATGCGGATTGAAGGTATTGCTCTTGACCAGTGTGTGCACCGGCGCATATGTGGCGAATGAGGCCTTGTCGCGCGCGTAGTGGCAGTTCCCCGACACGATCATCCAGTCGCGGCATATCGACGCGGACGGGTGCACCATGCGCGTTTTCTTGCGCCGGTCGTATTCGCCTTCTGTATCGTTGCGGTCTATGGCGTCGGCAGTTGGGCTGCTGCTATCCGCGAGATCGCGCATGAAGTCATCGTGCGTCCGCATCGTGATCGGATCTGGGAGCGGCGCCAGAACGATTAGCCTCCGGCGGGACTTTCTCCGTGCGCAATTGGGGAGGGAGGGACGGACCGACCGGGGTTGTGTGGGGTTATTGGGTTGGTATGGGTGTGGGAAACTGGGTTTAGGGTCGAGGCAGTACCGAGAAGGCGTTGTTGAGAGAGAATTGGGTTGAATTGGCCGTTTGTCTCGGCTTTGAGGCTGGTTCTCAGGATGGAGACCCCGGCAGAATACCGGGCGGTCCTTGCTTCCATCTCACCGCTTCTGTTCTGGGAAGGCCGCGGCGTGACCGTTCAGGCTGCAAGGCAAACAAGTCAAGCATTCTTAAGTCTACGAAATGAAGCATACTCAGGAATATAGGCAGGAGTAAATCAATAATTCTGCTTCGGGAATATTGGAGATAAAGCATCAACTTTCCGTACAAGGTTCGCACTGCGATCTCCCAGACCAGCCACCCACATGGCCACCATATGGTCCTGGGAACGTAGTGACCCAAAAAGGCTAGCGTAATAAAATCCAACGCTAAACCATTTTAGCTATTTTCGACAACTATGGGGAGCTGGAATCTCAACATGTATAACCACGGCACATAGGATATTATTTTGTCGAGATGACTCTCTGCTAACTCTCATAAATATAAGTATGTCCATCCTCCATAGCCGATATCATGCTTCCTCACATGACCTTAGTTGGCAGTTCTTCTGTCGACACCAAAGTTACACACAAGAATCACACTAGGTAGATGTATATTTCAAGAAATAAAATTCACTTCAATATTGCATTCCCTATTATAGGATATAATACTAAGACAGTATTTGCAGCACTACATTCACTTGGCCCTGCATTTGTGAGATTTAAGGATTAAAGTTCACAAGATATACCTAAAATTGGCCCCAGTGATGGTCTGGGCCTTGTATATGTATATGAGAAAACAGTGCTCTCTTCACCAGCCCCATTATGGGGAGATTCACTAGCAGACAAATGTAGTCAAAATTATATATGTCGCCTGGTCCTGTTGCCTTGTCATCCTTTGCTCTTCACATCCATTCCAACAAAAAACAGCATGGAAAATGGGTTCTCGCAAGAGGTCATCGAGAGAAGGTGCACGAAGAAGGAGGAGCGGATCGCCAAGCAATTCTGACTCGGGATCACTATCCAGAGACGGATGCGCACTTGGCCCAACAAGGCCGTTACCAGGAACAGGGCCTGAGAGACCGAAAGGGCCACGGGGTACGAAAAGTTCACCAAGGGGGAGAGGAGCAGCAAGAGGAAGAGGAGCAACAAGAGGAAGAGGAGCAGCAAGAGGAAGAGGAGCAGCAAGAGGAAGAGGAGCAGCAAGAGGAAGAGGAGCAGCAAGAGGAAGAGGAGCAGCAAGAGGAAGAGGAGCAACAAGAGAGAAAGGACGGCAGGGATGGAGACGATCATTAAGACTACAAAGCCAGGCAGCTCAAGGCATACAATCACAGCCTATCGCAGAAGCAGGGTCGCCAACTGCACCGTCCAGACTGGAGTCACTGCCGGCTGAGCTCCTCCTGAGCGTCATGGAACTGCTGAGACCGTCTGATCTCGTCTGTCTCAGCCTCTGCAGCCATTATATTTTCAACAGCATCGACACGCACTGGCTGAGGGGGAACAAGGACTTGAATGTCGCCGCCCTTACCCAGGTAGCAGGCGACCTTCCGGACGACTACTGCTGCCACTATTGTGCAAAGCTGCATGCTACCAAATATGTATTCCCGCCAGGATGGTTGGTTACAGGCGGCGATTGGTGCAGAGGCAGCCTGGCCAATGCATTCCGCGAAGACACATTCGAGCCGCTGGGACATCTATTCGAGGCCCATTGGGCGCCAACAAGATACAATTTCCGGCACAATCACCTCTTAATCGCCATGAAGAATTACTATGCCGGCATCAGGACCCAAGTTACATCACGGTCTCTGTGCTATACGGAGGTGCTGAACTGGAAGCACGATCGCTTGGTCACCACCCTACTCTCCGTCGACGCCTACCCCTGCATCCTGGGGGAGGGCCGCAGAACCCTAATTCTTCAAATCCAACAATGGGTTGTTTACCGTGGCAACCGGGAGTCCACCGGCGCATTGGGTCTCACAGGAGACGTTTGTCGTTTGGCAATTTGTGCTCACAAATACCTAAGTTCCAACGACGTGCGGCAGTACATGCTAAGTGCCCTGCATAGAGGAGGCTGGCGAAGGGATCATATGCCGAGTGCCCTGAGATGCTGCCCAATCTGCTGGATTGACTTCACCATTGAGCTTCGTCAGTTCGAGACGAACTCCAAGGCAATTGTCGTTACCAAATGGGTGGACCTTGGAGCTGGACTAGAGCTCAATGATCCAAGGTGGTACTTGATCACTAACCAGCAGATCAAAACCACTTTAGCTGGCCAGATAATCTATTCTCCAGGAAGGGCCCGCCGGATATTGGACGCTGCCGACCCCAGAATGGGAGAACCGGCACAGCTTAGCGCTCTGACGGCTTACAACCAGAGCTTCCTGGAGGGAGATAGATATGTGAACTATCTGTACCGGGGCACGAACGGCTACCATAGCTGGTGTGGGGAGTACTATGCACGGAACCCCGAGGATCTAATAATCCGCGTGGTTCCCTGACCAACTAAAGCTGCACTGCTATTGACATGGACGGAGACTGGGGGTGCGTTGTGGGCTTGCAACTTCGTGTATATCCTATGTAATTGATTGACCTATCTTTTTATATCAGCCCTTGTCGTGACAGATTAATACTCGAGCAGTTGTTAAATGAAACCTAGAAATATAAAGCCAACCACCATACAGCCCCCCAGCGTAGTCAAACCAGCCAGATGTATAGGTGAAACAGACTCATCGCCGTCTGACTGGTTACTGTCATTATCCGTAGACTCGGCACCAGTCGGAGCAGCCTCATCAACGCCTGGCGTTGCGGTCGAAATTTCTGTTGTCGTAGAAGAGCTGGCAGTTGTAGAAGTAGAAGAACTGCGCGTAGAGGATGAAAAAGAGATCGTTGATATCTCAAAGCCAGGGTCCATCCACTCTATCGGCAACACATCAAACCCAGTCTTGCATGAAATGGTTCCATTATCCTGGGTATACGCATGCCCGTTCTCGGCAATACCAGAAAAGTATGAATGGATACACCCTCGCTGCTCTGCATCCAGCAGCAACGTATCGCACATTTGCCGCTTAACAGGATGCCTCTGGTTGCCCTCTCCAAGAACCGGACAGCTCGAAATAACCGATCTAGCAATCGTGACCTGCGCACCAACTTCAGGACACTTGTCGATCCAGTCCTCCAGATCACCGACGTTGCCCGCATCGCCAGAAACGATGTCGACGAAGAAGGAGTCTGACGCAACAACCGTCGCACTTTCTATTGTTGTCAGACTGCCGCTGACGGTACATGGAACCATAGAGAACTCCCAGGTGAAGTTGTATCTCCCCGTATCAACAGTCGCGGTGTTGCTGCGGGCACCGATCACGATTGCTGTGTCGGAATCGAGCATTCCGTAATGGAATTTTTCGAAATTAGATGGAGTGTAGGTCTGGACATATTCGAACTCCCCCCCGCCTTCCGGGTATAAAAACCAGCTCATGGTAAAGCCATGGTAGTATGCCGCTTCGGCACCTTGGATCGCGAAGACAACGGGGAGCCACTCATCGCGGGCTTTTGCGTCGGGACGTGGATAAATGATGTCTAGTTCTAGGGTGGTGGGATACTGTATTTCCGCATGAATAAAGGGCATGCAGAAAGCGAGCCAAAGGGCTGCTAATGATATGAGAGTTGGGGCCATGGTGTTGGATTCCTACCTTAATAGCAGTTCAATACGAAAATCAGTCAAGTCCAGGAATGCGGTCTAGACCCCAGCTTTTATCATCATAGGGCACTATAAATCAGTTATCGACCAGGACATAATAGTCCAGCCTTCAGCTCACTGTCGCAACTATATCTATCTTAGGAGAGCCTCACCCCAGGGCTGCAAAGGTCGAAAGGACCATGACAGCGGATTTACCCATCCAATGAGACCGCTCGACAATTTAACTTGGAACTTGGCACATGGGCTCGAGACCTGAAACCAGACGAATGGAAAGCCTCAAACGACGGGATCAGCGTTGTTGCTGCTTCTCTAGGCACACTGTCATCCTCTGGCGTACGCTTGACAGAGCCCGGAGGCAGCCAAGACATTGCCCAGAGTCTGCTATGTCACCGTGGCCCTTGATCACTCTGGTCGGTGTGAATAGCGTCAATTGGCCGAGTCATGCATCCGAGTCGTCTTCTTTCTTGGGCCTATTATCTTTGCTAGGGACCTTTTGGTTAGCCCTGTTGGTCACCGACTCACCAGTTGCAATCGTGAAATGCTTCCACATCCAGTTCTACTTGACAAGGGTATTTGGCGCTTGGAACTTCTCTCTCGGTGCAAAGGAACTCCCCCCTCGAGACTCTTTACCCCGCTCTTGACGAGCGATACTTGTTCTAGATATATGCCCTCTACTGGCAGTTGTACCGGTCGTGGTTTATACCTGGTGAGTATTCTTCAGGGATATTGCACCCCAAAGAAACATTAAAGAGGACGGTGGGCAGAGTTCCTTCCAAGTTCTGCATTTTGACCATCGCAGCTTCCTAAGTAAATGTAACGCTTGTTATTTGGGGAGGCGCGATGGCCCTGACCCTGCAGTGTTTATTATATAGACAGTCGCACCCCCCGTATGTGTCAACTGCAATAGATCCATATCAACTGGAAGGTACAGTCCACCGCACTCGCCCGTGTCGCGGTTTCCTCATTCGATTGAACAATACGAACGCACTGACCCCGAGTGCAATCGCCGAAGCCAATCAGGAATAGTTAACTTCGCTAACTGTCATTGGGTGCTCAGGTAAAGCAAGCAGTGACATTCGTTATCCCTCAGCTATATTGGCAATGACTTCCTGACTGTCAGCAAGCTACAACAGCTCGTCAACATGGTCAACCTCCCAGAACCCTTTGCATCGGTGCCTTTTCATCGTCTTCGGTACCCTGGGCCGTCCCCGATCCACGAGTTTGCAAACCATGCACTAGACTCTTCCTCTCCCATTCAAGTTTGGGCAAAGCGAGATGATCAATCTGCCCCGCTTGTCTGCTGTGGCAATAAGTACCGCAAGCTAGAGTATATCATCCCTGACATTCTAGCCACACCAGGGGTAACAACCTTGGTCACAGAGGGTGGGCTTCAGAGCAACCATGCCGCTCAAACAGCCGTTGTCGCAGCGAAGCTCGGGCTCGAGTGTGTCTTACTGCTTAACGAGAGGTCCGGGGGTCTTTCCACCGCAGAGAGTCCCGATATCTTTCGTAGCGCTGGGAACTTCCAAGTCTACAACCTTCTTGGAGCCCAGACCCGGGTGCACTCGGGGCAATGTAACAAGGACGATGTTCTGAGTGAACTACGGTCACAGGGCAAAGTGCCTTATTGGATTCCGTCAGGCGCGAGTCTACATCCTCTAGGTGGTCTCGGCTACGCGCAGTGTGCGTTTGAAATCGCAACGCAGGAGGCTGAAATGGACCTTGGAGGGACCGGTCGGTTTGACTATATCTTCCTTCCCTGTGGAAGTGGAAGCACAATTGCAGGCCTCATTGCAGGGTTCCGGCTGCTGGAGAAGGCTTCGAAGAAAGAAAACACCTTGCCAAAAAGACAAATTATTGGCATAATGGTATCGCCGAAGACTCAGCAGGAAGAAAGGGTGCTGTCAATTGCTCGAACGGTCGGAGACAAAATCGGGCTTGACTCTGAGAGAGACCACTCTTTAAATGACGTCCGACTTGATCACCGGTTTTGCGGTCCTGGATATGGCATCTTCGATAATAATTTGCAGAGTACGCTGGGCGATGTGGCTGTCAAGGAGGGAATACTCATGGACCCGGTATATTCGGGGAAGGCAGCACGGGGTATGCTTTCGTTTCTCAGCAGTGGGGAGATGATGTCTGACGCCATGAAGAATGGATACACGGGCTTTGAAAAGGTCAATGTACTTTTCATTCACACCGGTGGTCAGACTGTCTTTTCTGTCTATGCGCCTTTGCCGGCGTCCGTTTAGGGTATCATATGCCTACAAAAAATCCATTCGCCGATTCATCGGAGGTGAAACCCAAACAATTCCACGTAGGAGTAGGGATTATTTGGAAGGCTTAATATATCTATCTGTGAATTAGGAAAAACTTCTGTTCGCAGATAAATTCTTATTCGTTTCAGTGGTATTTCATTAAACAACTTGGCACAATGCTTGATAACCCGGCGAGCTGTATTGACCTGTCATGCGTTCCCGCAGCCCCCGAAGATCCCCTCTATCGTCTGATGAGGGAATACCGCGAGGACCAAAGTGCGAGAAAGATAGACCTGGGCATAGGCGCCTACAGAGACGAGATCGGAAAGCCATGGGTTCTGCCGGTAGTCAAGAAGGTATCCCATGTTGAGGTCAACGGCCAAATCCATCGAGCTAACCTCGTTCGAAACACCACTATAGGCTCAAGATATGCTACATGAGGATCCTCAATCGAATCACGAATATTTACCCATTAGAGGTCTAGATTTCTTTCTGAGTGCTGCGCAGAATCCTATTCTCGGGGATGGCAGCCCAGCTATCAGAGAAAAGCGGGTGAGTATTGCTACACTATGTTGGTATCATTCCTAAACAACACAGATCTGTTCTTTTCAAACCATATCAGGGACTGGTGCGGTCTACCTCGGAGCGAGCTTTCTCGCGCGCCATCACTCCGGATTAGAGAAACCAGTTGCTTTGATATCGAACCCAACATGGCCAAACCACTATCAGATCCTCTCCCAGTGCGGATTCAAAGTCGAGACCTACCCCTACTACTGCCCGACGTCAAAAGGCCTCGACATCACCGCAATGCTAGATACTCTAAAGAACGCCCCACGCGCCTCGATCGTCATCCTCCAAACCTGCGCCCACAACCCCACAGGTATAGACCCAACTCAAGAAGAATGGAAACAAATCGCCTCCGTGATCCGGCACCGCGGCCACTTCCCCTTCTTCGACTGCGCCTACCAGGGCTTCGCATCCGGGGATCTCACGCGCGCCGCATGGGCCTGTCGCTATTTCGTGGAGCAGGGGCTGGAATGCTGCATTGCGCAGTCCTTTGCCAAGAATCTCGGGCTTTACGGGGAACGAGTCGGGGCTTTTCATATTATAGTTGCCCCTGGGAAAGATGCATCGGCGATTTGTAATCGCGTTGCTACTCAGCTTGCTATCCTGCAACGGGCCCAGATCTCCAACCCGCCTGCGTACGGGGCGCGTATTGCGAGTCTTGTTTTAAATGATGAAGAGCTCTTTTCTCAGTGGCAGGGTGAACTGCGTGTTATGAGTTCGCGCTTATCGGGGATTCGAGAGACCGTTAGCGCGCAGTTGCAGGCGAGGGGGACGCCCGGTTCATGGGACTTTTTGCCGACTCAGATCGGAATGTTCAGCTATACTGGGCTGTCTCGGCCTCAGATCCTGCATTTGAAGGATAAATGGCATATATACATGGTAAGTCTCTTCTGGTCGGAATACGGTATGTGGGCTTTTGTTTCTAACGCCGAATGGCTTTTGCTTCTCAGACCGAAAACGGACGGGTCTCGGTGGCGGGACTGAATCCGCAAAACATTGATTATTTTATTGATGCTGTTGATGATGCCGTGCGGACTTGCAATTAGAATTATTTTGGACGGTTCTCATGAGTTTGCTTTCCTCCAACGGTTGAATAGCGGAAACTCTTGAGGCTGGTCGATGGAAGTGATCTTGCAACTTTATATAACATGTAAACCAGTCTGAAAATATACCAATCAACTGCTTCGAAAAATGAGAAATAATTCGCATGAAAACAAAGACCGTAATCAACAAACACGGTGACTCCTTGCCCGATGCTTGGTCAATGCTGGTCCCCGGGACGTTCGGCAGCCCTACATTGAGTGACTCATTGTGTCACCGCATCAGCACCCACGACCGTCACTTGTAATTGACCAAATTGTTACTCCTTAATTAATGAAATTCAGGGAGACTGTTAAAATGTATTACCCCAGTGCAAATTTTTAATATAGAAAGATGATTGTCGGGGTCCAAGCACATGCCGAGAGACCCGATTTAGTCGGCGATTGCTTCTATTCCATTATTCACCAAAACAACCGTCACATTGGGTTCGGCCTATGACATCGTTAATTGGAAAAAATATATCGGATGTCGGCCGAGATCCAGAAGTATGTTTGGTTTTTAACCCATGGTCTCCCTGCCGTTGTTAGAACAGTTCATTCGCCACTACCGCTGCTTTTCCACCTCGGTGGCGCTCGAGAATTCTATATAAAATCTTCGCGTTGGCTTTCAGTTCAGCTACATTTACACAAAATGTTCGATTCGTCAGGAACACAGGCGGCTTTTGACAAGCCAGCTACACGTCAGCCATGCTCTAGGCAACAGGGCGCAGAGGACGCCAAACTTTCCCAATGGCGATACATTGTGCAGAACTTTACACCAGCGTATGAATCCCAATCCAAACCATTGAGACATGTACTAACCGTCCACCAGCTGGTTCTCTGTAAACATGGGAACAGGGATCGTCTCGATTCTCCTCAACACCCTGCCCTACAACGGAACATGGCTTTACTGGCTATCGATCATAATATTTGCCCTCAACGTGCTCCTCTTCGGCATCTTTCTCTCAATAACTGCCATCCGTTATATCCTCTATCCTGATATCTTCCCTGTGATGGTGGCCCACCCGGCCCAGTCTCTCTTCCTCGGAACGCTGCCCATGGGCTTCGCTACGATCGTGAACATGTTCGTGTTCGTCTGTGTCCCGGCCTGGGGTGAATGGGCGGCCTACTTCGCCTGGGCCATGTGGATCGCAGATGCTATTGTGTCAGTCCTGACGTGCTTCGGGATCCCATTTATCATGTCAGTATACTCTGTCCTAACCCCCGAGTGAGGCCCAAGACTAACATCTGCAACCAGGATGACACGAAAGTCCGAAGCAGATCTTTCAGCAATGGGAGCCGCCTGGCTGCTGCCGATTGTAGCATGCGTCGTCGCCGCAGCTTCAGGAGGCATAGTCGCCGAGGTCCTGCCTGATCCGCAGTATGCCCTGGCTACCATCCTCGCCAGTTATATCCTCTGGGGTGTAGGGGTTCCGCTCGCTCTCATGGTGATTGTCATCTACCTCCACCGCCTGATGCTGCACAAGCTGCCCCCGAAGGCCATTATCGTTAGCACATTCCTGCCTGTCGGGCCTCTTGGACAAGGAGGATACGGGTGAGTTCTGGCTCTTACCTTCCAAAACCTATACAGCCCATAGCCTAACTAATGAATAATCTAGAATCCAAAAACTAGGAAACGTCGCCCGCGAAATCCTTCCAAAGACGCACACCCTACACCCTGGAACTGGGGAGACACTAGACGACATGGGCTTCCTGATCGGGCTGCTGCTCTGGGCCTTTGGCTCACTCTGGCTCTTCTTCGCCGTCAGTTCGATTCTCCGGGTCCGGAAGTTCCCATTTAATCTCGGCTGGTGGGCGTTTACTTTCCCGCTGGGGGTATTCACGACATGCACGACGCAGCTTGGGCGGGATTTGCCCTCGAGGTTCTTTGCTGTTTTGGGGACGGTATGGCTCTTTTAAACCACTATCTGATTTATTTACTAATAGAGTTATACAGGTTTTCTCTGTGTGCGTGGTCTTGCTGTGGATTGTGGTTTCGGGGCTCACCGTTCATGGCATTTATAACCAGACTCTGTTCGTGGCGCCTTGTCTGAAAGATCTACGAGAGAAGCGAGAGCGGAATCTTGAGGCTGGGAGGTGATAGTTCTGGTGAAGTTGAAGTATTGAAAAGCTGTCTTTGTTATATTTTCTAAAGCCATATATTTAATTCTCCGAAAGTCCATTCTAATAGCCTCGTCTGTACATATCGGTAGATTAACAAGCCTATGCACCGCAGTATTGCCTACCATGACGTAGTCTTCTAAGTTCATGCGATTCATGCATCTCCCTGTCCGAAGTAGGAAGGTTGTGCACATTGATATAAACAGGTGGTTAAACCTCGGTAGAGCGCCATCTGGAGAAGGCAGGAATAAGCGCCATGAACAGGGTACGGGTCGATGTTCCCCAAATTCCCCGCATCAAAATCCATGTCTTCTGCAGAGAGCGAGATTTCCCGCGTATGATGATCGACAAACACCCGATGTGGGGGTGGAGTCAGTCAGTCAGTCAGTCCCCCACAGATGAGGTATTGGATGACCGCATGAATAGAAGCCCAATTCAGTAACTGTAGCCTACGATGGGTTAGATTATTTAGTATTAAATAGGTCCGAGTGGCCGGGGAACTACCAGTTACCTAGGTACCCTTCTATACAGATACAGATATACACAAGATGCAGTTCCTCCTTCACTGTCTATTCACCATCGGCCTACTGGCCACAGTCCAGACATACCCAGTCAACTTCAACCCCAGGAATCAGATGCCACGCACCGTAGTAACAACAGACATGGAACAAGACGACCTTGCCTCCCTAATCCGCTACCTCCTCTACACCAACGAACTCGACACCCAGGGCCTAATCTACTCATCCAGCCGGTACCACTGGGCTGGCGACGGCAACGGCACAAAGTTCTACCTCCCAGACCGCGAGTACACAAGCCCACAATGGACCTGGCGCTGGACCGGCACGCGGTATATCCAGGATATAGTCCTCAAAGCATATGCAGAGGTATATCCGAACCTGCGGAACCATGACCCATTCTACCCAAGCCCGGAGGAGTTGTTGGATAGTGTAAAGATCGGGAATATTGACTTTGAGGGCGAGATGGAGCGGGATACGCAGGGGTCGGATTTTATTCGGGAGTTGTTGCTGGATACGAAGGACTCTAGGCCGCTGTATCTCCAGGCCTGGGGCGGGACGAGCACGATTGCGCGCGCGCTGAAGTCTATCGAAGAGGAGTACTCACCGTCCTCTCAATGGGCTAATATCAAGGCCACCGTCTCTACGAAGGCAGTTATCCTCGCGAGCGGGTTCCAGGACGAGACGTACGAGAAGTACATTGCGCCCCAGTGGCCGGACATCCGCGTCGAGCAATTTGTCGCTGCGTATGCGACCTGGGGGTATAACTGCGAGCGCGGGGATGGCAATGTCCGCGGTCTACCAGACGACCATGTCTACTTCACAGGGAACTGGACGAAGACGAATATCCAGACGGGGCCATATGGGAAGCTGTACCGCTCCTGGCTCGACGGGCAGTCCATGCCCGGAGACCAGATGGACTTATTCGGTGATCTGGAGAAGCTAGAAGCGAACCCTAACCAATTCTGTGACCCGCTAGGCCCGTATGACTTCCTATCCGAGGGCGATAATGTGGTATTCAACCCGCTGTTGAAGACTGGGATCCAGGACCCGGCGAATCCGGCCTTGGGTGGCTGGGGTGGGCGGTCGAAGCAGAACAGCAGCTCGCCGAATCTGTGGCAGCTGGTCGAGAATGAGAAGAACCAGACTGGGGCTGAAGATGCAAGTTATACGACAGATCGCTGGATGGCAGCTGTGCAGAATGACTTTGCGGCGAGGATGCAGTGGACCCTTACGCCGGATTATGAACTTGCAAACCATCCGCCAGAGGTGAAGATTGCCAATGGGACTACGGTTAAGGCGAGAGCAGGATCGACTGTTACTCTGGCAGGGGTTGTAAGTGATCCGGATAATGGCACTGTCACTACATCCTGGTGGCAGTATCTCGACGAGGGCTCGTACCCAGGGAAGGTGACTGTGACTGAGTCTGGTAACAACGCAAATGTGGCTGTTCCTGCAGACGCGAAGACCGGGCAAACTATCTCAATTATTCTTCAAGGGACTGATGATGGGCATTTCCCTCTGACTCGCTATGGCCGTGTTTTTATCCAAGTTGCATAGTTCTTTATACTCAAGTATCATTACAGAAACAAGCATAATATCGCCGTTTTAACGCATATTAAACTGAATGAAATGATGCATATTTTTGGCTCATACGCCATGTAAACACGATATAGAATAGAACGCCATCGCTAGAAGATACAGACTTGAAATCATATCATATTTAGATCCGGAACCGCTGTGAAGAACGACGCATTGAAGCAGGCGCGATCAAAGAAATTCGACGGTAGATCGGTCACCATCAGATCCTGTCCATCCAACGCAGAGCTTGGCCGCGTCGGATCTGATGGCAGCGACTCAGTCGGGACGAGTTGATTAAGATGTGCGCAGTTCCACTGGCACCGTTCAAGCGAAGCAGACATTAGCTCTGCTGCAGACGATCTGAGACTTTGGTACGTTGACTCGGCCAGTTCCCATGTCCGCCGGGCACTCTTAAGACAGCCAAGGATAAGGTTGACACGGTTGCAATGGTGGTCGAAGCATTCGTCTGAGTGCAGTGTGGATGTGGCGAGCTGGATCAAGCCGCATAGTGAAAGAGAGGGGATGATAAAGGGACTGTGCTTGAGGATATTGGGGCATACGGAGATTGAGTCGGACACCTGCCGCGAAGCTTCAGCAGCTTTGATACTATGCACAAGGCGAGTGGATGTCGATGAGAGCTGCAAATGACACGACGCTCCTGGCCAGAATTGGCTTTTTTCCGGCTGTGCCAGCACTGGCTGCAAGTCGCTACGAGGCAGGTGAAGCAGCATGGCAGCATAGCCTGTTGTCAGATGAGCCTGGAACATCATCTCATCCACGTTTCCATACGCATCGACAATGTCCAGCTTCTTCGCCGGGAGGTGGTTGGTCCAGCTCACCAGGGCATTCTCAGCAGCTTGGACCTGGTCGCGATGGCACTCGGGGACACGATTTAACACGATAACTCTGGATAGAATCATCGTGGCCTCAATCCGGTAGCTAAACGAAGAGAAGATGGGATCCTCAGCTGCGAGGATGCGTCGTCGAAAATCGAGCATCATGCTCGGCCTGGGGATATCCCTGCCCCCGTTGTAAATTGATTCTTCACATGGGAGAGCCACTTCCGGAGGAAGAGCGCTGCAGCGGAAGGCGAACGAGTTCAGAGATATGGCCATGTATATTTCGGTGATTACCAGTTCCCACCACGTTCGCCGCATGCTCTCAGCTTCTATCGAGCACACTGCATGAGAAGACGACGCGAACCCAGCCCTGTTCATTCCCAGTTCCAGGGCCAGGTCAATGCTCTGGGTCAAGGCAGCCTGGGCTTCATCTGACTCCCTTCGGGCATTCAGAACAATGGCATATATTAGCCACGCCTGCACTGTAGCGGGAGAATGCTCGGTATGGGCCCCCAGCTGCTCGACGACCCTCTTCTTATACTCGGTCGCACGACCGGTCGCAGTATAATGCGAACCAACGAAATGCACTACTGTCTGGAGGTAGAGCGGATAATTGTGATCGCTGTACAACCCACTGGGGACAAGAATTGGGTGAGCAGCATGGAAGTTCTCGTAGTACAGTCGCCGCAGGCGGTCGTCATTTTCAACGCTTGATTTGTTTGAGAACGCGCCGGAGTTGTAGTCATTAGCAGGGAGCATCCCCAGCCACGAAGTTTCATCCCCAGCGGCATCCGGCAGGTCAGCACTGGCCACCTGTCGCGAGAACGAAGTATTTGTCGGAGTCGGCGCCTGCGGATTAGCCTGGATGGACAGATCGGGGGTGGCGCTGTGGAAGACAGGCTGCATTGCTGGCAGGCTCTGCTGATACGGACTTGGTGTTGAAGGGGCGCCTGGCTCCTGGATGCGACGAGACTTGCGACGACCGCCCCGACGAGAAGCGAGGTATTGGCAGAGAAGGCCGTTTTGCAGACAGCGCGAGCACGAAGGGCGCTTTGCATCGCACTTGAGATGCTGCTTCCTGCAGTCGGTGCAGGCCACGGGGGTCAGACCGCTTTCCTTGGTCGGTCGCACGGGCATTGCACGTTCAGGCCATAGGGCGATCCAGATGTGAGTTGGGAGAATCAGCTGCAGCTACGAAGGCTGGAATGAGTGTGAAATATGGATGAGTGAAGGACTCAGTCTCAGTTCGTCGATGCAGTCAGTGAACGAAGCGAGTCCGCCCGGCTCCACCAATCAAGTCGCCACATCGGCCTGCTCTGTCTACGATACACTACAGCATATATACACATACATAGATGGATTCAGAGGTAGAAGGAGAATGAATATGAGATCTGTCCCTTATCATCATAAATCCAGCAACCTTTGTTATCTGCTTTATCTTCACCGACATTCCCCTGACTGCCGTCTCGAAGCGCCTGACATCACACAATTGGGTCGCCGACTGATCATTCGCCGATTGACGGGAGCCCGAGATTGTGCCACAACAAAAGACCCATAAAAGAGATACACTGCCCTGGCAAGAACACATTGCAAGTTCAATCCAAGTCACACTCACATCCTTATCGCAGCATCGACAATGTCCATCCTCTCACGTCCCACAGTCCCGGTGACCGACAAACTCGGCCACCGCCAAGAACACCCCCCCAAGAAATACTCCCTAGACGACCTCGTCCGCGATGTCAAGGCTTATCTCGGCGATTCAAACGGCATTGCCTCCTCGGATGTCGACTCAAACTACCTGATCTCGCTTGTGAAGAAGTACGAAGCGAGCGACGGCGGCTGGACACAATTCTACCACAACGACCTGCAGAAGAACTACACGCGCAATGCGATCGAGAACATCAACCACAAAGCCAATATTGTAAGTAACAGGTTCGCTTCCGAAAGTACTCCCATAAATTCTAACCAAGTTTACTTTACAGCTCCTCCTCGTATGGAACCCGCAAAAGGGCTCGCCCATCCACGACCACGCCAACGCCCACTGCATCATGAAAGTTCTAGCAGGCAACTTGACAGAAACAGTTTATACTGCTCCAGAGACGGACGCCGGCAGTGCTGCCCCTCTGCAAATCAAGTCCGAGACAACACACTCTCCGAATGATGTGACCTACATCGCTGACGATATCGGGCTTCACCGGGTCTATAACCCACACCCTACCAAGGTGGCTGTTTCGCTACACTGTATGTTTCCCTTTCTTGCCAACAAGACACTGCAAAATTGCTAACTTTGAAAAGTGTATACTCCACCCAACGCAGCCGACTATGGGTATCACATCTTCGACGAGGCCACAGGGAAGTCCAGCTATGTGCCACAGGCGCGGGCTGTCCTACGGCCGAACGAGGCGTCAGAATGATCGCTTTTCAGTTCTTCTCTAACCAATTTCTAATGACTGCATGACCCATTCTCTTCAGCTTGGCGGTATTCTTGGCGTTTGTTTTCTAGAAATAGCCTCCTGGCGGGGTTATACGCTATGCATCTAATATTTTACCAATACAACAAATTATGAAACTACCTCATCCTGAATACGTTATGTAGTTCGATTCCCATGAGCCTAGGTTTACCATACTAATTACAGATATACAAGTACCGATTGGCATTCATCTTTATTACTTTATATGCCAACTATCGAACAGGTTTATGGCGATAGCATAAAATGCTTTAATAATATGCAAAACTTTCAGAAGGTTCCAGTCATCCATACGTTTATAATAAATATAAATATATATCCATTGCCTTCCAACACATACCCCTGCGTAGTCCCAACTCTAAATACCTGAGAATCGTAAACGCAGCTCCAAATGTACTTTAAACCATGCCTCAAAACACATAGCCCACATACTTCTTCGCTCTCTGCATCCATTTCTTCCGATTTCCATGGCCGTCCCGCTCCTCAACTCCTTCTTCCCTCCCCTGCCAATCAACACCATCATCAACCAAATCATACCGATCCGTAACCAAATCCATCTGTCCCAGCCGCACAATCTTCGTATTCTTATACAGCTTCCAACCCAGCAGCATAGCAAACAGGATCGGAATCTGGACATAGAACGACAGGAAATCCACAGCCTTGAACACGGGGCTGAAGCACGTCCAGCCCTGCACTAGGATGAGGACAATGTTCAGTATGATCGTGAGAATCGGGCCGTATGGGTATGTCCAGTTTTTGAAGGGGAGTAGGTGTTCGAGGTTTTGCTTGCGGACTGCTGCGCGGAAACGGAGCGAGGTGATGCCGATTATTGCCCAGGAGACTTGGTTGGATACGCCAACGATGCTGTTATAACAGAGATATGTTAGCATGCATTCGCTTTAGAGAAATGGCACAGTAGGTGTAAAAGGTGGATAAAAATCATGCTGTTTACTTCTGTAACCAAACCCACAACTGACCAGCCCCGATATAACTCGCCCCAAAGCATAGCCCACTGATAACAGATGTCCCCAGCACCGCAAGCCAGGGTATCTGAAACCGGTTCAGTCTTGCAAAGACCCGAGGGGCATGTCCCTCCAGGGCCAGCGTATACAGCAGTCTCGAACCAACGAACAACGCGTGGTTAGCGGCGGAGAGTGCACTCGTGAAAATCACAGCATTCATGAAGCTCCCCGCAACGCTGCTCCCGACTTTGTCGAAGACCACGGTGAACGGACTGGTCCTTGACGTCTTTTCGTCTAGGTTGGGGTAGTTGTAGGGCACGTCGAATCCGACGATGATGATCGACAAGACGTAGAAAAGCAGGATGCGCCAGAAGACGTTTTTGACGACGCGGGGGATCACTTTTGCAGCGTCTTTGGTTTCGCCGGCTGTGACGGCGATGGATTCGGTTCCACCGCTGAGAAGTGTCAATGGAGGATCAAATAGGATAAGGAGGTATCATTACTATGCAAATGAAGCGGTCACAAAGACTGAGGCGAAACCACCGATGCCACCGACAAACGGGGCCTCGCCGAGGTGCCAGTATTTGTCTCCTATGTATTTGTGCTCAGTGTTGGCGCCGCAGTTGACGGCAATTCCCACCAAAATGAAAGCCTGCATTGAAGTTAGATGGATTCACAACAAAACGAGTATGGTAACTCACAAAAATCGCAACGATCTTCAGCAGGCTCAACCAGTATTGAATCTGTTCGAGACCATGAGAACTTGAACTCGGAGTAAAGAGCAAGTGCCGGACGTACCTCGCCATACACACGGACGGAGAACAGATTGAAGCCGATTAGAAGGAGAAGAAAAATAAGGCTGATCGCCCAGCCTGGACAATTGTCCGTCCAGAACTCCATCAAGAGCTGCAAGGCCAGCGTATCTGAGGCCGTCGTCACTGCATCATTGAACCAGTAGTTCCAGGTAAGCGCAAACGCAAGAGCATCATCTACAGATCGCCTAAGAACATGTCAGAGTTGGCTTAATTGCCACACCATGAGCCAGACTAACGTACCCTGCATACGAACAAAACGATCCAGAGACCGGGATAAACGCCGACATCTCGCCCAAGCAAAGCATGGTGACGAATATAATGCCGCCACAAATCACATACGATAGCAACATCGATGCAGGGCCACCGGTAGCCAGACTCTTGCCGGTACCCAGGAACAGACCCGTGCCGATTGTGCCTCCAATGGCAATCATGGAGACTTGCCGCGCAGACAGCCTTCGGGCGAGTTTGTTGGTTTGTATTGGCGCCACCTCGCCTTTTGCATTGTCGATGGTTGGATTAGGGGGCTGGATGGACTCTTTCTCGCCCACCTGGGGCTGTTCCTCGATGTCGTTGCCCATGGCTGGTGCACTGTTTGTATAAAGGCGTGATAATTGTTGACGCCCAGTTAAAACCTGGGCCCGAGTTGGAGTCGAATGAGACCAACTGATAAACAAAAACAAGAATATGGCAGTGCAGAGTCTGGCTGATATCAACGTAGGGCTTCCGCTTTTATGCCATGGAGTACAGTATATCATAATCCGAGTACTTAGGGCTCACTGTTAGAATCCGGGGAAGCGGGGTTCGCCGACTATCATGTACTCCAACATTGCCATCTCACCATTAGACTCTAGTAGTGGCCTACCCCAGTCTTCAGTATATCTGATGCGTGGGCTAGCTAGCTTGTCTCCATCGGCGTTTGGGAAGCATACACAGTGCCCATCATTCGGCGATTGAGGGTCAAATCAGAGAAAGTGGAACAACATCGTGGTGTCCTTGCAGGGCGCGAGTTACTCCAACTTTGGGGGGTTATATGCGTTATAAGAAACTCCTTTTTCCCGGAAAGGCGGAAATAAACACAATATCTTGATCCCAACACCCAATTGGTAATTTGGCTCTACTCGCAATGACTGTCGCCCACAAAGAACCCGAATTGGGCTTCGCGACGCGAGCAATCCACGTCGGTAGCCAGCCAGATCCTGCCACTGGCGCTGTGATTCCATCGGTATGGGAATGGTTTCTATCGAGCCCGCACGCATAGATTGGCTAACTCTCCAGCTTTCCCTCGCGACTACCTACGCCCAAGCCAGCGTTGGAAACCCAGTCGGAGAGTATGAGTATACGCGAAGTGCAAATCCCAACCGGTAAGCTTGCCTGCTTCGTCGAAGGTTATCAATATCTAAACTAAAGTTCATACCAGCGACGACTTCCAATCCGCCATCGCAGCTGTTGAAAATGCCAAATACGCGCTCGCCTTCTCATCAGGATCCACGACTACTGCCGTGATCCTGCAGTCGTTGCCCATCGGCTCCCATGTCATCTCCGTCTCGGACGTCTACGGAGGCACGCACCGCTACTTCACCAAAGTCGCCAACACCCACGGTGTAGATGTCTCCTTTACGACCACAATCGAGCAGGATCTAGAAAGACTGATACAGCGGGACCGCACAAAGCTGGTGTGGGTTGAAACTCCGTCTAACCCGACCCTTGGTCTAGTTGATATCGAAAACGTCGCGGCGATTGCGCGCAAGTACGGGCTGCTCTTGGTGGTCGATAATACATTCCTCAGTCCTTTTATCCAGAACCCGCTGCAGCATGGGGCTGATATTGTGGTTCACTCCGTAACCAAGTATATCAATGGGCACTCGGTAAGCACCGCATTCCCTCACGCCGGGCCGGTATCATATACTAAAACCCTAGTATAGGATGTCATGATGGGCGTCGCAGCCTTTAACTCAGACGAGCTCAAAGACCGCTTAACATTTCTGCAAAACGCAATCGGTGGCGTCCCGTCCCCGTTTGACTGCTGGCTCGCTCAGCGGGGTCTGAAGACATTGCATTTGCGCGTCCGGGAGTCATCGCACAACGCAAAGATAATCGCGCAGGCACTCAGCGCATCCGACTACGTGATTTCAGTCCGATACCCGGGCCTAAAGACACACCCGCAACACGCGATCACGGTCAAGCAACATCGGAACGCGATGGGCGGGGGGATGGTGAGTTTCCGGATTCGCGGTGGACAGAAAGCAGCCCATCTATTCTGCAAGTATACCCGATTTTTCACCCTCGCGGAAAGCCTAGGTGGGGTTGAATCTCTCTGTGAGGTTCCAGCTAGTATGACCCATGCGGGAATTCCTCGTGAGGAGCGGGAGGTCTCGGGCGTTTTTGATGATCTGGTTCGGCTTAGCTGTGGGATTGAGGATGCGGAGGATCTGAAACGCGATGTGCTTCAGGCTGCGGAGAGGGCGGCGTTGGCGGTTCAAAATGGCGGGGCTTAGCTGCAGCCAAAGGATAGATAGACAAATCAAAGAAGCCCAGATGACTTTTGGGTGAAAGATGCGGTCAATAATGCCATTCCCGGCCCGAGCTGATATCACGGAGCAAGGGGCTGTCAATCCGACGCAAACCGAGCTGTGTCTCAATCGCCGACTCATTCGATGCCCTATCAATCACTGGACCTCATTGTTCTTATCTCACTTGGTAATGGTTTAATATTCAACTTCACCTGAGCTATGACCGAACCCATGAAGAATCATCATCACGCGATCCCAAGGCTAATGTGATGCTTCTTCATCATCACGCTCAAACCGTAGGGCCCAAATATCCGTTCATCAGGGTCTCGCCATACATGTTCGAGCAGCGACGCGGCCTGGTAACAGTGGCCCATCTGGAAGCGGGACTCATGTAGTCCGCAGCGTATACTGGCCCGCTGCTCCTCGCGAGTCATGCAGGATCCCGCAATGACCGCCGGCCACAGGAGCAGTGTCTCGAAAGGGGAGTTTATTATATTGCTGGCATGAAGCATTATCGCATCGAGGTGCCCTTGGATAGTGTGCTTGGATGTTTTATCTACATCATCCTGCTGTCCCAAGGGGTGCATAGCAGTTTCGAGATATATCGAAACGGAGTGCCTGTAAACATTGAGGAAGGATTTGGCTTCGGTTAGCCAGCCGGGATCGGGGTGCGGTAGTTCCATCGCGGGTGGTGTCCAATTCTTGATTCGATCATCGAGGGAATGGTACATTTTCCAACTGTCACCAGATGGAGAGGACCGTAGCTCAGTTAATCTTCGGGAGGAAAGTTTCGCAATGGATGGTAAGAGTTCAAACAGCTCGTGGCTGCCGCCGAATACCGCTCCGAATGATTCGAACTGGTGTCCTAAGTCACCAAGGTTGTTAAGAAATGAATCAAGTGGCAGTTTCCTATCTTCGATGGCGTCTAAGGGCGTGATTGTGTTGACCAGTACCAAGTAGCTGTATACCTCGACGGCAAAACTATATAGCCGTCGACGATCATCATGGGCCTTTAGTTGGGGAATGCTTTCCATCAGGGTTATCATGAGAGGGCGGCCAGCACGCAGGTGGAAAAACATTGCACCCTGTACGTTGTTTGATAACGTCTGATACATGTTAGTATCGGATTTCGTTGCAAGGCTCGATTAGGTCACCGACCTCAAAGAAAGCGAGTATCAATAGTGTTATTAGAATCTTGAGTGTCTTGGACATCTCCAGGGTCGTTCCAAACATTGACTGACGCAGGGCACTAATTGCTGCCCCATAATGGCACTCTGTCGCCCTTTGGATCTCTCGTGATGGGTTCTGGTAGCTCAAGTGCGTCCCACTCAATGCTAATAGAGAATGCATTACAAGATCATCGTTGAGCGCCAAGGGGACAAGAAAAGTCAAGAAAGGACTATATCTTGCAGGCAAAGTTGACAGCATCGGGCCCGTGCTAGACAGATAGTGCGCGAGCAGGGTATCAGAAACAGAAGTCAGCATTGTCGCTCTAATTGGCGACAAGAAGGTCTGCATTGAACAAGACCAGGTGATTGATGGATCAGGCAGGCTTCCAGGGCTCCCATCAAGGTGTGCTAGATCAGGCATTGCAATTCGCCAAGAAAGAGGCTGCTCTGAAAAGCTGCTACTCGAAGGAACTGCTGCCGGGTCCTTTCGGCACAGGACACGAGATTTACCTACTGGAGGCCAGTTACAAGTCAAGTGGTTGCGAGTACATCCAGTACACCGCGGTTTCGTCTGGTCACACTTCTTCTTGCGGCGCCGGCATGTTAGGCAGCCGGCAGTGGAGCGAAACCGATGGGGCCGTGGGGTAAAATCCGCAGGCGATTCCATGGAGTCCGCGGGTCGCGTTCATGAGATCATTTGATAAAGGAATTCAGGGAGTGACAGGGAGGAGAGAAGAAATGCGGAGAGAGGAGAGAGGAGAGAGAGAGGAATGCTTATCGGCGTTATCTTATCTTCTGCCGCGCTTATCGCCCATTGCCTAAAAGGGTAATGCACTGCTCGTCATCTCACCACGGTATATAACGGACCTGGTGGCCTTCTTTCCTCATTATTCAAAGATTCGTTGCTTTTATTTCAGCTCAAATTATTATCTGTTATTTCCAAAACATGTCTTCCATCACTCCGAAACAGGTCGACGTCCTGGTTGTTGGTGCCGGCCTCAGCGGACTTAGAGCTGCCCTAAAGGTCCAGGCTGCTGGATATTCCTGTGCAGTTGTCGAAGCGATCGATCGTGTCGGTGGGAAGGCACTAAGCGTTCCATCCAACCCCGGTAGCCCCGGTGTCAACGATATCGGCGCGGCCTGGATCAACGACACCACACAGAAGGAGATGTACCAGCTGCTAAAGAAGTATGGGTTGCATGGAGAGGTCCAGCGCGCAGAGGGCATGAGTGTGATGCAGCTTCCAGATACATCTATTCTGCACCCTCATGGTGAACTTCCAGTAATATCGTCCGATACCTGATCGTATTTTAGAAGCTAATTCACGGGTATAGTTTCCCGACGAAGACCAGGTGAAAGTCGCGTCTGCCCTCGAGCATATCAGAGGTCTCGTATCCGATATCAACCTGAACAACCCTACTTCGACCAGTCTGGGCAAAGACTTGGACAGAGTGACCGTCAGGGAATACTGCGGCAAACACTTCTCCGACGTGGTGACTGGCTTGGTGGAGTCTATTGTGCAGTCACTCCTCGGTCTTGAAGGAGATGAGATTAGCATGCTTTCCTTTGTCTTCGGCTGCAAATCTGGTACGGGGATTGACCCTTTAATCTCGGACGAGGTCGACGGGGCACAGTATCTTAGAGTCCGCGAAGGTAGGATATCCCAATAGCGAATGAGGCATCCGCTAATCCACATCCAACCAGGTACCCAATCCTTCTCCCAAAACATGGCTAAGGAGCTTGAACCTGAATCACTCTACCTGTCGACGCCAATTACTGGGATTGAACAGGCCTTTGACCCGGGTCTCTGTACAGTGAAATCATCAGACCAAAGAACGTTCCAGGCAAAGCGAGTCATAGTCTCGGTTCCGAGTACGCTTTACAAGAAAATAGACTTCAACCCTGAACTGCCCGAGGCAAAAGCCCGTCTTGCCAAGGAAACTACCATGGGCTACTACAGCAAGATGATCTATGTGTTCGAGCAGCCATGGTGGCGCACTGCCGAACTATCGGGGACTATCCAGTCCCAGGTTGGCCCCATCCTGTTTTCACGAGACACCAGCGTCCCCAGTGATGGACAGTGGTCAATCACCTGCTTTATTGTTGCAGAGACAGGACGTCAATGGTCGCAATTGTCCGAGAAGGAAAGGAAGAATGCAACTTGGAAACAATTCCGAGAGGCCTTTGAGACAGCTTGCGCTGAAGCAAATGTCTCTGTTCCACCGCCCATCAATGTCATCGAGATGGAGTGGTCGAAGGAGGAATTCTTCGGCGGTGCTCCTTGTCCTGCACCGCGGCCAGGTCTTCTCACGGAAATTGGTGCAGCATCACGAAGCGCGCCATTTGGCAATGTCCATTTTGTAGGTACGGAGACGTCCACTCAATGGAATGGGTACATGGAGGGAGCAGTTCTGTCTGGGGACCGTGGTGCTCAAGAGGTTATCGAGGCTCTTGGAAAGTAATGGACCCTGGTTCTAATACCGCATCGGTATCCAACCTTATGTCAGGTTTTTATTGTTTACATGCCTGCATTGTGGATATTACGATATTTATCACGATGCTTTGGAGGGCTGAATCATAAAATGGGAGTATCACGCTGTATGGTAATCAAGTCCAATATGTCCAAGTTATGAACCTTGCCCTCACCTAACACTCGCGGGATGCATGAGTAATTATACCGCAATTAGTTTCACAGTGTTCACTAATCACTATATCTTTTGGTCCCAGCCGTGTGGGCCCGTATCCATTTGTCTGCAAAGATTGGATCCCGCTCGGGCAGAGTCTTGGACAGCGGCATCACAGTTCCACCGCTGCTCTTTGTAATCCAAACATATTTCAGTAAAACTCTCCGCGACTAACATGAGATTTGTCATCGTCATGATATAGTTAACTAACTAATTTACGTAGTTACGTAGTTCGTTGCTAGAGTTCCCACAAAACCATCCCCTTCCCCTCCAACGTCGTCTACGCCCTTTACCAACAACCCTGACCTGGTCCATCCTCTCAAAATGTCTACCCAAAAAGCCGTCGTCATCGCATCGGAGAAGCAGGGCGGTCTTGTCACCGACAGACCTATCCCCGCCCTCCGAGATGACTACATCTTGGTCAAAACCGTCAGTGTGGCTCTGAACCCCACCGACTGGAAGCACATCGCCTTCCTCGCACCCGTCGGCGTACTCGTCGGCTGCGATTACGCCGGCGTTGTCGAGGAAGTCGGCAAGGACGTCAAGAAGCCATTCAAAAAGGGCGACCGCGTTTGCGGGTTCGTGCACGGGTCCAACGCCGTGCAGCCCGAAGACGGCGCATTCGCAGAGCACATTGTCGCCAAGGGCGACGTGCAGATGAAGATCCCGGATAACCTCAGCTTTGAAGAAGCCGCCACTCTGGGTGTCGGTATCCTCACTGTCGGTCAGGGCCTGTACCAGAGCTTGAAGCTCGCTCTCCCCACTGAGCCTACCAAGACTGCTGCGACGGTCCTTGTTTACGGCGGCTCAACGGCCACTGGTACACTGGCTATCCAATTCGCCAAGCTATCCGGCTATACGGTTATTACGACCTGCTCTCCGCACAACTTCGATCTGGTGAAGAGTCTCGGCGCGGATGAAGTTTTCGACTACAGGGATCCCAACTCTGCCGCGAAGATCCGCGAGTACACCAACGACAACCTCCAGCTTGTCTTCGACACGATCTCTCTTGAATCTAGCGCAAAGTTCTGCGACAATGCGATATCTACCAAGGGCGGCGAATACAGCGCCCTTTTGGTTGTTGGGATTGAGCGTGAGAACGTCAATGACCGCTGGACTCTAGGATATACCGCCGTTGGGGAGTACTTCGAGTTTGGCCAGACTCCGTTCCCTGCCAAGCCCGAGGATAAGGAGTTTGCTGAGAAGTGGGTTCCTATTGCGACAAAGCTTCTGGCGGATGGCAAGGTGAAGGTGCATAAGCCCAAGGTCTCCCCAGGAGGGCTGAAGGGTGTTTTGGAGGGCTTGGAGCTGTTGAAGCAGGATAAAGTGAGTGGGGAGAAACTGGTGTATAATGTTGCGGACAC
Source organism: Aspergillus puulaauensis (assembly GCF_016861865.1). Taxonomy (NCBI): domain Eukaryota; kingdom Fungi; phylum Ascomycota; class Eurotiomycetes; order Eurotiales; family Aspergillaceae; genus Aspergillus; species Aspergillus puulaauensis. The sequence continues at coordinate 825,034 of NC_054857.1, forward strand.
TCCGTGAAGTGTTGTAATGAATGTGCCCGGGGACACACTTCTGAAATTTATATAACGAATTGAAATCTCTATACGTATTTCAAGCCTTCCTTCAATACTTGGACGAACCTCGGCTGCTTCAATGCGATGACGACATCGACAGCCGGGTCTTCCGCAGCCAATCACATTCAAGGATGAGAACGCTGCGGGCTCAGTTGCCCGTTTAGGATTAGACTCCGCCTGAAGGTTCCGCTCCACTCTATACAAGATGCTTTTCAATCACAACCAGTTCAAGCGCCACATTACGGAAAATTCGTACATATAAAGGGTGTAGATATCCTCCAGGTAGCACCCTACTGTGTATCTTTTATTTCTTTTCATTGCTAGCATGTTCAACTACAACAAAGTTCTCGTTATCGGTGCCACCTCCGGCATCGGCAAAGCCCTTGCTACAAGGCTGGTTGAGAATAACATCCCCTTGGTTATATCCGGTCGCCGCGAGGAGAACCTTAGGGAGTTTGCTAGTCAACATGGTAGTGACAAGGTGAAAACCAAAGTCTTCGATGTGACCAAGCTGGACGAAGTAAGATATATATCTATCAAAGCCTACAGCTGAGATATCTAATTAACCGCTTAGGTCCCTCAATTTACATCAGAGGTCCTCAGCGAGAATCCCGACATCGACTGCATCTTCATAAACTCCGGAATCCAGCGGCCTTTTGATTTCTCCAAACCCGATACCGTCGACCTATCCATTTTTGACCAGGAGCTGGTGACAAACTACACCTCCGCGGTTCACCTCACCAAGGCATTTCTCCCGCATTTGCAGTCACAGAAGAAACAAACCGCTCTTGCCTTTACTACCTCGCAAATGGCTCTCGTGCCAATGATGCGCTGTCCCAACTACGGCGCCTCCAAGGCAGCTCTTCACCACTTCATCCTAGCCCTTCGGACCCAGCTGCAGGATGGCCCTGGCAATGTGCGGGTTCTGGAGATTTACCCGCCGGCCGTACAAACCGAATTGCATGATGCGAAACATCAGCCTGATTTGAAGGATGGCCATCTGATTGGCATGCCCTTGGATGAATTTACCGATGAGGTTTGGCATCGGCTAGGTCAAGGAGAGGATCAGATTGCTGTTGGCTCTGCAAGGGATATCTTTGAGGCGTTTGAGCTTAAGAGGCAGCAGCTTTACCAGGAGATGACGACGATGTTGTCGGGCCTGATCAAACAGTTTCTGCGGTAGCCAACTATAGAAGGACCTGGATGTACGGTGTAAAATGGACCTGCGAATTCTCTCATGGTTAGTTAATATATAGACTGGGTTCTGACTAGTTAAACCTGAATCCCAGCAGGTTAACCCGACCTGACCCAACCCGTATGCATGTCTATTAGCAAGGGACCAAGAGGACAGCCAAAAAATTACTTCACACCACTATTCTGCACCTGCCAAGCCCTACTCAGTCACCTCTCTTAAGCTCAACTTCAGCGGACGTTTTGTCTATTTTAAGCTGCATTAGATTTCATAGCAACGGCCATTATACTCCCCAGGCGCAAAAAAAAACGGTCAGGCAGGCAGTCTAGGCCTGTGAATAGGCTCTCTCAGGTGGGCTGGCCTGCAGCTGAGCAACGCACTCATTCGCAGCTAATAATATCCCCGTTGGCGCTTAGATCATGGAGATGACATCCCGCGACCATGTATTGCCGCACTCTGACCTCCTTTTTAGCCAACCTCACCAACTCAACCACCGACACAGGGCAACCACATATACACAACCTGCCCGGACATCGTGGTTAGAGCTCCGTCCAGAACTTGATAACGTGTTCTTGAGACAGCCACTGCCCACTGAGGAAGAACACGATATTGAGACTCCAGCAGAGGAGCTTCGGTTTCTGGCGGAGGATGTTTGGCGGGTCCACCCAATGTTGAGTAACATAAGAACAGTGTCAATTAATTCGCTCTAGTTAGCCAGGCCTGACTGTTTGCCATTTAGGGTAAGGGCCCACTGTCCATTTCTGGTTTAGTCTCCGCAGCTGCTGCCGAGTCTCTTTTTCTATCAGCCCAGCCTGAGATCCTGCATTCTGCTCACCATCAACCTATCATCAACCTATCATCGTAAATAAATGGACCCCAAACCGTTACAAATGACCCTGCGCCGGGCCTGCCAAGCCTGCGCCCGGGGGAAACGCCGTTGCGACCAGCGCTGGCCGCGTTGCAGCAGGTGCCAGGGGCGGCGAATAAACTGCGAATATGCCAATGTGCCTCTTACTGCAGAGTCTCCAGCCAATGCAGGGACCTCTCCCTCCATACCCCGGCCCCTGCAGATGGAAATCGTCAAGGGCTACGAGCAGCGGATCATCTCGCTTCTGGTAACCGGAGTCTCTTCTCTACCGTTACTCTTTGCAGAAAGCATGAAAACCCACTTCATTCACCCTGAGCTCTGGCCTGGCAAGCTGGCCCCGCCACCGATCCAGGACGTCCATGCCATCTGCCAACTCTACGCTCACTCTAACAACACCACTATTCTCCTCGCACTATTAAAACAGACATTGGCATATCACCACAGGCGAATATCAAGCCATGTCGACTTTGAGGGTCTGCTCGCTTCCGCGCAGGCTTTGCTCCTTACACAATGCATGCTCATCGGCATAGAGAACCCGTCCATTCCTTACTCCGAAGCAAACCACGCATTGCTGCTCGCTGTTAGCCACAAGTTATGGCAACAAGCTCCGATCCAGTTGCCCAGCACTCTCAGTCCCAGACGCGCGTGGATCCTTGCCGAAAGTGTGCGGCGCACTATCATTGTTGGCTTCATGTTGCGGAGTGTGTACTCTCTCAAGAAGAGAAACTACTCCGTACGCACTCCATTTGTGGACTCCCTTCCATTCGACATTCGTACGTCGCTGTGGGATGAAACTAGTGACAGTTTTATCAATGGGGTGGATAACCCGGCTGATTCGATAGTGTCGCTTCATCAGTATTCGGGGATGTTGGAGAACGGTCTAGTCCATGGAATTCCCCCTTTTGGTGGGTTAATCCTCGCAGCCTGTAGGGGGAAGGCGGTTGAGGATATTCCATATCCTTCTCTGCCTGGGGATGCGCTCTAACACTGGCCGTGGCGTCGTACTTTCATACGCGGCTCATCGCGTACACCCAATCTCAATATCGGCAGATCATCTGTTGCTTTATTTGTCTACGTCGGCAGTTTCCAACTCCAAATAATCCATCTGTTGTATACCTTCCGACCTCATGGTTCTCAGTCTCGTAAGTATAGTAGTGGAATGCAGATGGTGTTTCCCTACATGCTGGTTGGGCTTTCTTGCCGTCGCACTGATCATCGTTCATCTCCCCATGCAGCTGCAAACAAAGAGCTTCAATCTCGTATACCTGTTCAATGAGCCCGCCGTGCTGGTAAGCGCATGTCCCGTGTCCCCCGCTGCAGCGACAACATCACACCTGGAGCAGCAGGAGGCACAACAACGGCGATCGCGTGGATAGTGAACATAGCCTGGGCAGTATCCTTGACTTGTTGGATGCATGGAAAGTCGAACATATAAATTGGTTTACGGCAGGGCTTTACCAAACATGGGGAATGTTGGTCATATCATGGAGTATATCCCAGGCTCATAGGCAACAAACAAGGATATCATCAACTTGAAGCATCGGGTCATTTGCATTTACAACAGACATAGCATTATCTGCAATACTGTATTACCTCAATACGCAGGCCACCCTGTTCTGATGTGGCAGTTATTCTCAGCGTGAGGCGACTTAAGACGTGGGTCAACGATCTGCTTTTGCGATGATGCTTTTTATAGAATGAGCAGCTGTCACAGGTGTTTGTCTCCAATTGAATAGGGCGTAACCTATCCGCAACGTGTAGACGCTTGAAGGATCACGTCAGTCGCCATCATCCAATGCAGTAAGCCTGTGCGTTTTGCAGTGATCAACGTCTGCTGCGACTTCCCGCTCCCTATCGATGTTTGTTTGAGGGATATCTCGGCGCTTCAGCACATTTTCTACAAAGATCATCAAGGCTACATCAAGGCTAGACGTGGGATTCAACTTGTCCTGGGTGTGACTCACGCCACTAACGGCTGAACTGTAAACCCTGAGGATGTCGTAAACGGGCTTTCGCTAGTCGCTTTGGCTTGACTGGTGAGGAGTAAAGCCCTAATCGAAGAACATGAATGCTCCACGCCGAGAGCTCCCACTTCCTATCAGGAGCCAAAAACGGGGATCCTGAGCCGGAAATACGCAGGAAACAAACACTGAATGGAGCCTTAACAAGAGCCATACCCGGGCCAGCCTCGTCCGAAGAGATTCGCCCCATCAATGTCAGTTTCCAGGCCTGCAGCTCTACCCAGAGTCCCAGACCATCCCAGGCTCCTTGCCAAAACTTGCCCCTCGCTTGCCAGAGTCGATCGACATGCAGCATCCGTATTCTCTGCTCCGGACCCAACAGCATTGCAAACGAGGTTTTGGGAAGTCCCCACACAATAAGTGGTAGAACTTTGTCTGGCTGCGACAATAGATCAGTAGCCTCATTGCAGTATCTGCATCGTCGTCGAAACAAGGCCAGGCGATGTAACAATCTTCCTCGTACAAACAGACCAGCCAGGCAGTGTCCAGTCTGGCCTCGCGGGGCCAGCGCCATCCGTGTAACACGAAGACGCACAGTGTCTGCTCAGTCGACCTGAAGGGTAATTTGGTACTTTTGATGAGTGTGACTCCCGTTTGGAAGCAGCTGAGAAGCGAGATATTATTGCCTTTCCTCGCGGAGTCTGATCAGCATATCCGTCGTGTAGGTGCAGGTTCTGATTCCGAATGGATCCCATAGTGCTGGCCAGCCTCTCTGTATCCGTCCTGCGAAGCCCCAGCGGGAGGATGCAATCACCACGGTTTGGGCAGGGGCTTCGCAGGGGATAAGATTGTGAGAAGAGCAATTGGAGCAATACTGAGAGGACGGTGCTACGAAACTGAACGTTTTATATTCTAGTAACTTCAAAGGAACTAGAAGCCGGAAATCTACGCAGTGCCATGATACGGATAATCGAACTCAATTTAGTCGTAAAAATCAGTCGCTTCTTCCCTGTACATATTCCTCGTCATCTTCATCTTGTTTGTCCTCGACTTCAGTGTCCTCCTCCATCTTGTTTTGGGTTTCGGCGTCATCCCCCAATATGTACATCGGTAGGACCTCGGCCCCTATGATCTCCCTTGCCCTGGGCGACGTGTCCGGAGAATAGCCATTGATACTATCCACATACACAAGTCCTGGGCGCGAAACAACGAGGATTTTGCGGCCCTTCCAGAAGTCCATCCTCGGCCTCCAGCAGTAAGGGTGAAGACCAACCAACTTCGAACGGTCATGGAAGATGCCACCCAGCTCCTTGATCCCTCGCAGAACAGGTTGGCCATTGATCCAGGTTTCGCACTTGATCATGGCCCGGACTGCCTTGCGGAAGATGTCGATAAGGTCATCGCGTCTCTTACTGACGAGCTCCGAGGTGTCCAGCTCTTTCAGCAACCAGCAAAAAGGCTCGCTGGCCAGCAGGTCATCCGCGAATCCAGCCAAAGCCGCCTCGTGCCGTTCTGCGTTGTATTGCCCGTATTCGGGGTTGGGGCCATAGTGGCGGTTGTTGGAGTTTGCGAGGCGCTGCGTTTGCATCTTCCACAGGACGCCGTAGGTAGGGTTTGCTATTTGGCGACAAACATTTGATCAGACTCCAGAGCCAGCATTAGATTAAAGGTGGCCAGACTTACTCTTGTAGAACTCGTCAAAGAGATGCTTGAGCTTGCTTCCGAATTTTGGGTCCTCGTCTGGGTCATCCGGCGCCACCTTGCCATCGAAATACCAAAAGGGGTTCTCGAACAGGCGCTCATGCACAGTAAGATAGATTAGCAGCTCGCCTAGGACCTCGCCAAACCGTTCGGCTGCAGTGGGAGGGAGGATAGGACGCAACCGAGCCCAGTCCATCTGCACACAGAAGCCGTCAACGCTGGAAATCAGACGCCGGATCTGGTCGTCAGACAAGACATCGATGTCAGAGATCGAATATTGAGAACACCAATAGCGAGAATAGGTGAACATCTCCCAGTAAAAGCTACGCAAGCCGTCCGAGTCAAATGCCCATTCGGCGGCGCCTTCTCTGATGAGCTGGGTCACCCCTCCCAGCAGGCGGTGGTAGTCGGGTCGTTGGATGAAGCCCCCGCCGTACTTACTACGGAATTCTATCTCGGTCTCCATTTCTTTCTGGGTCTTCCAATAGTGGCTTGTAGCCGGCTCGAGGGGGACGGGGTGCAATACCTCCATGGCCTTCCTCTTCAGGGCCGAGCGAGTTTCAACCATAGTCGGGGAAGAGTAAGCGATGGTAGTCAAGGGGGAGAGATAAGAAAGTAAAGGAAATGGACATGACTGCCATCCCGTTATGCTCAAACTCTTAAATAAATGTTTGCTGCTGTGCCCCGTTCTTTGTGGCCAGATCCGGACAAAGCAGCCCCCCTCGGGTGTCCTGCAAATACCCTCTTCCACCGGCCCCCAGCGAGCAGCAAACAGCATCCTGGATCAACGCGCGTTCGTCGCATGCAATGGCCCCGTCCCAGTGAACACGGGTATGTGCAGGGCCGTCGCGCTCTCCTTGCTTTATTGGCACCACTGGCAGGGCGACCTTCTGCCCTGGCCCCGGACGAAATGCCGCAGCACCTTGTCTGTACACGGCTTGGTTTCTTTCAGCAGCCTTCTTCTTTTCCAAACTCAAAGGCTTCCCTTCTTCTTCTTCTGTGTCGACTTTCCCTCAGCTGCTCTTTGTGTTTATCACGGCTTTCTCTAATCCGGCCCCCCACAATCATGGCTGCTGCAGAGCGAAAGATCATCGTCGGTATCGACTACGGAACCACCAAGACTTGTAAGTTTATCTCTTTCACGACGCTGCCAGACAAGAGAGTGGAGGATAGATGGTAATTATGCTTTGACCAGGTGTGGCGTACGCACTATGGGACCCGAACAATCCGGCGAGAACCGGGGCCACCACAATGGACTGGAATGGGAACCCAAGCACACCGTCAAAGCTTGCATATGGCCAGAACGAGAGAGTCTTCTGGGGTCGCGATGCAGAGACTGTGGTGCCCGGATACACCTGGAGCAAGGTTCTGCTCGACCCTGAGCAACACCATGACGGCCACCAGACCGGGGTATTGTCCAGCCTCGTAAGGAACGGGGTTCTGCGTCTGGGCCCACCGCGAAAGCAAGAGCGCGTTATCGTTGACTTCCTGGGGGCGTTGCGCATCCAGATCAGCACAGCTCTGGAAAATACGTACCAAACCCTACCACCGGTCGAATGGCGGTTCAGTATTCCAGCGGTATGGGATCAACAACCTCGACAGCGGATGATAACGGTCATCACTGAGGCTGGCTACCTCTCTGACCCATTGCACTCTGTCTTTTTAATCACCGAGGCGGAGGCTGCGGCGATTTCCACCTTTCACCGCGCGCCCAACCTTCAGGTCGGCCTCCTTGATCTCTCCCAGGTGCTCCTTTACTTTTCCGCTGACATACGGTTGTGGAAAACTAGTTCTACCAGGAATTCAGGTTCCTCGTCTGCGACTGTGGAGGGGGGACATCGGTAAGTAGGCCTGTATATGTCCCAACCATGGACCCTAGTCAGGCTGATCTTTCGTAAGGATATCACCGCAATGTCCGTCCAGAACAGGGTTTCCGGCCTCCAGTATACCCAGATAGCAGCCAGTACTGGTATGATGACCGCATCCCCAGGTATAGTCCAACACTATACCGAGACCACTGACACCCCATATAGGTATGCGCATTGGGGGAGCTGAGGTGGACTGCAAGCTGCTTGAGTTACTGGAAGCAGAGCACCGCGCGCAGGGCACCACGTTCGCCGATATGATGGCAGACCCTCTTAATGTTGCCAATGTGATGGGTTCCATTGAGCAGGTGAAGGTTAACTTTTCTGGGTGTGAACAACGCATCCTCGACCTCCCAACTGGCCAGGTGGTCCTGAGCCCCGAGAAAATCAAGCAGGCGTTGGACCCAGTTGTGGAACAGATTATAATTCTCGTTATACGCACGATCAACGCGGCCACGAAGTATCACCAGCCGTTGAACTTGGATGTTTGTATATCCTACATCGGCGTCCTTGCTGGTGCACAGACGGCTAACGTCTATCTACCAGAGGGTGCTCCTCGAGGGAGGGTTCGGGCAGTCTCCATATCTGAGGGCCAGACTAAAGCAACGGCTTGATGGACTCTGCCCGCTGGAGGAACACAACCAGTACTGGTGAGCTGTTCTTTTCCCGCTCTATACCCGCATCTGGGCCTCCACTAATCCGCCAGGGCACCCTCCGTTGCGTACGGCGCGACCCTAAGCGGGCTTGAAGCCGCGCGACGTGTGAGTGCCTTGTGTACTCGTCATTTCGGTCTACAGTCTGTGTGCGTGCCACCCGTTGGTACAATTGGCGGCGTGACGCAGCACGTTCCTTGCTGGATCCTCAAAAGGGTCTGCACATATCATCCCCTGAACATCCTAGTCGACCCCCAACTAACCCAACCACAGAACGAAAGGCTCCAGGAGGGCCGTCATGGAAGCGTGGATATTACACTTACTCATCAAGAAAACGACTCTCTCGCAAAGGGAATTATGGTCATTGCAGCCGAGCGCTGCGACATGCCTCCGGAGGTGATCGGCCAGCGTAAGTAACATCGTCAATGACTCCCTGCCTTTGCTGATGCGCAGTGTGTGCCGCATTTACCTCTGCTGATATCGAACTAGCCATTATAGCAATGGGCATGATTCCCTGTCATTTGAACCAGGTAACTCTGGCCAATGCGGGCCAGTTTCCAATCGACGGCCGAGTGCACTACTTCCCCACGGTCACCGTCCATTGGAACATAGCGAGTCTGAATGATGGTAGGAAGGAAGTCAACTTCAACGTGACAGCGTTTGGACGGGCACTTGGGAATGATTCAGTTATTGTTCCGTCGTGAAGTCTGCCCGGCGTACTCGCATCGGTCTCGCGTCCGTACCGTCGGGGAAAGGACCTGACAAACTGCTGCGTGAGAAACGGGTTCATTCTTTGATGGAGACCTTGTTCAGGTGGCTATCTATTAGTTTATGGTACTACAGTCTAAGGCACTACCGTTTCCTTTGTAATCAAGTATATCTCTCGTATCGTTGGTGCTAGATCACCCCTTCGTCTGGTTACAAATCACCACGTCTCTCCTTAATCCCGATAACAAGTTTGCTCCCTGCCATAGTGTATTCATAGGTGAAGCTGAATTGGAACAGAACGTCATTAGTAACAGCAGGTAAGTCTTTCCACGCGCCTCTCGGGTCAATAAACACAGTTTATAGGACGTCAGTATTGAAGTTCGTTACTTTAACTCTATCTTCCGGCCATCACTCGCCAGCATGATGAAACTTATAACCTTCGGGTGCTTTTCGACGGAGATACTTCGGCCAGAACTTACAGAGATGTTGAAGTCGAATCGGATCACTCGGCATTGGAGGCCTCGGCGTCTACAAGAACGCAGCCACGTGTGAAACCAAAGTTCGCCACTGGCACTGCAATAACTGGTAGTGGAGTGAAGACAGGAGAGAAATTGACTGTACCTAGTATTGCTTTGGGCTCGATGTGGTACTTGCAATTACGCATCTCAGACGCAGGGGTTCGGGTCGACGCATATTGCATGGAACGGAATGAAGGATCTCCGGTGCTATTGGGGCCAAGTCAGACTTTAGGAGCACACATGGAGACAGATCAGACTGTGAAAAAGGAGAATATAGAGGGCACTGGAGTTTGTTGAGTCCATGTGGAAGAGAGGGAGCTGGCCAATCAGAGGCCGAGAATGCTCTCTTTTGTCACGTGATCGCGACAGGCCCTTATTCCAGATCGGGCATGCCGTTGATTATGGGGACATGATGCATGCAGGCTAAAAGTACGATTGCAGGAAGACACGTGGTTATGAGAGACAGAAATTGATGAGTCCTGTTGTTTACCTGTCTACCTATTTGCTGTTGAGTTGTGTATACGGTATACCTGTAGAAACCCCAGACAGTTTTACGAAGTGGCTTGATATGGGATGACCATATATGACCAATGGCCATTGCCATCTGCCAGGTCTCTTAAGATTGCCTGAATTTGCGATTATATGTGTTATAATGGAAATGTCATTAATCCGGCCGTGCTGCCTCGAAGGGATTCGTATGATATCACAGCGTTAACGGCCGTTCCAGCCACGGGCTCTTCACACTTGTGAATGCCGTCCATCCGGTTATCCTGTTGTTGACAACGTGGCTACGCTGATCAGGCCAAGAACCTCTTTCTGTTTGGGGCATGTGGGATGGTTACCAGGAACCCGGTCCTCTATGCAGTCCGTGCTTAGGTGCGGTAAGCGCCGCCCCGCGGTTTGATATCGCGATCAGGTAAAAGGATGCTCTGAATCAGTTTCTCCACCAAGTCTTCGCCCAAGGCCAATGGGATCTCATCCGTTTGTGCCGAATCTCGAAGCTCTCGATTGTCGGCCCCAGAACCCAGACCCGAGCCTGGGATGCGAGGATGACCCTGGCCACTCGCCCATCATCAAACAGCCCCTCCCCTTACCAGACTAACAGCCACAGCAACTCTCCAACATGGCCAAGATGGTCTGTTCTTGCCGCTCGTCGGCTTTTCCTGTGCGCTGCGAAACCATAGCACTCGTGAACTGTTCTCAATTCCGCGCCGTCCGCTGCCTAGACAACTGAATATCCCAACCTGGGATTAAGATCTTAGATACGAAATAATAAAATACTATCAAGAAAACACAAGCTACAACGTTGAATGCGCATATTCCGCATATGTACATTGGAGGCATCAACATCTCCCACGCGAGTGTCGCAGGCATGCAGATGGCCAAACTTTAATGAAGTGAGCCAACAGCCCTAACGACGATCTATTCAATATTACAAACCCCATTCCTATATCATCCGATGTATTCTGACTGGTATTCGTGGAGAGGTGGTTTCTAATGCATGATAACGAAATAATTGGCCGCGGTGGGAGAGCATTGTATGCGGTAATCAGGCTGCAGAGATCGTTTAACCTACAAACATCAGGACTACTAATAGCCTATCGGATGCTCCAGGGCTGACTTAGGCACTCCCTGGCGTGGCTCAGTCGACTCGTCTTTCTTCCAGGGCGATCGTGTGGCACAGTCCGTGGGGCTGTCTCAGCTTGTTAATCGCCAGTGCACGCTCCAGGCCCTGGATTTTCCTTAATAGGGAAACGCGCTAGGTGCTTGACTCAACCAGGGTTCGTGTTTCAGGAGCGAAGTAGCCAAATGTCAAACCCACGTTTTTGTGAAGCTGAGGTCAGTGTGCTGTCAAGACTGATCGGGGATGAAGCATTGAATACTGCTACCAATTTCCTATCATAGCATGTCCGTTTTGGCCTGGCTAGAAACTGAATGTACTTCTGCGACTATCTGGAGCTCGTAACTGTAGGCGCCTATCCCGTATTCAGAAGAGATTGGTGGATCGGGCGAGCGTTTATAGACATCATGGCGAATCATGATATGCTAGCTATGTTCCCAGATTCGGTTTATGCGTGGTGAGTCTAGACTCTGAATAAGACAATGAAAATTAGCACCGATGATCACCCGTGGAGATCTCTGGGTACCTGTACCAAGATACGTGTCTGCCACACCCCCATTATTCATTCTGGTCTATGATCGACCATCCACATGTAGAGGCGATGGTCAAGAGCCGATTGGCGCTTCCTACCAGCATCCGTAACGTATCTGCAACCTCCTATCTCGAGGCTCTCGTTGAACTGTCTATAAAATGATCCTTCCCGGCCTGTCGAGCTCTGTTCTGCTAGGATCCGCAAGCAACAACGCAGAAGATAAGCAGCAATGGGCGAGAAGAAGACCTCCGAGCCGACCCTTGAGGCCGTTGCCTCCAACAGCCCTCCCTCCGAAGTCGAACTACCATCCCATACCATGTGTTCGAAGAAGCAGAAGTGGAATCTGGTTATTCTTGTCTCTGTTGCGGCCGCCTTCTCGCCGCTGTCGTCCAATATCTACTTCCCGGCCCTGGAAAGCATATCGCAGGATCTTGGAGTCAGCGCCTCCCTGACTTCATTGACTATCACTGTTTATATGATTGTTCAGGGCATTGCTCCCTCGCTGTTCGGTACGCTGTCGGACTCGTGTGGACGTCGTATTACCTTTGCTATCAGTCTTACTATCTTTATACTTGCCAACTTGGCACTTGCCTTTACGAAGAATTATGCAATGCTTATGGTTCTGCGAGGCATACAGGCTGCGGGATCCTCCGCAACCATTAGCATCAGCGCTGGTACTATTGCAGATATTGCCTTCCCCGAGGAACGTGGTGGCTTTATGGGGTTGAATGCAGGTATTCGGTAAGTCAATCCCAAGCACACCCCAGAGCATCTCTAACCCATGGCCAGTATGATGGGGCAGTCTATCGGCCCGGTCATTGGAGGCCTTCTCAACAGCGCCTGGGGGTTCCGAAGTATCTTCTGGCTACTCTTCGTCATGAGTGTAATCATCCTGGTCTGCCTCTTGGTCTTCCTGCCCGAGACCCAGCACAGCAAGACTGGAACACGCCAGATCTCCCTCTCAGACATCCACAAGCCCCTCGCCAACCTCTTCGAGAAGGACATTGCCGCGCTGCTCGTCTGGGGTGCCATGGCCTTCACAGCATGGAGCATGGTCGCCGCCTCAGGAACACGCCTCCTCCTGCTGGGCTTCCCCGAGATGCCCGAATGGCAAATCGGCCTCTGCTTCCTCCCCAACGGCGTCGGCTGCATCGCAGGCTCCATGACAACAGGCTATCTCCTCGACAAGGACTTCCGGCTCGCCGAGGCCGAATTCAAAGACCGACGCGGCATCGCCCTCGACCAGCCCATCCCGCGCCGCGCCGCCATCGACTTCCCACTCACCCACACCCGCCTGCGCCGCGTGCCCCTATTCAGCGTCGTCCTCGCCATCTCTCTCGGCCTATACGGGCCCAGCTTCATGTTCAATGACATCCACCGCGGCTACGGGCCGAACCTCGTTGCGCCGCTGCTCTTGCAGTTCCTAATTGGCTTTACCTCCACGGCCATCTTTAATATCAACTCTACCCTCCTGATCGACTGCTTCCCCGACCAGCCGGCCAGTGCGACGGCGCTGAATAACCTCTGCCGCTGTCTGCTGGGTGCGGCTGGGGTCAGTGCTATCCAGCCTTTACTCGACGCTGTGAGGGCCATGCGTGCGTTTTTGATCGTCACTGGGGTCATGGTGGCCTTTATGCCGCTGATCTGGGTTGAATGGAAGTACGGCGAGAAGTGGCGCAGGGAGCGCGAGATGAGAATGATGCGACAGGGCCAGCAGGTGGAAATGCAGTGTGTGTGATGTTTATCGGTGGCGGGAATGAACAAACGAGGGAACGAAAAGATTGTTGTTATTGTGTTTAGCTGTCAGCATACGAGTCTACGACTGCAATGTTCTTATAGCCAGGGCGTTAGGTGCTATAACTAGGGAGCTGTGGGTTGCTGGTCAACCTGCTAGAAATAATAGTCATTTAAGTCATCAACCAACATAGTATAGCGTCCAGCACTATATATCCCTACTAGCCTCTCGGCTGAATGACTGATTCTCTCCCCAAAGTCCGTTATGACGTCGAGCTGCAGTTCGCATGCGGGAGATTCTTTCACAGCAGAGTTGAAGCAGAGTTGAATGCCCGGTTATAACTGCAAAGCAGAATCTACAACGCCAGCCGCAGATTGCTATCCGGGCAGCGAATGATGGAGCTAACTACTCTCACGGCCCTCGTGGGCCTGCTTTGCATGGTACGTCTAATAATGCCCCCATCTCTGCACGAAACTGAAATCAGCCCTCTCTCGTCAGGCTGTTTCATGGGCTCTCTATACCCTTCTCGCCTCGCCCCTGCGAGATTATCCAGGCCCTCTACTCGCAAAACTCTCTCCTGCATGGATCGTCCTGCAATGTCGACGAGGAAGGAGGTCTCAGGCTGTGCTTGACTTGCACAGGGAGTACGGGGACTTCGTCCGAATTGCGCCTAATCACATCTCCATTGCAGACCCAGCAGCGGTGCTGCAGATATACGGCCACAAGTCTGGGTTTTTGAAGGGACCTTTCTATGAAGATAAGCCTTGCCTTGTTTCTCACCAAATTCCTCAAATCGATATGTAGTGCTGACATTGGGCGTTCACCGTTTCACCAGGTTCAACCGGTGCTATTCAACACCAGAGACCCTCAAATCCATCAGCGGAAGAAGAGGATCATGAGCTCCGCTTTCTCGGCAAAGAATCTGCAGGAGTTCGAGCCGCATATGAGCAAGGATATTCGGAAGCTCGTAGACTCTTTTCAGCGCCGGTTAGAGGGTTCGAAGACTGCGGCGTTAGACTTCAATGTATACGGTACGATCCACATCATCCAGTATAGTTATCCTACTGATGCATATTCAGCAAACTTTCTGGCATTCGATGCTATCGGTAGGTTGTCTCAAACCTCCCGCTTTATATGCCCATGCTCACTATCTAGGCGATTTCGCATTCGGCGAGCCCTTCGGCTTCCTAGACCGAGAAGAAGATTACCTCAACCTCATTGACGCAGTAGATGCGCGTGGAGAAGTACTGAATGCCCTGGGCCACGTCCCACGGTCTCTCAGGGCCTTTATGAAATACCTCCCATTCGACTCCTTCTGGTTAAAGGGAGTCCAAGGCACACAAGTACTAGGCACTCTCGGAACTAGGGCATATTTCAAGAGACGAGACCAGGCCAGCTCGCGCAAAGACCTTCTCAGCTTCCTCTTCAATGCCAAAGACCCTACAACCGGGGACCCGTTAATGGAGAACGAAGTCATTGCCGAGTCTATTTCATTTATTGTCGGGGGCAGCGATACAACTAGTAGCAGCATGACGAATATTGTCGACATCGTATCTCGAGCCGAGGCCGTCCAGCGATATCTGCAGGAGGAACTGGATGTTGCCTTTCCCGGCGATATGGCCGCGGATTGGGTTGCTGACTTTAAAACCGTCGAGAGTCTGCCGGTTCTGAACGCCATCGTCCGCGAGGCGCTGCGGCTTCGGCCTACCAGTGCAACGGGCCTCGAGCGTGTCACCCCCATGGGGGGGAAGGTAATAGCAGGAAGGTCTTTTCCGGAGGGCGTATGTCTGCTATCTACCATGAGGCACTCTATTTCATCCAGACCAGGGACTAACAATGTATATAGACTCTAGTAAGCGTGCCAACGCTCAACATCCACCATAATCCGGTGGTATTCAAGGTAAACTCGCACATCGGCTTACTGGCATTTACTGACGAAGCAAGGACTCTGAAAGCTTCTGCTACGAACGGTGGATTGGCGAGGATTCTTCCAGGCTCCTGGACTCGTTTATTCCATTCTCTGTTGGTCCGCGGGCTTGTACTGGTCGAAAGTACGTATTTCTCAAGGTATACTTGCCGATCCATTTGGCAATGTTAACACTGTAGTAGTTTCGCATGGATGGAGATGCTGAAGACGCTGGCAACTTTATTCAAGCTATTTCACCTGGAGCGCGTTTTTGTTGGCGATACTGTTCTCCGTGAAGGGTTCTTCATGAAGAGCCAGGAATGTGAAGTCGTGTTGAAGAGGCGTACTGTTCAAGCCTAGCATTTCAATGACGTTCTTTTTATAATCCATGTATCTACAGTCCTCCTGTCTGGGCCATCAAAGTAGTGGACAGTCGTAGACAAGAGAAATCGAGGATATCGCAACCGCATACATATTGCGCGACTCGGTCAATTTGATTCTTTACCCTGTATGGGATTTCATCATGATCCACATTGATGCCTGGTTGTCTTCAGTGATATCCTATTTGACAGTCATAGTTATTAGTTGGCGATAGTATATGAGACAACGAAATCCACTGAAGCTGTTTATAACAAACCACCGCCAGACGCAAAATACTCGACTTTATCCCCAAACCCTTCTACGCCATCCTCCCCGTCCCTAGAGTCCCAGTCTACCTTATCTAGGAATATCAGCAAAACACAGCAGATTCAAAAGATCCAACATACCTAGTCCCAGCCATGAACGATTCAACATCTCAGCATGCTCAACAGCAACCTGATCATGTTGCACCCGCGCCGCATACTCGCTTTTCTCCCAGCGGTCACTCAGGATCTGTCCACCATCCGTGCAGAGGTAGTAATACCGCACCAGATCCCGGAATACAAAATCAAACCCCTTCTGTGCATCGCCTAGCTTCCGCCTCCATCTTAGGAATGGGTGCAGACTATCCCGGACCCCCATGTTAAGAACCACAAGCACATACAGCACTGTAGGCCAGTGTCTCGGGTCCGCGGTATCCAAGAGACGAAAAAACGATACATGGACGACATGTTCCAGCATGCGGTGAAACTCTCTATCCAGATCGAGGCTTGAGCCGCCCGAGTTTCTCTCGCAGTCCAGCTCCGACGGGTCTCGATGTTCTGGCCTATGAACGCGTACAGTCGGAAGAAACCGCCGCTCGTCATCCCCCTGTTCCATGAGCACCACGGGGGATCCGTCGCGGAAGAGCTCGGGTTCTGGTATGTCTACGTTATACAGGTCGATCATGTCCATGATGTACAGCATCGCGAGGCAGTGCAGAGCCAGCGCAAGCACTGTTGTGTCGCCGGAAAGGTCCGCAGGCGGTGCACTATGCGACGCGTGTAGAAGTTGGAGCTGGAGTCGAGCTGCTCCGGATATCAGTTCCGAGGTCATATTTTCGTAGTAGCCGCTCAAGGAAAAGTCCAGGTAGTAGAATTGCGTGAGGAATGCGTCGAGGGTTTCCGTGGGTGAGCTTGCGCTGTGTTTCGGGAGGCGCTGGATGGCTGTGAAGTCTAGTAAGGTTGATGGAGATGCATCCAGGATCTCTTCGTCGTCAAGTTCAATAAGCATGTACTTGGATGAGTGGGCGCTCTGGAGGAGCCAGTTCGATGGCGGCTGGCGGATTAGCACTGATAGACTGTTTTAGCCTGCTGTCTCCAACATAATGGTCCAGGTTTACCAGAAAAAGCCTCGTCCAGGCTGTGGTTGGGCTTCTGTGGTACATTTGCTGCGGAGCAAAGGATGTCGATTTTGTTCCTGGGGGCTGAAAATAACTGATAAAGGTGTGAACATGAGTGGGCAAGGTCTACAGCATCCTGGATTGTTGGCATTTGGTGGAAAATGAGCAGAAGGATCTCGTTTGGCATCTGTAGAAGGGCCATTGACATCTTCATTCTTGCTGGATGAAATACTCGAAATAACTCAGGCTGAAGAGCAAAAGCAATCAAGTCTATCACGTGTGAGGGGCTTGTTTAATACGAGCAAATATGCAATACTGTTCCTGAACTGTTCGTGTTTCTCGTATTGCGTGAATCAATTAATAGCCAATCTATACAAATATATCCAAATATCAAGTCTAACACCAAAACACCCCCTCCTGAATACTAAACCCGGCACTGGCAAACATATCATCCCATCGACTCTCATCGCCCAGCAGAAAGTCCCAGTTCTCGCTGACCTGGTTCTGCAGCTCAAACCCCACGCTCAACGACTGCTGGTCCAGTCCGTCTCGACCCTCTGGAACAGGTCCATTATATTGCGGATATACCGCAGGCACCGCAGCCGCAGGGACCGCAGACTGAGGGACATGCATGACCCCTAATCCCGAATCGCCAGGATCCTGCAACGGCCTGGAGGGCATATCGGAGTTGATGATACTGGGGTACTGCTCGCGCCGGGGTGGATGGGGGTTACCGGTACCTCCTTGAACAGACGAAGGCGATTCTATTTTGGAGCTGGTGTTTTTCATCCGCCTGCGGCTTATGCGTGCGAATTCTTGCAGAGCTTTATCCAGGAACCGCGCCTGGTAGGTACAGCTCGAGTTGGGCGGTGCCGACAACGCAGCGAATGCGTTGGCCGCGTCGTGGATGGCTTTGGTAACTGTGGGCTCTATCTCCTGTCCGACGGCGATGGGGGAAGAAAGGAGGAGCTACAATGGGACTCATTAACTTGGTTGATATGATATAATGACGGGCTACATACCTTGATTAGGAAGATGGCGGCGTATGCGGTCATAACGTGGATCGAGTCCTGGACTAGATACAGCAGGGCCGAGGACTCCGCTACAAGGTCGAGCATGGCGAGGGCGCTCTGATAGCTAAGCCAGAAGGGCTTCAGGTCGTAGATCCGGTCTACGTTCTGGATGCCGGTCTCCTGCAGCGGCGTCGAGAAGAGCTGCAGGCGGAGATGGGATCCGTAGAACCTGATCATGAAGGCGTGGCAGCGCGGAACTGGTTCGAGTTCGTCCAGTGCTCGACCTGCGCATACGATCCCGACCCAGTTGCTCTGCCAGGCGTGGATGCGGCGGTCCAGGACGGTGATGGTGCGCTCGAGGCGAGACATGGAGTTTGTCGTTGAGGGGATGAGCAGGTCGAATGTGTCTGCCGTGAGCAGTCGGAGAGTCACGAAGCTGCAGAGCAATCGGTCGTTGAGGATTGAAACGGGGTCCTGCCACCAGTTGTCGACACACTCGGTCAAGTCGTTTCGCTCGATCATCCAGGGCTTCCCTGTTTGCAGGCCCAGACTGCGGTCGTATACAAACAGAACCAGGAACGTCCGCTCGACATTTCGGATTTCTCGACGCTCGATCTCGCTCAGGCCTGGCCTGCGGCTGACTTGCGGTGACAGCCTATGCCAGCCCAGTTCCATGGCAATGCGGATCGCGAGGCCGACTGAGGTCCATGCTCTGGTGTCGTTGGGCTCCTTCCAGTACGTGAGGAGGAGGATGCCCTGGATGACTTCGGTGGACTTGTCACCGCGTCGGAAGCTCTCGACGAAGAGATGCTCGGCGTGCGCATGCAGGCCAGGGTACAGCGACGACTCGAACGCCTTTGCAGCGGCAGCCAGCACAGCAGTCAGCAGGAAGGGGGATTTGCGCAGGTAAGAAAAGGAATGCAGGGCCGGGTCCAGCTGGCTGATGTACGGGTTGATCCTGTGCATGAAATACTCCAGCAGGCACGACGCGACGTGGGCGTTGACCAGATCCAGCACGATCGGATCCTCCGGGGAGATCGCGTCTGGAGTCGACATCCCAGAGTCAGCAGGGCCAGGGCCGTGGTTGACGCTGAGGATGTTCTGCAGCGAGAACCGGCCCTGCATTGCCTGGTGGCTCAACAGGCTGTGCGGCTGGAATCCCTCCGACTCGGCCCAGAAGTCCGAGTCCCTGGGGCCTGAGGGCGACGGATCGGGCCCATGCGCCTCTTTCTTGGACAGCCTGGTCGATTAGTATTAGTAGATGAGAGAGGAGGCCGGCGACATACCGGGTGCCCGGCTTTCGGCCGCGACAGTGCTGCTGGAAGACGCAGGGCAGCGACTTGCGGGCGCAGCGACTGCATTTATCGCCAGCCCCTGACGAGACGCACTTCATCTTCACCTTGCGGCATGGAAGACAGGCGTTGGTGGCGCTGGGCCTCTTCGCCGTCATGCTGGGCCTCCCCACAGCGAGATGGGTCTTTTGCTACAAACCAAGGCGGCGAGCAGAATATTCCGGACTGGAACACGGCATCTCAGACTCGCCAGGTGGAGAGTTGGAGATGAAGGAATTGGAGCGATCATCGCCGGCGATTAAAGACCGGTCTCCTAGTCTCTCTTAGCGCGTAATGCTAACTAGATAACGATCCAGCATCCAGTTCGAGTACAGCGAGTATACAGCGAGCAAAATGTCTCCCAAAAATGGCCATGTCAACATGATGACCGACGCCATCATCGCCAACCTGCCTCTGGATGGCGTGCGGTCGGTGATGCGTGGCGTGCTGGCGGCCCACCCGAGCCTCACCCCGGTCTTCGAGGAGCTGACGCGCAACTATCTATACGAGACTGCCTCGCGGTACGAAAATTCTAAAATCACCGCGCAGCAGGCAGACAAGTCCATCAGCGCCACTCCGGCGTTTGCAGACCTCCGCCAGCGCATCTGCTGCATGGTCGGCTGCGGCCTGTGCTACCAGGCCCTGCCTCTCCTGCGCGATATCGTCAACCAGATTGCCAGTCTCAATTCATCAGACAGGCTGAGCAGTGCTCTGACTGCCCAGATAGCTGCTGTGGACGGCGACATCATCCAGACCCTCACGGCTATCCAAAAGACGCTCTTCGTCCCTGCCGGCACAAGAGACCTCTCAGAAAGCGAAGCCCAGCCACTGCAAGAGCTTCTCCAGTCGCTTCTATCATGCCAAAAGTCGTGGGAGAGTAACGGACAGTCTTTCCTCCTGCAACGAGGCCTCGACGCCACAGCCCAGCTGCTAGGCCCTCTGTCGCGAGCCCTCTACACCCCCAAACCCGCCAGTATCAAACCGCCATCCGAACTCCCTCCGTCGACCATCAACGAGACTTTCACTCTAGACGGAATAAACCTGCCCCGTATATTCACCGGACTATGGCAGCTCTCCAGCCCAGCCTGGGGCTCCGCGCCGCGAGAGAAGATGATCGAGCACTTCTCAAACCACGTCCAGCGCGGGTTCACGGCATTCGATATGGCCGACCATTACGGCGACGCGGAAATCATCTTCGTATGCTACATACCTCCAGCATTCAGTGTGCCGCGTTAACAGAAGCAGGGCGGATACCGGTCCTCGAGCGCGTACTCGGACTCGATCTTCGCGGCGACGAAATACTGTGTCTTCCACCCGATGAAGGTCTCTGAGGAAGCTATCCGGGCGAATGTAGACCAGCGCTGTCGAAGGCTGTCCACGGAGAGTATCGACCTGCTGCAGTTCCATTGGCAATTTGTGAGTCTCTTACCATGTATAACATACCACTATACCCTCCCAAACTGACTTGAACACTTGAACAGTACAATGACGACCAGTATATCAGAGCCCTTCAATACCTCCAACAAGACAAACGGGTGAAACATCTCGGGCTCTGCAACTTCGACACAGAACATATGCAGAGGGTCATCGACAGTGGCGTCAAAGTAGTAACCAACCAAGTCCAGGTCAGCATCACATCCATACCTTACTAGTCTGCCTTCATTAACAGCCAGTCCAGTTCTCCCTGATCGACTCAAGACCGATTATAAAAATGGCCGAAGTGTGCAAAAAACACAACATCAAGCTCCTCACATACGGGACTCTCTGCGGCGGCCTCCTAGCCGAGAAGTGGCTCGGCCAAGAGCCCCCAGATCTATATAGCGACGAGGCAACCCCGAGTCTGCGCAAGGTACGCCGTTACAATGAACCATACCCATATCTAGAGTCACAGGAAAGATCTAATAGTGGCAGTACTACACCATGATCCGCACCTGGGGCGGCTGGCCGCTCTTCCAAGAGCTGCTCCGCGCTCTGCACGCCATCGCCCAGAAGCACGGCGTGACTGTCTCGAACGTCGCGACGCGGTGGGTGCTGGATTTCCCGTACGTCGGGGCCGTGATTGTCGGTGCGCGCATGGGCGTCAGCGAGCAGTCTGCAGTGAATCTGGGGAGTTTGGGGTGGACGCTAGATGGGGAGGATAGGGCCAGTATTGATCGTATCTTGCAGCGGAGTCTGAGGGCGGAGATGTTTGAGAGTATGGGTGATTGTGGTGGGGAGTATAGGTGATGTACCCACTCAGTATAAGTATGAGTATTATGATATCAGAGACTAGGAGGGTATTTATATAGATAGGAATGAATGAATGCTAAACCCAGTGAATGAACCGCTTCCACCACGGCTGGTTGCTCTCTGGCACGTACTCCCCTGACAGCTTCTCATTCTCGATGGCGTCAAACTCGGATTGGAAGTCGATTTCCTTCAGGGAGACTACCTTGGACTTGAGGGAGATTTTGAAGAAGATGTATAGTCCTGGGTTGTAAGTATACACTGCATAACAAGTGGGTGAGGTGGGTGCATACCAGCAAAGATGGCAATGTTCAGATAGGACGTCAGGAACCCAGCGGCCGTGAAATTGCCGGTCGTAAAGACATCGAAGCCTGGACATAAACATCAGTATAAAATAGTCTTTTGACTGCTAGAACATACCAGAAAACAAGATAACCATCACCACCATGAACAGCGTCGCCCACGCCACATAGGGCTGCAAGAAATTCCGGCTAGGCAGTCCTATTACACTCATTAGCAAAAGACACTTATACCACTATACACCCAGTTAACGTGGCGAGCATACTCCGTCTATCAAACCCCTGCACCTTCAACCCAGCAAAGAACCTCAAATACGTAACCTCAATAACAACCCACCCAATCAGCCCGGCCACCGTCGTGATATTCACAAACCACTGAAACACCGTCGCAGCCCTGCTATCCCCCAGCACCATATACGCCAGCGGCATCAAGATGCACGACAGTCCCACAGCCAGATACGGCGTCCCGAACCGGTTGCACCGCTGGAAGAGCCGGGGTGCGTGGCCGTCGCGGCTGAGGCCGTAGAGGGTGCGGGAGGCGATGAAGATGCACCCCGATGCGCTGCTTATGGCCGACGTGCATACCACGGCGTTGATGATGTGCGGGAGGACGGCGACGCCGGCGCGGTCGAAGGCGAGCACGAAGGGGGATTGCTGGGCGGTTCCTGTGTCGTTGTTGAGGGCTTGGTCGTCGGACCGGCTGTAGCAGTAGCAGTTTAGCAGGATATCCATATAACGATAAGGTAGACATACACGATAAGACCAATGATGAAGATGCTCAAGACATAGAAGACGAAAACGCGCAAGAAGGTCTTCCTAGTCGCACTGGGGATGATCTTGCGCGGGTTCCGCGTCTCCGAGCCAGATATGGCCACGACCTGGATATTGCCATAACTAAAGGCAGACGTTAAAAGGACTTTCCAGAAGGCGAGGAATCGGCCTGCCGATCCCGTCTCGATATACGCCTTGAATGCGCCGGGGTCTCGCCAGTATCGGAACCCCAGGTATTCGTGGTTAGGGCCGCCGCCGGCGTTGATGACGATGCCGCCGATGATCAGGCCGACGATGAGCATGATCTTGAGCGTGGAGAAGAACACTTCTGACTGTATGATGTTAGACTAGACACATTCAGAGGTCCGGGTTTGGCTGTCACCTCTCCATATACGCGGACATCGCAGAAGTTGACGGCCACAATGAAAACACCAAAGACGGTGATCCAAACAGCCATATTCACATCCACCTGCCAGAACTCAATCAGAGTCGCCGCGGCAGTGATCTCCGTGGGCGCCGTAATCGACATCGTATACCCTGTGTCGGCAGTCAGTATACAACGAACAGTATGTCTAGAACAGCCCGTACAGAAATTCCACCCCGTCGCCGCCCCAAGCGCAGGCTCAACAAACTTGGTCGCATGCCGAATAAAGCCCCCAGTCGTCGGCATAAACGCCGTGATCTCGCCAGTCGTGTACGCGACTCCAGCCGTGACGAGGCCCATGACGATATACGCCAGGAACGCGCCCGCGGGGCCAGCGGTCGCAATGACCTGGCCTGAGGTGAGGAAGAGCCCCGTTCCCTTGACGGTACATTAGCGACGGAGACGGAGTAGCTATATGGATATATCCTATTTGGGTATTCTCACGATCATGCCCGCGATGGCGATCATAGTGATATGCCGCGACTGGAGATTCCGCTTGATCTCCTCAGGGGCGGCGGGCGCGACATTCCTCTGGCCTGGCCACATCTCCATATCGGTTGTTGTGGCGCCGCCGACCGTCTTCTCGTAGCCAGGCGACGAGTCCATCATGGCAGTGAACTGACGATCGCTCCAGGGCATCGTCGTCAGGCAAGCAGCAAGCTCAGGCCAGCTACTTATGGAGAGGGAAGGCGAGATATCGGAACACGAAAGGCTGAAAGTCTATTTCTCCACCAGACACAAAGGGATTGTGAAAGGGCGAGTAACTGGTCAGTCAGGCAGTCAGTCACTGGAAAGGGGGAAATCGCTTGTTAGTGTGGCGCGCCGGTGTTCTATACGGGCTTCTAGAACACCGGCATCCGACATTTCGCCGTGCATATCTAGCTTCAATCTCGCAAATAGTAAATACTTCCCCTCATCAACAATAATGGCTGACTCCTTCCAACTGTACGACCTGCGCGTCGAGGTGATCTGCCCCGTGGGGAAGCGCATCCTGTGCGGTGCAAAGCAGGGCGACTACTTCACCCTCAAGGGCGAAATGATGCATCTCCCGGAGGGCCAGGGAATCAGTATATACAGCCTGGGTGCGTCTACTTTTACTGTGAGCATGTAGGGCTTTACTCACTGGATACTGCAGCATCGGTCCTCCCTCTTCTGGCTTGCAAGCAGCGTATGACCCATGAGCATGACTGGATGACCACCGATTCGATCATTGCGTGCCCTGATCCAAACTGTCCGTCGCAGTTGAGGATTACCAGGACGGGGATCACCGAGTTCAGGCACTCGGAGACTACGGCGGTGCCTCTAACGACCTGATCAGGTCGCAGAAGCATTAAAGATTCAACTGAGGGCATTCCAGGCATTCCAGGCATTCCAGGCATTCCAGGCATTCCAGGCATTCTACTCGCTGTGAAAGCTGAAATGGCTATCAGAGATAGGAAATGGCTTGAACAGCCAGGAAACAGATATCTCAACCTGAGCAGAGCTGCTACACGAGAGAAACTCAATCAACATCTCATCAAGCGCAGATAAGCTCAAGTCCAAGAGCATCTGTGTCAGATGCCGAGAATAGGCCTGTCTGTCTGATTGGCAAGTCGGCGAAGGATCCGGTTAGGGCTGACGATATTATATTAAGTATATACCAGGCAATATAGACACAGAACCAAAGAATATACAACAGAACCAATCCAACTTCAAAAAGATATATAATAAATCACCCCCTCTCAATTATAGTCTCCTGCACAACCTTAATCCCTCCAATCTCCGCGACCAACTCCTCATCCAAACTCCCACTCCCACTGCCACTGCCACTGCCACCATTCCCACTCGTAACAACAGCCCCAGCACTCGATCCCTCCCTCCTAGGCGGAAACTCAAACCCCTCAACACTCACCTGCCTCGGCAGCGGATGCATATCCAGCATACAAGCCTCATCGCCCGTCCTTGTCTCATCCCTCCACTGACTGTCCGGCAACGACAGCGGGTGTCGGAACCTCCTCTTCTTCGACGCCTGCGAGACACCGGGGCTTTTCCACTTCATTTCCTCCCCGTCTGAGAGCGGGTAGCTCTGGCTGCGTCCTGAGCGGGAACGCCCTGACCGCGACCGAGTCGACGTCATGTATATACCCGCGGACTTTGCGGCGCGCCGCATGTACGGGTAGATCATGGGTGCGTTGCCGATTATCACGGCCACGAAGGTCTCGCGACACGCCCAGCTGCCGGCTTGGGAGGCGCCGTTTGCACCGGCCTGGGGGTTTAGTGTTAGTTTTTGTCTTTCTTTCTCTTATGTGTAAGATGGTAATGAGTAAGATGGGAATGAGGCTTACAGTAAGGATTAACACGCAGCGCAGGATTCCAGCGGCCATGACAAATGTTCCCCCGGAGAAGAGGATCAGGAGTTCGAGTTTCTCGCGGAGGGGGAGGCGTGCTTTAAATAGGATCTGATATCATATCTGTCAGTCATTGCTGCATATGTCCTGTAAGAATGTAAGGGACGCACTGGAGTAGGAATGGTTATGAGATACATGTCCGTGGCGACATTCAAAGTCACCGTAACATAGACATCAATCTTGGACACTGCAGGCTGGCAATAATTGCCAGGGTCAGGGTAGATCTGCCAGTTCTTTTTCATCGGGTGGCAGCCGAAGAGGATGGAGCAGATGACGGCGATGTAGGTCACCCCGATGAGGACGTATGCGATCTTGACGCGGATATTCATGTTGATTAATCCGGCTCTATTCACTATTAGCATATCATTTTCTATCAGTTGTTGTGGTGGTGACGGACGTAAGCCGCGAGTAGAAGATAGCCATGCAGGCCTTCAGCAGCCACAACAGGGTCGTATACAGCGACCACCCGAGGACCTGCGTCTTGGACCCGCCAACACGCAGGGCATACTCTTGTGACGAAGGGTCGAGAGCGGCGCGCTGCTCGTCTGTCATGGAGTTGTTGGCGAGGCCCTGCCACCAGGCTCCGACGCAGAAAGCAGCGCCTGTTTCAAGGCCGTACACCACCTGGCCAAGTTAGCATTCGGCATTCGCAAATAAACAAGTGAGTAGAGGCAATACCCCAGCCAATGGCATGAGATAATCGTCGAGCTGGAAGTTGCTGGGCCCCGCGGTGGTCCATCGTGCAGCGACACGAATGGCAATGGCCACAACCGCGATGGCCAGCAGAGTAAACGCTTCGACTTCAAACTGGGCCATTTTGCAGAAACAGAGGCTTGCTTTGCTGTAAGGAAGCAAACGTGGAAGGGTACCTACATGATATACCCATTCGAATTTTGAAACAATCTCCTCTCATCCCTTGAAGAGACGAAATTACACATCGCAGACAGTGCACCCGCTGGAGACGATATAGGTCATAGATATGCCGTTGCCAGCCCCACCGGACCGTTAAGTATTACTGGAACAGGCGGATCGAAGAGTCGATAGATTCCAATCCAAGGGACGCGCCGGGTCTGTGTCGCTGCGATCGGCATCGGACTTTTGACAGCGCTGAGCACTGACCGTGACAGCACAGCCAGCTGCAGAAGGCTATTTTTGCCGACCAAAGTCTGCTCGAATCGCAGAGCCAATCTGCAGTCCATCTGCGGTCCATCTGCGGTCCGTCTGCAGTCAGCCTGCACATCGTTCCAGCCAGTTCTGCATGTAGGGAGTTTTCTCGCCGATTCAATCCTGCCCCTCGTTTGTACGAATCACAACCTACAGAGACGCACAGATCAGCCGACAGACACCTCACAAGCTCCCAGGGCAAGTTGGCCCGAGTGCAGTTGCACAGCTTTTAATCTTATTCTCCGCGGTCGAGCCTGCAATACGTAACCTGCAATCACGGCTGGACCCAGCGGGACTGGTGGAATGACAGCGACAGAGTGGACACGGTGGACCAAGTGGGCGACCGTTAAGTTTTGGCGAAAGACAGCAGTCAAGGTAATTAATCAGGCAACTAATCGGCGGAACAAAAGGCCTGTGCATTGCATTCTCGGATGCAGCGTCGCATTTATATCCGCATTTGCTCCTCCGTCTGCGTCCTGTACATTAGTCTCCTACATCCCATTGATAAGTCTCATGGAGAGCCTCGACCTGCTCGTCATCGGCGCTGGTACGTTTCCCTCAATTGACTCTGTTTCTATTCTAATGGATCAGGCTGGAGCGGCCTTGCTGCCCTCAAGACATACCGCGAAGTCCACCCTTCTGCCTCAGTATGTCTGCTCGAGGGCGCATCCTCAGTCGGTGGCGTCTGGGCCACGCACCGACTGTGGGACGGACTCAAGTCCAACAACATGCGCGGCACGTACGAGTACTCGGACTTCCCCATGGACGACTCCTACGGCGTCAAGCACGGCGAGCACATCCCGGGCCACGTCGTCCAGCGGTATCTTGAGCGATACGCGCAGCACTTTGGCATCGTGGAGAATATCCGGCTGCAGTGCCGGGTCTCAGTCGTGGAGCATCACGACGACACTACCTGGACAGTGACCTACGTCGATTCCACCGCAGACGGCGATGTTGAGGTCCAGGTGCACGCGCGCAAGCTCATCCTGGCCACGGGCATCACGTCGCAGCCCTATCTGGCGCACATCCCAGGGCAGGAAACATTCGACCGGCCGCTCTTCCACACGGTCGACATGCCCATCCACCACAAGTCGACCGTCCAGCAGGCCCAGAACCGCATTGCCGTGCTGGGAGCCACCAAGTCCGCCTGGGACGCCGTCTATACAGCTGCATCCGCCGGCGCCCAGGTCGACTGGATCATCCGCGACAACGGCCACGGCCCTTGCTGGATGGCGCCCCCCTATGTGACTCCATTGCACCGCTGGCTCGAGAAGCTCGTCACGACGCGCCTCCTGACCTGGTTCAGCCCGTGCATCTGGTCTGATCCCATCGCCGAGCAGCCTGGCTCGCGCGTGCGTCGTTTCCTGCACGGCACCTGGCTGGGACGCAAGATCACCGACACCTTCTGGACCATCCTGGGCAACGACGTCGTCTCGCTCAATAAGTTCAACTCGCACCCTGAACTGGCCAAGCTGAAGCCCTGGATCTCGCCCTTCTGGGTGGCGTCGGGCCTCTCCATCCTCAACTATCCCACCAACTTCTTCGACCTCGTCACCCAGGGCCACGTCCGCATCCACGTCGACCACATCGACCACCTCTCCCAGGGCACAATCCACCTCTCCAACACCCCAGACCCTCTGTCCAACATCTCCGCCCTCATCGTCGCCTCAGGCTGGGAACCCACACCCTCAATCACCTTCCTCCCCGCCTCCCTCCCCTCCCTCCTCGGCTTCCCCAACGCCCCAGACCCCCTCCCCCAACCCCTCATCAGCGCAGCCGACACAGAGATCCTGCGCCGCTTCCCCCGCCTCGCAAAGCGCCCAACACACGCCTCCCCGTCGAAATACTCGCCTCTGGCACCAGACGCACAGACAGAGACCCAGTCGCTGCACCCCTACCGCCTGACGCGGTTCATGGTTCCCGCGTCGCCCCTCGCGGCCGAGCGCAGCGTCGCGTTCGCGGGCATCGCCATGACGATCAATACCCCCTTGCTTGCGCAGACTCAGGCCCTTTGGATCGCGGCATTCTTTTCCGACCGCTTGAGTTTGCAGGGGATCACCACTGAGCGGTGTCCGGTGGAGCTTGCCCGGAGCTATTGTCGGGAGGGTGGTGTTAAGAGCAGCGGGAAGGGTGTGGATGTAGATGTGAGTGAACAGGGTACAAATACAGACGCGGACATCCTATATGAAACGGCCCTGCACACGCAGTTCGGCGTGCATCGGTACCCCGGGGGTCTTGGACGGAGGAATCCGGACTTTGTCTTCGATGCGATTCCGTATGTGGATGTGCTTCTGAAGGATCTGGGGATTGAGGGGGCGAGGAAGAGTGACAGGGGGTGGAAGAGGTGTGTTGAGCCGTATGGGGTGGAGGATTATGTTGGGCTTGTTGGGGAGTGGAGGGGGAGGGACGAGAAGATTGTTGCGTAATTGTTTGTCTGTCTTGTTTATCTACTCAGTCCACTCTCATCACTTAAATGATCAATACTCAAACCGTTCGAAAATGGCCACGCCCTCCTCGTCCACGCCCTCCACCATCCCTCTCGCCCTCCCATTCCACCGCAGATGCGCCCCCTGTCCCCCTCTCTCCTCGTTATCAGCCGCAACATTCACCTGCGCCCCCGGGATCCCAACCTGGAACCCACTGACCAGCCCTCCCTCCGTCTGTTCTTGCCCGGCGATAATCGTCACTGATCCATCCGCACACCCTGCATTCACATTCTCCCCGTCCCGCGCCAGGAACGAACTCACGACTTCCTGGTTCGGGTTGTTTTCACTGGTATACGACAGCCAGAGAACCGAGTAGAGTCCTAGATGGGCTCGTCCGCGTTGCAGGGATTTTGTGGATGAGGTGAATGGGCGAGATGACCAGACCTGGAATTATAATTAGTCTCCTCTGTCCTCGTCTATACAATATGGGGGGGGGAACCTACCTTGTCATGATACCCATACCCCTCGAAGCTCAGCCTCTCGCCATTCACATTGACATCCACCCTGGCAATCGCATCCGGCATAACAGCCACCCAGCCGAGCCCCGAGTCTCCGATATCAAGCGCAGCGCTGAAATCCGAGGCTGTTGAGCAGCGGGAGTGCGAGGGCGTTATCTGATCTGTATTAGCATCATCAATCCATAACATCAAGAGAGAGAGAGAGAGAGAGAGAGAGAGATCTAGAAATAGGAAAGACATACCCTCTCCATACTAATCCCCCCCGTAATATTCACCCCATCCCCAACATCAAACTCAACCTCATACCCCTCCTCACTCCCCATCCACCCACCAGCCCCATGCCAAATCGCCACACTGGAATCCCCACTCCCATGCATCCGCG
Organism: Aspergillus puulaauensis; assembly: GCF_016861865.1. Lineage (NCBI taxonomy): Eukaryota > Fungi > Ascomycota > Eurotiomycetes > Eurotiales > Aspergillaceae > Aspergillus > Aspergillus puulaauensis. The sequence goes on from NC_054857.1 coordinate 855,018, forward strand.
CACTGTCCACAGCCTGCACATGGCGAAACCGCCTGCCGTCCGCAAAAGTCACCCAGATATGCGCCCAGAGGGAGTGCCCATTCAACCCCGTCCCAGTCCCATTACCCGGGAGAGGCTGCGTCAAATTGCCAATGCCCGGCCTGTCAAGCGGATACCCGTCGGGCCCGGCATTGGCAAAGGTAATTGCGACGCTGGCGTTGGGGTTCTCGATCCCGATTGCGTCGAAGTGCCACCAGTCGAACGTGGAGGCGTTGGCGTGCGAGAGCTTGGGGCTGTCTAGGTCGGATTGGTCGAGGGAGGGCGTGAGGTAGTCGGCGGTTATGGGGCCCGTGGAGAGTGTTGGCGGGATGTTGAGGGCGTAGCGGGCTGTTGCTAGGGTGGTTAGGCCTAGTAGGCCTAGGAGGGTTGGATGCATGTTGAAGAAGAGAAAGAATCAAGAATGTCTGGATGAGTGGTTGATTTGGTGGGTTTGGAAGTTGTTTATGTAGTCTGGTCTATACTCTTGGTCTCTTATACTGTGATAATGGAAGCGCTGTAATAATATAACGTAGTGCAGGAGGTCATACAGTGACACAGCACAACGGCACGGTACAGCAATGCTACTCAGTGCTCTTGCTATTGCATACAGATACATACATACGGGACACAAAAAACGGACAGACACCAAACACCCAGCCGAATCCCAAGCCAAGCCAAGCCAACCTCAAGCCAGGTCACAATAATCCTGGACGTTCCACGTGTGGAATCAATCAATCCGTCTTCAGTACATACAAAACGCCGAACAAACATGCGATGAGGGCGGACGGGACACCACCTCCGCCGAAACTCCTTCCATCCATCCCTGATTGTGCCAGTCTGCTTCTCCTTCTGCTTCTCCTGCTTCTCACTCTCTATATTCCCAGCTTTGTTTCATTCCGGGGCGGGTTGCGGCCGTTTCCTGGTTCGCTCCGCTTTCCCGGGTGCGCACCGTAGAGTCGGTCGCTACTAGTACCAGGTACTCGTTTGAGTAACCCCGTCTGAGTGACGTGACATGCACTGTACACTCAAAGGGGCGCCAGCTTATAACGATGGACGGTCCGAGCAGTTAGTGCTCGCCAGTTTCCTCGACCTTGACTTCCTGTTTGACCGGTTTCTCCAGTTCATCCTTGCAGCCTTTGACCAGTTGATGGCGCTACTCATGTCAGTACACTATCGGAATTTCAGCGGAAAACAAAGAACGGAACGTACCTTCAATGCATCCTTGCGCGAAAACTGCTTGTCGCAGTTATGGCACGGATACGGCTTGACTGCAAGGTGGATGCGACTGTGTCGCTTCAGGTCGTGGTTCCGGTTGAAGCTCTGCGGACACTTGTCGCACTTGAACGGCCGGTCGTTTGTCGGGCCCGCGCCTCCGTGCATCGGATGTGGCGGGTGTCCGCCATACATCTGCTGCATGCTAGCCACATGTCCGCTGTTGAAGCCTGGGAGAATCCCCGACTGCAACGGGCCCATTATCGACATCTGCCCACCCGGGCTGTGGACGTTGGACATCACCGGCCCTGTCATGGCAGGCAGCGAATATGACGGCCACGGCTGGCGTTGGTAACTTAGGTGAGGTGGTTGCTGTGGTGGTGGTGGTGGCGGAGGCGGGTTTGAGGCAACCCGAGGCGGAGCGTGATGCATCGCCAGTGGCGGAGGATGCGGTTGTTGTGCCCCTCCGTACGGCTGGTAGGCGTTCGTCGGGCTCGACAGCTGCTGGACGGCTCCGTAGGCCGGCGCAGACGAAGATTTGGCCATGTACGGATCGTTCGACGGGACAGACGGATGCGGCGGAGCGCTTATCATCGGAGGGGCCATCCCAGCATGCGCGGATGCTGCTGTCCCCATCGGCTGATGGAACGGGGGTAGATGGTTCATATCGTATCCTGGGGGGATGGTATCGGCGCCGGGGGTCGAGGTCGCCGGGTTGCGATGGAGAGAAGGGTTGAATGATGGCGAAAAGGGATCTCGATTTGAGTAGGACGAGTTGAGCCCTGGGGTCCAAGGCTGACGGCCAGCGCTTCCGCTATACGAGCCTTGGGAGGCCCAGTAAGACGTCGACTCGGGAGAAGACGAGATCGCGCTCAACGTCGGCGCAGTCACAGTCGTCGCAGCCGCAGTCGCCGTTGTCGCAATCGGAATGTCACCAGCATGTGCTGTTTGGGTCGCGATGATGTTGCCGACACTAGATGTCGGCGGAGGAAGATGCGGGTGATGCTGGGGATACTTCAAGGCGGCCACGGCGCCGTTGCTGAATGACGGTGTAGGCAACTCGAAACTCGGCAGCGGCGGAGCAGCCGGTCGACGTGCATTCAAGGGTTGTTGTTGGATGTCCAGGCCGGGCCCCATTCCCGGGAGGACCGCAAGAGTCGCCAGGTTTGCAGACGCGTCCCTGGGCAATGCTGCAGGAGCGACAGCCAGGGCCGGGGAGAGCGAGGACTGCGAGGGAGGAAGATGAAAGGCAAACTGCTCAGCGGACTCAGCACCGGCACCGGCACCGGCACCCAGGTGCCAGAAACGATGATTCCCAGAGAGGGCCCCCGAGATGTCGGGAGGATCCAGGGCGAGTGGGATCGCAGAGCGCGATCTCTCAGAGCAGTAAAGGATCGGCCGAGATAAGAGCCTGCGATGCAGAGGCTGGAGCGGTGGAGATCTCAACTAACAGGCATACCCGGGGGATTCTAAACAAGCAGCAGGACTTGGGAGTTGACAGCGAGAACCAGCGGATTCAGGACAAAGACATGGCGTGGAGAGACAAAGAGTCCGTCAGTCAGTCACCCATGGGCGAGAGGGAAGGAGAGCGAGGGAGAGAGAGAGAGGGAGGCGAAAGAAAGAAGAGAGCGGTCAGATACGAAAGAGAGGAGCCAAAAGTCAGACTGCAATAATAATAATCAGAATAAGAGCTCGATATCAGGCAGAGTCTGCGAGGGTCTGGCCAACGCGGGGGTGCAAATGGTGAAAATAGTGAAAATTGGGAGGAAAAACAGAAATAGAAAAACAGAAAAGGAGACGCGCAGCAAAAGGAGGAAAAAGAAACGAGAGGAGCGAGACTAACGACTGCGATGGCCTCGTCCGGCTTTTGCTCAGTGCTCACAGGCCGATTGCCTCGACTTGTCTTTTACTCTGATCTCGATTCTTTTCTTTGTATCTCACGATGATCACTCGGCAACGTGGTTGACAGGGAAGAGGTCCACCGTTCGGCTTGAAGTCTAGGGGCGCGCACTGCGCAGGACAGAGTATAACGGGGATTAGGAATACAGAGTGAATGCTGCTAACAGTACTATCGCAAGCTAACGAGGTTAAATAACCCGACTCAAGTCAGAGAGTAAGATTAGGGGCTTCCTTGCGTTGCTGCTGCATGACAGCTGAGGCAGCCGTGTGGTTCTGCTAATAGCGAGTCTGCGATCGATCAGACAACCTGCTTTGACTCTGACAGCCTCCAAGGCTCCAAGCGAGCGACATGAACTCTCCCAGTTCCAGCGCTGGGGTTCGCTCGTATCCGTGGCACGGACACCTGGTGGGCCTCCCTCGGCATTCCAATCCCATTCCACTTCTTCTTCCTGCCCTCATCATTCACTCCGTCGCAGGTGTCGGTTGGGCTGTCCAGTTCGGATTCTCAGAAAACAAAGCGAGTGGCCAACGACCGCGCGAGTCACCTGCCCAGTCACCTGCCAGTCCTGCCCGGTCCCGGCCAGTCAGCGGCCAGCGTGCCCAGGCAGCGGGGCGCAGGCTCCCAATTGCATTCCCCCATTGTCAGCACTAGCCGGATGGGGCTAGTGCTGTTTGGGCTCCCAATTGGGTCTCGTGCATGATTTGTCGGGAAAACGCGGTCTCTCTTCCTTTTTTCCAGCGCTATCTGTCTTTCTCCTCGGTCTCTGGTCTCTGTTCTCTGTTATTGTTCTGTTCCATAATCCATCATCCTGTCTTTCTCAATTGACAATTCTCTCCAAAACTGTCCATCACACGGAATGGCTCGCTCCGCACCAGCCTGCCGGTGCCGGTGGGTCGGGTGGCGGACTTGACACTGACAGCACTCAATAATAAAAATAATTTCCTCCGCCCACTCAAATTATGCATCGACCCGGGATTGGACCAGTCAAGGCTGTTTAATTAGCTTTCCGCTGGCATGTCTCGCATTTTACCTGTCGCTGCCTTCCTCTGCCTCGCTTTCCGAAGCTGACCAGTCTAAACAAGCTAGCCAAACTCTCGTGTGAGATTAGGATGTTCGGTCTGTGTTCTGGAGAAATGAGACTGAGGAAGAATGCGCTGGTCCCGTCACATTGCTCGCCCTTGGTGTCGGTGAGCTTCTCCTGAAACCGTCCACTCCCAATCTTGGGTCGCATGTGCATCCTTGCATTTCTTTGACATCCAGGAGGTCCGAGAGTCTAGACTTCTGCTCCGCCCTGGCCAGGAATGCGCAGGCGAGCCTGGGCCCTGCTCTCCTCCTGCGCTGCCCATGGATTAAGCTGCAATGGCGCCGTGGCTGCACTGTCGTGGCGTCTGCTCTGGGACTTTATTGTAGTTTATTCCCCCATGGCGGTAGTTTATTCAGCATTGGCTACAGCCTATTCCCATGTTGCTGTTGTCGCTGTTGTGCCATGTTTGGGAGGCGTTGTGTAATCGTCGATCGTATACAGCCTTTATACTTAGCATATCGGTTATATATATCGCTTAATATACCACGTATTGTGACCAGTCCATGCTTTATTTAAAGCTGTCACAAGGGTTAAATCCTGCTTTAGACGCCATCGAAAATAATTGAAGTATTGGAATATCAAACAGCTAGTTATTTGAAATGCTTGATGTGATAACATCGCAGCTGGTAACCGAGCGACCGACGCCGAAATGACGTCGACGCGGGGCTCGGGTAAACGTTCACCACCCAGCTTGCCCTCTTCAACCTCATATCCTCCCTCCCAACTCTCTCCCAATTCATCAACTGCTGTCAATTGTACGTTAATCTCTCTTGTCTCTCAATTGTCTATGTTTACCCGCCAGCTTCTAACCTACCCCCTTCGTAGGTCCATATTCTCTCTGAGACAACCCCGCATCTCGAGCTCGCCATTCCAATTCCAATTCCAACGACCACTCCATTGCTCAGCTTCAAACATGTCTGGCGTTAGCAAGGCCTGCTGCTCGTGCGTCTCTCTGGCAACCCCAGCTGCACAAACAGCTAACATAGCCGTGTCAACAGCATCCCCCCGATCGTCTCCAAGGGCTACCAGCCCAAGGGCGAATACAAGACCATCAATGGCCTGAAGACATGTCCGTCCTCCATTCCAACCACCTGAAACCACTCTAACATGGCAACAGATGTCACGGGCCCTGAATCCGCTACCAAGGCCATTCTCGTCATCTACGGTACTTCCCCTCTCCCCCACACCCCCCAATCCAAAACCCCAGCTAACCAAGGTACTGGATACTTAGACATTTTTGGCTTCTTCCCTCAAACCTTGCAGGGCGCCGACATCCTCTCCACATCCTCCTCGCAAAAGTACCGCGTGTTCATCCCCGACTTCTTCGAAGGCCAACCCGCCGACATCTCTTGGTTCCCCCCTCAAACCGACGATCATAAGCAAAAGCTCGGCGCCTTCTTCCAAACCAAAGCCGCACCCCCGAACACCCTCTCCAAGATTCCCGGCGTCGTCTCCGAAGCCAACTCCCTCGCACCCCCGACCCCCTCCGGCGGCGGCTTCACCTCCTGGAGCATTCTCGGCTACTGCTGGGGCGGCAAGATCAGCGTTCTCTCCTCGGGCACCGAGAACAAAACATTCAAGGCAGCCGTGCAGTGCCACCCGGCCATGCTGGACCCGAATGACGCCAAGAACATCAATATCCCCATGGCCCTGCTGGCGAGTAAGGACGAGAACCCCGACGATGTGTCCAAGTTCGACGCGGGGTTGAAGACGGATCACTATGTCGAGACTTTCCCGTCCCAGATCCACGGCTGGATGGCGGCCCGGAGTGATCTTGAGGATGAAAATGTGAAGAAGGAGTATGAGCGCGGTTATCGCACTGCGCTTGATTTCTTGGGGAAGCATGCTTAAGCTTCTACGCTTCCATGTTTATGCTATGCTATGATACATTATGATATATATGATCCGTGGGGCAGGTTTGTATGCACTTCGGTGTTGGCAGATAACTATAGTATAGTATAGTATAGTAACGCTTGCGATGCTAACCGTCTGGTATGCCCGGTGTATAACTCCATCCGTTCCTTTAATCAAGTGCTATGAAATGGACCAAGGTCTTCAATTAATTAAATGATAAATGTACCACGCCTCATCAAAACATGTGATAGAAGATGGACAAAAGTGCAGACGTCACGATAAACTACAAATCAACGTTAAACCTACCAACCCTACTTACCTGACATGCCTAAAGCATAACCGAAGCTATCGATTCGCCCGTTCACCTACCTGCAACCCCTACTAGAGGCCTTAAGAAGTCGCCGTCGGCAAAAGGGCGACGCCGGGCGGTACAGAACGGGCCTCGACCTACGCGATTTTGTTGCCGAGTCCAGGGGTCGGCCTCGGGCAAGAAATCGGAGGATTTTCAGCATCGCAATCCAGTAAGGAGGTGCATGGCTGCTTCAATGACCATCTTGTGGAATGCCGGATATTTACTGCCGAGATTGGTACTCGTTGGAGTCAAGCGGTCATTCCTTGTCTAAATCCCCACCACAACAAGCTGTTGCACCCGTAGCCGAGTCGGTAACATCGCACAAGACCCTCGGCTGCAGTACCACCGAGTTGTTTTGAGGGTGCTAACAAGGGGAACTGTTGAAATGCTGGCTTTTGCAGCAGGGGAACGCTGAAAACCGGTATCTGCATGATACCTTGCAGCTTGACCGCTATGATTCTGTTATCCTGGTAAGGGCATCCTTCGCATGGTCCGTATAACTCTGTACCATTCAAGACACGCATCAATTGCAAACTGGGTAATTCAGGCAAATACAACTGTCCGACGATGCGACTGTCCAAAGCAAGCTCTGGTTTTGGCAATCGAAGTCAATAGGCCCCATCCCCGGAAACTGCCTGGACTCCCCGGGCTTCATCTATTTTCGAAGACGCGATGGCAGCATATTTCGGCTTCCCTGCTTGCCCCATACAGGCAAAATAGTCACCCATTTGAGAATTTCGAGTTTCCTTGAAAGCAAAGGATGATCAAACACCACGGCGGACTAAATGAACTCTGCATGAACATAGCCGTATATGACAGTGGAGGTTTGCGATTGACTTGACCTATTTGCTGGCCGTAGGTCATCGAAGCGGAAGGTGTATGTTTCCCGATGATCGAACAGGGTGCAAGACAATTGCCTAGCACAGCAGGCGCGCAAATATGCTGGTTCGTGACTGCGGTACAGCTCGGAAAGGTATCACGGCGGACGTTCTACTTGGCTTCCTGTGCGCGCTATCCGGCTATTCACCCAAGTTGCAATTTGAACAACACTTTAAAGACCAACATGCTACCATGATCCGGCTCGTGCCGCCTGCGGGTCTCCATGGCTGGTGTTCATATTGTGATGGAAACTGGCGCAGGAGTGGCTTCAAGTCCTGGTACAAACATAGCAGGGATTTCGGTGCGACAACGTAGATGCTCGGACGGTGGAATTGCCAGAAACACACAATTTGTGATCAAAGCTGCGAATACCCGTCTTGTCAGCAGACTGAGGAAGATACCTCTCAAACTAGCCTTTTCGAGTTCGGCCACCTAATATGCAGAGCATCCTCGCTACTCCAGCGCCATATCAGTTGCTTAGAATCATGTTCAACTTCCACTCGTCGGTGCTTCATATAAAAAGTAACAATGGCACCGCCGAAACACAGATGACGGAACTCCGTCAAATGGCTAAGGGGTGGCTAGTTGGTCCGTTCATTGACCCTGGCGATAACACTTTTCGGGATTGACGCACTCTTGAATGGAATGTACGCGTTATTCCACTCCACGAACATTGCCCGCGCGCTTAGTCCATAACGTATTGCGCGTCGAGTAAATGCAAGATTGCTCGGGCGTTAGTCGACATCCGCAAATGCAGTCGCATAATCGCCATAGCTTTCCCCTTCATACGCGACCCGCCATTCCCGTTGACTCTGCCCCGGGGTTAACACCGCCTAGATGCCAATCGGCATCTGGACATACCCACTGGGCTCCCATGTGGCACAGCATCTTGGTGTCTCACTCACTGCGGTCCCGAGAAGGAAACATTCTAGAACATGGCTTCGCCCGCATTCCAAAAACTCATCGGTCGAGTCCGAAGGGGCTGTCTGACGTTCTGACGGCCGAGTGGGCAAAGTTTCGGAGGGGAAAACAGGAGAGACAAGACTTCAGAGTCAGGACCAATGCGATACGGAGGAATTTGCGTTGGAGTCAGTCACGGGTTTCACGTAGATGTTGTTCGAGCTTTCGAGTCATGGGCGTGTTGTTGCAGTATCAACCCACACATTTCCCCACATATTCCGACGTCGCCTTATCGCCATTATTACCGACAGGAGTAATAATCCAAGGAAGCGGCCGATAGGAGCCAATTGAAAGTCGAGACTAGCCCGAGAAAGCGCGAAGTCCGAGGCGATAAGAGGCGTGGATCTGGTCGAGGAGATCGAATTTCCGAACTGGCACGCACATGATTCAAGGTTAGCCGTCCGCTATATAGGCGAGGAAGGACAGCAATGGTCGACGAGGGCAGCAGACCTGGGGAGACGAACCAGATTGAGAGCTGGTGCAGGGCTGGCGCAGGCCCCAGAAAGGACGCGTAAGATGTCGGTTTGAAGGAAGCATGGAGGAGGTGGATCACCACATGGAAAGTAAGCGACAGACGATGGTGAAACAGGCCGTCGGATGCCGAGCAGGCGCCGAGCCAAGGGATTGAATAATGGAGATCGGATAATGGGCGAGCGAAGACTCGACGAGGTGCCAGGGTGGAAGAGGAGAGTGAGGCAAAATCGCGCGTCCCTCAAAACGGCAACGGCCGCGAGGGAATTAATTCCCTCCGCTCTTTGTCGCCAGCTACGGAGATTATTTTCTTCTTCGGGGGCTGGCAAATTTGCCCTCGAAGCGATGACGAGACGACAGACGACGACTGGGGAATCGAAACTCGAACGACTCGAGTCTCACGACTCAAGAGGAAAGAAACCGTTATCAGATTGTCTGCAACTGTGCCCCACGAGGGCCACGACCGTTGAGAAAAGACTCCACGGTGGCACAGCGACCGTCCACGAACGCCCTCGGTCTCACCCCAGTTTTGCATTCTGCCGTTGGATTGGACGACACGACCAGGCTATTGGATTCGCATTTACGTACTAACATGGATCCAGTCCATGCACAATGAGCCGCGATGAGGAGTTGGCTCAGTTGAGACCAGGCGCGGTATCGCAGAACTGCTGTGTGCGTTAATGAAAGTCGCAGAACGCCCAACGTGACAAGAGGCTGGACGATCAGCTCGTTTGCTTTGCCGGGCCTGCGTGTTTGCCTTTTTAAATCGGGCATTCGGAGCAGATCTCCCAGTTCTCGGGCCTGAAGCACGACTCCGATACGTGTTATTATTTTGTACTACTCCAGCTGCCAGCACGAGGAGCGTGGGCTGACTGGGCCAGCTCCACTAGTCCACTATCGTCTATCGATATGTTTCTGGGCGAGTCAGTAATGCCTAACTACGAGTCCAGAATAGGTGAGCTCAGCAGAGACCATGATGCGCACTGGGCAGTGAGAAATGAGGGTCAACTTGTTTCCGAATTGCTTGCGCAGCCCAATCTTCCAATGGTGCGAGTCGCGCCTCGCGTCGCGATAGTGACCGGGGAATCGACTCCGGAACGAGCCGAGGGCTGCGTGATACTTCAGGCTCGACTTTCAGGCCCAGGTTGTCCAGGGTGCGGGCGTCAGCAGTCAGCCCAAGCCACTGCCAGACCCTGAATGCTGAGCGACGTCAGGCTGTCATGGGCTCCTGGCATGTCTCTTATTAGTCTTGGTCCCCCTGGGGCATTTTTCCGAGATCCGAGCTAGTGGTGCCAATTGACATTGAATTTCCGGTCCTCTCCAGGATATGACAATGGACCCCTATTTGCAAGTATAATTAGTCTGGAACCTTGGATGGTCTAGCAGCAAGTAAGCAACGACGACTCGTCATCAAATGCCCACACCCAACTCGCAGTCCAGTCGCAGGCTCGCAGCAGGCTCGATCTTGCATTCTTACCTTGGGAGACGGCGCAGAGCAAGGCGATGAAGCGATGAAGATCGACCAGATGATCGTTCACCTGCATTGTTGCTTTTGGATGGGAAAACGCAAGCCGGGCTTCCAGATTGGCTCTGGAACTTCCCCTTGCAGACAGCCATGCAGTGCTGGCCAAGGCCCACCGGAAAATGCAGAAATTGCAGCGTTGAAGAGACTGCGAGCTGGAGAATCATCCTTAATTAAACCTTGCTGGGTCCACCGACACTTTCTGACAGCTCGTTAGTCCCCATCAGACAGCATCGCGCACCGCGGCGTGGCCGGTTGCACGTACGACTCAGTAGGTGTTGGACGGAAGCAGGTACAAGAATAACTTGATACCCAGGTGCAAGACACAGCAGCGGTTGCATGTCCCAGGGTTCTTCCAATAATAACAAGAATGGGGCCAGGGCCAGCATTGGAGAAATGGAGAGCTCGAATAACGAATTGCATCGGAATTGCAGCAGGTGGAGATGCTGACGAGTGCAGGCTTCTCGAAGGACCACCGATGCCTCGAGGGTCTGTTTCAGCTTGGCGCTAGGCCGCATCGGGGAGCTACGGGGGTGTCCGCCGCCCAGAGGGGAAACTGCTGCCCTCGTCGCAAATTCCTATTGGTTCCATCAGCTGAATCGGGCCCACTAAAACCGCCCAATGAACACTCAGGGGTGTACTCTCCAAGCAACAAGCAGACAGAGGAAAAGCCTCCCCGAAGCGACCTGGGGCCTGACAGGCCATGGCTGGCAGTCAAAGGACGCGAAGAATGTGACCCCAAGTCCCACGGACACGGAGACATTTCCTCACTTGTCCATCGCGCCATAATACGCGCAGCGACTGGACAGAGATGATGACATTCAGCCCTCCCAACACCTTCAGGGACTCTTCCCCCCCCCACCCTGGGCTAGTCCTAATCCAGTTCTCTGTCACAGATCTGGTTCCATGGGTGTCTTCGGATTGGGAGCCCGGATTGGGGACATCAAGGAGAATCCCAATGTTACCCACGCTTGACTGTACGGCGTAAGGAGTCGAGGAACGCACGTCTGGTGACGACGCCTCGATCTGAATCTTCTACCGGTGGTCTACATCGGACATCAAGTAGGAACCGACTCATCGACTATGGATAGATCATTTCATGCCCTATCGCCCAACGGGCAATAGCCTGTGAGGGCTGAGATCTCTCCCGGCGGCCCGTGGACGATGGATTGAGGAGGAGGAGGGGGTGTTTGAGGGCCCAGGATCGGGTCGAGATTCATCGTTCCAGATGGAGCTGAAGCTGCAAGTGGTAAATGCGATAGAGGCAGTCTCAGTCGCGGCAATTCCTCTGATGGTGAATCTCCCGTACCCAGAATCCCAGATTCCAGAGGCTGGAAAATTACCTCTAGTTAGCTGTTTCATCTTATACTTAGCCAGAATTGCTGCTCCAACTCCCGCCACAAATGGCCCAGTTCCAGCACTCCCTCCCGCTTATTTCATGTTCATCTGGGGACACACCCAAGGTTCAGATAGATGACAGCCTCAAGAGTCAGATAGAGGTGTACTATTATTAAACTGCATTCTGATTGTGCATTCTGCATTCCAGCGTGGGCAGCGCCGCTGATACTCCGTACTGGCAGTTTGTCTGACGGCCTCTATTCTGACTCTCTCAACGCTCATGCCACTATCCACTTTTTTACTCATTGTCTCTTTGATGTCATTTAACTGCCTTACTTTTCGCCATTATTATTTGTATTTTATTTTATTATTTTAGGCCAAGGCCTATTTTCCTACCTGATTTCCACCCCAAACCCCCTTTCCAGCACCACGCCTGCAGTTCCTCAGCGAGCACCACGCGAAAAAAAAAAAAAAAAAGAAAAATAATAATAAAAAAAACTCAAGCCTAATCTTAAATATAAGATGCTCGGAAATCATCATCAACTCTGTTGATGTCAAACTCCCGAGACTTTGGCCGGACTGCTTCCAGAGTTCTTCTGGCCTTCTTCTACTAACTCTCTCCTCGCTATCGCATCCTCTTCGCTCTTCCATCCTCGCGTGTCCGCTCCTTGTCGTCCTGCTTGCTTCTTGGCCCATAATCCTAATTTATCCTTATTTCTCCGATACATTCCCTGCCCTGTCGCTGTTTCATTCCCTGGTTGCTTGCTGCTGCTCTTGGTACCTAATCCTCGCTCACTTGCATACCTACTTGGGTCCTTTAGTCTTCACTGCTGGCCTTCTTGCCCAATCTTCACTGTCCATTCATTCGCCTTTTTTTTTATCATTCTCTTCTTTCTACTTCTTGCTCTCCTTTGCTCCTGATTTTATTCACCGGATTCCTCTTTCCAGCCTTCGTGGGTCCTTTTTCTCCTGTGACGTCCGCCGAGGTACCTGCAGTGCTTTTCTGCATCACGACGACACGACAACAACCACGACATTTAATCTCGACAATATATAGACTCCTTCTATTTCCTTAGTGCCGGGCCTCGGGTTAATTGTGTTGAAACACCTATCTACCCCTCCATTTGGCCCTCAATCCATTCAGGCGACCCTCCTGCTTCGTCGCAAGTGTGGAGTCCCAACGCTGAAACGAGCGCCCAAGAGACGTACGACCATCACGCCAGCAGCCTGGATCTGGGATTTGTGGATTGGCCCTTTCATGCGGAACTTGCTGTGGTTTCGCTTCGACGATTACTCGCTGCCAGTCTGCTCTCGCAGTTTGCCATTCGCCCATCCAGCTCTCGCGATCAGTGCCCACTGACTTCGCGTGTGTCCTCTTGATCACCGGGCGTATTCAATGCGCCTGCGCTACTAGGGCTGGGTCTATTCGCTTTCCTCTTTCCCAGTCTTCCAGAAAGCATGTCCGCGGCTGTCGAGTGTATGACATCGGTTACCATATCACAGACTGCCGTCATGGACCCCTCTACCGCCGACAAGAAGCGCAACAAGCTAGGATACCATCGTACATCTGTCGCATGCGGTGAGTATCTTCCTCTCCCCGATCGTCCTGCCCCATCGATGCGTTACTTATTCGTGTCTCGATAGTCCATTGTCGACGGCGCAAAATCCGGTGTCTCGTAGCAGCAGACGACCCCCAAGGGCGATGCGAAAACTGCATTCGGCTGCGAAAAGAATGCCAGTTCTTCCCCGTGGACCAGCAGCCACCTATCGAGAAGAAATCTCGTCCCAGTTCTCGCATTGAGACGATCTCAGCAGATGTTTCCACGGCTTCATCTTCGCCTCCGACGGCTACTGGTGAGCAAACAGATGCCTATTATCCTTACCAACCCATGCCCTTGAGTGCCGGCCCAGAGGTAGCATCCTTCAGTGCTGCGGGCTATCCTGCGAATCCGATGGCACATTTTCCACCAGGTGAGTAACCATGCGCTTTTTAACAACCGCCAAAACTGCGGAGATTGACGACTAACGACGCGGGTTGGCTCTAGATGCGACAGCGCCGATGGATCCGTCCGTTCCCTGGGACGAGTTTACTACCCTCCCATCAGACCCCCAGATGCTGGCAACAATGTCCGCAGCAGGGAAACAAATGGTCAACATGCCTCCACATGTATGGAGTCAACCGGGAACTCCCATGGCCGCCATGCCGCCAAACCCTTCGCTACCCGGAGCACCAACCGTGCCATCACAATCGCAGTCTCTCAGTCCCGCTTCCCCGTATACCGTTCAACCCGATGGATCAGTCTGGCAAATGACCCCGACGCGATCAATGACGTTCCCCGCACAACAGAACATGACTGCGCCGTATGGTAGTCCCACTGGATTCGCGCAACCAATCCCCGCCGATCTCAAGCGCAGAGTGACAAGCCCTGGTCAAGGCTATCATACCGGTCCTATGAACCCGCAGAGTCCCCCGGCCGACCTCCAAGGTACGCCGGTATCGGTCTCATACGCTGCCCAGCCCACCTCAATGGGTTACCCTAGTGCGTGGCAGGACGTAAACGGGTTGTCACAGGTGAACATGGTTCAATACCCTGTCTACACAGATGCAACGACGCAACAGGCCGCGTTTGGCAGTCCCCCGATGGGGCACCCCGGCCAACATCAATAACTACGAAGAAAATCGAACTTATAGAGAAAGGACAAACCCGGCGAAGAGCGACGATTTCGGTTCCTTAATATATACCCCCATTCGATATTTTGCATTTCTTTTTGGTTTCATAAATATCTTCCCGGTGGGGTTTTCGATATACTACATACTAGCTAAGCATTAGCGGGCGCAAGGGTTTCTGGGCGGCATTTTCCTCATCATCATCGTCATCATTTGTTTGTTTCATGTGCTCCTGCTTCATTACTATACATACGCAGCTCGCGGTTAGACTCTGTCTCTGTCTCTCACTCACTCTCCTTATGTTTGTGACCTTCTCGCCATTTTTCTTTTCGCCATCCGGTCAGGTTACTCTCTTTTTTTTTGTTATGTTTTGGATACTCATTACGTGGTCTTATGAACTGAACTAGATATAATCAGCCACAGGGAAAGTGTGTCCTGTGACCATCTAGATGCATTGTCTATGCATGTTACTTAGAGAAGCTTGGTTACTGTACAGCACGCTTGAATGGCATTTTTACTACGCATATGCATGATTACTATGTTTCTCAACCAGCACTTCTCAATCCACACGTTTCAGTCTTCTACTTCTATATATATACACTATGTCAATCTATGTCATTAACGAGATAGAGGTAGGTATAATTGCGCTACCGTAGACCTGCCGATGTTCCGAGGTCATACAGGTAGACAATCTCAATACGTAGTTACTACAGTAGTGTCTACCTTATATAAGTATCTGCATTAAAGTGGGTACTATAACAGGTTACTCCGACAAGTCAGAGTGATGGATTTTAACTTAACTGTTCTATCTACTTGACCAGATGGGCCGAGTAGGTAAAACCTAGAATCTGGGCGCCACTGCCAGGTTCTTACTCTAGTCTCCCTGGTCTAGAAGGCTTGCTAATGCTAACGAGATACTTGAGCCTCTTTTGCGACTACACACTAATGCTACTACTAGCGGTAGTGCTACCTAAGTTCCTAACCCGTATGGTATGCGGGGGTGGGGGGCATGCATATACTCCGTACGGAGTACATCAAGTAACGTGAGGCGCGATTGCGAAAGTGTTGTTAATATTCATGTGAATCTTGGCACAGTCTCCTTTTACCAGTAGATCTAAAGTACTATTCGTGTGGATTGTAGGTAGTTAATTTCTATACTAGAGTTGTACTCCGGAAGTTATTACCTGGGGTTGGAGGATGAAAACGTGGACTGTATATCGCAACAATTGATTAAAGATACGCGCGGACTAAGCAGAAAATACTGGCTATCAGCTGTTTCTACCAACAGGTCAGCGACATTACTTGGTGTTGTGCTCGCACAGTATTGACATCGATATACTTTATCAAGATAAGAAAAACTGGCTGATACCTTTTGCTCGACTTGGCCCGACCTTATCTCCTAATGAGGCTGTTTCTACGGAGATTCCATGTCTCTTTAACGTCGGAAAACTATATCCGCCAGTGTATAAGGCTTACCATGACTATGCGCTGGCCGGACCCAGATAGCACATGGGCCGGCAGCGGAGCTCGCAGCAGTCGAAACCGACACTGTTGTCTCCCCGTTCGTACACCGTGGATATACACGTCGGGTCTCATCAGGTTATTTGTAGGGCAAATTGCAAAGAGGAGGCAACCTCGTGTTTATCTTGAAAGATATCGCGCAAGATACTGAAGGTTTTGTGCAGCCTGGTGATAGCTAGATTTTGGCCAATGGCGAAGCCAGCGGTGGTCGAGAGTATATGAAGTACCGGAGATAAAACCCTCGTTTCGCAGTCCTACCAATGAGGGACCTAAGCTTGGGACATTCCTGATCGCACTTCATCTCTGCTTATCTTGTAACAAGGATGCGCTGGGTCGGATCAGCACGGGACGAGCCTTTCTCCGCGGTGGGCAGGATTCAGTATGGGGAATGGGGGAAAATAAAATCAGGGAGAAGGGAGAACCGCTTCATCACTATACTCCCCAAAGTCCCACTTGGAGAATAATAGCTCGTACAAAACCCCCAAGAAAAAAGTCGTCTGGGGTATGGACGTAGAGAGACCGGTCGGTTAGGGTAGGGTAGTGACAAGATATCAAGATACCAAGAGATACCAAGAGATAACCATGCCAAATATTTGACGGGTAACATGCACGTAATCGAATCCTAGTTGCTGCCCTCAGCAAGGGTCAACCGAGCTAATCTGACGTGTTTTGTTGAGTCTTATCTCGACCATTGTAGTCGGCAAATGAAGGAGTTGCCCCGTGGTTATCTTGATTATCACGACTTCGAGGGCCGATAGCCGGAGCGAGCTCATCATTTGTTCTGATGCTTTCTCTGCGATTATTGATTAGCATAGCCTTCTTTGACCGACAGCAGCATCCCCTGTAGTACAAAACCCAGGAAGTTACGCATTGGGCTGTTGAAGGCTAAATTGAAGCCTTGAAAAGAAAGCTCTTCGCCCTCTAATCGAAGATTCCTATAAGGTGACTAAGAGCCAACCCATAAGAGACTCACTTGACAGAGATGAGTGACAGACGACAATGTTCAGTAAACTCGTTCAAACCCAAGCGAATTGCCCTGGTTCTTTTCTGCTCTCAATCGTCTCTTCGGCCGCCGACCCCATCCAGTCACCAGTTCGACAGCAGCACTTTCGCCGTCTCTTTATAGCAAGCAAGTGGTCACGCATACGCTACTGTCGCCGCGAATCTCTCCAGTACCCCGATCTCTTTAAGCATACTGGTCGAGCCGCCGGGATTCATCTGAGGCGTCGTGTGATGATGACCTCTGCCTCACCATTACAAGATAAATCCTTCTTTGAGTGTGCGGCCTTTTTTTTTTTTTTTTTTTTTTTGCCTGCTCAGCCCCCGGTAACTTCGAGGATCGAGGTGCGTCTTCCCTGCCCTAATATTTATTTTTCTTCCTGCTGTCTTCCTGCACCACCCTGCGGTCGACTCCGAAATTCGGTGGCAGGGGTGCGCGGTATCACAATTGTCCCGTGCATTTCCAACATCCGCCGCAACCGCCAAAAAAGAATCTATCACCAATATCAAACACGCTGAAGGAAGCCTTATCGAGCCTGCATGGCGCCTCAATTGAGCGCGTGGGGGAGGAGTTCCTGTCAAGATGCGACCCTGACGAAGCACGGTTGATATTGTTTGCTTCATGGAATCGACACCGCTGAAGTGAAGACAGGGCTTATGATTCCCGATAGTCCGATTGCTTCTTTCCCCATGGTCAGCAGTGGCATGGTGGCACTTGGTCCAAGCAACGGCGCAGCCCGTATCCATCAGATCCACTCCATCCGCATCCCGGGGAAGGGGAGTCAATCCAGCCCATCAAGTTAAGGCATTAATCATCCCCGGCTATGGGCAGTCGGGCATTACACAACTGCCTGCGGGGTATGTGCCAAGGGATCCCTTTAGTGATCAGTCGGATGGTATGCAATCTTTCCATTTTGGGCAGCATCCTTAAGGGCATGGTCTCTGTCTGTTATTTTGCACACGGCACAGAACGAGACGGGAGAATCCTTTCGAGTAAGGTGCAGGATGCTCGTTGGTGGGTGGAAGAAAGGTTGCCTCATCATCAGCAACAAAAGGATTTACTCCGCTCGAGTATGACTGGGCAGAGTGGCCTGGGGACACGCGACAGAGCGGATTTTTTGGTTGTTATCGCAAGGCCCAAAACACGATGGGTGAGATCAGCAACTCGATAGTTTCGGTGCAACGAAAATGGTATCAACACGAAACTCCGGTCCCTAGGGATGTATGACGCCGGGAGGAAGACGAACGTCATTTTCAAGGACGGCGAGGGCCTTCGTTTCATGCTACTTGATCTTATTTGTGGCACTCAATCCGTATATCATACTCGCTTCGATTATCCGAAGGCACTCTTACGAGGAATGGACGATCGCGACCGCCACCTCATCCACTTTAAGATTGCCATTGACGACGCGGAATCTGAGCTTTTTGCCACACTGAAAGCCACCCAGCATGACTCAGGAACTTGCTTTCAATGTCGTCTTGCAGCTTGGTGTGAATGCTAGGGCGAGTTGTGTTGGTCCAGACCTCAAAAAGCAGCCGGCGCATTCGCTCAGTTTCCTTCGCTTGACGGTGACAGTGACCCCAGGAGCCGACAAATCCAATTAACAATTACATATGCCGAGACTCTTATCAGCTTATCACGCCGATTACAGTGGAAACCGTCACTGCAGCCGCGTGGGAACAGTGGGATAAGGTACAACCGACTCTTCGGCGAATCGACGACGTCGAGTATCCTCACAAGCGGAGTCTCAACAGTGGACCCTCACGTTTGTCTATCCTGCGGGGCCTTGTTCTCGGTGTCTTCGATTTTTGGAGACAAAGGTGGGTTTATCGAATTGTCCTCGAACTGCGGTGCCTCAGTTTCCAGTTGCCACCAACCTTCTTTCCAGGCCTGCTTCGGTCTTCGAATCGTCGGCTTCGGCGCGCTTCAGGGACAAGTCCAGTTGGCCTAACGGCTGCGTGGCCAACCTTGTGTAGCCTTGGCAGCATTGGATGAGTTCATTCGACCGATCTCGTAGCCACAGTAGGCACCGTCAGCTCGGGCAATACTAACACATACATACATAGTATATGGGGAGGCTCTTCCCTGACGCTGGCGTTGCACGTTGGCTCAGTTTCCTTCTCCAGTAGGAGGGCAGATGATATCACCCGTCGTGGAGTTCCAAGCGATCGCCCTCTGTGCGACCGGAGAGAAGCTGTCTCATAGGCGACCAGACAAGCCACTGCCATGACTGCTGACGATCACAAGAACGAAGACCAAGACACTGATGCAACCGGGAAAGATTCAGAGTGAGCAGTCCGCCCTTAGGCTGGGCCGGCTGGCAAGGGTCTGCGCGATGCCTGGTGGGACCAACACGGCCTGCGTCCCCTCGCTTTGTGAATATATGGATGCGGATAGGCTGCGTTCTCGCAGGATGAAGCTTTTAGTCGCTCCTTGCTGCGCTTGAAACGAGCTGACGAAACGATCGATACCGCAGTTCAATACCGGATCATACGGGGTTCGGGTAAGATAGGAACCAGCAGCTCAGCTCCGCCCAAGACCAATCTCCGAGCAGCCTAGTCGACTTTTCTATCTCGAAGACCACCAAAAAAAAGGCTCATCGAAGAGGGTATCTGAACCACGGTACGGTCTTAGGCTCGGCCACGATGCTGAACTTTGAAGTACGTACTACCTTCCTTAGTTTCCAAGCCCCACAATGGCCGAGGCAATTGAGATTCAGGAAAGCTGCCTCGAGGATGGTTTGCTTCGGGCACCAAACCTCCCGTCCATCTCGGCACGTCTCCGGTCCAGACGGACTGCCCGATGTCGTCCGCCCCGCCAGCCTGCTTCGATGGCTGTCCTATATCGGGCGTAGCAACGGCCGAGCCCACCTCCGACGAGCGGACGTTGCCGGCACCCTTCAGTGTGCGATATGGTACCTCTAGGACCGGAGCGAGATGCGCCTACACCGGTGTATACCTCAGACTTCATTGTCCCAACCACGCGACAATCGATCTGGCTAGACCATTTACAGTTAAATTGGTTTCCAATCTCCAACGGACAAAGCGTGCGTGAGCTCATGCTGCTCGAATCGGAACCAATTGTTGCGAGTTTTGAGAACTGCGGCTATTTGGACCAAGCATTGACGGTTTGATATAAAAAGAAGAGCCATCGCACGAGTCAAGACTCAGCAGCCGAACGTCCGAAACTACGCTTGGTTGATCGTAGACGGCACGAGATATACCGAGGCCAAAGCCTGGCGGTTTGGGCTAGTCTTGGAGCTCGCCGTGGTCATCAACGCACGCTAAAAGCAATACACAGGTCTACTGCGATTGGCGGGCTTATCCCCGCGAGGCCGCCACTCCCAGGTAAGACTGAGAGGCAGCAGGGTTCACAGCCGGTACTTTGGGATCCCGCAGGAGTACTTTACAGGAACGCAGTGATGCCCAGTTCACTGATCGAGTAGAATCGAGCGCTATTGTCTCGCGATTCGAGAACGCACAAAATTTACAAAAGTACGAGCGATAGATGAAGGTTTATTAAGCTCGGATTTAGAGTGTAATCCGTCTTCGAGAATCAGCGCGACTCCAGTCCTCCCCGCCCGCTATGAAACTCTGCGCTACTTGCCACTGTATTACCGTGTATTACATTCAAACAGCCGTACAAAGTATATTGATGTCGCGGTGTGCTGTCCTCCGCCTCAAGCTGTCCAAAAGAGAGCACAGAAAATGGTAGATGTTCAGTGGAAATGTTGAATATATTAACTATATTAAGATCAGTAGAGTTAAGCGTTGAGCTTGACAATCGGTGCACCTGCCCAGAACTGGCGGTTTTCGCTTTCTTACGGCGGGAAAGCAAAAAAAAAAAAAAAAAAAGACCGTCTGGACAAGAGAAGAATCCGGAGTGAGAATGCAGCCATGCTGCGGGTTAAGGTACTTCGTACTGGCATGAGGGGGGTCATTTCCATTATTTTGGCTATTACCTGAATCCATAATTCATCCCTACAACTGTTTATCATCGAGCTAAGAGTCCGCTCCTGGCTGGTCAACCACCTGCATCATCCATCCGACTCCCCCTCCAACACTCTCTTCACTCGTAGTATACCCCTCCTCTCCCTCTTCTTCTCTCCTCTCCCCTTCTTGCGGCCGGAATCCAATCCAATTCCAATCCCAATGCGCTTCGTGGGCTGTATCTGCACGAGCCTCGTTTGCGGTCCCAGCACCACGACGCCAATCTAGCTGGAGCTCATCCTGGGCTGCCCCCACAAAGATAACAAGAAAAAAAGAAAAAGGCACCACCCGGAAAACCCCAGGCTGGAGCAACTGCCGAATTTCAGAGCATCAAATATACCAAAAAAGACGAAGAACAAGTAACGGCTTGAGCCCGGATCGTCTCCAGTCTCCCAAATCTGTCAGAGCTGGAGCAAATAGAAAAAACTAGAAGAAAAAAAACTGGGGTATGCATCCCGAGTTTCAGAGGCCTGCTCATTTGGTCACTTAATAATTGTCCATTCTTTGGATGGAGTTGATCCATTGATCTCACCACCGAAACTGACCCGATCCTAGTTTCCGCTCTCTTCTGCGCCTTCTTCGCATCTTCCCTGCAACCTCCAGCGCTCCAGCCATCACCGTGACGCTTGGAGCCGGCCCTGAGGCTTCTGGTCGTTAACGGCGGGTAAGTTCAATTTTCCATTCCTGGCTGTGGTCTCTCGATCCCCAGGCTAACTGTTCCATGGCTGAAGGGGCCAATTATCGACGTCTGCTGCATTACTTCCGCTGCCTCCTCCGTTCCCTCCATCTCACCCTCTCGTCGTTTCTTATCTACCACCTTCCCCTTCCCTGTCCTGTCTATCTCTCTTCCTTTTCTGGCCTCTATCTATTTTTTTTTTCTTCCTTCCGGGCTTCCAATTAGAGGAGCCCACGAGATTTCCAACCCAAGATCATGTCTGGGTTGACTCTCGGGGGAGGTTCTGGTGGCCGTGTGCGACCGACACAAGCCGCCGCTGCTGGCTTTCCCGCTACGCATAATTTCGCCGACTTTGATCGCTCGTCCTCGAGAGCTCCCTCTTCCGGCCGCAATCCCAACTTCGTTTCCCATCATTTTGCTGCGCCGTCGCAACTCTCTGACGATTTCTCGCTCGGGTCGCCGTCGGACTCGGCCCAGGTCCCTGACAGCCTGCTCGGAGACTCATTATTTCCGGAATGGAGGGCTGATACTCCGAAAGGGATCGACGGTCCTGATGAGATGCAGAGGAGGGATCCGTTAGCGACTCAGATATGGAAGCTTTATTCTCGAACCAAAGCTCAGTTGCCCAACCAGGAGCGCATGGAAAATTTGACGTGGCGGATGATGACTCTGAGTTTAAGGCGTCAGGAAAGGGAACGCGCCCAGCAACAGGCTCGGTACGTCATCACCCCCTCGATCTAGTGTTTCTTATTTTCTTTTTCCTTCGCTAATCCTTTATAGTCTCTCCAGCCTGAATAGTCCTGTTCCGGCCATGAGTGGTATTGCTCAGCTCCGTCTATCCGATCGTGCCTCTGATACCCCGACCAATGCTGCGGACACACTCTCCGATCCCATGAACCTTGACGATTTCATCATTCCGTTCTCTCCTCCCGACCACCCCTCTCCTCCAACCACGAGACCTTCCGAGCCAACGCGTGGCGCTATCCCTATCAAGACTCGTAGGGATCAACCCGAGTCTGAGGCCACTCCCGTACCTGCATCGTTCCCCCACCCCCCTCAGGACCAGCGGAGGGATAGTGAGTTTGGTTATGTGCCGCGCAGAGTTCGCAAGACGAGCATCGACGAGCGTCAGTTCTTCAACCTGCAGATTCCTTCTCGCAAGCGGCCGGCGGAGTCGTCTCCTCACGTGCCACCCTTGTCCAACAGTCTGTTGGCTCATGACCCGGATTTTGCGCATGCTGTGCCGGAGTATGCCTTGGACTCTTCGCACGGATTTGCTCTACATAACCAGATGAATGCTCAGAATCTCGCTAGCGCTCACAGCCACCACACTTCTCCATCTATGGCGTTTGCGCTGGATAGTTTCAACCTCGGCGATGATCCCATTCTTTCATCTGCAGGGCCCTATCAACAGCAATTTACCTTTCCGCCGAGCGATTCGCCAATGACTAGTGGAAATCCCTTTGCCAACCTCTATGCTCAGACTCCGATCGCCTCGTCGTTGAACTCAACCGACTTCTTCTCTCCTCCGCCTTCTGGATACCAGTCCACTGCGTCGACTCCACAACCTGGCTACGATGGCGAACATTCCAAGTACTTCGATATGCCTGCCGATACGCGGACGCAACGCAGAGTTCCCAACTATGTTGCTCAGCGGTCGTCAAACCTTTCTGCGTCACTGCAACCCCGATATATGTATAACCAAGGAAACTCGTCCCAGGATGTTTCACATCAAACTGGGCAATTGAACAATCAGTCGTCCTCGATGCGATCTCCGGCGTTCTCGATTCCCCAGCATGTTGATCCAAATCAAGTGTTGAATCCGAACGACTTCAATGGGAACAACTCTGCTATGTTCGCCTTTGGTGCAGACTCTGATAACGAGGATGAGGATGACGGAAACCAATTCACAAGTGGTGGATTGGCGATGCCCGCTGAACTCGGCGACGAAACCATGGGTGATCTGAATGGCAGTATGCCGTGGGATACATCCTACCCCAGTTCATTCCAATCGCTCCCTGGTTTTACCGCCCAGCATCGAAAGCATGTCACTATCGGGTCTACCGATATGATAGATACCCCCGGAGAGTGGAACCAGAGTGGGAGCTTGGGTCGAACTCATGGATCGGTTGCGTCCGTCAGTGAAGTTCGCAATCGGGATCAGGATCCACGACGACAAAAGATTGCTCGCACAGCATCCACTCCAAACACGGCCCAGCTGCTACGCCAGAGCATGGCATCGGCGCAGACCTCGCATACCTCCCCCAACACTCCACCCGAGTCGGGTCTGAGCAGTGCTGCCCCATCCCGCCCGGCTAGTCCAGGTGGGACCAAGAATGGTGAGCCAAGCGGTCCAACCACATGTACCAACTGTTTCACGCAAACTACACCACTCTGGCGGCGTAACCCAGAAGGCCAGCCATTGTGCAATGCATGTGGTTTATTCCTCAAGTTGCATGGCGTGGTACGACCGCTATCGCTCAAGACCGACGTGATCAAAAAACGTAACCGCAACAGTGCCAATACCATTGCTGTTGGGTCCTCGCGGGTATCCAAGAAATCGTCGCGCAAGAACTCGGTTCAACAATTGCCTCAATCCCTGCCAATCTCCAGTCGAACTCAAAACAACACGGCGTCCGAGTCTCCTCCCGCAATGCCCGGTAACTCATCCAATCGAGGGCCCGGTGTCGTTCCTATTGCGGCTGCGCCGCCTAAATCTAACCCGACGACTACGTCTCCGGGCACGCCTAATGCTCGCGCGGCGGTCCCAGTAGCGCCAAAACGCCAGCGTCGCTTAGAGAGGGCTTCTGAGGCTGATGCAGCTGATGATGTCAGTCGGTCAAGCAACTCGTCTGGTGGAAGATCCAAGGTTGTTCCGCTGGCTCCGGCCATGCCTCCAGCAGCAGTTAACCCCGCCAACCATAGCATTGCTGCCGGTCAAGGAGCGAGCCAAGAGTGGGAGTGGTTGACTATGAGTTTGTAGGGTGTTCCGCGCATCCTTCCCACCTTCGGCCGTTCATGATTGTGTGGTTTATCTTTCTCTTTTTTTTTTTTTTTTTTTTGACTTTTTTCCCTGCCCTTCCGCGATGATATTTTATGCGACATATAGACCTGATGATGACTACTGAGCTGGAATTCTCGCCAGAGCAGGCGTTTGGTGATACGAAGCGGAATTGACGGCCAAAAATGGCTTCACGCCGCTGATTAATGGTTGACGAGTGATGCAATTTTCGGTTCGGTTTTTTGTCTACGGGTCTTTCTTTACCTCTAATTTGCAGGTTGACGAGAATCCTCGGGGATAGACCGAAATACGCAAATGTCTGTCTCTGGGAAGGTGTCATTTCAGCTATTTGTGTGCTTGACTTGTGATTTCTGCTTGATACAACCGCGTCTGTCCGGAACCTGGCCTTCGTCTGTTTGCTTTTTTTTGTTTTTTGCTTTTCTCCATTTCTCTCTGTTTATTGTTTGCATTCGAGGCCAAGGCCGGGCAGAAGTGCGCATCTCTTTGATTTAGTCATTAATAGAATATTGATTGCACAACATTGAAAGTTGTACTGAGTGAACTGAAATTGAGTAGTTCGTAGTTGGCCAATGAGAGACGGTAGAAGATACGCTGCACGTGACTACACGTGATAATATAAAATTTCCAGAGCATCGACCAGTAAAGAATCCATTCCTTCTCCATAACGACAACACTCACGTCTGATTTAAAAAGTACTCCGTACGCTTCCGGTACAATTTTATTCGCATTCAGGTTTTCCAAATTTAATATCCACCCGCCTCGTCGTAACCTCGAAATCGGCAAATAGCCCAACATGGGCGCTAGCACCAAGAGAAAGAAGGAGAAGCAGCAGGACTTCCATGTATGTCATCGAGATCTTTGATAAGTGAATCTCCTGCTAATACAATTCTAGAAACCAAAACTCAAGGTCGGCAAGGCAAAGGCCAAGCCAGACAATTTCACGGACACAAGTTTCAAATCTAAATGTACGCCGCTCATCCAATCTTTTCTCCACTGCGGTGATAGCTTGTTCCATTATCAACATCGCCATCATCTCCGCAATCAACGTCCCATATGAATCTTCAATTGAGAATTTGCTTGAGAGAAAGAGCCAAGCTAACAACCCACAGCAATAACGCTAAACCAACAATCTCTAACCCTAAGCGCCCCCTCCACCACCTCCCAATTCACCCACCACCTCTCCCTGCTATCCTCAAAATCAGACCCCCAACGCCGCGACTCCCTAGCCCATCTCACCACCTCAATCCAATCAAAACCAACTTCCTCCCCCCTCCCCCACCCCGTAAGTGTCATCCTCCCCCCTCTCCTCCCCCTCATCCTCGACTCCAACTCAGCAGTACGAGGAAACCTCCTCAAACTCCTGCGCGTGCTACCCGAGCACGACGTCCGCGACCACGTCACACAGCTCATGCCGTACATCCGCGCCGGGATGACACATCTCGCAGCCGAGGTGCGGCTCAGCAGCGTGGAGATCCTGGGGTGGTTGCTTTCCGTTGCGGGCGAGGAGGTCGTGGGTGTTGCGGGTGGCTGGGTGAAGACGCTGAATTGCTTCCTGTCTGTGTTGGGATGGCATGTTCAAGCGGCGGATTCGAAATGGACTTCCGCCAAGCCGATCCCCTCTGGTTCTGGCTCGGGACCTGGCTCTGGGTCAGGTGCGAAATCGTCATTCGGGAAGGCCGGTGCGAAGGGTCGACCGCAGGTGCGGTTTTTGGCTGTCCTTGCGGAGTTTCTGGATGCGGGGATTGGATCGGCGGATTCGTCTATGGAGGATGGGGACGATGAGAATCGGTATCAGTTTGGTGGCGAAGCGGCGTTCCCTATTGTGCAGTTCCAGTCGCAGATGATACCGAGCTCTGTGGCGGCGCCGTATCTGTACCTGAATCTGTTTGGGGCGCCGCGGGATGAGGAGGGGGAGATGTATGAGACGAGGGAGGATCGGTGGAGGGTGTTTGAGAGTAGGGGGTTTTTGGCTGCTGTGGAGAGAGGCGTTGAGGGGGCGAGGAGCGAGGGGGGTGAAGTTGGGAGGGCGAGTGCTGGGGTTAGGAAGGTGTTGGCTGAGGCAAAATCTGGGCTGTAGAACTGTCTCGAGGTTAAGACGACCATTCAGCTAGCTTAGGCTGCCATGGTTGTGCTTTGTTCTTGCTGGATGGGCATCAGGAGGCAAGGTTCCCTAGGATTCTCATAATATACGCAGAAGCGATGGGCCGTCTGAATACCAATTCACTTTGTATATAGATACCAAAATACAAGCCTTGATCATAAACAGTCCAACGATCAAACTCCAAATCCCTTCTCTTTTCCCCCATCCTCAATCCCAATATTAACCTCCTCTCCACCCTCTAGACCGTCCACCTCCCTAGCCTCGTAAACCTCATCCGCCAAAACCGCCCTATCCACCAACGCCTCTTCCACCGGAAACGCCCACGACAGGGAGACATAGACCACACTCGTCCCGACAAACCCCAGCAACCACCCAAACTGATACGGATGAATGCCCTTGCCCACCTCAATCCGCTCATTAACAGAATGAATCAGCCCAGGCAAGGAGGGAACAACACCAGCGAGGAACGCCACGACCGCTCGCCAATTCACCAGCCACCTACTCCCATACCGATACACCGGATTCTCAGGCTGATACAGCGCAAGCGTATCATATTTCATCTCCTTCACCAGCCAGAAATCCCAGAGCATGATCGCCGCAATGGGGCCGAGGAAGACCGCATACGCAGACATGAAGTTCAGGAAGTTTCCAGCCGATGCAAGGATCTTCCAGGGTACAAGCGCCCAGCTCAGCATGCCGCAAATAATCTGGCCGCGCCGGAGGTTCACGTACTGCGGTAGCAGGGCCATAAGGTCGTTCGCGGCGGAGATGGAATTCGCGCTGATGTTTACGCCGAGAGAGGCGAGGGCGAAGGAGAAGGCGGCGAAGAAGCGTGCGGCGCGGCTGGGCCAGTAGCTTATTAGCACCAGGGGGTCCCAGGGAATAGAGGGGGTTGAGTAGCGCGTCCAGCCCGCGGAGGAGGCGACGATGCCGATGAAGGAAATGAAGGTGAATATTATAGGGAGGAGGGGAATGTAGAGCAGTTGCCATTTGGGGGAGACGCGGGAATAGCGAGAGAAGTCGGACTGGCAGCAAGCAAGTGATACATTAGCATATGCAAACTGGTATGGAGTTAGGGCTAGGTAAGCAGTGGGTAGATACCTGGTTAACGCTAAGAGTAGCATAATTCCCCAGCACAGAGGTCATACTAGCCAAAAACACCCAAGAGTACTGACTCCCCTGGACAGAGGGCTTCTGATCAAAAATCCGTCCGGGCCCTTCAACGACAAGCGCCCAAATAAAGATCGCAATCCAGGCAATGGGGACAATAATACTCTTCACAACGAAGAGCCAGCGCGCCTTGTTCGGATGCATGTAAAGGAACGGGAACTGCACAACGAAGAAAATCAAGTACGCAACCATCGTATTAGACTCGATTCCCTGGTCTTCAGGGATCGCATTGCGCATCGTCAAAAACGACGGCCAGATCGCGCCAATAATCGCCTTGACGGCATTTGCGCCGTTGACGTTCTGGATCGCGAACCAGAAGACGGCGAGGATCACGCGTGATAGGATGGAGATGTACGAGCCCCAGAAGCCCCAGCTTGCGCGGGCGATGACGGGGAAGGGGATATGGTATATTGAGCCGACAGCACCGTTGGCAGCGATGACGAAGGATATGATGAAGAACGAGAGGGCGACGATGCCGAGCGATTCGCGCCAGGAGAGGCCGACGGCGATGATGCTCGATGCAAACTGCCAGGTCGCGGCGTTGAAGGCGTCAGAGATCCAGTATGCTATTGCGGGCAGTGTATCAATATTCAATCAAGCACTCCGTTGGGACTACGAAGAGAATGCGGGGAGAATACAGAGGAAGCTAAGAGGACCCCAGAGTCGGCCGGCGCGGGGAACAGGGTCCAGGTCGAGATTCGTCCAGCGCGCATTGCCCCCGGCAAATGCAGACTGTGATTGCGCGACGCGGAGACGGAGTTGAGGGCGACGGAGCTTCATCGTGCGAGACAGAGGCAGGCTGCTCGAATGTGCGTTTTCAGAGGGATGGCCTGGGGAAAAAAGTGACCATCAGTCCATTGGCGAACTGGGCTGCATGCAAGATAAGCAATTAAGCACAGAGATAGAAGTGATAACCCTGCAGCTGCTGCCATTGGCGCGTTGATCCCCGAGTCTCTCAGCTTATCTCATGGACACAATATAATCCATTATTGTCCTAGTTCATAACTATTCATGATACCCACAGTGGGTTGTTAATAATATGGTATTGTTTTGGTGATATCACCAGCCAGCCAAGCCACCCCATTCAGACACACTCAACCCCCGTCCACCATCAAACCTCATCGCTCCAGCTCACAAGCCCTTGCGCACATTGGAATGCAGCATTTAAATTTCCCCCGGAAGCCGAACATCCTCCCATCCCCTCCCATCGCCAACCCCCGGCAGGCTCCCCTTGCGCCGAATCCCGTTCCACTCCGTCACATTCATCCATCCAATCTGCTGGAATCCACCAAAGCCTCCAATCCAGTACACATGCGTGACCACCATCTTGGCCCAGTAGCTCGAGTGCGGCGACCCAATCCGTCCGGGGAGCCAGACCTTCGAGTCGGGGTGGGCAGCCACATAGCAAGCCCGCAGCGCCGCCTCCGTGTCCGACGGCACAGGCGTCTCAAACGACTCGATGTACCCAAACAGCGTGACGCGAGGGAGACCGGCCTCGCTGAGCGGGAAACCCGGGAACACAGGCTTAGTGTTGTTCAGGTGATCCCACCAGTCGATAGAAAGACTGACATTTGATCCAGCAGCAGTGTTACGGAAGGTGGTTGCAACGCGGAGGGCGAGAAAGGTCGGGTTTCCATCTCCTCCATTGCCAGTGTCGGAGGGCAGCGCTTCGTCGCAGTCGGCAAAGTATTCTTTCAGACTGATGGACTGGCCAGCAACGCTTTCTGGGGCGTGGCTTCGGGGCGGCAAAGGGTCCGGGAAAATGGTTGAGATGACGCCAGACTTAGAGAGAGCAAGGAGTCGCCGGGCCATTAAAGTAGAGGTCCACCATGAAGGTGGTAGGATGGACGACTCCTCCATCTCCTCCGCAGAGCCGGGGTCCACGGAGATAAAATCGCCCTCTTCGGTCGGAACGTATGGCGACGAGTCCTGGGATTCCGCCATCACGGCTTGACCGGACACTTCAATATTGAAGGAGGTCAAAGGTGTTGCAAGGATTCCTTGAGACAGAGCTCCAAGCACAGAGAGGCCGTAGACCAGCTTCGCGACCGGGGAAGGTGCCATAGTGGGCTATCGTTGTCTTTGAGACGTTCGAGGGCTAAAACAAACGGAAAATCTCTGGAAAATTAAATCTCTCAGCAAGAACAGTCAAAGAATAGTATACTAAACGCTCTTGCTAACCTCTACAGATCAGGGAGGAGAGGTGGAGAGAAGAAGTGAGGGGAGACTTGGAAAAAGCGCGTGGGCAGTGGGCACCTGTGTATCCCGGATTCACCCAGCACATTACCCCTCTGGGCCTAGTTTCGGCGTGGTCTGATCTTATCAGATCATGCTACTCCTAAACGGGCTGCTCTACATTGCGGTCATGTGATGGATGACATAATGTTTATGTAATCGGATTAACTAACGTATTTATCAGGTGATCCGCCCACCCATAGTGATCCGCCCACCCCTTCAATATTTGGTAGCGCATTCCAACACCCTGAGTTTAATTATCCACCATACCACGAAATAATCGTCGATCGCGTCAAGAATTAATTAAGCAAGAGAGCAGGATCCAACTTATAATAAGCGTGTTAAAAAACCACGAAATCGCGTCTGTACATCGAGCAGTAGTAGTTTTTAATATTCCGCGTGGTACGCTCTGAGATTGACTTTAGGGTCAACAAAATTAGTAAGAACTCTACAACCAGAATATAAGGCTATCTAAAACTCAAGAGGATTACTTAGTACAATAGATTATATCCAGGGATAAGCGCGGATATGCTCTAAGACACTCTTATATCTAGAAAATAGCTAAGATTATACTCCAGTCAGATTCTGCAACCCCTCCGGATCCCCTAGGGGGAAACTGGGTCACCAACTTCCTAAAGCATTATCCTAAGCTAAAATCTTATTTTATAAGACGCTATAATCGACAGCGGGCACAGTATAAGGATCCTAAAGTTATTATAGACTGGTTTAGACATGCATACGGGTTGGGTTGGGGCGGGTCAAGGCCTCGCGGACCCCAACCCGCAGCGGGTTTGGGTATTAATAATATTAAACCAACCCATAATAGGTTTGGGGCGGGTTCTGCAGGTTTAACCTATTAAACCCAGAGATTAATAGGACTAACCTACTATAGTAAGATACTATACTAAATAGAGCTAGACTAAATATTTAACTAGAATAGGTTAGAAAACCCGATCCAACCTATTTTTTATACTATAATATTATTTTAAGTTAGTACTAGAATAGGGATAAGAATTAAGTAGTTCTAAGGATTAGATAGTTACTAGAATTATATAGTTACTAGGCAGAGGCTAGGATTAGGCAGTTAGATAGTTTGTAAGTAGAAGATATTAAGGCTAGGATTAGATGATTGCTAGATTTAAGTAGTTACTAGGATCAAGCGGAGGCTAGGATCAGGTGGTTAAGTAGTTTGTGAAGCAGTTTATGAAGTGGTTCGTGAATAGGAGATATTAAAACTAGGATCAAGCAGTTATCAGGATCGGGCGGTTGCTAGGATTAAGCAGAGGCTAGGATTAGGTGGTTAAGTAGTTTATAAAGCAGTTTGTGAAGTGGTTCGTGAATAGGAGATATTAAGACTAGGATCAAGCAGTTGCTAGGATCGGGCGGTTGCTAGAATCAAGCAGAGGCTAGGATTAGGTGGTTAAGTGGTTTATAAAGCGGTTCGTGAAGTAGTCTGTAAATAAGAGATATTAAGTCTAGGATTAAGTAGTTACTAGGATCAGGCGGTTAGGTCGTTCATGAACAGGGGAAAATCTAATAATAGTTAGATTTTCTATTATTATTATTAGTAAATATAGTAGTGAATATATAGAAGGGTTAAGATACTATCTCTTATTTATTAAGGGTAATTTTGATTTCTTCTTTCTAGGTGTTTGGGTTTTTTGTTTCTGAACCCTATTTCTGAAATCCAGTAATCTTTTCATGAACTTATTAGTAGTTTCTAGTTAAATCTAACTATTATTAGATTCTAATGCTACTAAAAAGTGCTGGGAGGCAGATTACCTCTCCTAAGACTAGATCGCGAGCGTCCTAAACCGGTCTTATTATAACTAAAGATATAATACAGGAAAAACTTAGAGACCACTTCCTAGAAACCTTAATAATTAATATACGCCGCCTTGACCGGGTATGATTAGTTAAGTAAGAACAGAACTAAATAATTTCTAATTATCTAGTTTACCAACTCGTCAGCGCGTTCTAATATGGAATCTAATAATATTCTAATCGTATACAACTTACTGTAACTGTTTAGAAGGAGGAGTTTGCAAGTATTCTTCAGTTATATATAGTAGATGGCGTGACTTTAAAGAATATAAAAAATAGAGTTAAAGTTAGTAGAGACAGCGAGATATAATTCTAACTATAATTAGTTTTTTCTGGGTGATACTGGACTAATAAAACTAGGGATTATTTATTAGATATTCCGGGCTGGTTTGACCTGTTCTCTGAAATAGTTAATATCGCGTTGAGGTACTTCTTATATTATTAGAGGAACAGGCGAAACTTATACAGCAAGGGGTAAATAATTAGTATAGTAATATAATTCAAGCGTCTGAAGTTAAAGTAGTTATTTTCTAACTATAGTTAAAATTAAAATTTATCTAATAATTAGTAGGATTATTACTGGGCAATTGACTTATATACTATTAATAATCTGGATTTAAATTTACTGGCCGCACTCTGCGCGAATAGTAAACCTGTTAGTCTTTAAAACTCCAAGGATTATACTGTATATTATATTATATTAAAATAGAATATCCTGTCTGCTGAGGATTAGTAGAAACTAACTTTAAGTAAGACTGAATTTAATAGCTGGCTATATTAAATATTTAGGATCACCCTGGATACCACCCCTTGAATCAAGCTAATTCTCTGTAATAATATATGGAAGAATAGTTATTTTTGTTATATGTTAACTCGCTATAGTAAGGCGATATTTAATTAGACCTTGATCACTAGAATACTGGGAACTCGACTTAATTTTATGAGTTTTTATGTATACTCTCTTATTATTATTCTAACTATTATTAGATTTAGATTACTGAATTTAAGAAGTACTTTTATTTTATATTAAAGATCCTTAGGGGATCGGAAAACCTGCTGTATAAGAATAATTTTATAAAGATCTTCTCTCTTCCTGCTGGAAGACCTGACTTTTACTTATATCTTCTATTTTTTCTGAATATATCTGATTATTAGGACGGGAAAACCCCGCATAAATGCCTATTTGTTCTTCTGGTTAAATATTAATTAAATAAGGCTCTACCGAAACTGTCTAAACTAGTCTATATTAGTAGAGCTAATTTCGAATATTATCGGCCTGACTTTATAAATATATTAAATAAGAAATAATATATTAGTATCTTCTATATACTTTGTGATAACCGTGACTTGGAGTGTTCTAGTTGGTAGGTGATTTTCTAACCAAAGTTAAATATTACTTGATATTAATAATAAGAAGGTCGGACTAGACCTAACTTAAGAAGTATTTAGTTAAGCTAGCTTGCCAGCTACTAAAGTATATTCTAATATAGGTAGAACTAATATAGAAGTTTTCTGAGCGGGTGAATCATGTACTATAATACTTTTATTTTATAATAGAGGTTAAGTAACTTATACTTAATAAGGATATAGATATAGAGATTACCCGGTAGTTTATTCTAATAATTCTTAAGGAGATTAAATAGGAGACTATATGGAGAGACACCGTGGTCAAAACAGAAATAAAATATTTCTAATTAATATTAGAAATATTTAGCTAATAAATACTAGCTTAAGATATTACTGATAAACTTATTAGATGAGGGAAAAAATAAAGACTATCTATAATAATTTACTAAGATTTATTAGGCTAATATTATTAATCTGGTAATCTACCAGAAAGCAGACTGTCTTAGGGGTAATATGGCTTAATTTAATAATAAAATAATCTTTGTAAGTGAAGCTTCTAACCATAGTTAGAATAATATTAATAGGATTATAGTAAGATAAACTCCTGCTAACCCTAATATAGAGAAATATTATTATTAATACTAATTTTTATAATAATATAATATTATTTAAGATTCTAGCTCTTGATAACCTGTTGACCCGTGCTGTATTTACTAATGAGAGGGATGTTTTTAGTGCTTTAATCTACTACCGTGAATTAAAGCGAAAAATACTTCTGATTCTTGAGTAGGGCTATATCATACCGCTTAGAAAGAATTCTCTTTATCTAAAAAATTTAATTACTTCTATAGTTAGTATTTATATACTCTTTTTCTAACTATGGTTAGATTAAGTTATTAATTTTATTGGCAGGAGGATTATATAGCTGTGGCTGAAGTACTTATAGAACTTAATATAATATTATAGAAAGTAGGGTATAATCTTAACTATAATAACTTTAATAAGGATCTAGGATTATTTACTTTTAGGAGAGATATTGCCTGACTAGTTGATACTTAACCAGAAAAACTAGGTTTTTAAGATGTACGCCCTCTAAAGTACAAGATATTAGAGAAAGAATACCTTAATAAGTTTAAACACGCCCGGCGTCAGCAGATGAACATAATAATTAAAAGATCTGGTACTAGAAAATATAAGAGAGATAATTATAAGTTTCTAACTATAGTTAGAAATTACAGGGTTACTAATAGGATATTAGCTGATCTTATACTTATAACTATTTGTACTATCCTTGAGATACTAATATCTGTTAATATCAGGTAACTGGATAGAAACCGTATTGATGCTGATATATATCTGTAAGTAACTAACTGAATTAAGTAAAAATACCTGGAATATATTAATATGACTGACAAGACTTAAGTGACTCAAGATATCCAGAAATAGTTAAAATTAAAGAATTTATATATCTATTACAAGCTATAGATACTAGAGGATAAAATAGAAGATCTTAAAGTAAAACTAACTCCTAAAGATAATAGCGCGGCAGGTGCTAAAATAGCGGATATAGATTAAGTAGATTAGGAGATACCTAATTAATTAAATATTCTAACTATGGTTAGAATATCTTGAGTAAGGTAATAGTATTAGGTACTGACTTTATAGCTCTGTTATCTAACAGCCTACTCTATAATTTAGTGAAAGATGTAAATACAATACTATATAGGAAATAGTTAAAATAATATAAGATTTAAGTTAAAATTATTTATCTATATATATAGTAGAGAGTAGATATACTTAGGATTAATAGTTAAGATATTATGGACTAGTATTAAGTAGTAGATTCTTATACTATATAAAGTAAAGCTGGCTTAAATATAGATATATATTTTTATATATATTCTTAGTTCTTTTACTGTAGTTATTATTAGTTTAGTAATCTTAAGACTATTATAAATCGCAGCCTTTATTAGTTAGTTCTACTTATGTAATCTATGATACTAGGTTAGATATTAATAATCTATAATTACTGTTTATTAGTATTTCTGATTCTGATTCTTTATTTTCCCTATTATTCCTTTATATATAACCTTATTCCTTAATTAACTATATCTTAAACAGTACTATATACAGAGTAATCTAACTATAGTTAGATTACTCGCTTTATAGTATAACTATAGCATGAGGTGGAACCTAGTTATCTCTTAAGATAGAAGATATTATAGTATGTCAGTTGCTGTGTTATTTTACCAGACTCTCCCTTAATTAGTAGAAGGAATTACTAAAACCTAGAGTATTTAATAAGTGGCTCTATAATTCTCTAGATATTTAGAAGGTAAGCACGGCACGTGTATTAGTAGTAATCTAGTATAATATCTTCTGATATATTATATTAGATTTATATAAAATAGACTATAGTAAGAAATTCTTTACCTGGTCTTTTCTTAAATAGATTATAAATTCTAAACTGGATTATATAAGTTCCTCCCCTTTGCTATAATATTTATTTAACTGGTTAATTAACCATGGTTAGATATGGATTTGTGAGATTAAGAAATTTCTTAACTTCGGCTATACTATTTTCTAACATTATATTAATAATATTGTATCTGATGACTGGGTTAAGATACTCAAATTTAAGCCAGAAGACTAGAATAGTTAATTATAAGTCCTGTTTTTCTTAATATCTTATAATAATAGCTATGGGGAAAGTAACTCTAACTTTCCTAGGGCCTTTATAACTTTCTTAAAGGATTATCCTGTACTAGGCTCTTTAGATATGTCTATTACTAAAGAAAGTATTATACTCTCCTGATATTCAGGCTTTCTTTTAAGTCTTTCAGATATTAAGTACTAAGATATATAGTAAAGGCTTTATAATATAAAGCTGTTTATTATTCTTATATAATATATTACTGTTATGGCTTAACTATTGATTTAGTACTTAAATATTTTGTTTAGGTATTTATAATATATAAGTAAGAGGAATATTTTATTAAAGGTTATAAGTATCCTGAACTATATTACTTGTTGGGTGTAACTAGACTGGGTTTATCCAGAATATATAAGTAAGAAGCTGAAGGAATTTTTCTAGATAAACTACTTTATATACTTATTATAGAAGATCTATAATAAATATTCTATTTTACTATAGTCAGCCTACTATAAACAGGCAGAGGTTTTTATTATTAAATTATAGGATTAAGTAAAGTCTGATCTATAATAATATAATCCTTATTATAAAAATCTAGTAAGTAACTTAGTATCTATAAAATCTTTTATTATTAGATTAGGCTGATCTGGTTTTAAGCTTCTGGTATTTCTTCTATCAGAAACCTTTATATCTGGAGGTGTTGAAATAAATAAATACTGTCAGTAGTTTAAGCTATTATATTAGTATTAGGTCTTAGTTCTAGTGGTAGTATTATTCTCTTTATAATTAAGAGGCTTAATAGAGCTACTAAATGATTTAACTAAAGTAGTTTATAATTGTCACGACCGCCAAGGCCGCGCCACGTGATGCCTCCCATGTGACCCCTGCGGACCGCCGCCGAGGCACCTCCGGAACACCTCAGACCGGCAACTGCTTACCAACTACTGACCTCTGCTCAGCTCCGATCCGGGCAACCACCAAGAAGTTGATATGTCATATACCTCAAGACCTCGCATATTCCTATTTAGGAAGGATCAACTAGGTAGAACTGCATGACAGCCTGACGGCGCTGACCAGAGGTCAGCTGAGCCAGGCATCGGGGACCCCTCCTGCAGGGTTCTATATAGAACCCCTAGCTACTCCAGTTCTATAGATCCTTAAGCAATTCATTCTGTTTCTAACGGAGCCTTCTGATTGGCCGAACCAGTAATTCTATACTCCGTCGACATCTCTTCATAGTTGCTAGATCCTTGGCGCCAGCCTGGTGCCTTACAATAATATAGATTTTCTATATAATCTAACTTTGGTTAGAAAATATACTGATCTAGATAATCCTAGGGGGACTCTTTATCCTGTTATTTAAGTTAGGGGCTTAATATTTACTACGCTAATTTTAAGCATAACCAACAGTTACGCCTGCTTCTAGGACTAAATACTCCTCCGAATTATTAATATATTATTTTAGAAGGAGATTTATTTGGGGCAATAGTATACTATTATCTACTAAAATAGGTATTACTTAAAACTTATAATTCTGGGTTATCTAGTTCTATAATAATAGGTATCTAATCCCTGGTATATATATTATTCTAACTTTTAGTTCTAATACTACTGATTCTTATTTCTTCTCTAGGATTAATATAAGGCCGCGGTTATCCTTCTAAAAGAAAAGGCAGAAATTTTAAATAAATATAGATAGCAGGTATATCTAGATAATTAAAATAAAGATCTAGAGGCTTTTACTATATCTTAATTATAGAGATATAGTAAAAGAGTAGATATATATCCTAGTTTTCTTACTATAATATATCTAAAACTATTTAAGAATCTAAGAGGTATAATATCAACCAAGCAGAAGGAAATTAGTAGGGATGAAGATCAGTTAGAGAAGAAGAATAATTATATCTTAAAATAAGTAAAGAGAGACAGGACTTTATAAGCTAGAATAACTTAATATAATTTCTCTTTCTAAACTCTTTTATTAATATAATAATCTTAGTATTATTAGGATTTTATTTCTTTCTATATTATAGCTCTCTTTTATATCCTTAATACTTTATAGTATACTTACTTTTACAGTACTATATATTTATTATGTCTTAATCATAATATTTAGGATCAGATTTATTTTCTGATTTCTCTTATAACTATAGTTTACCTTTAATATAATTAACACTATTATATTTAATACTGCTTTTAAATTCTAATCTAATAGTAATATTCTTTTATAAAGAACTAAACTATCTTTCTTTAACTATAAACATAGAATCTATCTAAGGTCTGAGGTATTATAAATACCCTACACCACAGCTTTTTCCAGACTAGAGAGAACTATCCTAGGTAAGAGAATAATTTACTCTATAATAGTAAAAAACCTCTATTAGAGAATATATTATATATTATATTAAGAAGTAAATTTACTAGAGAGTAGAGGGTCGAAGATCACGAGGATAGGATCTATTTATTAAAATTACTGAGATTCTAAGTAGAAAGCCTAAGGTTTACTACTATTACTATAAGACTGTTATAAATTATTTCTTCTACAGGTGTATAGGAACTAAGTCTATAAACACCCATCTAGACAGTTTAAATTACAGAAGATATAAACTAAAATCTAATAATACTTCTTAATTAATATATCATGCAATTGCTAGCCTTCTTGAACAGGGAAAGGTGAGTCATAGAATTCTAATTATAGTTAGATATTCTACTTATAATAAAGAAGAATAATAAGATACTTAGCTAATATTTATATCAGAATCTTATTAATGAGATTACCTGATTTATTATCTGCTGTTAACTATTATTTATAACTATAGATAATATATTCTTCCGCCGGATTCTTTATATAATATATAGCTCTTTGATTAACCTGTATATTCCTGGCTATAATCAGATTTAATTATGTTTTTTAGAACTATCTTTTATAATATCAGAACATATTCTCAACTATTTCCCTCCTGATTCCCGAATATTAATTATACTTGACTACTGGACGAGCCTATACTAGAAGCTTTTTATAGTAATTATAGGCTATTTTATTAATTTAGACTGGAATTATTAGGAGATCTTACTTAGGTTTCCTCCTTTACAAGGAGATTACTCAGGTAAAGAACTAGCTAGGGTTATTACTTTAATAATCCGCAAGTTTTAGCTTAGCTCTCATATACTAGGTATTATAACTAATAATACATCTAATAATACTACTATATTTACTAAACTAATATAAATTTTAAAGAATAAGCTAAATAATAAGTATTCTTTACTTCTTAGTACTATAGTTAACCCTAATTTTGCTGCTATTCTTTAATCTGCCTATTATATTCCTTATCTTATATATATTATTTAACTCTCTGTAAAAGTATTCTTAGATAAACTAAGAATTACACCTAAGAATAATAATATTTAGTTCTCCTGGGATAAAAGTAAGAGCTAAATAAAATAGAAAGGGATTATTAGTATACTTAAGAAGATATAATACTTCTATTATTTCTAATTATAGTTAGAATACTACTAATATATAATATCTATCCTAGATCTGTAAGATTAGCTACTTTATTAATACAAGCCCGCAGCGCTGACAAGCCTTTAAGATTAAACAACAAAAATTAGTTGATTATATCAGATACCTATTAGTACTATTTCTTGATTACCGCACCTGTTAGAACTTAATATATAAGATGTTTAAGCGCGCCTATCAGCTTCAGATTACTATTAATCACTATATTATAGTAAATACAAAGTACGATCTCTCGAGTCTTGTGATAATACTAGTAGAATAGTATTAAGTTATATATTTTTAAGAGCTTCTTTATAAGTTTACTATCTATACCGTCAGTCTTTCTAAATATACCAGAATAATAATTCATTATATCTATGATATATATGATTCACTTTTTAACCATATTAAAGACTATCTTACAAGACTGTTAAATAAGCAGTTTTATTAGAAGAAGATTCTTTACAAGGACCTTGAAGTAGTATAAAATAAGCTAAGGAAATACTATCAGGATACCTATAAGTTTTATAAGGATATATATATAATTATAACTATCCTAAATCCATATAATAAACTCGAGGGCTTTAGAGATATATCCTAGAGTAATAATAGAGAGCAGAACTATACTTAATAATATAAAGAGAAACTTACTAAGATCTATATCTACTATATAATATAATTTCTATTACTAGTTTAGATATTAGTATTAGAGAAGCCTACAGGTCTGCTTAAAAAAGCTTTATATAATTTAAAATACTGCTGTCTATCTCCAGAAGAGACAGCTCTATTAGAGAGATATTTAAAGTTATGAACTTATCTTACTAAAAGTAAGTATTTGTACCTTCTCTAATACTGGATTCTTGATATAATAATTCTAACTATAGTTAAATTATACAGATCTTAAATATTTATTAGCCTGCTCTAATATTCTTACTTAGTAGTTAATACACTAGTTATACTTCCTGATTCTTGCTTGCATCACTTGTGATTTCCTTGTAATTCCGGTATCAGGTGTTAGTATTAAGAATCTCTTTAATACTGCTCGGGATATCTATCACTATTATTAAAGTCAGCTGGCACCTGAGACTATTAAGGTAAGTATTATACAGATATATAGTAACTGGTTTAAACTTAAGCAAGAGTATATATTCCTACAAGATAGTATTAAGAATCCTGAGAGGCATAATATTCCGTTATATCTAATAAGTAAGAAGGTTTTTGAATTCGATTATAATAATAGAATAAGTAATTCAGAGAATAAAGCTGGCTTAGAAGACAATAAACTTTCTTAGGATAGAGGTTTCTTTAATAATATTAAAGGTATTAATAGTACTGGTGAGGAACAGGTACTATTATATATACTAGAAGAATAGATTAGAGTTGAATTACTAGTAGTAGTAACTTCCTAACCTTCTATAGTACCTACTTCACGGGCTTTATATTAATAGAGACAGTCCCCCAGCCATTATCATCAACTAAATAATAGTCAGTAGATACTAGATAATATATATTATATAATATATATTTTAAGATTAACTTCTTATATATTTTAGTATATATCTCTCTCCTACAGGAGTAGTCAGTAGATCTATAATCTAACTATTATTAGAAGTAATTATATTAGTTATAAGTAGGGTGGGTTGGGTTATGGGTTCAGGTTATTCCTAGATCTCCAACCTATTAAATAACCTAACCCCGCCGCGGGTTTAGGTATATTCAACCCAACCCACAGCGGGTATAAGAAAACTAACCCGGACCCGGACCCAGGTGGGTTCGGGGCGGATCGGGTATAGGATTTCAGGGCGGGTTGTGCATGTCTAGACTGGTTTAATACCTATAAAACTATCTACAATAACAAAGGCATCCTCCCCGATGATATCTATAATTTCGACGAAACTAGCTTCGCGATAGGCCTTATTGCAACTACAAGAGTAGTTATAAGACATGATATACCTGGAAAGCCTTATCTTATTCAGCCAGGAAACCGGGAATGGGTGACTATAATTAAATATATTAATACTAGAGGTTGGGCTATCCCGTCCACGATTATCTTCAAAGAAAAGATTTATATTAAGGGCTGGTATTCAGAGCAACGCATCCCTGGAGACTGGTATATTAAGGTTAGCAAGAATAGCTGGATAACCGATGAAATAGGCCTTTATTAGCTTTAAAACTACTTTATTCCTACAACTACACCCTGTACAGTGGCCCGATATCGAATACTAGTTCTAGACAGCCATAGAAGTCATCTAATACCTAAATTTAATAAGATCTGTTAAGATAATAATATTATACCACTTTATATGCCTTCGCATTCATCTCACCTTCTTTAACTGCTAGATGTCGGTTGTTTTAGACCTCTAAAGCGGGCATATGGAGGCCTTATTAAATCGAGATCCCGACTTAACAAATACTATATTAATAAGTTTGACTTCTTAGAGGCCTATCCCCAAGCCTATATAAAGATATTTAATAATCAGAATATCAAGAGCGGCTTTGCAGCTGCAGGAATCAACCCTTTTAATCCTGAACGGGTTATTAACAAGCTTAGTATAGTACTATCTACCCCAACACCCCCCCCCCTAACAGGGCCCCGGAGTTCTCAGGCCTCTTCTATACTTGCCACGCCTTATACAGTTCGACATCTGCATCAAAAAACTTTATTAATCTAAAACTTAATACACAAGGCCTCCGAGGCGCTTGTAAATAACGCTATTCATAACCTATAACAGTTGCAAAAAGGCTTTGAAGAGGCACTATATAATAAGGAATTTCTGGCTTATAAAAACCGCCTTCTCCGCCTTAAAAGCGCAGCAGAGAATCTTAAAAAGTAACAATCTAAACGTTAAATAACACCTAATAAAGGTATCTCAGTATAAGAGGCTAGAGATCTAATTTCACGGAGGAATAAGGCTTTGAATACCTCTATATACCTTCCTGATAATAGTGCTCCAGGATCTTCAACTGCGCCAAGACAACGTCCCCCTAAGTGTTCTAACTATGGAACTTTGGGCCATAAGAGAACTTATTGTCCTGTACCTAGCTATATTTAAATTATTTCCTAATTCAAAAAATTGCGTTGTTGGTGATGACTTCAAGTTTAATAAGCGTGGAAGATTTTAAGGCGGTGGGCGGATCACTATGGGTGGGCGGATCACCTAATAAATACGTTAACTAAAGTAACTAACTAACTAGTTAACTAAGTTATGGTCTTGGTGCCTGTTCAGGCACCCAGCTCCTGTCTGCCTCAGGCGCACTTTCATCGCCACCCTCCTCATCGGATTGGAAACCGGCGTGACTCACTTTTTTGGGGGATTTTTTTGAGACGATCTCCTCCGATGCCGGTTAAATCGAAACCGGGGCGCAGGGCCAATGAGTCATAAATGCTCAGCAGGTTAGTCTCATGTTACCAAGGATAAAGGTGAGGGAGAAGCATCACCTGAGTAGTGAGAGGCTCAGTTCCCTGACCACAGGCAGCTCTTGAGCTTGCGGCCTATCTTTAACAATTCGGGCGTCCAGCCAGCCTCAGCTGAGTAGCGTAACCAGTGGGTCAGAAGCCTCATCAGAACGTCAAAAGAGGAGCTGAGAGGTTAGTTCATCATGAGGGGAGAAATAAAATCCCTGCTTACAGTTAAAAAGGAGAATAATAACAAGTTATGAAATGGAAACCCGATGGACTTGGCATCTAATATCAAACAAGAATAAAATATAGAATCACAAATCACATTTCAAGAAAGCAAAACCCGTCGAGACTCCAAGGGACCCCCAGTAAACTCCACCTGATTGCAATATGCAATCCTATCCCCTACTCCATGGATGAGATGACGAGAATAAGAGATACTCGCCGGTCGGGGCAATATCAGATTGCACGCGCGTAAATCAATCCATTCCATTTCCTCCCAATCACTCCAGTTCGTATGATATGAACAGATCAAACAAGTAGGTGACATCAAAAGGAAATGACAACGAGTGCAATGGTCCTCTCCAACATACATCATACACCAGTGAGCTGGACCAGGCTCACTGAACATAGGTCAAAGTCATTATAAACTCCCATCTCCGAAGCCCAACAACGGTAGTAAGGGTATATACAATGAGTAGAAAAAAGGACACGCTTTTTTCCCGTTGCAATTATGGACCTCGAAGTTCGTAAAGAACTGTTTCGACCTTTTGCCCTTTTGCGCCGCTGAAAATTTGCAGAAAGAGAGCGACTCGGTCGACGAGTCGTAGGAGCCGGCACCAAATAAAAATTACGCAATAGGTGGTGTGAATAATGGCAACTTTTCCTTGTTACAGAAAAGAAACGCAAAAAGGTAAACCCGGGTTTCAAACAGGACCGAGAGCGCAGGGGAAACGAGAGCCTTTATGACAAAGCCCACCCAGTCAGGTCAGTAGTCCACGCGCAACGCAGGGTGTAGAGCGATCTTTCTTGCTTCACTTCCACAGCAAGCACGCTTCATTCCAGCTGGACCAGACAACGGGACACCAAAACCCAGAGCGCTCAGTGAGGGGAGCGACGGGGAAGGGTCTACAGACTGTTGAGACATGCGGAGCAAGTTTGCCATGTTACTGTCCGGGAGAACGGTTCCTTCCGGAGCAGTGTCGGAACGTATCAAATGCCGCACATGTTGTTGTAGCTGCAGATCATCAGATCCGGTCCGGCCACGTTTCCGGCACTGGCGTCGTGGTGACGCTTGACCGGCCGACTTCTGGGGATGAGACGCGACACCCGACAGCTGGCACAGGCTTTGTGCAGCTTCATGAGTCGACGTCATATCCGACGGAGGTTCAGTCGAGAAGCTGGAAATTTCTCGAACTCGCCGCGGGTATGTCTCTGGCGAGCTAGGCACATCGCTGTAAGAAGGCTCATCAATGGGTGAGACCATTGGCATGTGTTTCCGGGCTCCCTTCATCGAGTTGCC
Source organism: Aspergillus puulaauensis (assembly GCF_016861865.1). Taxonomy (NCBI): domain Eukaryota; kingdom Fungi; phylum Ascomycota; class Eurotiomycetes; order Eurotiales; family Aspergillaceae; genus Aspergillus; species Aspergillus puulaauensis. The sequence goes on from NC_054857.1 coordinate 899,235, forward strand.
AGTGCATCGTAAAGTCGCCTGCATAGCTAAGCTAGGTAGAGTTGGTGCACTAGTCCCACAAGAACTGGAGGACATGGAAGAGCGAGAGGACTGGGAGGACAGGGTTGAGACATCCGAGACCATCGACTCCGGCGATGATGCAGATGACGTCGAGCGAGCCAACGAAGAACGACGCATAAATGTCGGGAAGCTATCTAGTGCGCTGCTAGCCTTTGAGCAAAGCGACGGACGCTGGTCATATATTGACCGCGCTGTACACATACTCTGGGACATGGCAGCACACATTTGACGTCGGTAGGAGGGGCGACTAGCACTCGCTGCAGGAGTGGAAGCATTGCTCGGTTGGGGGGTCAGCTGCGGAGTTGGCAACAAAGGAAGTCGTGGAATTGATGGCAAGGATGGAAGGGAGCTGTCTGATCGGTTGAATTCAGGAATCTGAGCAATAGAAGGAAGCGATTTAGGCTCTGCATTGACCGAATGAGCATAAGTCGGTGCCCGCGTGCAGGCGCTGCGAGGCGATGGGGAGTTTGATGCAAAGCCACCCTCGAATCCTCCCACGCTCGTAGGAGTCATGGGCTCATTGTCGATTTCCTCCAAATCGGGTGTGAGTCTAGGAATGACGGTGCGCCAGGATTGCCCGTCGAGGGCGAACATGTTACCGGCACCAGGAGTGTACTTCAGAACGATGTCCGTCCAGCGTTGGAAAGTGGCTTCAGAAATGTGAAGCTTCCAGTCAACAGCTTCCAGGAACATCAGCTCATTCTGATTGATTTCAACTGTGTTCAGACCAGAAATCTTGCTCCAAGCACGAGCGGAATAGTTTCGGTCCTGAAGATATTTTGAGGCAAGGACCAAAGCCGCCAAGAACATGCGTCGGCCACACTGCATAGCCCGGCAAACCGGCTTAGCTCGCGACTGATCCTGCGTCTGTTCTGGGCTTGGCACGTGCGACTTGATTTTAATCAAATAGTAGAGCGCTACTTGCAACGTGCTGTAGCTAGTCCGCGAACGACGAAGTGTTTCTTGGATGAAAGTCCGAAGAGGCAAAACACCTTTACATCCCGTATTTGAATCACTCCGAAGCGAGACCGCGGACAAGGGCCAAATGATTTCGACGATCAATGACGCAGTGTCTTTACATAGGGGGTATAAATTTAGCGACTATTCACAAAAGAAAATGCTGTTTCTCCACTCACCGACAAGATTATCGACAAAATTGACCTTCCGCTCAGATTGCCGTAAAAGGCAGGGCGGAGGGCGCGTGCATGATGCGCCGTTAGACTGCAAGCCACTGCTGGTACGTCGAGGATGCTTGCGCAGCTCCGGCGGAACAGCGGCATCAGCAGTAGTTGGGGCGTTGCCCCTGAAACAACCACGCACACCACCGGTGGCACCTAGTCCTCTTCCCCCGGCCTGGTATTCACCTTCATTCTCCCAGATGACATCGACAGAGCTTGTCGAGGTCGAAGAGTTGGAGCTTTGGGTGGATACCGCATCTAATGAGAAAACCGAGGAGGAAGAGGAGGATGCCGAAGACGAGATCGACGAGGCATATGGATGCGCATAAGGCGCTTTGTATTGAATGCTTTGGTTTGAGTCCCTCAAACCTAACACGTCAATCGCGTTCATATCCGAGATTCTGTATCGTCTCACGACCCAAGCACCCTCAAAATATGTTTGTTAAGAGAGGACTTTCGTCGTTGTAGGATCAACAGTCGAATATGGTGATGGCGATGTGGAGATGTTATTGTAACCGTGAGTTTGTCAGAAATACCGTTGTGCAATTAACCGTGAACGAGAAGCGATAAGACAAGAAACCGTCTTGATTTCGCAGGCGACGGCGAGCCTAAGAGCGATAATACTCCAGTTTGTATTAGAGTATCAAGATAGGGTAAGGAATATTAGGTAGTTGGATGTAAAAGGTCGTGGCGATTAGGTAGAATATGTAGTCGAAGTCGGAAGAGAAGGGAGTGAACGGGTTCACCGTCTAATGTTCCGGTCACCGATTGTAGAGTCCAAGTAGATCAAGCCGGGGGAGTATAGTGAGATGGCAAAGAGACACGTTGGTAGTGACTCTTTTCCAAAGACAGATGTTGTATGGAATATGACTCAGTAAGAGACAGCAACCATGTCAGAAGAGGCTCGGAGATCTGGGGTAATGGATTCTGCAATCAAGGTGACCGGAACAAGAGACGAGGCAACAGGGTACATTGTGACCGAGAGGCGAATGTGAAGTTATAGAAGTGAGCCGATAGAACGGCGGACCGACTAAGCAAGTAGGCAGGTACGATGTCGTCCGGCGCTTGTCCAGGCAGTCAGCTGTTTATTGGGAGGCAAACACGAGATCAAGCGACGAGGAAGACTGTGTCGTTATGAGGCTCGAATAGGCTGATGTGAGGAAGAGCTAGTCAGCGAAGAGATTCTTCCGAATTTATGGATCCTCTGGCGCCTGGTTATGACTCCAACGTAAAGGCGAACGGGCAGAAACCAAGGGTCCGCCGTCTGGTGACTATACGGGGAGGGCGGCGGAGTCCCAAGACAAATGACTAACTTGCGGACCCAGTGAAAGACAAAGGATAAAAAGAGATAATGGTTGGGTTAGGCAGGAGGAGAGAGAGAGAACTGGGCAGAAGGTGGCACAGGAGGGACAATAAGAAACGACGATTTGCAAGACAGTCAAGATCAGAGGGTTACTCACCGTGGAGTGGCAAGAGTGGTGGCGGAACTGAGGGAGAGAGCGGATGCAGGGACCACCGAGATGGCGAAAACAGGAGAACAGAAATAGCAGGGACAACTATACAGACGCCGGAATAATCATTGAGAAAAGTCAGAAGTGTAAAAAAAAAAAAAAGAGGCTTCTGAAGAGAATAAAGATAAAAGGCAGAGAGGGATTCAGTTCAGCCCTGAGGGAGAGAAATGAGAAAGAGGGAGAAGGTCGGAAGCGCTGGAGCGACGGCGACGGCAGCAGAATGAGACTTGAGGGACGGGTGCGGATGTCGATGACTCTTTCGTCTTCACCCCCGACCTGAGATACGTAGCAACACAGCCCGACCTGACTGGTGCTGCTTTTCATTCTATAATTATTCTATCTTAATCTTAACTTAATAATTTATTCATTATTTTCACCCCCTTCTCTTTCTTGAGGTCTGCCTTCCCATCCCGACAGCCACCACGCTTTGTGTCATGCACTTTTTGACTTTCACCTTGTCTTTTTTTGAAATGACTAACAGAATGCTGGCTACGAGTCCGGACCCCCGGGAGGCTTTCTTCCTCTGACAGTCATTATGATAACGGGCGATAGACCGACATGGACTGATAGCGGCCTTCATCCGTCGAGGCTAGAATCTCCTTCCCCAAACGTCATGCTCCGTCAACTATTGTCTTGTAGTCTTCTAGCCTCTAGGTCTTGGGGAGGTTCGACTCGAAATCCACTTCCATACTTTAATCAGACTAACAGAGTAGCGCGATATCGGCTAGTTGGCATGAACAATAGGATGCGATCGTGGTTGGACGTGCATGTATGGAATTCCGAAGAGAGTAATCCTGTCTCCATCCGCGTGCCCACCATTCGATGGAAGCAGAGGAAGAGCATGAACACCTATGAATCCATTCATCCATCCCTCCCTCACCCTGCTCCTGAATGCGGCCAGCCAGTTGGATTCGCTGCGTTGATGCGGAGGTTGACGGCGGCCCAAACCAAAGAAAAAATTCGGTGGTCAGCCAACCACCACGGCCGGATTTGCCAGCCACGCCACCCCTTGACATCCCGCCCAGGTCAGGCTGAGCTTCAACGGAGGCAGCAACACCCAACCAGGCTGTCGCTGCCCATACTTGTGAAGTTGAGGTGGTTCTCGCGTTATCACCCGAGGGTGGTGAATAATTCTGATTATTAGCTTGACGGGTAGAAAGTGCCCGTGGAGGTGGACGCGGAGGTCCAAAGCCAGAGCGCTTCTGGTCGTACGCAGATTGATGACAACTGTCTGTGGAACCAACCAGGCAGCACCTTCCAAATGGCCAGCCTGCACCCAATCGTATGTTGTTTGGGAGCAGATGCTGTGCAGGGCGCTTGACCTGACTCAGATACCGGCCCTCGCCATCCTCACAGCTTGCATCTTTACTTTGTCCGAAACCCCGTAATCACGAGAGCCATAGCAGACACGACTAAGGATTTTCCACCGTCATTCCATCCGAGAAACCGTGGGCCATTGGCCATGGCGTCGCGTTCCGACCGACAACGTGGGATCGTAGAACTCAGCAACACACATCATCAGATGAGAAAACTCGCCCATACCCTGCCAGGCCGGCGCAGGCCGCAGGCTGAGCAAAGGCAGGACAAATCCTAATAATAATCCCCAAGCTCTCACTGCCACCGCACCATCTCCAGCCTTGGCCGGAGTTGGAGCTGAAGAGAGATTCCCTCCTTTACCGGTGCCCCACGTACTTTGAGTCATGCCATTGCCAGGACTTTCTGAAAGGCCCCGGTCCCAGCCAATCATAATACACCTATTCTGGATCTCTCTCAAGCACCTGGTTGGCTTCCCCGCGTCAGAAACTCGGACAAACTCTCGACAACCTAGTCTCGAGCAGTTAAGGAGGGGGACTTTTGGCAGCAAAAAGGACGAGATTTTTCGTGATGCTCCAGCAAACCAGATTCGTCAGTCAAGAGGCGAGCCGACACAAAGAACGGAAATTTGGACGGAGAGCAAAGAGGCGCAATCTTTCCGTTTACCGGCGAATGTTCCTGAAGCGGTTTGGCTTCTTTCCTGATGAGGAAGGTGTCTACACATGCTCATTAATAAAGTTATGAGGCCATGATGAGTCAGTTTGAGTCTATGCATCAGCATAAATTCACGTGGGATATTTCTTCCACTGCGCTAATCCAAATACAGATGCCATCTTTTTGGGTGTATGGCCATGTGGGTGATTACACTCCTTTCCACTTAACTATCATGGTTTGTACGTTGTTTATTTTATGTATTCCGGGCGAGTTTAAATTCACTCTTACCGAAGTCTATCTTCAGCTACAACGGTAACGCGAACGTTGGTTGTAAATGCTAATTCAACAACTATCTCCACATATATATTTCAGAAGCTCAACCCATCTATAGACCATTGTATTAAATTAATTACATCCATTGCGCTTAGGTTCAATTTCACACCCCAAGCAATTCCACACTGTCATAAAAACAACAGGTACCAAACTTTGAACAGAAATGCTACTTCAAAAGGAGTATCCCACACCAAACAAACCATCGGCAAACCCTCATCCGGAAGAATAAACAAGAAGAGAAAAGAAGCCAGTAAATTGAACCATATCGTACCATTATCATTACCTCGAGGAACGCCCTCCGATTCCCGTCCCCGTCGCGGCACCACCCGCTGCGTTCGGAGTCGCATCCTGCACAACACAAAGTAGATATTTCCGGTCAGGTACAACCACAATCTCATGCTTCTTCGTGCGCAACCGGAGTAGCTTCACCTCATCATCATCCTGTCCCTCAGAGCCCTCGCCCTCACCATCCTCCCGCGCAGACCCGCCTGCAGATCCAGAACCATTGCCTAATACCGTCTCATGGACGCCGTTGGATGATGCCGCGGTATCGCCTTGCGGGTGAGTGAGCGAGAAACTGAGATTCGACGCGCTAGACACGAATGCAAATATATGTGCTGCCAGAGCTTCTGCGGCGGAGGGTTGGTAGGGCTTCGTTTGTGTTGATGTTGATGTGGGAGAGGTGATGGAGGGTTGTTGGGGTTCTGCTTGTGGAGACGAGGGAGCGGCGGCGGCGACGGCGGTGGTAGTAGATGCGTCTTCTGTAGAGGCGCCAACTGGAGTTGGGGAGGAGGTTTCGCTTCTTGTAGGTTTAGGAGGGGCTAAGAGGCCGGTTGTTTGGATAATGGAGCCATCTCTGCGGGAGAGGATGAGGGTCGATTGGACCCCTGGGCGGGAAGTGAGGTGGGAGAGAAGAGCTGAGACGTGTTGTGGGATTTGCGGGGACTGGTAGATGATTTTGTCAGTATATGTTTGTTTTATCTTGCCTTTGCGAGATCCATGGTGGAGGGGAAAGCGTACTGTTGTTGAGTTCGCCATTTGCTGAGCTGCTGCGGGGAGGTGACGAGAATGGTGAAGTTATTTGGGCCGATTAGAGATGCAGCGGACGCATCAAGCTTTTTTTATAGCGCTGTTTCGGGATGTTCAAAAATTTAGTAGCCGTAGAGCTCGACACGGTTCGCCAGGATCATTTAATTGTGGGATAACTGAAGCTGTTTGTGCTGTTGTCAACAAATCTCGATGATCAACCGCTGCAATAACAGATGACTAAGCACCTTCTTTGGCTTGGCTAGGGCAAGGGGTCATGCCGTCATGGACACCTACTTTGGTCTCCTCTCTCATATTGTAAAAGGACTGTGATTTTTCCCTCGTTGGAGACAGAAGACACTGTAATTCTATGAAGTGACTTGGGTGTTGAAATAAAGGAGTCTTAAATATTACGGCATCTTGATAGAATGGAATGGGCTATGTACAATACGACTGGACTTTTTGCCGAAGATCACAGGGTATTAGGGACACAACAAAGCGAGCGACAACTAAACAAGAGGAACATGAAAGTATGAGCAATGATCACCATGATATGCGGTCAACTGCGGACTTGAGGTAGAAAGGAAATCCAAAGTGAATGGCAGGCAACCTTGTTGAACAACAAATGAAAGTAGATAGTCGACCGTCTGGTTTAAGGCTTCCTAGTTCATCATGTTGGATGGATCTGAGACCCAGTTGAGATCGAATTTGTCTATCATCTCCTCCAACTCCCTGGTTTGTGCACTACAATCTCCGTCGTAACTGCAGGTAGTGAACGAGTCGGGACTTGCAATCCAGCTTTCTGGACGGTAAGGGACCTTTTTACCTCGTGTGCGTTTGATGTGTTCCATCGAAGGAACTTCAGAGACCGAGGTGTTCGTTGTCGACGATGAAGATCTAGCCGTAAGAGGAGGCGCTGTGGTCGATGCTGTCGAGGTTGCTAGCAGACTGGATAAATCTTGTTTGACACCCACATCCAAAGCCGCAAGGAGTGCAGCCTGAAGGATTTTGTTCTGGCGTTCGAGGTGCTCGATGCGTCCCTCAAGTGAAGAATTTGCCTTGGGTTCTTGTTCTTGGTGGCGGCAGGTCTCGTAAGGTTGGCAATCTTTTGGAGAGCGATGTTTCCCAAGGGCCTTTTCGGAATCGCATCTCTTGTAAACCTGCTGTCTTTGGGCGTTTCCGGCTACCTGGCGTTTCTTTAACGACCGGCCCCTCTCAGACGCAGGCTCATCGATGATGATAGGAGTTTTTTTCCCACGTCGGCGTTTGCCAGAGGTTTTACGCGGTGGATTCCAATAAAAGTCCCCGTCTGGACCTTCATCATCTGAAGAGGGAAGAGGTATCTCGAGTGCATCAGGTACATTCGGCTCTGTGGACTCTCGCCGACGCTTTGTTTCGACGCTCCGGAAATTATCCTTTTGTTGACACATGCCGTGTTCCCGGCCGGAAGTCGGGCGCGAAACACCTTCGAGAACCTCAAGTGCGGCGGCTATAGTACTTGCTGGGGATGTGCAATATCGTCGGTTTTGAAAGGCATGTCGCGGAGGGTTGTTTGGTGGAGGAGAGGTAGGAGGCGGCGAGGAAGGCCCAGACAAAATCCTTCTCTGATGTTGCCGTTGGGCTCTTATTTGGGAATCATCGCTTTGCGTTAGTGATATGTGGCCGCCGCCATGGACTTGAGATGGGTGCTCCTCCACAGTCTTACCCTTACTTGGGCTTTTTTCAAGGCGACTCGCACGCAAGTCTTTCATTATTACTGAACGGACTTTCGCTTCACGACTACGCCCGGCTTTCCCTAGAGAGCCATGGCGCGGCTGTACCGGTATTGGTGGTCCGACGGCCGTTGTACTGGTGGTTGCGGGATCCTCGATTTCGGTAGCTAGCCTTGGAAACGGGGAGTCACGGCCACGGGTAGGACTGTTGCTAAGTTCTGAACTCTTCAGCGACGACGTGTTAAGTCCCGACGACATGCTGTTTGGAGTATTTGAAGTTAGATGCCTCGTGTCAATCTGTGCAGTTTGTCGGTCCAAAGAGACCTTTTGATCATTGACATCATGGAATCGAGGATTTGGCACTGGTACTGAAGGCAATGGTCTGGATGGTGCTGGGATGGGAAAGATATTAACCAAACTAGGGAGCAATGACGAATGACGGCGACTTGGTTTGAATTGAGTGTTCCCAGGCTTGATACTTTTCATACCATCTGCTGAAGGTCGTTCCGATCCACGTGAGGAAGGCTTGGTGGATTTACGTGCTTCTGAAGTGTTCTCTTGAATTCTGGGTATGCTGTTGGTGGAACTTCTGGACTCATTGCTACTTGACCCGAAGAAAGTAGCCAACGCTGGGGTGCTCTGAGATCCAGGAGCAGGCGAAAAGCACCGATTTGGGGTTGGTGACCGGCCAGCTGGAACACGTAACGTCGTTCGACTCGAAGTGCGTGGGACAGCCGCATCTGGGAATAGTTTCAGTGTTGGCGAGCTCTTAGAGCTGGTTGCCGTGTTGGATGGAGGCGGTTTAGTAGTGACTGGGCTAGCGCGTTTTGGCTTGAATTCTAATGGTTGGATATCAAACTGCTTCAAGTCAGCATATTCTAGCCCATAGATGAGGTACACTCATAGAACTTTTACATTGCTCTTGTTGGCCGGTGCCCTCGGTTGAGCAGGATGGCTGGACCTTGGGTCTGTTGGTGATTCTTTACTAGCCTTGTGGATCATGTCCTCCGCGTCCGAGTTTGAACCCTTGATTGCTGATCTAACCGGTGTATCAAGGTGTGGTACATGTTGAGCGGCGAGGGCCCCGATTGCCGTGTTTGTATGTTGCTCTGTCGGTGGCTGATAAGGCGGTGGAATGGAATCTTCGAGTTGAGAGAAGTTCACAGCAGCCTCAACAAATGATGCGAGATCACGGAGGTCGAGCGATGAGAGTTGACTGCTTGCTTTCGAGCCCGGCTCATCTCTGGTTTCAAGTGGGCTCTCCAGCCATGGCTGGCCAATGGTCTCGACGTCCCGTCTAGAACTCGATTGGAAACTGAGGTCCGAGACAGACTTGGAACTAGACGCAGTTGAAGCAGAGTTTCGCTTGTGCCCCCATTTGCGGTATTGAGATATCGGGAAGGAGCTATTATTGTGTAGTGTTGCCACTTGACTAGATGTGTCCTGGGCTTTGGCCTTTGATTCTGTGCCCTTCCTGTTGCGGAGGGCCAACCTGAGGCGCCTCTGTCCAGCTTTGATCATGTCTTTCGGTCCAATCGACTGCGACTGGTCTTGGGGAAATACGTGGGCTTGGAGGAACTGAACAATCTCTGTGACATTCTCGTTGCTCGATCGTGGTTTGGGAGTGGCGGGAGAATGTATATCATCTGCCATGGATACATGCTCTTGGTATTTCGGGGACAACGCCGTCACAGTGTAATTTGCGCGTTTGGATGATTGTGAAGCGGGCCGATACATGGGGATAATTGGACTCGGTGCCTCGAGGATCCATCCGATCTCGTTGCGCTTCTGCATAAGTGTTCGCAGCTAGGGTGAAGCCACCGGGAAGGTATGACGTTAGCGGCTTCAACAGGGGTATGGAAGCTCAATGCTCGACAATATCTGCAGGGCTAGCGTTTGTTCGGTTCAGGGATGTGAAGTTCTGTGCGCGTTGTATTCTTTCATGGAAGTCACCGAAACGGGAGTGTTCGTTTGCCAAAAAGGTCAATAAGGACCATCAACGTCGTGCAGGTGGCCAAAAGATCCCAAAGGGGATACCAAGCGTGAAGAAAAGCAAGGGAAGGCAGCCGAATGTGTATTGAGGATGCCAATATCTACAAGCAACTAGCAAATGAGAATACAGTTCCGAAGGTTGAAAACTAATAATCGTCAGCAGAAAAGGAAAACCTCTCGGGAGAAGGGAGAGGGCTTCTGGAGTTTAAGAAGGTGCAGTTCGGAAATCAGTACTGCAAAAGTCTTTTGTATTCGGGGATATTTCATCGAATTGACGCTTGATGCAACAGTGCAGAAGGTGCAACGCCAATTGGGACCCATATCTCGCTCTTGATCATTACGAGATAGAGTTGGACCAAAGCAGAGCTAGCATGCTAGGTCTTCCTACGTGCTCGGATCTCGAGCGATCCAGGCCAGGAGGAGGGGAAGCATTGGCAATGAACTGGAGAAAGTAGGCACAGATTGTGGATCTATTGATCGACCAAAGAGGGAATGAGCCTCGAAGTGGACATGGCAAAAAAAAAAGCAAAATTCGACTAAGAAACGTCGGCGGGAGATCCTGAATCTTGATCGTCATTCCTGTCAGACGGTGAACACATCGATCGGAGTTTCTGCTGGCGCAGAACCAGGTCCAGTCAACTGTCAATCGAGATGATAGATGTCTGTAAACCAGAAATGATACTTGATCTAGAGATTCGGGGGCCCGGAGATCGCCCGCGTACGGTATTTTAGAACGTAAAATTTGTCCTCCTCGGGCCTTTGTGCCCATTCTTGCTCCGTCGAAGAAGCCTCGCTTCTCGAAGAATCGCCCGGCTACGGGCCTGCCTCCTGCCTCATTATTCCGCTGATGCAGGTCTCAAAGAGAATGGCTTGGGGTGTGGACCCGCCCCATTGAAATGCCCCCCAACATAAAAGCGATTGGATCGATGCTTAGTCTGCCGGCTGTGTAATCTTGGACCTCGAACCGTTCCCGAGTCAATGCTTCGGGCATGGGTTCCTGAAGTCGATCGATGCAAGGGGTATCTCGTAGTAGTATCCCTAAAGCCTTGCCCCTCAGGAAAGACAAGAGTGGACTACAATTCTGTTTGTGGATGGATCGCAATCTAGGCTACTTCTGATTCTAGACGTGTTAATCATTATTGCAAAGGCAAAGGAAGAGAGACAGACGCCTTTTTCTTCACGGCCAGAATAACGCTTTGGAGTTTGGGCGGATAGATGGACGGAGGATCCCTGGTGGGTCAGGATAAAGAGTGGAGTGACAGCTGCCAGGCGAGAGGCCAGGCCCGTCCGTACTTTGCCAGAGCTGAAAAATGGGCAAACACAGAGCTGGCGCCAATGGGATGGTGGCAGACCAGGAACCCTCGTCATTGTGACAGATGGGCAAACAGGAGGAGCATCAGCAAACCCAGGAGAGTGGGTCCCAGGATCAGAGGACCAGAAAGACAAATGAATGCAATGGAGGAGTGGGTCGAAGGGGAAGATGGACAATTGGCGATGACTCGATGAGGGAGAGAGGGGGGGAGGTTGGAGAGGAGGAGAAGAAAGAAAGAAAGGAGAATGGAGGTGGCTGTTACAGATCACATTACTCCCGCTGCACACAGTCCCCGCCTAGTCTTTGTCAACTCGCCGAATACCAAAGAAAACCCCCAATATTAAGAGTCTCAACCGTTGGAGAATAGCTTGATGCAAGAAAGTAAAAATAGCGGCGAGAAACAATACCAAACAATAACACGCAAATCATGGAGTGTAAATAAGCAAACATGCCTTCTCTGTGAGAGCTTCTCTCGCCAGCCCAGACTATCGACTTTTATACTTGTCCAAGGATAATAATTGAAGAGATAAGGAAATGCTGAGCTTGTGAGGTAAAATTGATAAGTAAGTACGTAAGAGTATTTCCATTATTCCAGCACTGAGCACTGCGAGCTGCGATTTGAATCCTTCCTCAACATTGACCGGGCCTGCTGTCTGTTTGCCTGAAGGATGCTGCTAGCCTGCTACCTCTGACTTGAAGTTAAAAAAAAAAAAGAAAGAAAGAAAAAAAGAGGAGAGAATATGCTAGCGCATATGCCATAATGAGCGGAGGTTGCTCTGAATTGCTGTAAATTTGAGGCTACAGTAGCTGGGCAACTCTTAGGATCCTTACTACGGTAGGTAGCGTTGCCCTAAATTCGAGGCCACTGCTCAGGCCAGAGAACAGGCCGCCTCCTTGCGGCAGATCAATGTGCAAATCGCCCATGCTAGAGTTGAAATTCTCCGATATCAATGCGTGGTCTGAACCCTGAGCCAGTAGATGTATGGGTTCGGCCTTGACTTTCCATTTTCCGCGGCTTGTGACATTGACTCTATGCAGTGGCCGTGCGGGCTGGCGGCATGAGTCGCTGTCCTGCAACTAATGTGCTCCTCCGGGAAAGGCTGAACCTTTTTTGCAGCTAACTGCGACCTGCGACTGGAAGAGCGCGCTTTCCAATTACTTGAGCTTTATTCTGGTTTGGCTCCCTACGGAGGTGTGAACCAGAGCTCCATCTTTCGGAGGAATATGTCATGCCTTATGCCCGTTCCCGAATGGCTTCCGAAGTTGCGGGGACTGCTTTGCGATCAATCTACTGCTGGAGATCTGAAGACGAAATCAAGATGGGACCAAACTTTAATCAGCTTAACGATCAATCAAAGTGGCTCAGAGAGCTATATCCCAAATATGGTGGCGATTTTCAAACCACGGCTGACTGTATCATATCTACGAGGAAGCGAAAAATCCGTCTTGCTTTAGAGAATCACCGGGTATATGCACATGAAGACTGCCTGCCTCCCCTCTTTCTGGCACAAAAATGCTCAGGCCTATGCAAGAATAGCAAAAAAAAAAGGTAAACCGAGAAAAGTAAATAAAATAATTGAAAAGCAATAACCCAAACGCCACTGTATGCTTGCCGCTATGTGTTCGATGATGGCATGCACAACCAGTCTAAATCTCCGGGCGAAGAAATGATGCTGAGGCCAATCCCAAGTTGAGTTCGAAAGGCCTGAGGATGAAACGGGGTTAAGGTAATACAGATAATGTGGAAGGGTACTGCAAAATGATGATAATGTGAGGCAGGAAAAGTGATACAGCACTGGCGCTTTTTCAAGCAGGCTGCACGTATGTAAGATGGACCGAGCGGAAGATGTATTGTTTATCGTCGCTTTGGGCGAATGAACGGATCGGCCTCTTTCTTTTTCCGCATGGGTGGTGGCGGCCGAGGTCCGTTTCCTGGTCGTTGTGGTGGACGAGGAGGATGCTGAGGCAGGGATGTCAGTCAGTACATACTTCAAATCGTAGCCCGATATGTGGACTTGTTAAACATACACTTGCAGAACCTGGGCCTGTCTGCTGCTCCCCCATATTTTTATTATTGTTCAGCGGAGCGTACGCTGGCCCGTCCCGTGAAGGCTTCACCAAGCTCTGAGGTACACACCGTCAGTCAAACTTAAATCACGCTCATAAGATATCGTGAACTTACCGCTGTGCTTGGCGGGGGGACATTAGCATCAAGCTTGCGTCGCTGATTCTTTGGGCCAGTCGGTGCATTTCGAGGTGCACTCTGATCAGCCTTTCCTTGTCGTGAAGTCTTGGAGCCATCAGTCGCTGGAGAGTCTGTACGCTTGCGCTTGCCCGAAGCATCGGTGCTTTGGACTTTCGATTTCTCTGTAGGGACTTGGATAACGGGCACCTTCGGATCATGCCCGCCTAGTTGCTTTTGGCGCTGCTTCTCAACTCGTGATTTCTGGTTTCGAGAATGATGGAGTTCCTCCCGTGCGATTCGCGTCTTTTCATGCTTTGGTAAGACGGTTGTCGAGCGACAATTATTTGAACCATGGCCAAATTGTCCGCATTCCATGCAGCGTTCTGCGGCACAATTGAACTTTGTATGGCCGGCTTCTCCGCACCTGAAGCAATTGCCCCGCGCTATTTCTTTCGACTCTTCGTTGTCACACTTAGGCGTCAGGTGAGCGAAGCTCCCGCAAATACCACAGTTGCGCGTTTCGTCCAAGCCGTTATAGCCACCCGATGGCCCTTCAGGTTTTGATATCAAAGGCGTGCCTTTCCGTGGCGCAGTTCCAGAGAATGGGGACTCAGATGGAAGGTTATCAAGAGATGTTGAAGATGGTCGGGAGATAGACCCGGCAGAAGGTGCCCTCGACGGCACCGCAGATTCTGAGGCGTCGGCTTCAGCCATTTCCACGTTCTTATAGCCAGTAAACTGGGGTTTCTTGAGAATAGTCGGGATATCACCATCAGTGTATAGATTTCTTTGACGAGCATCGGTTATTAGACCTTTCCAAAATTCTCCCTGGACTAAAGACTGCGAATTGCCGAGAACCCAAAGTGATGACTTGGCACGGGTTAGACCGACGTTCATACGACGAATGTCGGACAAGAAACCAATTCCTTTATTAGAGGCCCGGACACAGGAGAAGATGATGACCTCAGCTTCTCTACCCTGAAAGGCATCCGTGGTGTTGAAGTCGATTACATTGAAGATCGAGTTTCCATATTTGTTGGCGAATTGGTTTTTAAGCTCCCTTAGCTGGCCTTTATAGGGAGTGATGATACCGATCTTGCGACTGAAGTTATAGTCCCGGAAATCTGTCAAAAGGCGTTCATAGAGCTGCATTGCAACCTTCAATTCCGCAAAGTTTACCAAGGAGTGTCCTTTGGTAGCACTTTGGTGGAGACCCTGCACGTCGAAGAAACGGTACGGACTAAGAAGCTCGCTCTGATGCCAAGGGCGAGTACGTAGACGCGCCATGTTGGGACCATCCTGTAGCCTACCCTCGTAGAAGGCGGTGCGCGGGAACATGCTGATTTCTGGATGCATACGATATTGAATGTCCAGCAAATGCACATCCTTGGGATGATTTGATTGCATTCGAACGAACAAGCTCTGCTCGTATTGGTACTTTGAGGCGACCTTTGATAGAACCGTAGGTGGCAGCTGTTTTGGATCTCCGACAAGGATACATTTGGAGCAGCCGTATTTGAGTGGAATAAGTGCGCTCAATTCGATCGATTGAGCCGCCTCGTCAATAACAACTGTTTCGAATTCGATACTCAAGTTTTGGAACATCTCATGCCCACTACCACTGAGGGTCGCGCAAATGACATGAGCACCGTTAATTATCTCCTGCTGAATCCGTCGGCGGTTAAGGTCCGCGTCGCGGGCAGCAGTGTGATTCTTGTCTCTCGCGTTATCGATCTGTTGACTCAAGAGGGTCTTTTTCTTTTTGAGCAGATCAAATTCTCGCTCTAGCTCATGCGGAACGGGGAGGCTTTGTGCCCTGCATTGGTCGATTTTCGAGCGGGTTTCTTTAAACGCGGTGTCTGCGGCCTTATGTTCCATATATATCGACTGTAAGTCTGTCTCACCTGATTCTTTGCGAGATGTTTGGTTTAACCTCGCATTCACTAGTTCGTCGAGAGTAACATCAAGGACGTTTGTGTTTATAGCATCTGTTCTTCCTAAACGAATAACTGACAGCTTCTCGTTGCGGCCATGAATTGTCTTGACACCGTCCTTGAATCGCATGACTAACTCATCGACAGCAGCGTTACTGGGTGCACAGACAAGGAGCTTCTTTGAGGTCGTTGCTCTTGCAGCGGGCCGCAAATTGCCTGGCGCAGTTGGACGTGATATGGAAACTCCTTGATCCCCAAGGGACTTGGTCAATAGTGCACCCACGAGCGCTACAATGGTCTTTGTCTTTCCCGAGCCTGGAGGTCCCTGGATTAAAGTAAAAGCATCATTGTCCAGTGCGGATTTGATGGCCTTTGCCTGAGCAGGATTAACATTGTAGTTATCTGTGAGAGGCTTGAGACTGGCATCCGAGTAATTAAGGATAGGCGATGGTTTGGCTCTGACGATCTCATCGCAAAGGTCGTAGTATTGAAGTGCCATGAGGGCACCGAATTCACGCTCAAGCGGCGTTAAAGATGTTATTTTTGCCCCAAAAATTGCTGCTCCGGGACCAAGTGAATTAATGAAAGGATTACCAGGGTTAACCCTGTAGGAAACCTCAACATTGCCCTTTTTCCTATTGATACCGGCAACTCTGGCCATGCAGTGAGGTGCTGACGAATTGGTTGCAGGGGTACTTGCTTTAGAAAGCAAAACGAGATCTGCTTCACCGATACCCAAATCCTTGATTTCAGTGCCCGGCATTACGGTGCTAACTTCGACAAACGCGTCCACCGACAGACGTGTTGCGACTTTGATATCGAAAGACTTGAAGGAACCTTCTTCTTTCGACGATTGAAAGCCTTGCCAGGCTTCGAGTATTAGGAGAGGCTCAAATGTTCTCTGATACTCGATTGGATCTCGGAAAGCGTTCGATACAAGACTATAATCAGTGCGTCCTGAATTAGGAGGTAGGTCACCGCCTGCAAAAAAATCCCAAGCAAGAATAGTACGGTGCAGCGAAGAAAGGTCGGGAGCCAATCGAGCACGCATATCCTTTGCAGAACGCACTTGTTTGATTTTCTTGACGGGACCTTGAAGCTTCAATGACTTTTTCTTACTCTCCTCATAAGCCTTGACGGCATCTGGCTTGGAGCTTGCTCTAGGGCCAAACAGCTCTTTATCGAGTTCATCTTCGCTTTCTGATTCGGATTCGGAGCCAGAAGAAACCATCATGCTATCAGCAGGAGCAGAATGATCCTTGCCCCTCACCCCCAGTCCGGCAATCGCGGAGCCTTGCATGGCTGTTTGTTCGGCAACACCTGTGGGCGCATTCTTCTTCAGACGTGCCAATGCTGCGAGGTCGCGCTGTCTCTTAGCTTCCCTTTCCTTTTCACGTTTCTCTCGGAAGGATTGAACGGCCAAGTTGGATTTCAACGGAGTTGCAGGCGCCGGCTTTGAAGTAACAGGAAGTGTTCGCGTAGGCTTCTCCGCCTTCTTCGCCTCGACTGCCGCAATCCGTTCTTTGTTCAATTCAACAGATCGGGAGAGCTGTAGTAGAACACTGTCGGAAACGTCGCTTTCATCAAATTCATCTGTCGCCCTTGAAGGACTCGGTGAGGCAGAAGATTCGGTTGGCTTGGCAAATGTAGTAATCATGCTCTGCTTCTTGAGGCTCGCAGTTGATGCAGTCACCACAGGTTTCTTGTAATAGGCCTCTAGAGCTCTCACAAGTTCCGCCTTCTCCCTCGGAGTGAGTATAGTTTTGACAGTATTCTTGACTGCAACTCCTTCGATGAAGCTTAAAGCATCGGCTCTTAGCGTTGTCACGCTAAGTTCACCTAGACGACGAAGAATCTTGGATACAAGCCCAACCAATGTGGTCGCAAGATATTCATCCTTGAGTCGGAGCCACTTAGCCATTCCACTCATTGTCACCGTGGGCGGCTTGAGAAAGTTTTCACTAGCAGCAGCCGCCTGGGAGGGATCTGCATCTGTAACAGCACTTAAGAAGACACCATATTGACTGAATAAAAGATCCGCGAATTGGATGCTGTCACGGCAAAATTCCAACATCACTGACTTATCATTACCGCGACGATGCCACTCCTCTGTCTCGTCGAATATGGTCGTCAATGCTTGCCAAAGATATTCCCAGAGCTTTTGAAGAGACAGGGTTTCTCTGCGATCAACAAGCTTTCGGGTTCTGAGTATACCAGTTTGGCTGTCGCAGAGGATATCCACGATATCTGTACCGGTATGAATCATTCTCGGTGCCGAAGCGAATGTCTTCATATTTGAGATCCGTCGGAATGACCAACTAAATCCGTACATTGTCGTGGTAAAGAAAGATTGGAGAAGGTGGGAAATTGCATCTCTTCTAGCGGACTGGCTGCTAACGTTCTTGATGAGATCCACCGCCGCCTGGTAGGTATCGGAGTCGGCAGCAAAAAGAGTAGATACAAGAGCACTGCCAGTATCCTGGCTCTTGAAAAGTTCATCAAGATGCTCTGGTTTGAAATCGGCCAGCCTTTCAATGATTTGGCAGGCGATATGAGTAAGGTGGTCGTATATGGAGTTGAATTTTGTTTTCTCTGGGACGGTCCCCTCTCTCGTGGAAAATTTCTCAAGACCTACCAATGGTAAGATACCAAGCAAAGCGGAAGTTGAAAGAGCGAGATCATCTTCGTGAAGGTTTACGATAACCGCATCCCATATGGAAGAAGAATATGTGCTGACACCATGTTGAAGCGAACCTTGCTTGAGGATTACTTCGTAATCGCTCTTCAGGGACTGGCACTCGAGGGCTAAAGTGTTGCGTATGACGTCCATGCAAAGTGTTTTGATATTGCGTTGTCGACTCTGTTCAACAGCAAACTGTGGAGGCCTGAGGATTGTCTTGATATATTCGCTCACGACCCCCAGAGTTTCAGACAGAACAATACGCGCTACTGATTCTCTTGATGCTTCGTGGTCGGTAAAACTGCGAAGCGTATGGAGTAGGCTGTCCAATCCGACATCAAAGCAGTGGTACCTCGCTAGGTTTGGAAAGCGCTGGTCCTGCAGGCGATCTATCAGTTGATAAACAAGCGACCTACATGCTGTAGGCTGATGAGGGCCTTTCAGCGATGACATGAACGGTTTGACCCATGATAACATATCCTTCATGGCTGACTTCTCATATGCCTCGCCCTCGGTGGCTTGCATAAGGAAAGCGTCCAGTTGGGGGTTGTAAAACACCAGTTCAATAATAGCTTGAGGCGATATTGTCTGCATTGCATCCCAAAAATCCCCAGGTGCCTTCTCTAGAAATATCTGAACGGTGTTAAGGGTGAATCGTAAACCATGGGATTGGATGGCAAGATGCTCAACGGAGAGGCGACATGGATCGATTTCCAGCGCGCGTAGATTGTGTGTTATTTGCTCCTTATCCAGTTTTTTTGCTATGAGTTGCATGCCGCGCCACAGCCGCTGGATTACAGCTACTTGCACCGGCTGCTGAGATGCTGTCCTTAACGCATCAACAAGGCCTTCTTTGATCGCCCAATCAAATTCCGATGTGGTTGGAGGTCGCTGATACCGCATCCAAGAATGAATGGCCCAGAAGCTGCGGCTTTGGTTGGGATCAAATAAAAAGCGGGTGACAGCGGGAATGTAATCCGAAACCTTGAGAGTGCGTTTGGTTTGAATCAATCTAAACGGCTCGTCGAAATGCTCCGTCAGTAAGCTGTCGTTGCGTAGCATAGCATCACAGCTCAAGGTCTCAAAGATGGACAACAGCGATGCCCTATCCAGCACATGTAGGCCGATTTGATCTGGAGGCACCTCTTTTAATTTGGCGGTTGCAGTTGTCAGATTTCTGGTAATCCGCTTGATGTCCCACCCGTCAAGCATGCGAGAAAACTTTTCGATATCTTCGTCATCGTAGTTCTCTTTGAGTTGCTCCATAAGCCATATTTTCCCGACGTAGTACTGTTTAATGCAAAGGTCGCATTTCTCCAACGTGTCGTCTACCTTATGCCAAATCCAATTTTGTATATCTGCGACCTCTTCATTGTAAGCCAGGATCCGGAAGCAAGATAAGAACTTTTCTCTGCGGTCTTTGGCCTCCGCCACCAATTGCGAAACACTCCTCCCCGACTCATCGACTTCGTTATCGTTATCGTATCGTGAATGGTCGTCGTCGTTTTGTCGCGGACATAGAATATGGAGTTCGCTAGGAAGGGTCTGAAGCTCCCTGATAGTAGAAGATTTGTTCAGCATCCAACTAGACAAGAAGGGAGGACGAGAGTAGAAAGGCTTGCGCTTGGTTCTTACGCGACAATATCCATGAATTCCATGGCTATCTGCTAATACACCTGGAGTGATATGTTCCACAGGCAAGCAAAGGGTCGCACCACATTCCTCCGGCAAGGAGCGAGGTATGAAGTTGCGGTGAATATTAGGGTATAAATAGAGCTTATACTGACGACGGTCAGGGCTGGGTTTACTGAAGCAGCTTAGATGACCATAGTGAAGCTTAGGAAACTCAGTACTTCAAGAGGAGGCTGCGACAGCCAATGTGCAGATGTTAAATGTACGTCAGCGTGTCAAGTGATCGGGGTATGGCTGGAGCAAAGAAATCCCTAATGGACCAAGAGATTCAGAGTGGTTCACCTCCCAAGTGAAGTGAGAGGTGCTCAGTTCCTGGGATTAACTGAAGAAAGAAAATAATTACTAGCAATTGATCCGTTTATTGGGGATATTCAGAGGAAGGCGGTGAGACACGCTAAAGGCCGCTTTACGCGCCTACGCGCTCAAGGAAGCCTTTCCTTCACTACAAGGACTCTACATGAATCAATTAAGGACATACAGTGTCTTGAGAATCATCATTCAAAATTAACAATGTCTCTGTAAAACTCGGCAGAGTACATAACGTCCATAAACGTCCCCCTCATACGCCTCTCATGTCCAAGCTAGACTCCGACATAACAAATCTCACCATCGATGGAGAGAAAAACTATTTATAAGAAAAGAAAAATTATGAAAGAGCAACTGTAACGGGGGCTCAGGCAACGATGCGTTCGCACAAATGCTTTTGTACAGTAAAAAGAGAGGGTCCAGCAAAGTTGTATGCCGTAAACAAGACAAGGACAGGGACGAACGAGAGATAAGCGTGAAAAAAAGTCCCAGTGTGGGAATAATAGGTATAAAAACAAAAGTAAAGTTGCACCCAACCACCCATATGTGTATACCAAACGCCTTCTATCGGGGAATCGACAAATGGTGCGACAAGCAGAAGAAACAGAAGATTACTCATCAAACAAAGATAAGAAACAGATCAGAATGCAGCGGTAAGATACCGACGTGAAGCCGTCAAAGACATGATGTTAGTATATGCAAGAGTCAAAATTGGTTCAGGCGCGATATGATGGGAGATCAGTTCGAACCCTGAAGCGGGCTATGAGGGCTTTGTGGCCGTTGAGCACCGGTTGTCAAGGATGATTCCACGCGTGTTAACGTATTGGGGTGCGCAAAGCCGTCGGGTCCGTCGAAACCGTGCTGGGCCCCATCGAAGGAATGCCGCGTTCGCTCGGCTGAGGATCGCACGTAGTCGACTGCCTGCGGGTGGGGATGTCGTGTGGTGTCAATACTAGAAGCATAGGTGGTTCCGTTACTACCATTCTGGCCGCGCTGATTATGCGTACGAACCGTCGGGGCAACGGATTCCGCATAGATCTGCTGATCATCTGAGAAAGGATTTTGCCTCGTACCAGAATCGACCGGCTTGCCCAGATCAGAAGAGGCCGCGGAATCATCCGCAGAGCCAGCTGCTTTCGGTACAAACGTTTCATACTGATCCAAGTATTTGAATTTGCCGAGTGTGATTTGTTCACGGATGATATCGACATCGAGCGGGAAGAACACTTTCTGAACGGATTTGACCACGAACCGGGGGGTGAGGCATATCGTAACTGTAACCAGAAGAACGACCCAGAAAGACAATGTCCCGTACGTTTGAGCAGCACTTTTATAGAACTGGGCCGAGGCTTGGAAAGAGGAGTAGACTCCGGTCCAGAAGAAGATAAGCAAACAACTGATGGCATTGATCAATACCGTCAACCAGTCCCACCTATAACTGTTGATAAGGATATAGGTGTTGCTGGCAATAACGGCACAAGAGGCAACAAGTATACCCATTCGGTTCCGGTCGCTAACGTCTTTTCCACTAGCGTGCACGAAGTTTGCTGGCTCATACAATTGATATGGCATGTAGAAGCATATGACGGACTGGTAAAAGCCGTCAAGCATATGCAACCTGCGTCACTTAGTTCGATGGCCTAGGTGAATTTCAAAAAGGGGTGGCATACCAGAACTTCGTTTGAGACCACTCAAGTCTCTCGATGCCCCTCATATATAGTTGAGGAACTGCGAGCGACACTTTGTCGTCCACATCCTGATCAAAGATCCCCATTAAGATAACGGGTAAAGATGTAAAAGCAAGATTAACCAGGATAATGTAGGTGTAGTCGAACAGATAAGAGCCATCAAAATCATTGTAGATCGCATACCAGAAAAGTGCGAAAGTCCAGACCAAGTTCTTCAAATCGTCAGTCGAGTAGCTTAAAAGTCATTTGCAAAAATACTTACCTTGTAGAAGAAGTTGGCAGTTGTTTCTCCTAGGCGTCGGTACGAGTACCGCCCATGAACAAGAATAAGTCGTTGTAAAAATCGGAACTGGCCTATGGCATAGTCTGCTGACATGGCAGCTTGTCTACCTTCTTCGCCAATAATACCAACACCGACATCAGCGGCCTGAATCATGGCGACATCATTGGCACCATCGCCGATAGAGAGAGCCATAATATTGAGGCCCTCCTTCACGAGCCTTACAACGGCCGCTTTCTGGGCGGGACTGACTCGGCAGCACAGGACGGACTTGCATTGCTTGCAAAGAAGGAGAAATCTTTGCTTCATCTCGTCCGTGAGCATCAACTTCAGGGTCTCGCCATCAATAACAACAGCGTGGGTTGCCTCAGGTGGAGTGTGATCCCGTCGTGCGGCAACAAGTTCTTCATCAGATCCTGTAAGGCCGAATTTTTGCAGATGTTCATCCAATTCCCGTGCTGCTTGTTGCGGTTGATCGCCCGGAATATTGAAGACAATGAGCTCCATTTCGTTAGTCAAAAGATTGCACGAAAAGCCAATGTTAATGGCAGTCTCGACTTTATCACCAGTGAGGACCCAAAGCTTAATTCCTGCTCTAGCCAACAAAGATATCGTATCGGGTACGCCATCCTGCAGCTTATCCTCGATGGCGGTACCGCCAATGAGCATAAGGTCATTCTCTATGGAGCTTGCCACATTTTCGAGTTTCTCTTCACGGTCTGTAAGCGCTGCGGCGGCGATGTCATGTTCTTTACTCCAAGCTCGGTACTCCTCTTCCGAAAGCTTTCGGTCCGCGACACACAGTGTTCTTAAACCTTCACGCGCAAACGTCTCCAAGTGCTCGGCTGTTTCTTTTCGAAATCCCTGTTGCTTCCCTGGCGCCAGACGCGAATAGATGATGCTATCCGCACCCTTGCAAAATAGTCTTATGCTGCGATCAGGCATGCGGACAATGGCACTCATACGTTTTCTGGTAGAATTGAATTCAAGGGTATTCAGAACAGTGTACGTCCTCTCCTCGCCCATAACGTTGAGAATGAGGTCATCGTTTGATCTCCCGAGTAGTGTAAAGCCCAAATCACGCGCCGTACCAACTAGAGCGGCCTCATCTGGGGACTGTGCCCTGAACTCTATCTGGGGGGGGTCACCAGGAGTGTGCTCGGTAATAACCGAATGGCACACGGCAAGAGCAAGCATGAAATGCTCTGTTGCCTGTTTCTGAGTTCCACCAGACCGACCACTCATGTCAGCAACATAATCCGAGGATACGAATGTAAGTTGTTCATCGCGAAGATACGGATTATCGTGCATTTCTCGAAGCATCCCAATCATCTTGGTAGTATCCGCAGCAATTTTTTCGCGAGCACTTGCAGCTATAGCATCAGCATCGCCTCCTTCCCGCCGTACAAGGCCAAGCTGAGCTTCTGTAAAAGCTTCACCGTACGAAACCCCATTGACAGTGCATTTTTTGAAGTCCATAACGTTTTGAGTCAACGTGCCGGTCTTGTCGGAGAAAATATATTCGATCTGTCCGACATCGTCGGATATGTTCCAGGTCTTCGGTATGCAAGCAATACCAAGTTTTTCATAGTACATGAAAACGTCGCTGTGGATGAAAATCGCTTGGACTGTCCGGACAATTTCTAGTGAAATATAGAGGGAGATTGGTACCAAATTTTGGAATAAGATGAGAGCGACCCAGAAAGTAATGACACCGGTCACTGCGGGGGTTGAACCGTAGGCCTCTTCGAAAAAATTCAAAGACCTGTCAGTTTCGGACCATGCCACACCGTTGACGATAGCCGAGACGAGGCACATGCAGAATAATATGATGAAATTGTAAATAACGTTCCAGTTGAGATCCTTCGCAAGCTGAGGCCGCTTAGTCGGTGTCTCACCAGAGTTGAGCATGATCTTTGTCTCAACACCGGTAAAAACAACAACACCAAGAATCCATTCTGTGTTACGGAGAGAGCAACCACGCAAAAGCATATTGTTGATCGTAATCGGTTCGACCATCTCCGTTCGGGGAGCATCGAGATAGTCGGGATCACGTTGATCCCAACGAACGGCACCATTATACGCGTACAGGTTGGGGTGCGGAGCTTCGCTCTCAACTATGAATTCCGACTTCTCGCAGTCGCGTGCATGGCGGACCTTTCGACCGCAATGGAGCGCATGTCGAACCTTTAGATTGGTTTCACCATCAAGACTTTTCGTTTCGACGTAACACGCACCGTCTGGGTCGGACGTTGACATCACCACAATATCTGCTGGGATGGGGTCGCCATTGTACAACCGGACAAAGTCACCGACTTGTAGACTTTTCCAGTAGTCACGCTTAAATCTCGCATTGCCAGTTGCTTGCTTGGTCGGATCGACCACACTGCCACCTTTTTTCGGAGATAGCGAAGAAATCTCTGATGGGGCCTTGCTAGTACGCGCTGCCTTGTCGGGGTGCAAATACTGGCTTGATTCTGAATTTGAGAGTGGCCAATCCGAGCGCGCATCGGGAACTGGTGAAGGAACAGGGGTCATTTGGATAGCTTCGTCCCGTCCACGATCTCCGTGTTCCGAGTCCATAGATGCCCTTGGGGAGACAGTAGTTAGATATGAGGCGCGTCGCTCGGCATCTGCGGGTTCGGCATTCTTCTTATTCTTCTGGAACAAATCTCGAAGGTGCCGATATGTCCAAATCGTCCCTCGAGTACAAGCTTTCTTGATGCGTCGCCACAAGGAAACGTTGTCATCGGTAGAATTCACGTTGTTCCATTCGACTAATCGATATACGGGGGAATTGTTCAACTCGGTATCGAGTACCGTTCGGCGCCAATCCTCTATCCCATCCTTTATGGCTGTGACGACAATGATAACAATTAACGGTACAGTGTTCATACCAGGGTTATCGACACCGAAGATAGAGAAGAACTAACAAAATCGGTGTTAGTTTTGCGCGTGTGCAAATGAGCTGAATCAGGAAATGACAATGGAGAAGCTTACACCAAGAATAATGATGAAAAGGAAGTAAATATTGGCGATGTTTTGAAACTGGAACCACAGGTTCTTTGGAACAAAGGTTATAGGCGTATACTTGGCGGTGCGGACCTTGTTTCGCGGGTAATTTGCTTTGGGATGGCCATCCTCGTCTCTTTCCGACTCGGGGAGGGGAATATTGAAATAAATTTTTCTATTCTCGTCCTCTGGGGATGCGGCGGGCGATGGCTCTGTTGTCGTTGTCGAGTTGGCTGCGGTAGATTTCCGCTTCTCATCTCTCATTTCCGAACGTTTGTGGAAACGATCCATGATAGAAACGCGTTTCCGCATACCTCCGGCTTTGGTGGCTCGATGAGTCGCCCATCGTTGACGGTTCGTCGGCGTTGAGATATTACTCTCCTCCGGGCGCAGCGGAGGCGGCGGAGGGTCAATCGCATTTTGGTCGAAGTTGACTGAAGCCATCTTGAATGGACTCGCTCGTAAAGGGCGTGAAGCGGCGCAACTAAATCGTATAGGATATTAGGGAGCCGACGCTCCGGCGAGCCGAACCCGACAGCGTAGCCAGTCTGCCGACGTAGTTTTATATCTATATCGCGCGGCGTAAGATTATTCACAAGAAACCTAGATAGTTCGAGTCGGATTTCGCGAGTGCGCGGTCGGTAAACGTCAGGATGCGATCGGGCAGAGCGTCGAGATGAGACAGAGACGTCCGGTAGACACAACACAGGGGAAGGGCGGCTTTAGAGGAAAAATGATGAACGAGCGAAGAAAATCAAACACCATGAGCCATGAATATGCTAAATGAAAGTTATATAAGAAGACAAGGGTATCGTGAGGAAGAACCCTCATGTAGTTGGAGGACGTGTGAGGGGGGAGTAGTGAAAGATCGAGTGAGAGCAAGAACCGTTAAGGACAGCATTTCTGGAGGAGCGCTGGCGCAGGCTGACATACTCTCCTCTCGAAGGCGCGGGAAACAGGGAACGTGTATTACCGCTGCAATACGCAGCTGCGCCGCACGATTGGTGGTCAGCTGCACCGGATTACCGTCACTTTATTTACATAAAGATGTACCATCATCCTCACCCTCCGCAATACGAGTTTCATTTTAACTATGCCTGGACGCGCAACTATGATGCTTTTCGCTTATTCCCCGTCGTCTCAGAGGCTATACACAGATTTCTACACAGATATAAACTAAAGCTGCACGTTCCAGGTTTACAGGAGCTCAGTTGCGGACTATTTTGTAGGCAACTATACTCTTCGAATCTCAAAGCTGACCGAGCAACATCCATCCTCTTCCGGTAATTTTTGGTGTATCAAATGGTACCATAAATACGGCAGGCTGGGCCTCTCCCACTCCCACGAGGATCCTCCAGCCTCATCCAAGCCGGCAGTGACAGGATATGGTTCCCACGCAAAATCCTCAATGTGGCAACACCCTACGACACAATGCTGGTACGGACATCATGGCGCAGGCCAAACGTTGGTACAGATGAGGCGACTGCCGTGGACGTCAGTGAAGAATTATTCAGCAACGGTTCTTGATCCGAGTCGAGGGATGCCGGTCGGAAATTCGGCGTCTCTTCAAATTGGCCGCTTGAACACTTTCGGCTGAACCAAGGATATCATCGATTCATCAGGGCTCTCGCCATCGGCCTGGATTGGTATTTCCGTGCGCAAAAGCTGGTCAACTCGCCAGCTACTCCGTAGTAGCCCCGTATCTGTCGTTAAAATACCACATTGATATCGATCGACTCCATACTCGGAGTCTTCAGACTGAAACTTACTAGACTTCGATTAGGATAGTTAACGGGTCATCGTGGGCTGGCGACGCGACATCACTCCACCTATCGTAAAGGACAGTTCGATCACACAGCAGAAGTCTCCGAGAAATGGATATTCTCCCCTGAGTACAATTCCTTCCAGAAGATCCAGCCTTAAGGGAAAGGAGGCCGAAATTCGCATACAGCGTACGGAGTAGAGGCGCGCAAAAGGGGGTCTGGTCTCTGTAGCATCGTACGACGATACACTACTCCGTCGATGCTGTCCACTCCCCTATACTCTTCGAGATTGTTGCGGACCCTACCCTTGTACAGTACGCACTCCCTACTTATGTGATTCAATTTGTCTACGGGGCTTCGGACCTTCGGAGTCCAAGAACTGTGCACACCTACAAATGCACACGGCCACTATGTACTCTTGCACAATAATTGCCTCAGCCCTTCCCCTTTCTCCCTTGTTCTGTTCTCCTATTCTCACCCCAAAGTCTACTGCTTGGCTTCTTGGGCGGCACAGGCCAGCTTCCCGATACCGTATAGTGTGGCTCCAGTCAACGCGTAAACCGAGCACATCACCATTTTACCCTTCGAAAAAGGTTCGATTTTCGGACCACCTCAGGCTGTCATCTTGAAACGGTTTCGATTCCTTAGCTTTGATATTGCAAAATTGCACTGCGTTGTCACTGTCAGGCTTAGCACAGGCTGTCTCCATCCGATTATAAATCTGACATGTTCAGCAACCTGCAGAAATTTCTTTCAAGCCCGAGCGGAAATACGGCATGTTTACAGCACACTGGCTCAATTGCTTCACTATGTTCAAATCGGATACGGAGGTTTGGTTTTGGTCAACTGGTGCCTCACCATTGGGAGAGCCGGGGCAAATAGGCGTAGCAAACTCCGAAGTTTGGTGGAGACTGGAGATTTGGTGTTGCGATCCTCTGACGCACGGAGAAAGGAGAGATCGACAGTAAAGAGGGGCCGGGCGAAAGTTCCCGCAACTGTTCCCAAACAGGAGAAATGATACGGATTACGGATACGGAGCGCCTGGTCTTCACTGCCCCGTGGTCGATCTGACTGTGTCTGATACTACCTAGTGATCTGACGCCCCATCATTCTGGCCTGCACAGTGCGTTCAGATTTCAAGCTGACTGTGTCTGATCTGGATTACGGATTCGCGAATCGCGATGGCCGGTAGGACAATCCCTTGCACAGCCCTGCCCTGCACTCAGTAATATCTGGCGCCAGCTCCCCGCCCCCGCTGAGTTGTCCGCTCTATGCAAAAGTCTATAAAATAAACCTCGAACGATGACGAGGTGCCAGGTGGCCAATTCCGAACGTCCGCGCGCAATCCTGCATCGTAGAATCTTGCATACAGCGACAGCATAGTACTGGAAACAGTCTCTCTCACCTTCACACCAATATTCCAAACAACCCCATACTCATCAATGGCTCCGGATAATTGAGGCTAACCGTGGATAACGCAGTCGTGTCATTTTGAGATTTCCACCCTCTAAAAGACGCTCAGATAGATTCAATCCAAACAAAGGAAATATACTTTCATCATCTTGCTTGAGGCGTCCAGAGGACAAAGACACCGGATAAATTTAGACTGACGGGTCATGTGACTTCGCGATCCGTTCCACGCGTGAGACGTGAATGGCGATACCAACGATTAGGTATCAAATTCAAGCCTCCAGAGTCCAGACTTCGTTTGCTCAACCAATTTTCCGCCATGCCTCCGCCGCGGAAAATCACTAATTATTTCAAGCGCCCGGCCTTTGCGTCGGCGGCAATAGGAACTCGGTCAAAATCACCCGGAGAAGACCCCGCGCCGCAGTCCTCGCCGCAGTCCTCGCCTCTCACTGAACTCTCCTCACAGCTATTGCCGTCAGATATCACAGCCCCGGACACGCCTAATGGACCTTCCTCACAGTTGAATAGATCTCTGCTACGCGCAGCAGGTGATGAGCCAGCTGATAATGACCCAGCACCACAATCGAGCTTCCAAAGTGCCGAAACAGGAACATCGTTTAACTCGGCGCAGCGCATGATGAAGAATGGAAAGGAGGTCGTCATCAGTTCCGATGGCGATGAGTCCGACTCAGCAGGGTCTCTTGAGTCGCCGGACGATCTTTTGGCAAGGTTTTTAACTCCAAAATCCCCGGTGACAACAAAAGAGCGCGCTGGCGATGACAACGAAACGACACAGCCTGACCGGAAGAACCCAAAACATAATAGCGTCGTAAGGACTGAGTCTGCGCCTCGAAAATACAAGAATTCGTTGGAAAATCTCGTCAGACAGGCGGTTTCTGACAACGAGACTGAAGTTGGTATCGCGAAACTGAGGGCATCATTGAATGATGAATCTGACCGTAATACCGATAGCGGCCCGGACAAAGCGAGTAATTTGAATGAGGGTGTTCTCGCATCTGCGATTGATGATGGGAATGATGATAGCATGGGGCTTCAACGACTGCTAGATGCTGTGCGGCGAACGGAGGCTTTTGACTTAGGAAAATCTTGGTCATTTTTTGACCTTCAGACACCCCTACCCCCCGGCCCAGATTTTCCACGCGAGTGTGTTTCCCCCAGGACGTACCTAGGTGTGCTACGAGGTGGGTATATCGGTGTCACTAGAAGTTGTGTTACGAGATCTGACAATCCCTAGAGCCCGATTCTCGGGTACGAGCTTTCTATTCCGGAATCATTGATTTTGCCCTGTCTAGGGAACTCCTACCTGATGAATTGGTCAAGTGGATATTTCATTCCAGTTAGTATGGGCCTGTCTCTTTCTAAAGGTCGTGTTACTCACGTCCCTTAGTACCATCCGAGCCTCGGGATAGTCTGAGGCATGCTTATGGGAGAGCACTGAAGGTTTACCATCCCTGCCCTGTCAACGAACGGCGTTTAACTAATATTCTATAAGCGCATTCCGGCGGAACGCATGAGGGCACTCATACGGCCAAGCGATGTTGATGTTCTCTTTTGGCAGTTGAGCGCTAGGCCTGAGGCGTTAGCTACGTCTGAAGCGGTTGTGCCGGACGCTCACCCTAACAGTAGGCTAACCCCATATATATTCGATTCGTTTTGGTTAATAATATCAATAGGCAATGCCTCGGACTCACAAGCTCAACATCATATAGCTTTGATATCCGTCCTGAATGTCTTCCGTGATTCAGCAAAGCTGTTAGTCAGTGCTGCCCGTTGCAACAAAGCCCACTAACAGTCAACTAGATTCGCTGGCGATACCCGGAATCACATTCTGGGTATTCTTCTCCGTCTTCCACTCGATGCTTCCTTGACTCGCAATACAGTCATATGTTCGGAAATCGAAAGAACCATCACGGCTGTGCTCGACGCTGTCACTGATGATTCAGCTGATGAGTTGGTATGGCATTTCGAATTTCGCATAGAGAGAATGTTGCTGACCACTATTAGGCAACTAATGTCTGTGACAATTTATACGCCACTCTAAAAGATGCAGAGCTACAAAGTCGCCTTCTGGAACACATCGCCCCAGTGAACGACTGGATTGCAACATTAAGGCGTCGTCTCGCATACATCTTCCTGACAGGCGATCCGTTAGTCGATGCTGGATCCCAGGACAGGACGGCCGAAATTAAAAGAATCATTAATATCCTCAAAGATCCTCGTTACGATGTGAAGCGGTATAAAAGGAAAGACCAGCCTGAATACGACTACGGCGCACTAAGGGCCATCACCACATTTCTCAATATTATCATTGACTCTGGGTGGTCCGAGACCCAGTTTCCTGATAAAGGCGCAGAGGACGAATTCAATAACGAAGTGGACGTTCTTGCTGACAGGATTAAGAAGGTCTTTACTGCTATTGAAGATTCCGGTGCGTCTCATCTTAAGCGCACTCTCGCGAAGGAGGCCTTAGAGACTCTGCACTATCGCGTCGTCTACTCTGTCAGAACGAAGCCACGTCCGAAGAAGACCTACTTTGGCGAATACGAATCACAGCAAAAGACCCAGAATATCCTCAAATTTGTCAAGAAGAAAGAGGTGGTGATTTTAAGCGATAAATCTGGATCTTGAAGTCGTTAGGCATGAAATCGCATTTTCAGGATGCTTAAAGGACAGCCTATCCATACTTCCCTACAACCCTGGGATATTGGCGACCAATAGAACTCTCACCGGGATGTGTCAGGCCCACTACCGAACTCCTGGCATACTACACGGCTTCCTCCCTTCTCAGAGGATATCCTTGCCATTCATCACAATGTGATGGCTAAGGATCTTGCCAACGAGCGTATCCGCTGCATTTCGCTGCTCTTTATAAACCAATTGCGGACAAACTCAGTCTTGATATAAGGGCAAAAAGCAACTAGGGGAGCTATCTAATTGTATCGAGCATATGGCCGTGCGAAAATTCCATCCTATTTGCTTCGGACTCTATCTAAACTTGCCATGTTTTCGAGGTTCTATAGGACCCTTCACATGGAAAACACTATAGAGCTATACGGCACCGGTGTGGAAATTCAGCAGGGGTGCACGTTATTTGTCAGTTTGGTCATATATTGACCCTTTTGAAAAATGGTACATCAATAAATCAGTACATCAGTACATATCTACTCAAGGTCCCCTTATCTTCCACCCAATAACGTAGGTGATGTTCGAGAATATTTCGCATGGACTCGCTCCACGTTTTTGAGCGTGTACGTGTACAACATTACGACGGAACAGGTTTGACTCGTAGCAAAAGCTTCGCATAGAGTATTTCACGAGAAAACACCACTGTATATAAAGTATGCTAATCTCCCAGAAAAATAGTCAAGGAAATCATAGATAAAATGAAAAGTTACATAGTTACAAGGCTGAAACTGAGAAAGAGGCACGCTGGTTGCGAATTCGAAACTAGAACGACATATGCTGGTGTTCTAGTCATGGAACCGCCGGTTGACGTTCTTACCAAAAAGCGTCTCCCTCACGACAGGGAGGGCATCGATTTCGAGTAGCCGCAGTCGTTCCTCGAAAGTGTTGTTGATTTCGATCTTGCCTTGGCCACCAACAATGACCACTCCGCCAGCGCTAGAGAAGAAGTGCGTTAGTAAATGGAATCGTAACGCGGTGGTGTGTGACAAGGGCTTACTTGTCGTCTGGCAGCGACTCATCCTCGTTCAAGTTGACCTTAACTTCCTTACCAACGGTTTTCTTGAACTCCTTCTCCGCTTCACCGATCGCCTTATTAATAGCATCCTTATCCTTCTTCCGCCCACGAACATCCACGTTCGCCTCGTTCAGAGCATAAAGACCTTCCAGAATCAGGGCCTGCAACACAGCTTGGTACTTCTTGGCGTCTTTGGAGGCGATGTTCGAAATTTCGCCACGGGCTTTTTGGAATAGATCGTCCAGGAGATCCTGGCGAGAGGAGAGGACACGAAGACGAGTGCGGTTGGCGAGGGTGGAGCGGGTGATCTGTTGGGACATGGCGGCCTGCTTGAACTTCTTCTCGTACTGGGTGTCGATTGCGGCAGTTTCCTGGCGGACGAGCTTGGATTTCTCAATGGCGAATTCCTCGTCGGCCTTGAGTTGAATCTCGCGACCTTTCTCGAGAGCTTCCTGCCGGATGAACGCAGTCATCTTGCGGAGCTCGCCCGCCACCTGATCATTTCAAGACTGTATGAGTTTGGGGATACCACTGCCTTTCACACCGGAGCTGCGCCGTACCTGATCATCCGAGAGAGCATGACTTTGTGACATTTTGCCTGATATTATAGATTGCGTCTAGAGCTAGGATCGACGATTTTGGAGGACAAGGAAGGGGAGCTGGGCGCGGGTTGAGCTTGGTCTGGAGTGAGGTTGGACAGGTCAGCGTTGGGTCCTGCGGCACGGGCGTCGACGAAGCATGTGGTGCGGTCAGAAGGGATTCAGCATGGGGGTGCATAGTCACCTAGTTCAGGTCTATAGTATTATTTCCCAGTGTTGTGAGAGGGGAACGGGCGGAATGATGGGGCAGAGGACGGCGTGCAGTCGGGGACGGATGCTCATTGCTTAGTCGGTTTGGAATTGGATGACTTGGCGGGTTAAACTCCAGACCTCCCGCCCGCAACCATGAGATCACTCCTCCTCCCCATCTCCTTGGTCTATCGCTCTCCATACTCTCGTTCCTCTTATCCTTTGCAACTTAGAAGCTCTACATTATACCAACATGGCCAACCCTCCTCGCCATCTCTTCACTCGTTCTGTCTGACGCCGTGCGGTACCCGAATTTAGTCCTCTCCCCACTCTGTATCCAATGCATGAGGATACCCCGTGATGGGCAATCTTGGTGGCCTGTCGCCGCAGGGGAGTGTCGCGGTAGGTTCTATATTGGAATACAATATCTATTATCTTTCAATCGCTAATGCGATTTCATTATTCAGATCGGGGTTCTTGTCGGGTTGATCTCGACTAGCCTCCAAGCGATCGGACTGACCCTCCAGCGCAAGTCGCATATTCTTGAAGATGGAAAACACCCATACGAATCACGGAGACCTCCCTACAAGCGGCGACGATGGCAGGTATGAATGAGCAGTGAAGCCTTTTGCTAGTTACAGCATGCTGACTTCGTGCAGCTGGGAATGTTCATGTTTGTTGTTTCAAACATCGTCGGGAGTACAATCCAGATCACAACACTTCCGCTTCCTGTGCTTTCGACGCTTCAAGCAGTCAGTGACCCGGATTCCCCAAATGCTAAGCTTAACTAAACTCCTTCCAACAGTCGGGCCTCGTCTTCAATACCATTTTTGCTACGTTGATCCTCGGAGAAGCCTTCACTCGATACTCATTGATCGGTACCCTTCTGGTGTGTGGCGGCGCAATTCTGATCGCGGTCTTTGGTGCTATCGGAGAGCCAGCGCACACCCTTGATCAACTCCTCGAGCTTCTCCGTGGCTGGGGATTTATCCTCTGGGTGGCCGCGACAGCTGTGTTGTCAGTAGTCATTTTCGCCGGATCGAAACTCCTCAAAGCCATCACTTCCCCTCGATCGAAACACCCTATACTCCGAAATTCGTATACACCACACCTGAATATCACGCATAGCCGTGTCCGTCTCATACGTGGGTTATGTTACGGTCTGATAAGCGGCATTCTCTCTGCCCACTCGCTGCTCTTAGCCAAGTCGGCCGTGGAGTTACTCGTCCGGACAATCGTGGATCGCCATAATCAATTCAATCGCTGGCAGTCGTGGATAATTCTGCTTTCTATGATCGGACTTGCTCTCCTGCAATTGTATTACCTTCATCGAGGTTTGAAGCTTTGCAGTACCAGTGTTCTCTACCCGTTCGTCTTCTGCATTTACAACATCATCGCCATCTTAGACGGTCTAATATACTTTCGCCAAATGTCCCGGCTCACGGGCTTCCATGCCGGACTCATCGCCTTAGGTACAGTAGTCCTTCTGGCCGGTGTCCTCTGCCTATCTTGGCGATTAGAGGACGTTGACAGCCATGCACCCATAGCAGCCGCCGGTCCATCCCAAACGGCCATAGGGCCCGGAATGGCCGCTATTGACGAAAACACAGAATCTCCTCTCAGGCTGGAACTAGAGGATGAAGAGAACCGCCTCGGAGAACGAGAACCCTTGCTTCGCTCAACCAACACCTTCCATGAATACCACCGCCAGCGAGCACCTAGTCTCCCATTATACTCAACAATGTCCAAACGAGCCTCCGCCTCCTCCAACCTGGACCCAACTTCCATCTGGGCCGAGTTGGATGACTCTGACGTGGAGGCAACAAATGACACGGGTGCACGATCGTCCCTCCTCACCAGGTTCTCAGTCGACCCAATCCAAAACCGCCCGCGGAGCAAAAGCAACGCGCCGCGTCTCCCATCGGGCTGGGGCCCACGTCGGACTCCCCACTCTGTTCACGAGGCTCGCAACAAACCTAGAAGAACATCCCTTTCGGGCACCGAGCATGCCCTTCTCCTCCCCAAACGGCGAACACCAGTCCAACCCGCAGCTGCTAATAATAGAGACCAACAACCCGCCTCCACCGGATACGGGACTTCCTTCGACACTTCACACAATCCACTAATTCCTCAAGAATCAGATCAACCGCAGTACTCGGACACCGCCCGAGACCGTCTCCTCGCAGGCTCGAGGAACGCCCTAGGGGTTTGGCGAACAGGCATACAGTACCTAGCTCGTCTAACCGGGACTAGTATTCAGAGAAGGCAAGAGAGAGGGGAGCCGCTAGCCCGTGAACGAGAACCACCCGACCCGGAAGCAAACCCAATCAACAGGCATGCGCCAGACCAGTAACACCTACCATGGAGTCGTGGACCCTACATGTCCGATCTGACCTGGCGCAGTCTCCGCCTTTCGCCCTTTATTGTTCTGAATACAGAAACACAAGATATGTATAGTACTCCAGGAATTTATTATCAAACATCATGGCATTTCCCTATATATTCTGCTTTATGCCTTCCGCTTTCTTCCTATGCTTTATCTACACTATATACCCGATATATCTACCTTTTTAGGAGTGGGAAGAATTGGCCTCAGAGATGTTGCTGAGTACGGGCTGTTGAAGAGCTTTATAATATAATACCCATTCAGTCAATGTAGAATCATATGTATTTCTTTAAGAGTTGCATTTGTAAGAGTAGTCAAGGAAAGTCCAATTTTCTCCATACCATACATGACGTGTTTATCATATCGGACACTCCCAAAACAACTTGGAGCAGAGCCATTTGCCTCTCTCCACGAGTGTCTCCTGCTGCCTGAGCTATTATTCTCCACTTGCCCGCAAGCCAGTATTGTATCGAGGAAGACAATCATCTTGGGAGGAAGGCAATCACTCATCGCATAGGGGAAATCGAGAAAGATAAGAGAACAGAGATAGGTTAGGAAATAAAGAGCACGACAAGCCGCAGACTATTGAATCAAAGACAACCACATTCGCCGTTAAGTAATATGAGAATAAATCAAGACGAAAAGGCACCAGAAACACCGCATCTTCCCCCTCGTCTAGGAAATGATTATGAGGTGACGGACAGTAAGATCAAATAATAATATCGAGATCCAGGTCAAGGTTGCACATAGCCTGCATCGATCAATCACCATCCCGGGCGCTCATGTTTCTTTCTCTATTTTCTTTTTTTCTGGGATTTTTTTGACCATTTTCGCGAGGGAAAAGAGGGGAGAGGGCGACGTCATTAAACGGGATAGATAGCAGAGGGAAAAAAAAAAATATTGCCAAACGCCGTAATTGAGTATTTAGCGTCCTGCAACATTCAGAGCCAGGCGGCTCAGGATATACACAGGTTAGGTTATGGGGAAAGGTTATTGTCTTGCGTAGGTTTGTTATACAACGAAGACCGGATTTAGGGTAAACAATCGTGGATTCGCTGGGTATCAAGATAGGGCCAAGAGAGTGCGCGATTGCGCAAGAAGAAGCTATATGGATTGCAACGCAATCTACGCTTCTCCATTTCTCTAGGTGGCTACACATGCGTAAGTTTACGCAGTGGGTTGATGCTGAGTGGGCATCCGGTTGCCAACGGGCATTCCAGGGTATTGCCCACCAGCCTGCTGCTGTTGCTGGAGATTTTGATAATAGGCCATTTGCTGCTGTTGCTCGTTTGTCATGTAGCCTGGGTGCATACCCGCAGGTCGAGGGATACTCGACTGCTGGGCATTGACGTTGCTGTGGCTCACATCTTCGGGAGTCTCAGCGGGAACATCGGGGGCATCGACGCCATTTTCGTTGGCAGTGGGGTCGGGAGCGTTGAGGCAGGCCTGGGGTTCAAGGGACGTCAGTCTCGTGCGAAGAAAGTCGGCCTGGGCAAAGACTCACCTGGATAAGGTTCTTTCCTTCGGGCTTCGTCACCAATGGCTGCAGCTTGGGAGTTGTGAAAGTGTAGACGAGACCGGTCTCGGACACGACCAGGAGAAGGACTTGGGTTCCAGTAAGGACGGAGAGTTCGTATGCCTGTTACGCGACCGCATCGACATGTCAGTGGGAATCCAACAATACACGTTCTCGGGGTAAAGGAATAAAGATGACGATGTATTTAAAGAAAAGGGACAAGATAAATGGTAGATATCGCAATGCAGGGAGCTGCAAAGCAGATGTTGTGAGGCTGGTACTCGAGACGCGGATGTACGCACCTTCTTCATGATACCCGCCTTCCGCTTGGAGAACGTAATGTGGCGACGCGACTTATCCTGGATGAACTTGATCTCAATCTTTCTGCGCTCGCGACCGGGCTTATCCTCGTCATCATCGTCGTCGTCGGCGCTCATGCGAGAGCGCTTGGTACCGCGGTTGTCAGCGGCGCCGTTACCGGCGGCCTGTTGCAGCTCGTCCTGAGTGGGCGAAGGGTTCTCCTCACCAACAGCGGTGATGTCGGCCATGATTGAATTGAAATGGAGGCGACGAGAAGAATTGTTCGGATCGAGTCGTCAAATAATAAAAGGAAGGATCTGGGGGACTTGAGGACAAATGCCCAAAGAGGAATGATGCTTTTGAGGGGAAGGGAGGATGACCAAATCGAGTAACGCGTTTGGCTTCGCAGGGTTTGGGTTCAAGACGAGAGAAAGAGGGAAACGGGGAGAGCTGGGAAGTTGGTCGAAGAAGGCAAAGTGCCGGTGCAGAGAGGAAGGCGGTGTCTCACGTGTGCCTTACAGTACGTGACTGCCCCACCGCTTGTCACTCTCCCCCAACTTGGTTGCCTCGCCTTCACTAGCGACCAATTTCCTTGACACTACGTTCCCTAGAGTCAGAGGACGAGTTACTCAGAGATCCCCTTCGTCCAGCTCCAGATTTTCCTTCCTCCCCCTCATAAAAGCTCGAATCAGGAAGCAAGAGTCGCAGTGGTGACAAGTGCACGGCTGGAATCCGGCCGGTACTAAGTTTGTCCAGACCTTCTAGTGGGGACAATCTCCTCTTGGCAGCGCGCATTATTGGATCAGTCGCAGTGAGGTATTGGAGTCGTGATTTGCCAGTCGCCCATTCCCCACCAATACCGCGTAATATTACCGGTACTCCGTCCGACGGCCAGCGCCCTCGTCCAGCCCGCCTGTCCATCGCTCCAGAAGTCCCTAAGGCCCAAAGGCATGCCTGGAGGATACTCTGGACATTGGGGCCAGAGGGGGGGAACGACTCTCCAAGCATGTCTTTCTGATCTACTAGACGGCTGAAACTATCCTTAGTCTTCACCGAACACGGACACGGTCTCGTCCGCAACTGGACCAGAATAGCATGTAACCTGTGGAGTCCCAGCATACCAACCTCCTCAAGCCCACCACTTGGAATCACGCATCTCTAGCCTAATCAACGAACAGAGGTGATCAGTGGGTAAGGAATGCAGAGGCTGGCCAGCGCACCTGGATCACAACGGCTCACTGTTGGGGACAGAAGTACCTTGCTTCGGGAGGTGATATCCTCTTTCCGCTGTCTTGCAGTCGCGCAGGAAGGGAGTCGTTGGCCAGCAGCTGAATGAACTGGTCGTACGGAGTACAATACACTGTCAGTATTCACGGACTTTGCAAGTGCAGCCCCTAGCAAACCTCCCATGATTGATTTAGATCGACAAAACGGACTAGAGTCTAGACGAAAGGACAAAGTTCAAATGACTGCTCCTGACTCCTGAGTCTTGTGAACCCTGAAAATCGAAATCCACACCACTATAGGATATAGGCAGCGATAGTTGATCCAATAATTATCAGCCATATCGGCAATATCCATGCCAATAAACCTCTAGTCGGTATCATTGTCATTCTACCCTGCATCGTCACAAAGACCAGCACGAGACGCACCAAGTCGGCTAGGGCTGGCTGGATTCTGAAAGCCGAGTCCCTCGTGCGAACTTGGGCATGGGTCACAACTTTCGTCAATAACGCTCCAACCGTTTTCTTTCATTCTTTCAGCCTTATTTCCAGGAAGAAACAGTGCGCGTCTCCATAATCAAGACAACCACCAGATTGAGCTAAATACGTAGGAAGTGCTGTAACTACTGAGACAGCTTTCAATTGAAACTCCACTTCTTGCTATCTCATCAAGGCGACTGAGACGGTTTCGTTGGCTGAGAGAAATATATTTCGACTAAGCTCATACGTATACTCCAAATTTCGAGTTGCAGCATATTATATTCAATTGGCCAAGTTGTCGGATGATGATGGCCATAATACTAATGAGTCAATGACAACCCCGCAATCTCAGCATTACAGAATTTAAACTGTCCATAAAACTACTGCGCCATTTCCCCGCATATACTCCGGGGCATTGAGATCAATGGCCCAGTCGTATATCCCCGGCCGGTGTCAGAGAATGTGCGTGATGTCGCCAACACTTAATATGAAACGTCAGGCTGAAACAGTCAACCCTAGCACCACGTGGAGTAAAAGAATACATATGATAATATATAATTTAGTTATCATATTAGCCGTAGTGGGCAACGGTATCCTAACTATAATAAGATCTAGACTTAACTCATCATATTCTTGGGAAATGACAATGCGCCAATGACCAAGGAAACAAAATTCTATTTTTACATATGCATGCAGTGATAAAAAGCAGTTCCTCCCCAGAAGTAAACGGCAGGGACACAGAAAGGTCGCTTGTGAGCAATGTTGTTGGTTCAGAGAATAGACTCGTAGCTTGAAACAGACTGCGCCATCATATTTCGCCTAGACAACGCCGAGTAATAGCCGATTGAAAATGTGCGTGTCCAACTTCGGTAGTGGTTTGAAGCGGACGTTCATTTTCTACCACTTCATACATGTCGTCCGTCTTCGTTGTTGGTAAGAAAAAAGGGAACAAGAATAAGAAAAAAAAAAGGGTTGGAAATGAGAAGAAGAGTAATGAATGTTAATAATGTGCAAGAAATGAAGGCCCTCACAGAGTCCAAGGTCCAGCCTCGGGATGTGCCGCAAGTAAATTTAGTGGATGTTGACAGCAAAATCCCTAACACCAGCACCACCGCCACCCTTGGGACCGAGCCACACGATCTCAATGACACTGTGGCCTTCATCTTCCTCACGCACATACCACTGATGAACATTGTCGCCAACGACAAATGTTTCCCGCAAGAGCCACCTGTCCTTGGTAACTCCAGGGTGGTCCTTAGGGCGCAGAGGTCCTAAGCGGGCTTCGTAGCCTCGAGGGTCTTCCTCCCATGTCTTCTCGGTGTGATCGAAGTCGATCGCATCGTCGGGAGTGTTCTCATCATAAGTATATTTGACAAGAGAATACCCGTTGGTCAAAACCCAAAAGGTGCGGATAGACTTTCCGGTGGCGTTGTTGATGATTTCCTCCTGGTCAAAGACCCAGCGACGAAGGATAGATCGGCGACCAGCAGCCGCAGAAGCGGAAGTCATCTTGACGACATCTTTAGTATACCAGCTGTTCCAGTGGTGGAGAGATTCGATCTTGCGACCGGATTCGTATACACCATCGACATCACCTTGCATATCCATCTGGTATAGAGACGGCCAGAGGGTCAGGTGAGTATCACCAAATCTCTGGATACACTGCCCAAGCTTCTGGTCACCGGGTTGTTCACCCCAGGACTGGCACTCATCGTAGTAGGTTTCGAGAGTATCGAGCAAGGGTTTGGAAACGAACACTCCTGCTCCTCCGAAGGCAATGTGGCCGAAGTTGTCTACCTGCCAGCTAGCCTCAGAGAGGGCACCAATGTAGTGCTTCTTGTTCACGTCGAACAGTTTCAATTCGTGAGCGATAGTCGGCAGGGAAAGGAAGAAAGTGTCATCATCAATCCAGCCGAGCCACTTGGTTTGGGGTCGCTCAGTTCGGATGATCTCAGCGAAAGCCTGGACGAGACCGAAGTAGCGAGCAGTGAAATCCAGGGGCGACTTGATCAACCTCAAATCGAGACCACGGTTACGGAAATAGGTCTCCTGCTTCGCGATGTCGTCATCGGAGTTGGGA
The DNA here is from genome assembly GCF_016861865.1 of Aspergillus puulaauensis. Taxonomy (NCBI): domain Eukaryota; kingdom Fungi; phylum Ascomycota; class Eurotiomycetes; order Eurotiales; family Aspergillaceae; genus Aspergillus; species Aspergillus puulaauensis. The sequence goes on from NC_054857.1 coordinate 939,771, forward strand.
ACCAGAACAATAACACCAGCCTTGGTGTTTCCATAAGAGTACAGAAGAGAAGGAAGCAAGCGGTCCAAGCGATCGGCAGATGTGGCCAACCCGAATAGTAGTTTATCCGTCTCATCCATGTCATGGTCGGCGGCGACGTCTACGTCGATAACTGGCGGGCAGGCCATCCCATCTTCGTGGTTAGCTGGGGAGATGACCATACCACGTTCGAGAACGGTTGTAGGAGGAAGGACAGGAACGCTGATGTCTTCGAGCGACTTGAACTCGGTCTTGGGAGGCAGGAAGTTGGGGCGGAAGTAGGCCCGGGTGTAGTTCTTGCGGAGGATCCACTCGTTGAAAGGCAGAGGCGGCATAATGTTTTCGACCTCGCACTGCTTCGAATTCGAGTGCGAGTTCGACGTGGGTGGTGTAGGCTGCAGTTGAATCTGCGGAGCACCAGACGAGCCGACCCGATCAACGGGGTGTCTCAACCGCATAAGCGCTTCGCGATCATATCGCTGGATGCACCAAAAGAAAAGACCTATGGAGAATAGGGCAATGAGGGGGAAAGCGGTTTTCAGGCGAAAGGTCGGCATTTTGCGCGGAGTATTAGAAGTGTTCTTCAGCATGAAGAGGTTCGAAAAAAAAATCAAGTGGTTGAGAAATGTTAGAGTCCGAAGTATCGAAAAAGCATCGACCGGAGAGAAGACAAGGGCTCTCGTTATCGTTGGAGGGTCAGGGACCAAAAGAGTGAATGTGACGAGTGAGGGTTGTCAAACAAGAATATCAACGAAGGACAGGCGGCGCCGAGATTTGTTGCCTGGTTCACAGATGGATTATGTCTGTGAAGTCAACAAGTCGAGCCGCGCGGACGAAACGAAAATCCAGGGGGAGCGGCAGGTAAAGAGCACAGCTAGACGTAGGCCCTGAGTGTTGGATGGGCAAGCCGGGGTGACGAGGAGGGTTTGAAGTGTGTCAAAGACCTCGAGTCTCTGGGGAGAAGAGAAGAGGGAGAGAGGAGCGAAGAACGAACGAAGTGGAAGAGGGAAAGTTGATGAGGACGTGGTGGCAGGAGACGCAGAAAAGGCGACAGTGGACAGGCGACCCCGAGTGGGAAGCGGGAACTGAAAATGGTTACTATTTGGACCACGGGGCGGTAAATTGATCTGCAAAATTACACTCAGCCTGGGTGACGCGGTACTTTCAATTTCATCAAAGCTTCGATCGATCAGCAGAGCAAGAGAGCGAGGCCGTCGCTGTTTATGATCCTTGCCCAACCGTCGTCGATGCATTTCCCCCTCCCATTTCGACACCGATTGTGGCCGGAATAATCGCATACTGTGCGCCTGGCTCTCTGTTTGCGATGCCGATCATAGACGGAGGAATGTCGTGACTCGTGAGCTCAGTGGATGCAGCAAGTCCACAGGCGCAGGCACAGTCCTCCAGTGACGGATCCATATGCGTATTTTTCACCTGGACCCTGCCAAGTGGCTTCTCGCCGTTCTCTACAGTCTACATACTCTGTATAGGGATTCAATTCCCATTCTCTCAGGGTGCTATGGCTACTCCGGGAGACTCCGTCGTTTGTGATACTTACGTCAACGAATGCTCCGTGCGCTAAAACTCTGGTCGACACCGTAATTGTTCGATATCTCGGAGTCTTCGGGGATATAGGGTTGGCACATCCAAGTCATGGCCTCATGGAACTACCAGTCATTGGGTCGCCCGGGAAAGAGCACGGAGAGAATGCAACCCCAGACTGGATTGTCCATTCAGGCAGGAGCAGCAGATCAAAGCATAAATTGTCCACCCATCAGAAAACAAACAGATATCGCAAGGTTGTGCATGGCATGCATGCGTCTTGAGAAATGTCGATGTTTCATCCTCGGACTCTCAAACTGGTGATCGTCAAGCCCTGGAAACTGCAAACGGGGGGTTGAAATTACGCCACTCCCGTTTTTTGCATTCACCAAGGCGGTGGAGTGCATGATATGCTATTCTTATTCAGTGTGGCTCGCGGAATGTTCGAGTGGCGGCGTCTTCTATTTTTGTTTGCCGTATTCAAGCTGCAGTGCTGAATCTCGGATGCCTGAGGAGCTTTTGCGTCTGCGTCAGATGTCGCCGTAATAAAAATAACGCGGTTCAGCGAACCTGTTGGCAGCTTGGTGTGACCCTTGGATGCAAAAATTTCGAGGAGGAAGCGCAATCGATCGGCGCCGCCTCCCGCCGGTTGGGCCATTCAGCGCGGAGCTCCTGAGGGATTGTTCCAGTGGTTTCCTGTGGTTCTCTTTGCCTGCCCCACGGGCCGCGTGTCCCATGCATGGCGTCTCTCCTGAGACTCGACAGAATCAACACGAAACACCTGCTGAGTGCTGACGACTGTGTACGGCCGCGCTGTTGTGACCAGATCTCCAGCTTTTATCCAGGCCTTTCTGGACTGGGCTTTGTCCGCTCCCAAGCTTTTGTCGTGGATCCGCGTCGCAATCTCTCGCTTGGCTCTCGGAAAGGAGCTGAGGTCTGCAGAATGAAGTGAATTTACGCTTGCTCACAGTCCGACAGCGGATTCCACCCTCCTGCTTCGGATGTTGTGCTCCTGCCTGTATTCACAGACTCAGCGCTCACCGATCCGCGGTATTTTCCTTCAGGAATACGCTTTTCCTGCGCATGGATCGCCTTTGCTCTGTCGACTGGTCAGCCTCAGATTACAGATGGCAACATTTCCCAAGTGTCGCCCCAGCAGTGGAGGGTGATCTGCACGGTTCAGCTATTAGACGCGCAAGACAGTCGACGCCGGTGATCCAATTATGTCCACCGAAGCCACATACGTAACTTTGTATCAAACGTCCGCCAAATTGCACGTACTCCGTAGAGACTAGAGAGGCCCTTCAGATCAATTCGAGGCATACGATTGTTCAAAGGCAAGAATGGGAGGGGGGGGGCTTTTTCCTTCTGCTCTTGATATTCGCCTCTAGATAGAGACCAAGGAAAGACCGACGCTGCAGACCCTCAAGTTAATGAGCGGACTAACCCGCCCACAACTTAAGGTGTCTGTCTTTCAAGCCATCAACTTCTATCTCGACAGCCTCCCGTTAGACTGCCCTGAACTGAATCAACCGACTGACAGGGCAGGGTCCAGGTTCTGGAATTGATGGCCCTCGCCGATCACTGGTTTCTTGAATCTCGACCCATCGCCAACAGGGGCCACAGTGCCACAGGGCTACCAAGGAAGCGGTTGAGACCGCCGGGCTCACTGAGCGAAATCTACATTCTTGCGGATGACAACATCTTGTTGTACACTTCCCTGCTTTTTCCAGGTGAGGAATTGGACTGCTATCGTCAAGTACCTTACGTGGACAAGAAAGCCAAGCTCGCCATCCAATCCAATCCGAACCAATCAGCCGTCCCAAAATAAGCGCCTCTCCAGCTCTCACGACCAGACCCTTTCAAGGGGCAATTACGCACGTTACTTCGAGCCACGGAGATTGGACCTAAGCAACTGCCAACAACAGACAGCGAAATACGTATTTCGAATAACCATTTAACCAGTAGCTTATCGAACAGTCCATGGTCTTGGATCTTTCAAAAGCAAGCAATAATGTTGAAATTTTCAACTCCAACCGCGTCTATGGGGTTCTCTCTTAAGCGAAATTACAGACGATCATCATTCATCAGGCACATTTTTCGAACCTTCCATGAGATTAAGATAGGGGAAATTGCCCAGTGATTGGCTTATGACGCGATCTCTCGCCATTACGGCTAGAGATTATGATATTTCATTGCCCGTCTTCATAGCTTGCTCCGTACCTCGCTTTGCTCGAACCTTGATCGATTTTACAAAAGGCAGAAAATAGGGGTTCATGACATCCACCTACCTATCCAATCATCGTTTCCTTGAAGGGTGGAAGGGCATCCACTTCCCGTGCTGTGTCCATTGTCTGCTCCGGTGCCGCAAGGCCCGATTATTTTGAAGACGTTGACTTGGACGGGTACCTGCTGCCTCGGAGAATCTGAGATCGCTATGCCGAAGGGTCGGGCAGGGCAGATCTCAAGACGGAAGATTTGACAACAACTCGGCAGATCACTAAATCTCGAAGAGTCGATGCCTACCGTGTCGAAAAGTCGAGACTCGAGAATCTACCTGGAAAATGTTAGGTGTTGATCATCCGTCTAAGTATGAAATCTGTGCATCTGGCATCTGGCATACTTACACTGCCTGCCTGAATGTGCAGTACGCATACACTTTCCCCTTTCACCCTGGAGTAAGACAGTATACGTAGCTTGATTGATTGTATTATTGTTGAATTATTCTTCAAACTGCGGGGAGATTCTGAATCAGACCAACTAGATGCCTTGCCGGCGCATGATGGGATGATAGGATGATGCCTGTAATGAATTTGTGATTATTGTGTCAAGCTAAAACATATCATTGGGCGGGCATACATCGAGTAAGCTGAGGTGGGATGATGGGGAGATTTTATCGAGTCATCGACATGCCTTATTGAAGGATTGATTACGCACACCAGAGACAGAGTTTTGTGAAGTCGAACAATAATTGAAAATTTATACGAATACGTAAAAAGTAAAGCTATTTACAGCCCCTTCGCATTGTTTGCCCGCAATTCAACGGAAGGGGTGCGATTATTGACAGATGCACTGTCGCAAAGTCTACGTCAAATCATTCATCATCATCGTAAGCCTCACGATCCTCGAACTTCATAAACTCTTCGGAAGAAGCCTCGTCTCCCATGATGGTGGTCCAGGCGTCCTTCACCAGATCGATGGTGGAATCGTCGAAGGCAAGGTCTAGGCTCGGCGCAGGGAACCGAATGACGTTGCCGGACACGACGTTGGCGGGGCGTGTTTCACCCCCAACGGCTGCTCGTCCAAGCTGGGTGTAACGGAGGGACCATAATACCCTGCCAGCCGGCTCCGCACCGGACTGGAGGAGTTTCTCTACGGCACTTTCAATCAAGGATTGCCCTTGCTGTCCCGGGATGCTGACACTACCGTACAAAACACCTGTTGCACAAACATTAGCATGTCACAATGCAAAAATTGGCGCGAGAATTTGGTAACGTCAAATGCCATGATCAGTTTCGTAGAGTTCTCAACAATGCAATTTCAGGCAATGTAGATAAGTTTTTGAAAAAAAGTCATCACAAGAGGGGCATGATAGAAAAAAGATAACAAGAAAATAAATGGAAACTTACTTTGGCCTGTCGGGCACTCGGCAGTTTCGCTAGAGTGGACGGATATGTAAACAGAGGGAGATTCGTCAGTAAGACCGAGTGATTCTGCCGGAAATACTACAACGGCCCCAGCAGGGATCGGACCACCCTCTGCCGTGACTGGGAATAAACCTGCCAAGGACGATGATACGATTGAAATCGATCGTGAGACTTTATCGTAATCACCCGCGGTTTGGCTCTCTGGGGGGAAATCCCAGTCAGATCCAACCACCCACTTTGTAGAGATGGCTTCACCGCTGAGTAATCTCAACTGAGCGCGTGAATCGTCGGCCCCGTTTTGCTCGGCTTGGCTCAACGACTCAATCCCAGAATTCAAGACGTATATACCGCCGCCAACAGCAAGAGCGCGACATCCCACTTGGGAAATTTCGGATCCACCACCCCATTTCACTAAAACACTTCCGAATCCTGGGCCAAAGACCCCGATTGACGTCAAGTGCCTTTGGATGCGCGGAACAGCATATTGGGCTACAGTTCCCTGTCGTGGGGCTTGTGATAAGGAGAGCGAGAGTAGGGGATCGTAAAGCTCCGGTGGAACCTGAAACTTCGAGGTAAGGTATTCCGAAAGAGGCTTGGCCGAATCCTCGTCTACCAGAGTTGATTGCTCTTCAACTGGTGACTCCCGGTTCAACTGATTTTGGCCGAGATGCCGAAGAAATCTCATGAGGGTTCTCTTTGACTTCATGCTTATAAAGTCATCCGCAAAGACATCCTCACGACTGCTAGGAACTCTGTATAGATCCTTGGCCCTGTCAGTCGTTGGCTTATATATCCACCAACTCCCAACGGCTTGAAATTCAAGCTGACGATAGACCTTGGATGACACCAAAGTCGGCACCAATTGAGACCTGGAGTATATAACTTGTGGCGACAAGGAGAGTGTATAAGTCCTAGAGGAAGACAATCCCGAACCTGACCCAGATGGGCCCGGTGTAAAGACAGTAGCATCCTCAAATGGGAGATGAGTGGTATCTAGCTTGTAAATATCGCAGTTAGCAAGTGGATCGAATATCAACAGAGGCAAATCACACCTTTGTTTACCTCCAAAGCCCAGTCTTCAGCTTCTTGGAGGCTCAGGGCGGCTTCTGGGCCACCATAATATGGATTTTTATCAACATGAAGTATCTTTTTACCTGACCGAGAAAGAGCTCTGTTTGGCGTGATATTAGCCAAATGTCGAACCGTAACAGGAAGCGAACGTACAAAGCTAGAAGTGACTGGGCAATGCCAGTACCAGAGATTGTCACATCCCACTGGGTCTCCTCCAGTGACTCCATTGTAGCTAGCACCTAACTAGGGTCAGAGCTGTGCGTTAGTATCGCTTGTTGTGTAGAGCAGTTGGCCCAGCTAGCATCACGTCGGCTGGCTAAATACTATGCGCCCTTGGAAAGTCCTGTCACTTATTCGTGGTGGCTGATAAAATCGTTTGCCCACGGGCGAGACGCCGTGAGAAAAACGAAAAGAAAACCTGAGAAACCCACTGAAGAAATACAAATGGAGTCGCTAGATCACGTGATATAACTAGTTGCAGCTGGTGGGTAAGGGAGGGACAGAGTTGGTGCGGACAGAAATACAAAGGAGAACAGAAAGCAAACTTCAAGGATAATATTACATTGTCGGCCTTTGTCGAGATAATTATGCAATGTTTTGTATAGTAGTAGCTTTGTGTCCTCAAGCTGCCATGTCGACCTACAGAGCTCAATATACGCTATCCTGAATTCGGCTAGATCGACTACTGCGGCACACTTAAATGACTTTTTCTCCCGCAGCACAGGCTCTTTCTTTCTACACACCACTCCTAGTGCTCTGCATAGCCAGGCTGCCGTCATCTCCGTCGCAGTTTGCCTTCTTCGCACAAACCTTCATTGGCTTTGTCGTTTAGGAGTGGTAGATAGAATCTTGTCACTCTGTATCTGCTGCTCTGGATGGAAACATTTGATGGAAGCGGTTCGTTTGTAGTGACACATCTCTATTATAAGCTTCTATATTGCTAGACGCTAGATGTATCTCCTATCATCGAGACGGCAATCTAAGCTTAGTAGTCGGTTCGACGGTTACCCATATCGCCCCTGACTCTGGGTTTCTAAGCTGGACCCTGTACCCCCAAAGGTCCTATTCGACGCGAGTGTTATAGCCAATGCGGCCATGGGTTCTCGCATCTAGCTGATAACCTGATCGTTGTCCGCCTCGTGTAAGATAAATTGACAGTAGGTGGCTGTGTTCTTGCCCGCGAAATGGCGGCACCTGAATGGCAACCGTGTTGGAGCTTTCGGGGCATTTCACTCTTCGTTCCCTTCTTCCACAATCCTGGCGCGCAGGATCTTGACCTCGTCCATCGGCCGGTCCTCGTTGTTCGTTTTCACAAGCCCCATGCGCTGGATTATCCTCATCCCACTCTTTACGCGACCGAATATTGTATGTTTTCCGTCGAGCCAGGGAGTCGGCGCCAATGTGACGAAAAACTGACTCCCATTGGTATTGGGCCCGCTATTTGCCATGCTCAATATCCCTGCTCCAGTATGTTTCAGGTCTGAGCGAATCTCGTCTTCAAATTTCTCGCCGTAGATAGAACTTCCTCCCCTCCCAGTGCCGGTAGGGTCGCCAGTCTGGACCATGAAGTTGGGTATGATGCGGTGAAATATGACATTATTATAGTAACCGCGCTGTGCGAGCGTCGCAAAATTTTTGCACGTCTATGGTGATTACCAGAGTTAGTAACTTGCGCGTTGAACACCGAGTGCTGCGGTGAATGGTTGCGACTGACCTTGGGAGCATGCGAGTCGTAGAGCTCGACAGTAAATGAGCCCTGCAGCAGGTTAGAGTTTATACATAGTATCTAATCAACAGCCCTTACCATGCTCGTGTCAAATGTCACGCCTGTTGCCATGATAGAGGATGTTATCGTCAGTTGTATGTGTGGAGGGGTTGCGGTTGAGTTTGACCTCCGAGGCGGAAGCAAGAAGGCAGTACCTGGTCTTGGCATCAAATGTTGTTGTGACTGGGCGCAATGAGACTTTTTCGTTTCATCAACAAACACCCGCGACTTCAAGAATCCCGCATTCACCAGCCAATACAATAGAGTCTATTTCTTGAGACTTTAAACCGCTCGCCTGGGCTCGTCTGCCTTACAACCTGCCCTGTACTACGACAAAACTGCCAGCGTATTATGGCTGAGGTCAGTCCACTCGCAGAGCTCCTGGGGCAGGCGCTGTACCAATTCACACTCGTGAAACCGATGTTGCCAACTTACGGGCATGTGATTGCATCGGCGCTGTTTCTGATATATATCGGAGCTCATGCCTCACTCTCGAGGCCAAACTCGGCTGCCAAACCTCCTAAATCTGACAAAGATGCCCAGAGCGAGTCAGAGGAAGATGAAGACGAAGATGAAGAATGCCAAAACGACGACAATAAAAAGGAGGGACTCTCACCCGGTGATGCTATAATGTTTCCCTTGACCGCTGGTGCTACCCTTGGTGGCCTATATCTGATCATCAAATGGAAGGGAGCCGACCTCTTGAACAAAATACTCGGGTTTTATTTCTCTCAAATAGGTATATTCTTCGCCATGGCTTTTGTGAAAGATGCCCTCTCAGTTTTGAGGTCTTTTGTCTTTCCGCGCAAGTATGCATCCGGTGGGCGGACTTGGAAACCTAGACCGTCCGAACGCATCTTCTCAGTCATGACCAGTTCAGATGCTTCAAGGGCAAATGATGTGCGGCAGTCGCCTTTACCAGGAGTATTCGGCTCAATTCCATTGCCTATATTTGTCCTGAAGGGACTCTGGGCCTGCCGCGCGGCACTCTATTGGCGTGCGAAGCTTCGTGTCCATATACATCGCATTATCCATTTCGAATCCTCATTGAGCACCATGGATATCCTAAGTGCCATTTTATCTTTACCTGCGGTGGCCTACTTCGCGTTTATTTCAAAACCATGGTGGTTAACCAACTTTCTCGGATTCTCTTTCTGCTATGGTAGTTTGCAGTTGATGTCACCATCTACCTTCGTCACCGGCTCTCTCATTCTGAGCTCGCTTTTCTTCTACGATATCTACTTTGTTTACTTCACCCCTTTGATGGTTACAGTCGCAACAAAACTCGATGTTCCAGTCAAACTCTTGTTTCCTCGTCCGTCAGATCCTACTGACCCCGCTGGTGCTGTTTCTTTGTCGATGTTGGGATTAGGTGACATTGTTATCCCAGGCATGATGATGGGACTGGCCCTACGATTCGATCTCTATCTTTACTACAAGGCGAAAGGCGTCCTAAAATCACGGTTAGAGAGCGAAGACTCGGGGGTCATCAAGCCAACCTATCAGTCAGCTACGGGAGGATGGGGAGAGCGGTTCTGGGCACCAGAAGCCCGTTCAAGTGAATCTGAAATGGAGCCCCCCTATCGCGATGCCCGATCCTTTCCCAAGACGTACTTCAAGGCCAGCATTGTTGGGTACGCGCTTGGAATGACCTCAACTCTTGCTGTTATGCATATTTTTCACCACGCACAGCCGGCGCTCTTGTACTTGGTTCCAGGAGTAGTACTCTCATTATGGGGAACTGCCTTGGTTAAAGGTCAAATTCGCGAAATGTGGGAATTCAACGATTCCGAAGATGAAGGTGAAGACGAAGACGCGGACAAGAAGAATAGCGAAAGCGGCCAGAAAAACCGGGAGCCATCCTCAGACAAAAGCCGGGGACTCTTCGCTCGTATTTTTTCCAGCCCCAGTAACGGCAACGAGTCCAAGAACTCCGACAAAGTTTCTGACAAAAAGGATGACGCCGATGAGACCCCAGAGGGAAAAGCTGGTAAGACCGAGAAGGAATCCGAAACCGATGACAAGGGAAAGCCGCAGTCAGATGGTAACAATGACAATCCCAAGAAGCTGGATCTATTTTCAGTATCAATCTATGTCCCTCGCAAGGCAGGATCAAGGAAATTCGAATCTAAAGGGGATACTGCTGAGTCTGCTCCCGACGACGAACGCTGTTACGTTGGCGTCGGTAAACAGGACAACGAGCCCCCTACCAAAAGGCGACGGCGGAGTCCTAGGATAGCAGCATCTCCTCATAAATGAGCTTAGCGTGTGACGCAGTTTGGACAGCAGAGGAAGGCGTTTGACGGGCTTTTACTGGAGTTTCTAAGCAAATCATTGTGTGCAAACATACATGTGGGGTTTGATGTGTATATTAATGGTAGTATTGGCCATATTAAATGTGAAAATGCCGTAAATGTCGGTTTTTTTTGTTGTGTTTTTTTTTTAATATTTCTAACATCGTCCAAGAATTTGGTTGATATCCTCCCACCTCCGAGCGGATACGTCCACTAACGCCTTCAACTCTTTCCTATCAACAGAGAGCCCACCGTTCTTTTCCATCTTTACGATGGTAACCTTGCCGTTATCTGGGTTTTTATCAACAACAAAGCTCACTCGTTCAGCAGCTAACCCTTCTTCGTAACCGTCAGGGTCAGCCAAAATCCATCTCCTTTGAATACCTTTCCTGTCACTCTCCGCTAATTGTTTCTCCTCTTCAGCGTCGGGGATGATAACCGCTCTCCAACCAGCCGCGGCATCTGCCTCGAAGACACCAAAGGAGCTAGCGACAGGTAGACCCCGCAGCGATAGCTTGCGAGCTTCCGAAACGAGATCCGAACACACTACCGTTTCATTATCAACATCCCACCATGCACGCGGCAGTTTCGTACCACGGAGAGCGGCTAGAACAGCTGTCCAAGCTGCATCGAATGGGTTCCCTGCCAGAGAAATAATCATGATATCTATGTAGAGGACCCAGAACGCCTTAATCTCACGCGCCTGTAGAGTATCCTCGCCCGGTTGCTTTTCAACGTCCACATCCATCTGTTCATCCTCATTATGACGCTCCAGATCTTCTGGTCCTAGATTTGGTCGATCGTACCATATTTGCAGATCCTCGGGGCGGACTAGGCGGGAGCTGTGCAGTAATGAGAGGATCTGATGCGATAGAGACTGGGTTAGAGCGGCAGGAGGTGCGCCAGGTGTGAATCCTGGCGCGCATCCAGTGCTCAAAGAGAGGTTGGGCACGAGTAAACTAAAGTCTTCGATGTACGAGTTCTCCTCCTCTTCGTCTTCCTTTGACCCATCTTCGCGATCTTCACCAGGCTTGTCGGCTGGGTTCGTAAATTTCCGTCGTTTGTTTGAGTCGGAGGACGATGAGTGCGAGACACTCCATGAGGCAATATCTTCTGTATGTAGGATCTCCGCTTTTACACCGCACACGGCCGTGGTGTCGCCGAGTCGCACCACGGCGCTCCCATTTGTATGTGTTAGCGAACCTGTGTTTGCGGATGTGACACGGAACTGTGAAGGAGCGCGACCATTGGCTCGAATTGAAGGCTGTTGGCTCGATGCGGGGGGTGAGAGGTGGGCGAGAAGGTAGGCATGTGGTTGGAGTCGGGCGAACTGGGAGGGTGGGAGCGCGAGAGATGGCGGCGCGGACTGTGGCGCTGATGTTGTAGTGGTTGATGCCATCCTGTTAAAATTTGAGGGTCCAAGGTGCTGGATCCTGCTTCCCAATACTCCGCTCAATGTCAGTCGATTTGGTTTTTTGGCGACTGACAGACACTAAAGAAAATCGTTTTTATGCGGCAGAATAATGTCATGCACCACGGCGGTGAGAATGATATACGACAGGGAAGGGCACAAAGGACAGCCGCCGTGTGCATAACCCATCTCATCCGGATCTACGCCCATACAAGTCATACACTGTGGTCTGCTTCGAGTCATGAACAAGGATCTTTACTTGATCTGGTCTAGCCATCAATGGGTACATTTGGCTCACGAGCCCGAGTCGGATTTTCTACTCATTTGGTAGCCGTATTCAAAACTCGCACCGTACTTGCTTCGCGACAGTTTTTATTGTCCCTGAACAGGCTGGGCGAAATTCCGCTTCTACGGTATAGGTAGACAAACTGTTGAATTTTACATGATCCGATCAAAATACTAATACGAGCCCACTACGAAAGTCAATCCGTCTGCGCTGGAAAGGTGAAGCATTTGAAGACTGAAAAGGCACACGAGTACTAGCCGACAGGATGCGGTCACGATGTGGACGGAATGATTTGGGTTCCACTGACAAGTGCTCCCCAGAGTTGACCATACCTGATTTGTTAATTTCTGACGAGTGCAGAGGTCATTTTAAATTTTATGGTTCAGCAAATCTATATATAAATACGAGAAGGTGTCGATCCGACGAACCCTGAGATACCTCCTTGTTTTCTCTGTTCATGGAATGGCAACGAACCAAACAGAACGGAATACCTATTTTGTGTTTCCAGATTCCTGTAAGGCTGTAACCATGTTAATGCTGTGCCTTGTGGCATCTAACGGTACCTGTTTATATCGCATGTTCCTTCATTAGATATTGCATACTTCTCCGGCACTCCGTTAGTTCGCCTGTGAACCGCTCTTTCTCCCAACTTCCTTCTACTACCCGATTCTCAAGAACCTTTATTCCAGGATCACCATCACGCCCACCCTCCAAGAAGCCATATGGCCGATGTTAGTGGCCTGACTAAGTGGAGGATTCCAAATTGTCCCTCCCAACGAGCGGATCATGATTTCCCCATTCCCTTCGCGTCAATGCAGCAAGATGCTTCCGTCGTCTTGGGAGCCGTGTTTGATGTGATGCGAGTGGCGTTCTGGTGACCCTTAGCCTCGTATTAACGAGCCCACTGGAATGATGTGCTTGGACACTATCGAAACTGAGTATCATTCCCCCCCTCCTGGCGTTGAGGGCTCCAAAGGCCCTTATCTGTGCTATTTTAATAAAATATCGCTATTATTCTTTTCACTCCACGTGTTGTGCATAGAAGAAGGGCCCCTTGGCACGTGTGTGAGTACTCATATGTCTGCAGTGTCTGCTCATGTTCCAAATGACCGCCAGGAGCACACAGAGGGAATGACAAACTATGATGGTCGCGTTTGGTGAAGGTCGACAGAGAAGTTGGGAACTGTCCATCAATGCTGCCTTGAACGATACTTCTGCGCCCTCAAGCTTGGGACTATCGACCGAAGCTGATGTTATCTCTCCATTAACTCCTGTCGTTCGTCGTGAACCGTTTCCCACACCAGGCACGCATGGCACAACGGCTCGCCAGAGGGAAGACAGTCTTCCAAACACAGTCTGTGATATCTCTCCTCTAGACCCCAGCGAATCGTGGGATGATGGCCTCTGGAGCGACGCTACAACTGCTGGTGCGGTGCTTTCTCTGCTTCATAAGGAACCACCGGACTCTCTATCCAGAACTTCTCCCATCGGCGAGCAAACTGGACGCATCTCACGCATAACATGCTCTGTGTGCCTCGAGGTCCTCGAACCCCACCGTTATCCAGAAACACCGATAGCTGCTGGGTGTGACCATACATCGATATCTGGTACACATATGTGCACTATCTGTTTGAGCCGCAGTCTCGACGCACAGTTCTCCATATCACGATCAGCGCTATTGGCCTGCCCCCTCTGCCATGCACAACTATCTGACGAAGAGGTTGAACGGTGGGCTAGCACGCCAACATTTCTTGCTTATGATATGGCTCGGACATGGCGAATACTGGAGCAGGATGTGGAATTTGTCATGTGTATCAACCCAGACTGTAGCTCTGGACAGCTGCATGCTGGTGGGTTGGAGAATCCCGTCGTCGCCTGTCGGGCATGTGGTACGCGGACATGCTTCAACCATCGGACTGCGCCCTGGCACGACGGCTTGACCTGTGCAGAGTACGAGACAACCGACTATCAGAGTGCAATAAACGACAACCCGATAACAGGGCCACTGGACATACAAAGAGTGGACGATGCAAGACAAGAGCGGCCTCTATCTGACGAGTTTCTAAGTCAAAGAACCATTCAGGAAACTACTCGTGCGTGTCCTGAATGTCACGCCGCGACAGAAAGGGCAGGGGGTTGCAAACACATGCGATGTATGTATTCTCTCTCTGAAACATGACCGCCATTTTCTGCAAATGGAGTAATAATTGTTCAATAGGCGGAATGTGTTTGGGGGAATGGTGCTGGGACTGTGGCAACTATTGGCAACAAGGGCATCTCGGCGTTGACTGTCTTACATCGCATATTAGCGAATGAGCAATGATAGCGACTCAGTTTTTTGGCAGATGCCGGTTTGAGCGAAGCACTTCATTTTTCAGTATGGATGAGAAAAGCCCTGAGTGTTTTGATTGAAATTATGAATAATCTTCTTGGTTATGAAGGTTAAAATGACTATACAAGTGGACATGGCGCGGAGGTATTTGCGCGTATATCAGTTGTATGTCCAATATGCGCCGAATCGAGAATATCTAGACATCTAGTAGGTCCAGTATGGAGTACTGCCCTGTGAATAGGGCTTCTCTTTCCTGGTCAGGTGAAGTCAGGTGATAGCATGGGCTGTCTCGACCAGTCTCCCGTTCAGGCAAAAGCTCTCGGCGACGAGTATTCTAAATAATGTACTACCCGGAACTCGGAACGGATTTCGCGGTGAAAGCGCAATGAAAGCAACTCCTCGAATCAAAACCTCGAAGATGCTGCATCACTGAGCACTGACAAATCATTGCACCTGTTTCCAGGCAGGGGACTGCCTCTCGCACAGAGCGACTGAGCGAACGAGTAGGAAAGTCGGGCTTGCCGCCGACCCCATGGAGCAACCGCCAATCACGCCGCCACGACGGCTTCTGAGAGTGACGAGCGCCCAGGCTGGCGCATTAGTGGGGATCGAGCTGCAGACTGGCACGCCCGCGACAATCGATGGTTGGCTGCGGCCCGAGCAGGAACCCGTGCAACCAATCTATTCCTCGCCGCTGGAGATCTCCCTCTGCCAAATGCAAGCATAACCCTGGCCAGAGGGTCAACGAAGCGTTGCGCCGAACTGTGTGCTCCCCGCATGAGCAATGTGACAACCAATCAGTCCTTATCGATTCGACCCTGCCACAGAGTTCATCATGGCTGGCGCCCAGGGTGCTGAGGGTAAGCTCAGAGTTCGGCTGGCTTTCCCCTCCTCTGACCATGCGGCCTTTTCAACTCTCGGCCTCCCACAGGAGTTATAGCTATTTGATTTATTCCTCCTGAGCCGATCATATCCAATTTCTCTTGTACATACATACATGGCCAGACCGCGATTTGAGACAAAGAATCTTACACGGTACGGTGTACATACTTGTCAAGAGCACCAAGCAGTTAAAGTGATATGGTCGCCAACGGACGCTCAACTCAATGATTTGAGTGAGAGCTGGGAAACAGACGACGAGCAACACGGATACTTGTTTTTTACTCTCATATTTAGTTCCGAAGCTGGTCTTCCGGAACGCATCCTTCAGCTTGTATCTCGTCGAGACACCAAACAACCGAATTCGTGATTCGAGATAACACGCCGAATCATGTCCTCTTGGGATCGAGTTGCTTCCCTAGTGAAGCGCATTAAATTCCCTACCGACGCGCCTTATGATGATGCGATACTCGCTGAACGCCAACGAGATTCATGGACCGAAGCTGGAAAGTATGGGAGAGGCTGGATATATTTCTCGCTGGTGCTGCTAGCTATGACAACCGCAATTCGATTTTACCATACATGGAGCGACCGAATTAGAATCGCTGTACACAAGGAGAAACCGCAGGCAGGTTTTCAGTCGCCTCAGGATGAATATGAGCTTCCAAGCGCTGCCACCGATAGCTCGACTACACTTTTTTTCCCGCCTCCAGATACTGTCCATAATAAGAAGCGGCAGGCGTCGCCTACTTCAACCATTTCCCCGCTCAATAAAGTCATCGCACTCGCGCGCTGGGTTTTTTATCGATCGCTTCCAGAGATTCGAGTAGGGAGATACCGAATTATTTTCCCATCGCTGGGTGCTTCGGTGATCATCCTTGCGGCATTAATCTTTATTACACTATATACCTTCATTCCGCAGCCGTTCTACTACTCGACTATCAGGGTTGGATCTCCGCCCCTGGCTATCCGCGCGGGAATGCTAGCAGTCGCAATGGTTCCGTGGATTGTGGCCATGAGCACAAGGGTGAATTTTATCAGTATGCTGACTGGCGTCGGCCATGAGAGATTGAATGTCCTTCATCGCTGGGCTGGCTATATTTGCCTATTCCTGAGCCTGATCCACACGATTCCTTTTTACATCACTCCCGTCTGGGAAGATGGGCTTGCTTTGTCAGTATATCAAATGTACCTCCAACCACGGAACATATACGTATATGGAACTGGTGTGGCGGCACTCGTGCCCCTTGCATTTCTGTGTGTTCACTCACTGCCAATTGTGAGGGACTGGATGTATGAGCTGTTTTTGAAAGTTCACCTCCCTGTGTCCATCATCTTCGTCGCCATGCTTTTCTGGCACACGAAAAACTTTCTATCCTCGTGGGCTTACTTGTGGTCTACACTTGTAATCTTCCTTCTTTCATACGTTTTGAGATTGTTTTACCTCAACTGGACCAATCCTCTGCGATTATCCTTCATGATTGGAGAAGATTCCGCGGTCACTATTTTACCACAGAACGCCATTAAAGTTACGGTTCCCACCCAGGTGAGGTGGAGTCCTGGACAGTACGTGTACCTACGTATGCCTGGAGTTGCGTTCTTCCAGAATCATCCTTTCACCATCGCCTCTCTTTGCAGCGGCGATTTGCCGTCCGCATATGGCGAGGAATATCGCGACCTGGCTCTTGTATTTAGACCTTTTCGTGGTTTCACGCGGAGTGTGTTGCGCAAAAGTGCCGAACATGGTCCGTTCAAGACATGGACTGCCTTCCTTGAAGGGCCTTATGGAGGTATGCGGCGACAGATGGCAGCTTTCGACGACGTGATCTTCTTCGCCGGCGGCAGTGGCATCACAGCAATTGCAAGCCACCTGCTCGATCTGATTAAGAAGATGCGTGAGGGTAAGGCTGTCACGAGATCAGTTCGAGTTATCTGGGCCTTGAGAGATCCAGAGTCCATTGACTGGTTCAAAGAAGAGCTGCGTATCTGCAGGGACCATGCACCTTTCAATACAGTGCATTGTTACTTCTTCCTGACAGGGGCCAAGGATGACCATGGAAACCCATTTCAGGTACAAGACCAACAACTCTACCGCGACATGGTGCAGGAGAAAATCTACGATACGCTACAGGATATCGAGAAGCGCAGTTCAGCATACATCCGCGAGGAAGCTGCCGGAGACGAGGAGCGAGAGAAAGAATTGCGCCGAGAAAATGAAGACACTCTCACTGCCCTCCCACGCGCCTATACCGCAAACTTGCCGCGGTCTCCAAGCTACCAACCCCCTATGCAGAACACCGGTTTTTCGCCATACCAATCTCCGCACCAAACTCCTTACCAAACACCATATCAGTCTCCCTATCAGTCCCAGCAACCCCAGTTCCAACAGTACATACACCAGCCCCAGCAGTTCGCCTCCGTATCCCCTGAAACCCCTACGAACATCCCCTTCGACTTCGGCTTCGGTCAGAATCCAACCCAGTTCCAGCAGCAGATGCCAACAAAAGAGCAACCGCAACTCACAATTCAAACCATCCCACCCGCCCCCGCTCGACCCAACCCACGTTTCGCATCTCTACCTCTGCAAAAACGCAACGGATGGAAAATCGAGTACATGCGCCCAGACGTTCCTAAGATGCTCAACGATTTCTCCAAGACATTTGGCCGTCGGACTTGTGTCTATGTCTGCGGTCCTCCGAGTTTGCGAATGGATGTTTCGGATGCGGTTGCCAGATTGCAGTCTTTGGTCCTCACGGATTCTTCCAAGGACGAGATATTCCTGCACGCCGAGAACTATAATATCTGAACAACCTGACCTATCTCTACTTGACGCTATATATGCTCATTATTGTCTCTTATCCACTTTACATTTTTTGGGAGCTTGATACCATGGTGTTTGGAGTTTGATTACCGGGATCGTTTTTCGATTTTGAAGGTTTACTGGTCATAATATTGCTAGTAATGTAGATCCGAAAGTAATGACCAGTTACATATTTAACATATTATATTTCTCGTTTCGCCTTGGAGTCTGGCATTGTAAACTGTAGAAAATGCAAGAGTGCTCTAAATACTAAATAAAGGGAGGTTTGATAAACGATAAGGGTATCCTGAACGACAAAATGCAAAGAAAGTGGAGCGAGGAGGGGCGAAGTAATTAATGCAAGTTAGGGGAGAGACGAGGCATTTAGTAAGTGTATCAAATGAGTTAATGCCTCTGCGGTTCTTCATCGGCCTTTCGCTTCCTCCTTGCGGATTCATTTATATCTAAGAATGTAGACTCCGTAAACGACTGCACCCCAAGTTCTTCGGGCTCGAGTTCGTCCTCCGCCTCGACCTTTTCCCAGTCATCATCTGCGTCCGGTGAGACTTTTCTGCTAGTCTCCGTGTGTACCGCTGGGGGTTGTGCAAGAATTTCGGTGGCTTGATTGTCATTTGTGGCGTAGCCCCGCTGGAGCTCTAATTTGACAATCCGCGCGCCCGAAGGCTTCAGACGGCGATAGTAGTTCTCGACTACCTCTTCCTCTACCTGAAATCCACGTGAGATGTACCACTTGAGGCCGTCCTCGTTTGCCTCGTGCACATGGGCTGTGACAGAGCGGATGTTGTAATGTTTCACAAGGTCTGACAATTTGTACCCCGATTTCGAGGTTGGATTGGGGCTAGGCGGAGACGAGAATAGCAGCGAATTGAGCAGAGATGCTGCCACTCCGTAGCCACGATACGGAGAGAGTAGGTGTAGTGTTTGGATATACAGGTTTGTGGGTTCCCGCTCGTTGCCTGATTGCGAAGGAGCTTCAGAGGTGCCCGGGGTGAGTCGCTCCAGTCGACACCGGATGCCACCAATAACTTTGTCAGTCCCTGATGTAGGCGATTGCGTTGGCGCCGACGGCGGCGCGGCGGCTACCGGGTGATCATGGTATATGGCCACGCGCGAGACAGATGCGATCACGGGATCTGTGACAGTAGCGGTGTAGAAAGAATTTGGGTAGCGGATGGGCAAGAGGAGACCGGTAATACGAGATAGCGACTGAATATGAGCCGTGTTCACTGGCTCTACTGTGACATGATCGTGCGGAGTAGAATAGCCATGCTGAATGGGATGAGGGTACGCCCGGGGCTGGAATGAAGGGTCTTTCGAGGTTGGCGGTTTCAGTTTTGTGGCTATATTGACAGTCGAGGGCACTGATGGCGCTGGAGGCGGAGAAGCCACCATTGGCGGGGGGTACTTTGGAGGCTTGCTATGAATGCTCCGCGATGTTTGCGGAGATGAGGAGTGCTGGGGGAGCGGGGGAGAAGCGGAGGGCCGCTTAGCCTGGTGGGCTTTGGCAAAGAACTGGTATGCCATAAAGGAGGTGACCCGCTCAGGAGTCAGTAAGCCAGTGGTATTTGAGCAGATCTAACACATAAAGCGAGAGAATAGGGTAACGACAGTAGTCTTGCAAGGCCGCGACTAGGAATCCGGTGAGACAAGTCAAGCAGCGGAGGAGCGCGGAGGACGCGACAAAGGCGGAGATTGCGATAAGATAAGATCGGGCGGCAGAATGAATAAGGTGGAAACCTGAGGCCAACACAGCCAGTGGCTCTTCACCACTTCTTCGGCTCACGACTGCCCTTCAGCAGCACCGTCCTCAAGCGCCTTCCAATCCGGATATCGTTTTTCTTGGGCTTCTGCTCTAATTGTGGACTCTCTATTATATATATATACAATAAAACCATATCTTGTGGTTGATTGGTGTGGACAGGTAAGCCTCGGTGGTGCTGTTGCCATGCGAACATTAACACACTCACTCCCTTGGGCTGCCGCTCCAGTGTTACTGACCACAATAGTCTCCACCATTCATAATCCTATAGATGAATGGACTATAATCAGTGTTATTTCTTTCTGCTATTCGTCGAGCCCGCGCCTCTCCATTGATTACCGACGCTCCTTTGTCCCTTTTCCGGCATCCGCTCCAACTGCGATCATATAACACCTAGCTGTGTCCTCGTCATCGCAATTCTTCCGATCTCTGGAGGCATCGGTTTTATGCTTCCTTATTTCCCACTTCGATCCATCTACTTGCGCACCGTACATGGAGCTACGACTTTGAGTTCGAGATTTCTCTGCAGCTGGACTCCCGCTTGTTATCCAGTTCTTCAGTGCTAGGGTTTTAGAGAGACTTTCGGAAGATCAATACAGAGGTTAGTTCGATTATGCGTTGCTCTACGGTTATAGTGTGCATCGGAGACTCGCGCCTTGGGGTTGGTACTTCATAGGCAAGCGCCACCGGCTTTGGCGTATCAATTTCTAGTCAATTACCGACCGAGTTTCCTTAAACAGCATCTTTCCGTTGGATGCCGCAAGAGTGTGCTCAAATTCTAACATCTTATGGATCCAGAAAAGCTTCAGCCATGAGCGAACAAAACGGCACCGACGGGCAAAGGGCATACCAAGCCGGAACGATTGCGAAATTAGTAAGCTCAAGATTTCTTATAACACTCCGTTAAACACTGTGCTGATTGTCTAGACTTGCGACGTTTTGAATGACACTTTCTATAATATCATTCATGACATTGTTGCGAAAGCCCATCGTGAAGAAAAGGTTGCCCGGATGCGCTCTGCGGTAGTTGTTGCAAGGCAGAAAGGCGAAGAAGAAGCAGCTAGACGCCGTGAAGAAGCTGGAACCAAACCTGCTGCCCCAGCGAAACCAGGTGATCAGGACTCGGAAGAGTTCAAGGACATTCGCATTGAGACCGATGCAGCAGTTTTTGATGAAGGCAAGGTCTACCTTAAGGGAAACCCACTTCATACAACGAAAGAGATTGTTTGTCCTGATTGTCGATTACCTCGTCTTTTATACCCAGTGACTGGCGTTGGAGCCCGACCTCCGCCAGATCCCTACAGGGAGTATTGTCAGAAGCAACCGATGATTAACAAACCTGGTCATGACGTCCATGGAAGCCCATTTGCGACTGACAAGCTGAATCCGAAGAAAAAGAAACAGACGAACACGTCAACACCAGCGTCGAGTCCTCCCACAACACCCGATGGCTCTTTCAAGCAAGCAGCTCCGGAGAAAGTGTCATTTCCGACAGTCAAATGCCCAAATTGCCCGCGCTACTTCGTTGTTACACGAGTTGCACAGCATTTGGATAGATGCCTGGGTCTTTCTGGTAGACAGGTCAACAGGAACAAAACACCACAGGACAATGGCACTAGCACCCCGGCTTCCGTTTCGACAAAACGGTCCTTGGATGATGATACTCCCACAACGCTGCCAAAGAAGAAGAAGCTGGGTGCGCCGAAGAAGTTATCTGGGAAGAAGCCACCACCTCCTTCGAAGTTAAAGAACGGTATCACGCCTGATATGGCATCTTCTGGGGACCGCGAAATCAAGACTGAAACAAACGGAGATGCATAATTGCTATTTTCTGACACTCTTTTCCCTTTTCGGACATGCGGGTGTGTCTGTATCGGGGCGAACATATTATTTCCTAACTTAATGATCTCGACGTACATATTTTCCGGCATCGCAGGCGTCAACGGTACTACACATCATGTCTAAAAGTCTGGACATCATGACGTGACATTTACATTTCCTTGTTTCTTCAGGCTTCATGGGTACTTTGTTTTTTGATTTTGGGAATAGACGATTATGTGGTTGAACGAATGTACAATAGCCTGAATGATGGATTTCAGGTTCAGAAGCTGCAGTGCTTTTATATTCATGGAAGGTTGCTTTTCGACCATGCCGTTGACTTCGGCCTCTGTGTGTCTGTAGCCTCAAATAAACAAAGCCTGAGGACTCTTCAAGATTATAAAGGGTACGAATCCTTCTTAGAGAGTCAGGTTCATATCTTCCGTACCATTCTTCTTTAGACCGTCCAAGTTGGGTGGTACAATAAGTTTGCCTGAGAACCAAGGCAAACATTCGTATATCCGCATCACTATGATTCATGTCCAGTTACTGCTCTCTCCGCTTTTTCTTATTCCCCCACGTTAAATAATCTCTACTTTTTTCCTTCCCTAATGTTATGACCCAAAAACTCCCTAAAATCCTCTTCAGCTCCACGCGCCATGAATATCTCCCCCTTTGTCCCACGGCTTGCCAAAATCCTGCCCCTCGACTCCGACTCCCTAAGCCAGATTCTCACCTACGCCGCCGACCTTTCCAAGGAAGAAGCCGCCGACCACCTCAAAAATCTCCTAGGCGACTCTCCCGCTGCATTCGAATTCATATCAGCGTTTAACTCGCACAGGGACGAGCGTCAACAACAATCTACCACAGCGTCGCATCCCTCGCCGTCTCAGACACCAAGCCCCGGAGCAGGCTCTACAAGGAAAAATAAGAAGAGCAAACCACCGCTGCATAGCGCGGGACCTCCACGGAGGCCTGAGAATTTCGGGAATGTTGCTGGGGGTTACAAGAAAGCAGATTTGGATGAGGATTATATGTCTTCGAGGAGCCGGACGCTGGATGTTGGACCGAGCTCGAGTTTGAAGATACCTTCGCACCAGGGATCTGCAACATCGTCAAGAAATCAATCGCCCACTGGTGGAGGAGGTGGGGGATCGAAAGCCCCGCCCTCTGCTGCCGGGCCAGTATTATCAGATCTTCTTCCAAATGTGAAGTCCAAGGCGGCAAAGCCTTCGAGGGCTGGAGGAGGCGGAGGTTCTGGGACGGCGACGCCGAAAGGATCCCTGACTACGAACAACATTTCAGATCTAACGGCCGCGATTGCTGCGCTGGAAGTATCTACGAACCCGAAGCTAGGTGGTGAGAAGAGGAAATGTACATGCTACGGGACCCTACATCCGGTATTCGATGCGGCGCCGAACTGCTTGAGCTGTGGGAAGATAATCTGCTCGCTGGAGGGGCTGCAGCCATGTTCGTTCTGCGGGACACCGTTGTTGTCTAACGATGAGATTCAAAGTATGATTCGTGAGTTGCGGGCGGAACGGGGGCAAGAGAAAATGCGCGCGCATAACGATAGCCTTCACCATGAGGGCGGCCCTGGAGTGACTACTTCCAGCCCATCGCAGTCGTCTAGTAAGTTGGATGCTGCGAGAGCGCACAGGGACAAGCTTTTGCAGTTTCAAGCGCAGAATGCAAAGAGAACGCGCGTGGTCGATGAGGCCGCCGACTTTGATACACCTAACGTTTCCTCTACGATGTGGATGACACCGTCACAGCGAGCGCTGGCGCTCAAGAAGCAGCAACGAATTATGCGCGAGATGGAGGAGAAAGCACGACCGGAGTGGGAGAAGAAGAAGGCGATTATGAGTTTGGATATCAAGGGCGGTCGTGTTAGAAAGGTGTATCAGACCGCACCAACTGAAACTACTTCCGCCGCAGCGGAGGACGAGGAGACAGAGGATCTCTCCTACGATGTTGGCCGCCAACGAAGCGGCGGTGAGGCATTTAGTCGCAATCCTCTGCTTGCGGCTGGTGGCCTGATGCGACCTGTTTGGAAAGCGCCTGAAGAGAAGAAGGGAGAGCCTAAAGAGCGACAGCAGACGTGGCGAAGAGTTCAAGATGACAGAGATGATAACGAGCAGTGGATTTTAGACGGAGGTTTGCACGGTTATACAGAATCAACATCGGAGACGTAGTAAAAATAGACTGGGCACCAGACCTAGACCACAAAAAATAAAATACTCCCACACTGTTGAGGCAATTAAAAGGAATGGGTCAGTTTGAACTCGGGCTGTTATAGAAGACATGCAATCTGGGCCATGGACAAGCGAGTCATGGTTGACAACGGCTGCAGACCCCTGAAAGTTTACCCAACCATGTCGCCGTTGACATGTGGAATATGACGGTATACACCGTCGAAGCAAAGCAGCTCTGTAGGCCTGAAATCAATATTTAAGGCAATGAATAAAAATTTCTCCTGCCAAGTGCCAATGCCTTACTTCAGGTGAACTGTCACTGAGGACACGTGAACACGGAATCCGTCCACCAGGCACTCTTCGTCCCTGCAATTGAAAGATGTTGACAACTACTCCATTCACAAACCCATGACTTTCAAGTCCCTAAACACTCTCCTCAGTGCTTCTTTTGCGCCGTCTGGACTTATAAGTCTGCTCAATGCATTCCCTCCTGACACCATAGCAACCATCCCCTATCCGCGACCATCATAATGACGCCCTACAACACCCTCCTAACAATCACAGTCCAAAGCACTTTTCTCAATGCAATTTCCAATATACTGGCTCAGATTATAGACCAGTGGAAGAAAGATGTATGTTACCCTCCCAATCAACCCTCCCTCCCCTAGATACGACCCCCGTAGACTAGGTAGACCTTCTTTCCTCCCCCTTACCATAAAAACAAAACATCGCAAGTACAGCAAAGTAATGAGAGCCATTGGTATGTGCTATATAGAAACCATTCAGCCTGAACGTCCCCGCGTTCCTTCAGTTCATCACATATGGTATTATCATTGTCCCCATCAACCACTGGTGGCAGCGTTGGTTGGAGGTGAGTATCCACCGTTTTGGAACTTATCACCCCCGTCAAAGTTGATCTATCCACGTCTTACTAACATGCTCGTCACAGGTAACATTTCCGGGATTTCTATTTCAGGCGACGACAGATGCAGGCTCACCGTCATCATCATCGCCTAACCCGGGCTCACTCCCACTATCCACCGTTCCCAATGAAAAAGGAAGCCAGGAGGTTGTCGAGGTCAAAGACAAGTTCATCCCACGGAGAGTGACAGCAATACCACCAACTGGAAAACGAAGACGCTTTTACAATTTCACCATGAAGCTCCTGCTAGACCAGACGGCCGGTGGGGTTTTGAACATCGTTCTGTTTGTTGGGCTGATTAACCTGCTTAAAGGCGCGAGCTTGGCTAGGACTTGGGAGTTAGTTCTTGAGGTATGCCGTATATTAACTTCGTCGTATCGCACTGCTAACGAAAAAGCAGGACTTCAAACCAATCATGATAGCCCGGCTGAAGTACCGACCTGTTGTATCGACGCTGTTGTACACGAGTATCCCACTGGACCGTCGAGTCGTATTCGGGAGCTTCACCGGAGTGCTCTGGGGGTGTTATTTGAGTCTGTATGCAGCTGTTTAGACGCATTGCAAGACCGTGGGGTTGTTCTGGGGGTGGTGTTGTGTTGCAGCGTACCCTAAATTCCAGCCCTGGCCAAGTCATCATCAAGTTATAGATTAGCTGATTTCATTTGTGTTGTGTTTGGCTGATTTCGGGCTTTGCTAGATTATCCGGGGTCTTTTTGTTATCAATAATTATTAATTGTGCCGGCTCAGTTAGTCACTTGCTTCTTGAGCATACAATCCCGCGTGAGAGATCTTTGAGCGGTTTGAACTTATAGATTGCTAGATGTGATAGAGATATTTACAGACAAGTCACAAAAATTCTAATGATACATTTCCATTTTGCAATACTGGCTGCCTCTCTTGTTGGCGCTGGGGATAGGCAAGGAGCCCAGCTACTGCAGCCCATATACAGCAGGAAAAAAAAAAAGCCTTCGCTGAGGCGGAAGATATGAGAAAGGCCAAGACACAAAAGTATGAACAAGAGAAAGAGAAAGAAGAGAAGTGTTCACAGAGTATCGTGATTATTGTGGGGCCTTCGTTCCCTCTTTGCTTGCGACGAGCGCAATCAGAGCCGCGCCAACTCCACTGCCGTCCTTGGAGATACCGATACGTACCTTCTTCTCGCCGGCTGCACCGACCTCGGGGACTTCACGTAGAGCCTCCCTCATGTATCCCTCGAAGTTGGGATAGTACTCGACCAGGCTGCCATCAACACCGACATCTACCAGATCGTCGGTCTGCAGCTTGCCGGTGGAGATGAGGACGGCAGCTAGAGGGACGGCGCTCAGACGAGCCGCACGCTTTCCGATGGCGTGAACCACGGTTTGCACAGCTTTGCAGTCATTGTCGCTTGGGCGTTCAATCTTCAAGTGCTCCTTCAGTGCAGACTTGATCTGCTCATGGTTCTTGCTTTTGTCCGCTTCGACTGTACTGAGAAGGCTGGTGTCGATACCCCATTGTCGGTAGAAAGAGGAGGACTCTGGAACAACGACATCTGATGATGAACTAGGCTTGAAGAGACCCATAGAGTCATTGCGATGCAGGTCAAGCAAGACCAAACGCAGAATCTCACCCAGGAACATACCGGACACTCGCTTTTCAAACATTTGAATACCGGGGTTGTTGCTATCGGCGTCCAGTTGCTGATCGTACTTGGTGTTTGGCAAAACGCTCAGGTGGTTGTCGAAGCTGCCCCATTCCGCATTGATGATCATCTCACCAGTTGATTTGTCATAGTTCGAGTGCTCAATCTTGTCCATCTTTGTAATCCTGTCAAGTTTTTCGACATACGCACCGTTGGTGCCTGTTCCAAAGATGGCACCGAGAAAAGTTCCAGTTTCACCGGGAGACGTATATGAACGAGCCATCAGCGTACCAACGGTATCGTTTACAAGCGCAGCCACGCGCACAGGAAGATTCAGTTCGTCAATGGCATCTTGAAGGAGCGCGCAAACGTCCTGGCCTACCGCGTCGGGGATATCGAAGCCCTTCGTCCAACGAATCAGGGTACCTTTGTTAATTCCCAGCTGGCGAACAGGAAAACTGAATGTGAATCCTAGGTCAAACAAGTCCACCTCCTTAGCCTCCACCTTTCGTCGCTGATGGGCCTCGAAGTGCTCGTTGTGATGGATGCGCAGAAACGACTCGATCTGGCGCGCGAGGAAGAGGAAGAGCTCCTTTGATGATCCTGACGTCATCAATTCGCGAGGGATCATAATTTTGGACTGCGTGAGCGAGAAGGTATTGTTGCCGTGCAAATCGATCGAGCACACCCGGAAGTTGGTGCCTCCTAGGTCAACGGCCAAGTACAAGCCCTGTTTCAAATAATGTCAGAGCCGACCTGATCGTGCTCGTGAATTGATTCTCGTACCTTCTCGGTGCCATTAGGCACGGACGTCACGAACGTTGGGATTTGGCTCAAAGTTGTGCCTTCCTCGGACAGTCCTTCGTCAACCTCTCTAATGTACTCCTTCACGCCTCGTTGCACTCCATTCGGCGAGTAGTCGAACTGGTTCGCGATGCGCTCAGCTTCTTGCAGGAGAGCAGACATAATTGCGGGGAGGAACTAGACGATAGCGGAGTCAGTAAAGAGAACAGACCAAGTCAAAACAGTGGCAGAAGAATCCTACCTGGGAGTAGACGAGGTTTTAAAGCAAGGACGACGATTTGTCGAGGGATTGAAGTAAGGAGGGGCAATGCGGAGGAGGTTCTGGGGAATGGGGGAAAATTATGGCGGAGATGAGGATAGCAGTAATGGATGCGGGAGAAACGAAGAATATTAATTTATAAAACGATAAAAGTGAAGCAAGAGGATATTAATTCCTGGATACGGAGGGGTCGATGAGGTCAGTTGTCAAAGTAGAGTGGGTAACAAACTGTCTCTGTTTGCGGGAGCGTCGGCCGGCGGGGTTCCAGTCTGTTCTGCTGCGAGCGTCCTCGCCCGGCGCGGGCTATCATCGGCATCTCTGGGCATTGAGATATTTTGCTCGGGTTCTTTCGTAGCTCCTTTGCATCGAGCCTGTCTCCCGAGTGTTCTGCAGAAACAGCGAGATTATTGGCGGAGGCCAAAGTTAGTCCACGGCTTTTCCATTTCTGATTCTATGACGCTCCGAAACACAGTGGGGATGGCTCGGGTTTTTGCTTCACCGGTGAGAAACAATGGTTAGAATTGGGGCAGGGGACGGAGACACGCGAAAAGAAGACATGGGTGTTTCTAGTGCAACTTGCAGGTTCAAGTCGCCGGGAATAGAATCACCCCATTGCTCAACCTGTTGTACTAGTACTGGGAGCGAATCTTGATTGACATGGGTGACACTCTGACATGCAGCCCGCTGTCTTCCACCTGATGAGGCCATCGTGGCACATTCTGAAGTCTCTTTGGTGGTCACGCTCTTTTGTCAATTGTGCCTCGATTTGCGGAGAAACCGCCGTAATATTAATACCTTGAAGTGGTTTAGTTGTTCTTGGTTTCTTGGAACGCCACGCTATCCGTCACTTTTCTAGAGACCCGCATCGCAATCGGTACGCTGTATTCCTTTCAGGTTATATGATTTAGAGCTTCAGTGGTTGCTTCCATTCAGTCTGATGCCTATCATAAGCCCTAGGTCTACCTGAATATTAAACACTATCCAGACAACCTGGATATACAAAAGCGCGAATATAAAAATGGGGATCAACGTGTTTTGTCGTATCATCGCAGACTTTATGTTGGACGGCCAGATTTCGGCGACGACCCAGGTCGTTGGCATGGGCTATACAACGATCTTAAACGTATCATCTGGGGCAGTACTCGTCCACGACGGTTTTCTCTCCCCAGTTGAGATACAGAGCCCTCCTTTATCTTTTCACTGCTGGTGTCATGTTCAATATAATCAGGCGCATTTTAAAGCGGAATTACCCGAAACCTTCCATCGCATGCCGAATGCCTATTCAGCTAGGTGGCAGGCATCGTGCCGTAGAGGTAGTTATCTGCAGATGATAGAAACCTTATAATCTGACCAACATCAAGGGACTTATGTAATCTATGTACCTTGGCACGTGACCACCGCCGGCGGAAGTCGGCTGCAGTATCAACCTCCATTCCGGACGACGACCTTGAATAGCTCCCCAATTCACTCTCTACACCTCATTGCGGCGCGCTGTCAGCGGACACATAAGGAGAATTCTTGTACTTGGACAGGAGACCCCAAGTTTCCCTATAAATACAGCACATAATGGGCGCTGGCGGCTCCAAGCCCGAGGCCTCGGCCGGGTCAAAACACATTTTCGAGAGGTACGGACCACTACCCTGAAAGCACAATGGTCTCTATCGAAGGTCCATTGGATTGATTTAGATATATTGGACGTGTTTCTCGTTCCCAATGGCGCTTTCCCCGAGACAACCTTGAACCACTCCGAGCGATTTAAAACCTAGGAGCTAACCAGATAAAACGACTACAGCAACTCCCCAATCCAGTTCTCCTCCAACCTCGTTGATGGCCTCCAATCCAACACCGAAGTATGTCACCCATCAAGGCCCACAAACATGTCTTTACCCAAATGTGGTGGGGAAATGCAAGGTTCTAACGAAATCAACAGACCGACTCCGCCCGCGCAAAAACCCTCGAACTCGAAATCCAGGCACGTGTCGCCAAAGAACTTGAGCGCCTCCGCGCTCGCGAACAACAAACCCTCGCCGAAGTCGAGAAGCGTCTTGCGGAAGCCAGGGATTCTGCTGGCGCCGCTACCTCCGCCGCACCCGTAACATCAAGCATCAGCAGCTACCCAGCCGGCTCACTAGATCTCGATGCACCCCGGATCCCGTTTGCGGGCCGTGAGTACACGCCTGCTGCGCCCGCAGCCATTGAGACTGCAGTCCCCATCAACCACGACCTGAACCGGGAGTCGGTGAACTCGGATATTGAGGAACTGAGGCTTAAGCTTGAAGGACGGAAGAAGCTGGCAGAGTTGGATGGAAGCGTTGCGAAGGCCCAGGCGGATGTGGCTAGCTGTTTGAGACTGAATGACCGACGGCCGCTGGATTGCTGGCAGGAGGTGCAAAACTTCAAGAGAGAGGTTGCGAAGCTTGAGGAGGGCTTTGTGGATCGGATTGTGGGTTGAATTTTTTTTTTTATGTGATGTGATGTGGTGTGCCTGAGCGATATCGCTGCGAGAACAGAGCGTCTTTGCCGAAAATAGAATTGCTGGATTTATCGGTACTGTTCATTTATATTACTTGTATACCTACTTTTTACTTGAGGTCATATGATTTGTTTACGCTAGAACCACGGCAGTGGCCCAAAGACGGGGAGAGATTCTTCCTTGATAAGCAGCATACGGTTTATTCGCGCATCTAATCTATGGGTATCATGCCATCATACATCGCTTTCGAACTTGACTTATTCGGAATTCCGAAGGTCGAACTGAGTTCAAACGAGTTCCCAGAAAGCCAATCGACCCACGGTCTCACCTGCATTTCGAACAATGCACATATTCCTTTCTTTGCTCTTTCGTTTAGAATCCTTCGCTGTATCCCTTACTTTCGATACCAGTATCGAACCTATCCCTGTGCCCTTCCCTTCAGAAAGGTTAAAGTTTCCTGTCGTGATGAAGCCGATAAGGTCCTCTTCCAAAGGCAGGGGTAGATGTTCTTGGTGGCTGGAGGACTCAGTTTTTGACAAGAGTGATGCGGCGAGACGTTGTCGGGATACGTTGATATTGTCGGTATTCATATTTCGTTGGGCTTTTGGGACGGCCTGGCCTGGTGCCTCTGACCGCGCGCTCTTCGACACCAACGAGGTCCATTTCTGCCGAAGTTCCGGGTTATTCGAGGGAAGTCGGTAAATGCGTGCTCGTGGAGTTGGGTGTCCACGAGAATGGAGAGTGAGCTTCACTGTTGCGAGAGCGCCCTCGCAGACCTCAGGTGAGGATTTGCCGTTGATGGCAAGATTTGCCTGGGAATATGGCAGTTGATGGATGTTTAATCGTGGTTCGGCTTCACCCTTTCGTGCCTCAGCTGATGCGTCATCAGTTTCTAGGACTTTTTCTTTTTCGGTACTTGTATCCTTTTTCACGGAGGGAACATTGCCAGATTTAACTAGTTTCTCCCAATCGCACGCCCAGCCATGACCGATTTCGCCCTTCTGGCCGTTCCCCAGATCCAGCGAGTCGAATTCAACTCGCCGTCCTTTTGGCCGTCGTTCCCATTCTTTCTTGGATGCTTCACGTTCTCGTAGGCCCCATTTCCAGCCAGCAAGGGTGCCCGGGAAATCACCAGGAAACCAGGGCTCTCCTGCCTCGAAGGCGAGCTGTTGTTGCTCTTTCAGCCCGCCAAACCTCGGATTACCTCCACTCGAGAGTGGATAGTACATCAAGGAATACCACAGCGGGGCCACACATTTCCATGGGAGAAGTACGGTCCAGGTTCCGAGTGAATTGCTGCTCTTTTGTTGAGAGCTAGGTCTGGTTGCCAATACAAGAACTGGGATTTGTGGATCAGAAGCTTGAGGGGGTGGGTAAACTCCCAGTCCTGCCTCAGTGCGCCGTCGGTTGATGGCCTTTTGGCTGGCCAGGTTGCGACTGGCCACTAATCGGTTGCGACGGTCAAATATTGTCGGCCATGTTGGGTTCTTATCAGGAGGCCAGGTTGATAGCAATACGGCCAATTCTTGCATTCTCTGTTCAGTAAATGAAGGTTTAAGTTTTTGAGGGGGGAAGTGTAGGCGAGGATCTGATATGGAGAATGAAAGGAGCGCATTTTGTGGCAGCGAGGAGGGATTTGTAACCCCCAGAAGAGCACGCCATGTGGCCTCTACACTGTCCGTCGAAGCATCCTCCCCCCCGTGTTCCAATGGGCGTAATGTTGCAATCAGCGCCTCAGTTGACCCTGGACCGGTAATGTCGATGCTGCCAATCTCGAATCGGAGGTCCTCAACCATGACTGGTGGGCTTTGTTTCTTTGATATCCCAAGCAGCTCGTTCCAGAGGCGCAAGAATGCAGAAGGATGGACCCGGACGAACATCTTCGTTTTCTCTTTTTGATCCGACGTTGTTTTGGCGTTAGAATCACTACCAACATCGATCATTTCCACATCTTCTGTTGTTCTTCGGGCACATCGGATCAAAGTAACAGGTGCAATCGGCCTCTGCTGACCCTCGGATTCGAAAACCCACGTGCGGAGGCTCCTCACACCAGCTCTCCATTTCTTTCCCTTCACGCCCCAAGCGTCTTCCCCCACAACGCCCACGCCTCTCAGAACACTTTCCAGAGCTGCCTCCGCGCCCTCGAGCTGAATCGTAGAAATATAACTCATGTCCCAAGCTACTGCGCCCCTAGCACCACTCGCCCGATGCGTAGGCCTATAGCTCTTCTCCGTCGGCGATAACGGCACCGCAAACCTCCACAATGGGTCTCTCGACGTAGCCATATGAGCGCGTTTCGCATGAAACATGTGCGTAGGCATCCAAATCTTCGTACGTTGCCGCTTCTTGTATTTCGACTCCGGCGGCGGCGGTCGTGAAAGCTTGTTTTTCTTGATCTTAGGAACTCGCGGCGCGATAGTAAACGGGTGACTGCCCGCCTCTTCCAAAGCTTTTTCGCCATCCTTGTTCTGCTTCGCCTTTAGAGCGGCTCGTTTGGCTTTGCTTTTGGCATTGAGGTTCTGTAGGCGTCTAGCAGTCTCGAGGCGAATTCGCATTGTCTCTGAAGGTTTCCGTCGCCGTGCGGTGACAGTCGGTGTGTTGTCCTCTATCATCTATTCGTCATTCAGATATTAGCGAGACGGTCTGGGAAGATAAAATATAGATATAACAAGTCCACGTCAATGGCGAACGCTGAATGATAAAATCGGGAGATATACCTCTCTCTTCGCCCGAGCTCTGAGTCTCCCCGGCACTCTCTTCACATTGTGGCTAGCGGTCCGCCGTCTTAGCGATCGAGGCACTTGCTGAAAAGCACGACTGGTGAGGGCGGCTTTCGATCGTTGGATGCCGGATTCAAGGGAGCGAATTTCGAACTCGCGAGCTTTAACATAAGCAGCCACATCGAGCTCTCCCGTCACAGAGAGTGCTGCTTCAGAAGACTGCACCGCAAGTGAGCGAGCATCGATGGTCTTCGCGCGTTTGCGGGCGGCGGCGGAGTTTTGGCCCGGGAAATCAGTTTTACGCTTTGTTGGCTGGTTGAGGGCCATAATGGCCGAGGGACGAAGAAATGACACTACTCGATGGTGTAGGAGGGTGTCTGGGGAACAAAACTAAAATTTCTTTAGTGTCGGACTTGGAGCTTCAGAGCTACATCCGTAAGGGTCTGGATTCCGCGTTAAGATGGACCTTTTTAGCGCGTCATCCCTCCCGGCCGAGAGAAAAGCGCAGAAAAGTCGAGAACCAATCGATGGCGAGAAGAACAATCCGACAGCGCTTGAGCGACGTAGATCGTGTGGAAGCTGGGGTAGTTAATATTAAGCTTACTTTGCTCTACGGGTTCTTGCCACCTGGTGTTCAATGTTTCATGCTACAGTAGCACATCTAACAATAACATCGTCCCTCACTCTATATATACCCCACCCTTTATCGGAATATACGTTGAATACATGTCAGGGAAATTTCAAGGATGCTCTTTTGTGTTTTTTCATAGCTTCGTAAGGCATTGCATTCCTCTATATGCGGAAGGTCTAAATCTAATATGAACACCTGCTCTCGCAGGACATTACCCCACCGGTGGAACACATGCGTTCTGCTAGAACACATCTATTGTCTCTTTTCCATGATTTACAGGTTCTTGATAACAGCGTCGGCGCTAGAGAACTCAAGGTGGTTCTTAGCAGGCTCGAGAGCGGCGTAGGAGACTTTGCCGTGGTCGAGGACGATGGCGAAACGCTTAGTGCGGCCCTCGTCGTCGGCCCAGCCGATGCTCTTCGAGAACTTGGCCTCGGGGTCCGAAAGGAAGAGCTAAGGGACTTGGGTTAGTGGCAATCCGAGATGTGCAGACAAGATCAGGGGAGAAAACATACAATGTCGTCGTTCTTGACTCCGTTGGCCTTACCCCAGGCGCTCATGACGAAAGCATCGTTGTAGGCGAGGACAGCAACAACGTCGACACCCTTCTCGCGGATCTCGGGAAGGCGCTCGATATACTCGGGGACGTGGCGAGCAGAGCAGACGGGGGTGAAAGCACCAGGGAGGGCGAAGAGGATGACCTTCTTGTTGGCCCACTCCTTGGAGGCGTAGTAGTTGATGGGGATACCGCAGGAGGTGATCTCGCCCTGTTCCTCAGACCAGGGGATGTACCTGTTAGAGCGCAGACGATTAGCCTCGAGGTCAATTGGGTTGCTGAAAGATAAGAGCAACTCACGAGAAGGTAACGTCAGCGGGGAAGCTGTCACCGGCCTTGAGTCCAGACATTGTGAGTGATGTGGTTGTGTGTTTTGGTAGATAGAAAGTAGATTGAAAAAAGGCAAGAAATCGGTCAGGTAGGATTCACTTTATAGTACGGATAGTGAAGGAAAGCGAAGGAAAAACCGGGAGGGGAGGGGAGGTGGGTATTAAATAGGAACGGTGCCAGAGTTGCCGTTGGAGATCGCGCCTTCCAGAAAGAGGAAGGGAATGGCGCAGTTCCGAGCAACAGAGACGCCATCCATAGTGAGGTGATCCGAAGCAGAAGGATACCGAACGAATCCTGTCGATGATTCGCCGGTCTGTATTATCAAGAAAGAGGGCCGAGACTGAGGCCCCGCCAATTGCTCGAGTTCCGAGTCCCAGGGAGGCCAGCACCTTACTAAGTTCCTCCCTCATCCCCCCACCATGGGTGCTCTCTTCGGCGCCGCACCCACGCAATAGTAATACTATGCTATCTAGACCCCGGCATTGACTAATTCAAACCGAGTGATATCACCGGGGCTCTCTAGCCTGTGACTTCACCCTTTCCAACGTATTTTCGTCCGTTTATTCATTTCAATAATGTGAGAATTGATTGCGACGTCTCATATTTACTCTCGAGTACAGGGTTCACACCGCACTTTCTACTGACCCCTCCCCCAGTACTTTCAAGTTGAGTGGGACTTCAAGCTGCATGTAGCATTAGCTCAATGACGCATAAGGCCTGTCTTGGGCCGTACTATCCAAGGTCCTCGGGCCTGAGGAAGATCTCTGAACTTGCCCCTCCTTGTCGACCTGTGCCTGAGGTGTGCAAGCGGCGGAACTGATTAGGTTGCCTTGTCCAATCCGAAAAAAAAAAAAAAAAGAAAAAAAAAAACCTAAGAATGATAATAATTCCCCACCGCCTGCCAATTTCTAGCCAGAGATAGTGAGGAAATATTTACCGCCGAGAAATACCCCTCCAATTGACCGGCAGAATTCACGTGGAGGCCCACGACCGAGAGTCGCCTCGGGGCCCAGCTCCGAAGACCTTCCGAGAAACAGCCCCCTTAATAATTGGACTCTGAGTAGATTCAGGGATTTGGTACAGAGTGTTATAGATTATTCATGAATTCTCTTTTTTGCCCCGTGAGCTCGGCGATAGGTATCCGCGTTCACCTGGCTAGCTGCTCGCCACCGGAAATCAGTGTAGTCCCCCACTATCCGAGCCGCCATCGGGTCTTAGACTCGGTTATTGAAATCTGATAAGATTCGCCGCCCGGGTGGCTAAACGAAGAATACTCGGTCGGATTTGATTTGCAGAAATCGTAATTCCAAATTATCCCGGGGTCTTTATACGGTCATATGATGGATATCTTTATGTTGAAGTCATCTCTCCTTGTGCGGTACACCATGCAACTGCAAACAGTTGGTATACAAATACGTATACAAAAACATTGAACAACATTTCCAGGAAGACTACAGATTGGTAGTAATTTGGGAAAAAAATACAAAAACAGTTTCCTGTTGGTAGGGGTATATTTAGAAAACAAGGGTTTGAACTGTATTGATAAGATGTACTCCAAAAATATATATTTTATCGAACTTGACCGTTCGACCATAAAAACAAGGCGTCCTTCTACAGTGCTTGATAGGCCAACATATTTCCACCTAATAGGTAGACGACCCTTCCTTAGCTGGTGTTAAAGATTTACTCCAAAGATACATATTTCTGACCCACCATAAACTCCGACTCTTCCTCAGTTGGTGTTAATTTAAGATGCATAAGCCCGTAACACGTGACGAGGCTTAAATATATCACTGACGTGTTGGACTATTGAAACATAGTTAAATAAACAGTTTATCCGTGATTCTTTCAATTCAATCACTCCAATTCCAGTAACGAGTATGGCGGATCTCAAGCCTCCGTTTACCGAAGAAACAGCAAGGAAGAAAGTCAAGGTAGCCCAAAACCTCTGGAATACCCAGTAAGAACTTCTCGGACCTCTTCTACAACTTTAGTGATCTTTATAATCTGCCCTGATCAAGTTTCCCATTTCTACTTCTTTCCTCTCCTTTTCTTTCTTTAAGCAGTGTTTGTTATCACTATATCTGTTAACGGTGGAACTCTGCTCGAGGCGTGAAATGCTGATTCGTCCCCATCCCTTGCATATCGCATTTCCACGCGTTTATGGAGCTGCACTCCTCAACCCCTTATATGCAGTATTATTGCAGTTCGCATTCGAACAACCACACGGTGCAGATTGCTTCATCGTCGAGAATTCAAAATAGTTTACAGGCTCGTGCTTACTTAGGATGACAGAGATCCCGTACGCGTTGCTCAGGCATACACGCCGACGTGCATTTGGCGCAACCGCAGCTCATTCTTCTCCGGAACAGAGACTATCATCGATTTCCTAACATCGAAGTGGAACCGCGAGAAGAATTACAGGCTACGAAAAGAACTTTTCTCGTATACCGATGACCGTATTGCTGTTCAGTTCTGGTACGAGTTTCAGGATGCCAGTGACTCCATGCGGTGGAAGCGGTGTTACGGACTTGAAGACTGGACGTTCGATAGGGAAACAGGGAAAATGCGTAAGCGGATGATGAGCGGAAATGATATCCTACTTGGGCCTGATGGGAATGGTGAAGGGCGGTGGTTTGTGGATGGAGTTGATGTTGAGGATGTAGATATCGGGGAGGAGCACTGGTGATTTATTTGCGCCCCGGATTATGGAGGTAAATACTTTGCAGTTATTATTCTGAATGTCTACCAACTTGCAACGGACTAAGTGATGCCTCAGAGATTAATACTGACAGTATTTTTGGACGGTTGGAATGTTTGACCCGTTGAGTATGTTGATCGAACTTGGATGGGCATCCCTTCTCCCTTGAATGAGCATATTCACCCCTGTTCTCTGAACTCAAGCGAAGCAGCATGGGCTGGAGAAGGTGTTTGGAATATCGCCACAACGGAGACATGAACTCTACATGAGAGCTGATCAGGATTATGGGCATGCTGGATTCGGGTCGGGTGTTGTAAGCGAGGTATGGCCTTTGGACTTGATGATCACATTGATTGAACAACATCGATTTAGGATGAAGCATCCCTTCTTTAGAAAGACTTCGCCCGTTGTTCAATAGGATATAATTTCCGAAAGACCGCCAGGTTGACACTGATCGTGATCACACTCAGTCGCGCTCCATCTTAGACCGAGAAGGGTTGGAAATATCGCTGCAACAATATCCTCATGTTTCCTCTCGATAATCATCTGAAAAACGTCGTCATCGCAGAAACTGGAGGAATTGATGTTCATAGTTGAGTGAAAAGCCGCATTCTTCAGTGTGATGCCATTCGGTGTCGGAGGAACAAGAAGAATCCTTCTCAAAACAAACAGCTCAAATCTCAACACTGGCCCATTCCACAGCATCTGGCCTCTCTGTGGCATGCCCAAGCATCTCCAGCTGCCTGGTTTTGTACTTGGTGGATCTTGGGCATGTGTTTTGGTAGCATTTTTGCAGGAAATTACCTTGACATTTTGGAGGTTTTCGCTGAGCCTATGCCGGACTGGTATCATTCCCAGCACCGTTCCACGACGACGAAGAGCCTTCTTCCCACCATCTTGGTTTTGGAGGACCTTCAGTCTTTCCAACCGGTGCTCGCCTGCTTGACGCTTTTGCGACTACTCACCACTAACAAGCAGGGACTATTCGACAACACATTTGAGGACGCCAACTGATCAATCAGCTATCGAGTATCTATTTCTACAACGACACACGCCCGTATATAGTCTAGCACCTACAATAATTCAGATTTTTGAGGTTAGTGAATCCCCGCAGTTGAAGCCGATATTCCATAAGTTGTCCGTCCTAGTCATAACTGACCTGATTGATAGAACGCTACTACTGTCCACATGGGCCTTTGCGATAAGAGATTCGCGTCGTGCTAGGGTATTTCCTGGCAATGGAGGAGTCGTCTCCTAATTTCTACTCCAGAGCAATGCGGTCACCATTAACCGATGCCAGCAACAGAATTAACAACTGCCAAACACCAATTCCAGAACAAGCATCAATGAGGGAGGAATACATGCTGACTTCACCGGAACCGATGTCCATCGTGACGAGCCCGTTATCGCCCCAGAGCAATGCGGATAAGACATGTCTCTCGCCAGTAGTCGACTCCAGGGCGGGCTCTAAACGGAACTCTACAATATCGGCTACCTCCATAATCTCTGGAAAGGGGAAGAGGAAGACGCATGTTGGACCATGGCAACTGGGCAGAACGCTTGGGAGCGGGGCGACTGGCCGGGTGAGACTCGCGAAGCATGCGGTCACAGGCCAAACAGCGGCGATCAAGATCGTATCTAAGAAATGCGCTGCCATATCACAGAGTGACAGCATCGCTGCGATGGATAGAAGTGCGGGGAATTTCACTGGGAGTGGAGGAAGGCAAATGCCGTCCGGCATT
The DNA here is from genome assembly GCF_016861865.1 of Aspergillus puulaauensis. NCBI lineage: Eukaryota > Fungi > Ascomycota > Eurotiomycetes > Eurotiales > Aspergillaceae > Aspergillus > Aspergillus puulaauensis. Next base: position 978,368 of record NC_054857.1, read on the forward strand.
GAACGTGAGGTGGTGATCATGAAGCTCATTGAGCACCCTAACGTGATAAGTTTGTATGACGTGTGGGAAAATCGCGGGGAATTGTGAGTGAAGCCGGGTGTTATCACTTTCTATTGAGCTGACAGTGATTAGATACCTTGTTTTGGAATACGTTGAGGGAGGCGAGCTCTTCGACTATGTTTCTAATCATGGCCCGCTGCCAGAAGAAGAGGCTGTTCGACTGTTCCGACAGATAATAGCAGGTCTTGGGTATTGTCATCGCTTCAGCATCTGCCATCGAGACCTAAAACCGGAGAATATCCTACTAGACGGAGAACATAATGTCAAGCTCGCTGACTTTGGAATGGCTGCCCTTCAGCCCGAAGGACACTGGCTCAATACTTCCTGCGGAAGTCCGCATTATGCGGCTCCGGAGATCATTTATGGCCGCAAGTACAGGGGCGCCAGTGCTGACATTTGGAGTTGTGGAATTATCCTTTACGCGCTCTTAACTGGCTTCCTTCCATTTGATGGAGGCGATCTTCACACCACCTTACAACTTGTTCGACGGGGCGACTACATGATCCCGCCGAATATCAGTGACGAGGCAGCGGACCTTATCCAGCGTATCCTACAGAAAAGGCCAGACGACCGCATCAGCATGAGGGATATTTGGCGGCATCCGTTGCTGAAAAAGTACGAAAAGTTCCACCAGGCTATATGCAACCATCACCTAGGACCCGCGCCTCCTCTGACAGTCCAGGATTGCGGCCCGCCAGTTGTAAGACAAGACATTGACGTGGACCTGCTGAGGAATCTGCAAACTTTGTGGCATGATGTGAAACCGGAGAAGCTCATCGAGAAACTACTAAGCCTTGAGTAAGTGCCGACTTCTTTGCTCCACATTATGTCAAGTATGCAATCTGGTCTAACACAATTTATAGGGCAACCCAGGAGCGGATGTTCTATTATGCTTTGGTTAAGTTTAGGAACGAACAATTGGAAAACTACCAAGGCCAGCCTCTAAAGTATTCAGCAAGTGATTATCACCACATTTCACGAGGACAGGCCCGGCTCTCAAAGCACCTGCGAAGCCGCTCGCAGAATGGATCACGAAGGCGACCGCAAACCCCAGCCGCCAAAGAAACCGGCAAACGCAAGCCCTCTTTAAGGGAGCCAGCATCATCATGTACAGTTGAGAGTTACGACCCCTTCCGATCACCTTTCCAGCGAGTGCCAGACAAGTCACCACAGTACGCACGTGTCACTATCCACCGAGATGCGCCTGAGACGAGCCAACCTATCGAAGTTGAGAGTGACCCCTCAAACCCATTCCTCGATGTCGACAAGGAGGAAATTGAAAGCCAAGAAAGCCCGCCATTTAAAATAGTGCGGAAAAAGAGACCAAGAGTCGCTTCGGTCAAGTCATTTCAATCCAAGACCTCGCTTGCTTCACGTCGAGTACCAAATTCCGTATCCAACCCCCGGTCAGCCAGTTACAAGCGAAATGTCTGCTTCCGCCACAACAGAAACCGTTCACAAAGTTCTGTATCCGTTAGGGCGAAGACGGCTTACCCAAGACGACAAGCAAGCGAAGGAAGTCTCATATCATCGCTTGGGGATGACCCGTTCTCAGACCCACAAAGTAGCCCTATGTTACCGGCTCAGCCAACAATGGTCCGCGGTGCTGGCGCCGCCGTCAAACACAGTATACAACGGAAGGTACACCATTCTGACTTCATCTGGAGAGATGACACGCGGAAAGTTTCACACGAACTCAGTCAGATATGCGAAGAGGCTTTCAATGGGAGCTCGCTGTCTACTGGATGTACGGATACCACTTGCGCAGGATCAGAAACTCCTGCTACTTCGGTATCAATGGGCAGTGCGGGAGCATCAGATTACCAGATGGATGATGGTAGTTCAACTATCTGCCTCACAGAAAAGACACCGGTGCCATCGCCGAAGGCTTCCCAAGCCAGCAAGGAGCTAGAAGAAACCCGCCGCAAGCTCATCGAGCATTCAACGAAGGATGGCTCTAAAGACCTCCCAGGATACATTACAACAGTAATAAACCATCTTGATCGGCTGATCGAACAAGAAAAGTCGCGGCACCATGGAAAGAATTGCAAGGACAGGGAACCCGGCAGTTCAATGAGTGACCTACGCTCCGGACCTTCACTGGAGCCCACCAGGCTCTCAATCGTGTCCGAACACTTGAACACGATACCCGTGAGGTCTGACAGCCTGAATGCTGGGAAAGATGGTAGAAAAGCCTCGGACTCAACTGCTGCAAGCAGTCGAAGAAGTGACATCAGCCGCGGAAAGCGCTCAATTCGAATGGTGCCTCATAGTTCTATTCAGTCCATGGGCAAAGCCGGTCCTTTGGCAGTCGGCAAGACCCGCGCAATCTCCGAGCAGAGTGACGTGGGATCTGATACAGTCACTCGAGCAACATCTACTCATAGGCATTCTCGCACGCCTTGCGAGCTGGATCCGATTGACGAACACCCAGCGTCACCCCGACGTAGTGCTGCCCGAACCTCCGACCACAAGAAGTGGTCTTGGTTTAGGAAATCCCAGAACATTGAAGACGATATCGCGAGAGGATCACCTAAGGTCATTAAGCCTCTACATCCAAGCTCAGCAACAGTGATCGTCCATGAGGTTCGCCCTACAGCAGAAACTACAACAACACCGGCAAGCCCACCAAAGCTCCGAAAACCACCATCGGACACACCAAAGAGCTCTTTCTGGAATTTCATGAAGAGGAAGACAAACAAGAATCCTGGTATGTCAATACCCATTAACCTCATCTACTGACTTCCTTCACTGACTGAAGCCTCACACCCAGACCCTGAACCAACACCCCCACACCCGTTCCGCGATGCTCGTCTTGATAACGAACAGCAACAGCAACACCAACCACAACCACAACAAATAACGCAACAACCCGAGCCCAAGAAATCCAAGACTCGCCGAAGCCGGCAGTCCGGTGGGCGAAGCAGCAACTGGTTTGCCCGCGTATTCCAAATCAAACCTGCTACGCGCGTCGTACCTCTTAATACCACCAAGGTCAAAGGCCGCAAGGAGATTTACAAAATCCTCCGCGAGTGGAAGCAGTACGGCATCGAGGACATCCACCTAGATAAAGCCAACAGTATTATCTACGGCCGAGTTGGCGAATCAAACTGTACGTATCTACGGCCCCTCTTCTCCCTTCTCATATCCCCGGAGAGTACAAGTCCAACTGTCAACCCTATTTCATGACATAAAAAAAAGAAGCTCACTAACAGCAACCCCAAACAGTCCTCCACCTCCGCCCCGTCGAATTCTCTGCAGACTTTTACACAGTCATCGAAGACGGCCGACAAGCAAACCTCGGCCTTGTCCGCTTCCGACAAGAGCGCGGCGCCGCTTCTTCATTCAACAAAGTCGTCGACACCCTCTCCATGGTCATGAAGCAGCGCGGCCTGGTAGTCGAGGACCCGGTCCGCGCAAAGAGAATGGTGCAGGTGCTTGATGCGTTTCCCAATGCGTGATTACATGCAATGACCAACTCATAAACCCACTTACTCACTCACTCATCCACTCGCTTACGCCCTCCTCATTCGTTCAATTGGCTTGAGCTATACCATCTCATATTACATAGCAATATTTTTTTTTCATTGAAGCAGTTAACTAGCTTGGTTGGTGTTTTGATTGATATATTGGCCCATTTACTTTCCTCTCCCTTTCCTGGCTTGCGTTGGCTTGATTTGAATCCGGTGATACGACACGACGTCTGTTTTTCTTCTACCGACATGCATACTACATACAGCCAGTGACTTTCTTACCAACCCCACCAACCCCACCAGTCCCCGGGATCCGAAATAGCCGGCTCCATCCTGATTCCTGAGGGGCCCGCTGCTGACGGAATTGGCACAGCCACAGTAGTCCCCATACTACTGAGTGCGAGCTTGCTATCTGATTCTCACGCTCGTTTCATGCATTTCCTTGCCATTTCATTTGTGTTTCTGGGGGTGACAGTTAGGCTACATCTTCATGTATGTGCGAGCGTTACTTTATTAGTAGTTCATCTAATGTAATGACTCCCCACCAAGTTTCCCCTTCTTATGAGTAGGGAAAAAGAACGAGTATGTGATCTTATAATGTGGTTCTATATGTAAGGCACCGAAGGCTTATAATATTCAACAATGTACATGTAGGCTAGGGATATGCTAGATAATGCAATAATAGATAGTGATCATGATTTGCAATGATAACTAGTTAAAATATGATCAGACAGCCTCCCAGGGTAAGATAAAAGAGATATTGATATAGAAAACAGATTAGAACGGGCAGTGAAAAACAGAGAGAGCCTCCCTTTTTCGCAAAACGACGGCGCAGTTAACCACCCAAATAAACGGTTGAAATGCAACAATACAAAACCGTAGGCGAAAAGCCTAACGCAAAGACAGATAGCCACCCGAAATATACTGCAAGTGCAACAGAATGAACAAAGCGTATTGGATCGACAAATGCCACGCAAATTACAGAAATCCTTCCAGATCAAATCGACGGCTAAAAAGCAGAATTCCGCACCGGTCTTCGCTTCGTGATAACAGACGCAAAATACCGCCCTCTTGATGCAAGTCTGCGTCCCAGCCCTAGTGGTATCAACCCGGAGATCCGTAGCCCGAAGTGATGCCCATAGGTGACTGGTTGAAGACGACAGGAGAAAATTTCCATTAACAGGTTGCCCCGAAATAGTTTATAGTCGTAAATCTTGTCTTCCAACACCCACGCAATATCCACGTGGACGATTTCGTTTGGTTTTTTTTTTTTTTTCTTTTTCTTTTTTTTCTTCTTGGTATTGGTATTTGATGTGAGACGAGAGATCGACTTAGCGTCCACAGACGGCAAGCTGCGAAACCAGGATAAGAGCCAGCGGCGCACCCAGGTGGCGATTTCGCATGTTGTCACGTATTTGCAAGAGTCGAACCCGGTTGGTGAATTAGTGTAGTTTCGTTCTCACGTCAAAGCCTATAATCGTAGATTGTGCCAGCACAATTCTTTGTGACACCCCAGCAGCTTCACATCAGCCTTAAGACGATACGAAACACAATATGTTTCCGTTCGATCCCGCCAAAAAGAAATAGATCCACGGGGCGAAGCAACACTGTATTATGAAGCTTTGCTGTGATAGGTCCTTTTGGCCAATTGTTTCATGTTTTCTTTTTTCTTTTCTTTTTTACCTTCGTTTCCCGATCTCCGGTTTCCGATCTCTCCCATAGCCAAAACTCCGATTGGAACGTCGAAATGGGCCTCCGGCAGAGGAGCGTAGAAGAAACGTGTGACCTGCACATGAGCGAGCCGCGCCGAGCCCCACCGTCTTGATACAACTTTTCTACCGCCACCCCCTCCGAGGACCGGGTTTAGCCAACAATATTCGGCTGCCTACTGTCCTAATCCGCGGCGGTCCAACGCATTGAGCATATCGCTATCGGTACTGGAGCGACCCGGATTTTCACCGGGGTTGAGCATATCTCGCACATTTAGTCCATTCCGAGGGGCAGATCCCGGAGTCGAAGTGGGTGGAGGTGTGATAGCGCTCTGAGGATGCATTGCAGGATAAGGCGATCCGTGAGGAGAAGAAGAATGGCGGTTATCGTACGCATACGCAGCCTGAGGCGAAGGACGACGATCATGCGGAGGTGGGGGATAGTAGGGAGCGGCACGTGGCTGGTACGGAGCTCCGCTGACTGGCGTCACAGGAGCCAAGTTGGTGGGATCGGGATAATCAAACCCAGAGCCGGAGCCACGGCGAGGTCTCTGTTTGAGAAATAGAGTTTAGCTTTTCACAGAAACCAGATGCAAGGTATGAGATGAGTCATTGGGGACCTACATGATCTGGCTGCACAGATGCAAGGGGTGGAGGTGCACCAGCATATGGAGGGTACATTCCCTGAGGTGGCGGGAGCGTCGTCTCTGAACCAGGCTGTGGTTGCTGTTGAGGAGGCAGGGGTTGGCCGTGCGCACCGTAGAGCACAACCGGCTCTCCCCCAGGGCGCCCTCCGTTCTGACCATTTCTCATGTGTGGGTAGGCTGCGTGAGCAGGGACGAAGGCCTGGGTCTGGGATGAAACTGGAGTAAACATGCATGGCTGGTTAAAGCGAATACAATTGCTGCAACGGCCATCTGGATTGCTATCAAAGCCCGAGCACCGGATCTACCGTTATCGAACCGTTAGCCACTACATAACCATACAATTGTTTTGAGTAGACCATACCTTCCGTCGCCGACAGTAGCGACATGCGATGGCAGTCCTCTGGCGCGGAGCAGCCTGATAAACGACCGCACCCGGTGCAGATGGGGGAGCCGGAGGTGGAGGCTGCTGGCCATATACTTCTGGACGGTAGGCACCTGGAGGGGGTAGTCGGTAAGGATCTGGCTGGGCGTGGAGTGGATGAATGGCAGCCATATTGGGTTGAGGAGGGTATTGCGACTGAGGAGGATATTGCGCTGGCGGAGGGGGGTACTGGTGGTCCGCAGAGGGAGGAGGAGGGTAGGAAGCTGGAGGATACTGGAGGAAGGAAGTCATTAGATTAGTATTGGTCGGGCGCAGAGAGTCAGACTTGAGAGGATCGGAGGATTTGCAGGGGGAGGCGTGTGGCTATAGTTATATAGAGCGACAGCGACAAAGAAAGAGCCAAACATACAGGAGGATATTGAGAGGCCGGTGGGTAGTGAGGGCTCTCGTCGGGCTGACTGGCGTGCCACTGAGGCGGTGGATACTGTCCCTGTCGACTAGGGCCGCTGTAGTCGTGGGGATTGGACATTGGAGACGAGGGAGGCGAGAGGCTGCCTGAGAAACGGGAGAGACGGACTGGGGATTAAAAGGAAGGGAGATGCAGGATGATGTATGAGCGTCGGGACTCCCGTCGTTGGCGTCGTTGGGCTCAAAGCTCAGAGCACAGCGTAGGGGTAGTCTGTCAGAATCAAGGCGTAACGAAAGCGTTTGCTGCGTATGTAACGGTATGTACGTATGTAACGTTGTAAGGCGCCGTAAGCCGGACGGCCGAAGGTGGACGGAGACGGTGAATGGCCCGCTGAAGGAGCGAATGGAGGTGAGCAAGATGAATAATAACACAGGAGCTAACTAATAAGAGGCGAAGACGCGCAGTTCAGATTCAGAAAAGAGGCCAAATCACAGTGCTTGTCCGCCGGGTGATGTGCAGGGCTAGCATAGCCTCGTGGTCACCTGAAGCCCAACGGGGAAACAGACGCGAAGAGAAAATGCAGCAAGAAAAAATTGGAAAGGGCTGAAGAATGGATTAAACCCAAGCGGGAAGATGAGGCTAGAAGATGGAAGGGAAAAGAACAGGGACGGTGACAGGGGTGCGAAGAGGCGGTGGAGGAGGGCCAGAAAGGCGGAGGTGGGTGATATAAAGGGAGAAAAAGGGAGAGTCCAGAAAAGCAGAAAAAAAAAAAAGAGGAAAAGAGCCTCGGGCTTCTGCTGATGACATTGACTGTTTATGAGTACGAGAGTACCAGAGAAGTGTGATAGAGCAAGAGGAAGGGAATATTAAAATAGAGGGAGTAAAAAAAAAAAAAAAAAAGAAATAAAAATAAGAATAAAAAAAAAATAAGAAAAAAGAATAAATCAGAAAAATAAAAATTGACTCGACTCACCAGTGGTGGAGAGGCAGTCAGCAAGCAAGAAGGAATAATAGCGTCCAGTACACCAACCAGTCTGGCAGTAGTGTGATGCAAAAGGTCAGTATACGTCCAAACACAGTTCGTTTGTCGAAACAACTTCCGAATTGTTGCAGCAGTGCAGACAAACCGTCGAAGACTCAAGGGGCCCGTGGTACGTGAGGGAGCGGAATCTCGTTTGCGTGGAAAAAGAGCGAAATAGTAAGAGACGAAGTGAAAGAATCCAATGGCAGAGACAGAGTATTTTGCTAACGGACTAACTAACTACAAGAAATTTCTTTTGGTCAACACGTCTACCAGCTGGAAATGACTCCATCTCAGAGTCTGGGTCGCCGCTCGCCGGTCCGTTCGGGAGGCAAGGAAGGCGGGAAGACTCGCAGATGGGGAAGGACGAGGAAATGGGATGCGTCCTGCAATTGATTGTCTGGGTCGATGGGTCTTTGGCCCAGCGCTGGATACGAATCATAATAATATGGGCGAGGGTGAGTGCCTCGACATGACGGCTCAAGACTTGAAGAGTCGAACCGTGCTCTCGCTAGTGAATGATTCACCGCAACGGGAGCAACCTTCAGAGGATCTCAAGGCAGTGGAGTGACGAGGGAATCAAAATTCAACCGATCAAACAAGCGGTCATGAAGGCCAGAGGCTGAAGCAGAAAACCTGAGGTGTCCCCCAGCGGGTGGGACCGCGGTACCCAACGCCAAACGACCCATAGACATGGATGAGGACTCCTAAGCCGACGCTAACGCAGCGATGGCTCCATAGAACCCAAGCAGATTCAGAGATCAGCTGAAGCCTGAAGCCTGAATGACGGTCTGTTCGAAAGGGACGCCGGGACGGGTAAAGGCGCCGTGACGGAACTCCCCACTGCTCCAAGCTATTTTAGTGCTCTTTGACCTCTGTTTCTTACACAATACCAACTGTGTATTAGTACCTTGTGTCCAGTCTCCGAGGTGCTGCCAGTGTGGTTCTTGATGCCCCGTCCAGACCTCCTGGGGAGTCTGCACAGGACTACTTGTCCTGCCCGGACTGCAGTGGACTCGGGAACCTCGTACATTGCTAGTTGGTGGTAATAATGGTGCTATACCCGCCCGTTCTCTTCACGCTGAGCGGGAGGCTCCACCCGGATGATAGCCGGATTTCCGCCCGCTGATTGGTGCAGCAGCAGGCTCTTCGAGTCTTCGCCGTTAGCCTCCGCGGCCTTTGCCTGCCCTGTCCTGCCTGCCTGCTTGCTTTCGCTCCAACTCCCGCTCACTGCTCCTGCGACAATCAACCGCAGCGTCATATGAGCTGGCCTCAACTGACTTTCTGACTCTGAGTTTGAGTCTGGCCTCAAGTCTTGATTCTTCACTGCAGACAACTACCACCACCACCGAGTCGCGCCATGGTACCGTACCACTGCCCTTGGACATCTGGTTCGCGCTAGGAGACACCGTCTTCGCAAGCTCCCATCGAGTTCCTTTCCAGCGGGATTTACGAACCATGGTTGACTTTGCTAGTGTTCCAGATTTCGGCTCACCGCAATAACCGCGTGTTTTGTCCCCTTTTCGTCTGACGCTTTGCAGCCCGCTAATTCTGCCTACAAAAACCGAGCGGAGACGTGAGCTATCATCATGATTGTCGGCTAGTCTGCAGTTACGCGGTACCGCCGGGGTCCGGCCAAGTGGTCCTCGGTCGATATGTGTGCGAGGAGTCCGAGGAGACCTTGAATAGGGACTTCCGGCCCTGGATTTCCGGGCGTATGGCGTATGCAAGGTAATCTAGGGACAAACGCCTCGTCCCCGACCTCAGCCTGCGCATACCTACATCGACTCCTTGCGGAAAGTTAAAAAAAACTTGCCTTCTCAGTTATCATGTCGCTCGAAGCCTCGAACTTGAGATCGCGATCTCCGCTCGCTGCATGTTTGCGATAGCAACTGCAAATGCAAGGACGCTTGCAAGGGAGAGTCGCTTGAACAGCATAACTTTCCCGGAACTTGGAATATCCTGTGCATATTCACATTCACCTTGCTCACCAAACCGGATGCATTGCATGGTTGCAGTTCATGCTGTGGCATTTTCTTACTCGGTGTCCTGTCAACGTGGAATGTGCAAAGCTTCACTGCAATTCGAGTCCAAGACGACCATGCGCTGGCTCTTCATCGGCTGTGGATTTCCTGTTTTCGATGCCTCCCTCCTTTGCGCATACACGGCTTTAACGCTATGCAAGAAAACCAATCATCATGGATGTATATGGAAATGCAGTTGCGCCCTCTTGTTACCTCGCGTCCTCCGATGGCTTGAAATTGAGAACATCCCCAAACGTGATAGTTCACTGCTCGACCATTGGCACGGACCGGCTGGACCCAGGAGAAAGGACCGCTCCGAACCAGAATCAATTCCGGTAATTTATTGGGACGCGGATACGGACTGAACCACGGTATAAACCACGCACTGGGCCGCCGCGCCAAGTATTAGAATTGCAATCTCAACAGACCCATGAGTGTGTCTCGGAGCACGCTCGGGCCCGATGACGGTATGGAGTATATGAAGTACGTAACGGCATTGCCCGCAGCGAGCATGCGATTCTTACGACGATGGCCAGTAAACTTGCGACTTGGTTGTAGGATCGAGGGCAATAGGGCTAGGGCTCCGTTAGTAATCCGTTCCATGGATTCAAATGATACGAAGAGGCGAGGACCGACAAGAATACCGGAACTGGAAGGTCCAAATCCGTCGAGCCTCCCGGTGGCAATTAAGATGATGCGTGTACTTCCCCTCTCTTGGCCTTAAGAGGCCGATTGTATCGTTGTTTCGTGCCTCAACAACCCCAGTACCTGGTTTCACAGTAGATCAAAGAGGCTATGTCTGCCTCGGCACTCCGCTTTATAAGAGCGTCCTCGCACAAGGGCTGGTGAAAAGTTGGATTACAGGCTCCCATTGGCCTTCGAGATATACAAGAGCAGCCAATGGGGGATTCAGTTCAGATGAGGATGGACGGGAGGCTGTTCAATCAGAATGGAAGGGCGGCCATCTTTTGATTGTGGAGGGGCAGGAGGGGCGGAGGGGCAGAGGGGTCCGGTGTTAGTGGCGGGGGGCTCTCCCAGTGCTACAGTCCTGGGCCCGGGTGAGCGACTGAGCGTTGCAAACTCTCCAACCGACGGAGCTGCCGCGGGCTTCACAAAATAAGTTGCATTAGCGCGACTCGGCCGGTTCGAAATTTCTGTCGGCCTCTCACTCTTGACTCTAGTAGTCTCTCAGTTTCCAGCTGAAGGAGCAGCATCACGCAACCTGCCAATCAGGCTGCCGAATCGCACTGTGGTCAAGACGACAAACCCGGTTGCGGGGACGTCTGCTGACATGCATCCCCATCCATCATCATCGCGTGTTCCACTACCTTGCAATAATAGTACCAAGTTAATAACTATGATCTTGACTGCGCTTGCCCACGACCCTTGCTGCTGTCGTAATATTCCCACCTCGCTGCCTCCGCGAGGCCCGACTTGCTTTGGGGCAGGGACTCGGAATTGCAGCCCCTGTGAAGTCATCGATCCTGCCTCTTGGAAACTTTCAGGCATCCCACAAAAGTCACCCTCCATTAGCAGGCTTTCCCACAACCAAAGCACAATAATAATATCCCTGCTAACGGGCGAGGTATCGTCCAGCATGGCCCCTGGTCCGAGATTTGGATCGTGTGACCTGGACAATTTCCCCAGAAAGACAAGTTTGGTTGAAAGCCTAAAGGAGTACGTGTCGGGCACGGTGCTAGTGCCCACTCTACTTTGTGGGGGGTCGCACATTGATGATGCGACCGACAAGGATGGTCTTTTTGCCCGCCAGGAAACAAGAGTTCAACGCGCTCCTGGAAATGCAGGTGCCTGTGCCAGCCTGTCAGGGCGTTGGGCAACCACACCGCGATTCGATCATCCCCCGCTAGTGAAATTAATTGTCGCCTTTCCCATGCCACAACGGCCCGCACCGTCTCCCGCCAATCTAATGCACGAAGTGTATCCGTCGTTATGACCTGCTGGGCAACACTGGTTTAATCCTATCCATGGCTGGGCAATCAACCACCAGACAAGAACGTTTGTCTATTCACTGCCTTTCATTGGTTTCACCTCCCTGCCTACCTTAGTTACTGGCCGAGCCATCCCTAGCAAACCATCTTCCGCCTGCTGGCCCCCCTTGCTCTAGCCCTCTCTCGACTTCCTTGCCGGAAGCAAGGTGCTTTAGCTCTAGATGTCCTTTTGCCGATGCTGTAGAAGCTGCAGAGGCGGTCTCGCCTGCTTGAGCCTGGGAAGACCAGCTTGCAGTATTACATGTGGGTAAACTTCGATGTGTGACGGCCTGGTACATATTGAAAAGACGCTGCCAATAAACCCGGTCAATTACAGATGGAAAGTTTCACAGAGGTTGACTCTCGCATTAGCCTCACTCCATCACATTAGTATTGTTTTCTAGCCGTTGTCAACGCTTCCAAGACACTTCTTCTTCGCACTTTATTCTGTGATCATCATGGCAGTGCGACTCGGACGCCTTTCCATACCGTACCAGACGGCGCTGAAACGTCCAGAAATACGGTATTACGCGCCCGGTAAGATACACACCCGGTGTCGCAACTCGCCCTTTTTTGATTAATTTTTCATTCTTTTGCCACGTTTTTCGATCCCAATCGGCTCGGTGCATTGCCGTCCGCGTCTTTCCGCTGCGGCCCAGAACCCACAGGCCACAATCACCTGCGTTGTTGGGCTTTGCGTTTTCCTCAGCTCAGCTCGTCCCGGTCCTTCGTCTCCAGAACTCCCCACTTGAACCCCACCTCTACAGCCAACGTCTTCACCGCCAGCCACCTGCGATGACGGCTGCTCCACGGACATCAGCAGCCTTACCGTTTGTATTTTTAAGGCCCTCTTTATACTCTAGTCGGATCTTCCTTTGCCCTGAGGCAACGTGTATAGCCTGCTAATTACACCTGGATGATACTAAGCAGCGGACTGTGAGCCAGGACCCCCCGGCTCGAAAGTCTGACTCTTAAGCGTGACATGACAATGTTTTGCCAGGGAGGCGGTATGACGAGAGTCAGACAATTTAGTTCTTTCACTACTGCCGAGCTAGTAGTACACTAGTCCACCTAGTGTGCGGCTGCCCCGGGGGCGCAGGGAAAAGGAAGCACGCTGCCTGTGATCATCGATCAACTCGCATATGTCTTCGGTCATGTGATCGCCTCGCAGCCTATGAGCGTCCTCAAATCCACAGACTATCTTGACTTTATCTCTTCCTGGATGACTGTTGGCCCGCCTGTGCGTCGGAAACTCTTGGTGGTGGGTGACAGGGCGGCAACTGTTTGGATCTGGTTGGTGGATGACAACGGCGACGACAGGGAACGGCCAGCACCAGAGGGTATGTCCAAACCTGTCTGTGCTCGTTGGGTACAAGTCACAAAGACGTGTGCGCATTTTGCAAATATGCAGGAATAGTGCCCTCGAAAGAAATAAGAGTGACGTGGCGAGATTATGGGAAACGACGTCCTGCATACAGCATGCTCAGCGCTCCAGAGCTCCAAACTCCTGAAATTTGAGAGCACCTTTCATTGGCTTTGTTTTCTTAGCTCGAGGCTCCCTCTTTTATTTCACAGTGTCAGGCCGTCTTATGCACCGTGATCGACTGCATCAAGTCTCGGGTCACACAGGAGGTCTCGCCTTGTCTGTCATAATTTTCATCGCGTGATACTTTGCCATCGCGTTAGGCTTTGAAGGAAGAGGCTGCGACGCTGATGCATGCCTGACCTTATTCCTTCGTCGACACTGTCGCTCGGCTCCGTCATCGCGGCCACCCAGCGGCGATCACTATCCCACAACCTTGTCGGGGAAATAAAATGGAGGGGAAAACAACAATATTACGGTGTACAATAATGATGACGCTCGGTAGCCGGCGTTCATTTCCAAGTTCTGGGCATCCACAAGCGATAGACGATCTTGCTACGGTACCGAGAATTCTCCAGATCGTCTGTCTATCATTGCTGTGCCACCAAGATCCAGGTGTGGCACTGTCGACTAAAAAAACTTGCAACTAGCGAGTCGCGAGAAATGGTCGGCCCATCGCCGAAGCTGACAGCCACTTACATCTTGTGCCCTGACGATTTTTTCACCAGGCCCCAAATTTCCCAGCAATGGTCGCGCTGCGTTCGATTTTCTCCCACAGTACCTTTGTTCTTCGTCAGAAATACATTCGGGGTTGAATTCCTTTAAAAGTTTGGACGCTGACTTCAGAGTTCATGCCTCGCACCCCACTCTCCCCAGTCCGATCTCCCCGTGTCAGTGCGCATGCCATGCTAATCGCATACGTGTTCACGAGGGGGAATAAAATAAAGCGCCAACTGACCGACCCTCAATTCAGCTACCCACTGTCAACGCCTTATCCACTTGCCCACCGTGGCAACTGGGAAACCTTAACTTGAGGCGTTCGAGTATGGACTATGGAGTCCTAGGTATTTGGCTACTACCCGATAAAGATATCGCATCCGTCGTCTTCGGACAATCCAGATAGATCCATCGATGATCGATCCCCTTTCTCCACTAAGGAAAGACAGACGAGCAAGATGACGATGATTTATTTATTCATTTATTTATTCCTGGTCTAACTTATAACTATACTTAACTACGAGTCACGACGAGTTAATTACAAACCACAATTACCGGAAATTGTATACACTAACCAGGCTTCGGCGTCTCCAACCTTTATCGCTGAGATCAGTTGATTCCATCGGTGATGATCTTGAATAATCTAGAAATCTGGAAAATCTGGAAACGGACATTGCGATTGTCGCGGCTATTGGCAGTTCGCTCGCCCAACTCTCGTTTTTAATCTTTCCCCTGGGGCTCTGAGGCTCCGAGAGCCTCGTATACTACAGGACTACGTCGATCCCCCTAGTTGGTTGGTGAGGGTCATGGTGGCTGCCCTGTTTTGTCAATACTTATACCTTTTTGGCTTTTTACAGGCCAGGAGTGCATGATTTGATAAAAGTAAATATGACTGAAGTTTGATTTATGTCTTATGGAACCTTTCTTTCTAGGGGCTTCGTTAACTTGGTTCTGTCTGCGGGAGGCCCTGAAACCTTCATCACAGACTCGTCCACGGTAAGTACTCTAACTTAGTTTAGGTAATGGGCATGATATGGTGCCAAAAGAGAAGATGTTGGAGGCGACTTCATGAAAGCAAAGGCCCATCTTATAGAAAGCGGATTGAGGCTTGAAGCTTGAGTGTCGGTTTAGCCAGGGCATGAGGATTCGAATGAAAAATACACCCCATGATCACCACCGCCTTGCTGAGAGTGCTCAATACAAATTTAGCCCGGTGTACGTTCGATAAGAAGGGAGCCGCACCTACTGTAAATTACCCGTCAGCTAAGACAGGCAAGGTAAATTGGTACGTAGTGCTTTTAGCTATTTGCGTACTAAAGTGTTATCCGCTATTAGTTATACGTCCTGGACTGGACGAAATCGTCTACGAGCCCATCATACTTACTGCATGTCACCTTTGATTCCTGGCTTGGAGTTGGAGGGTCAATGTTCGAGGTTTCCCTATAGCGAGACGTCCATGGATGTATTCCGAACCTGTCCAAGTTTAGACCTGCTAGGACTGGAACTTGGGAAACCTTTTCTTAAAAGGGATCGATAGTTATTAGGGGAAGTATCCACTTACATTCTGGGATCTTCGGCTGATTTAGAGGTTGGAAACTCGATGATTTCCATATGTAAGCCCTAATGCATACTCCTTGATTCGTTTTTGTACTAGTATCTATATCTACATGTCGACGTGAACAAACTTCGCATATATTTTGGGCAGATAGGGGTATCTGCTACCCGGAAATTGTGATAAATGGCAGTACGCATTTCAACAAACGAGTCGAGTATGCTATCGAGACAGCAGGACTTATCTCACCTTGGGCGTATTTCATGCGTTGGAAAGGCTGCCAACCTTCCCGTATACAGGGCGCTCTTCCAAGTCGGTTGGATGAAATGGCCATTGAGCATAAGTATAATCGGAGGCCAGGAGGCTTCAAGAGCAGTCCTAGCTCAAACAAAATGGATAATACTGGGGTAACCTTGAGGGCACTAAATGGTTGTTCGAACCGGAGGGCCTTTGCTCCTATTAATAATGACGATGGCCCTGCCCTAGAGCCAACCATGAAGCATCTGTGGAATGGAAAAAGATACTCGATGTGAAGAGCATTACAACTAACGAACATGATTTTAGCAATTGCGCTGGTTTCCACGTCGTCCAGCGGGGTTTCAACCCTGGGATGAAGCCTCTGAGAGACAACCTGGGATTTCGGTCAGGAGGTGTTAAACATGGCTTCCCAGAGGGTTAACCATGAGAAACCACAACTTGGTACAATAAGACTAGCCCTGAGCCATAGACGCTTATAACGAGTAGACGGTGATTGAGGGGAACCAACCCGAACCAACTTATCTGACTGCGTCTCGACAATAGTCCAGGAGAGGGTTCCGTAACGGACGGTATTCATTCAAAGCCATATGCAGTGTGGGTATACTCAACCCCGAGGAACTAGGAGAGGAAACGGCGTCATGGTGCGTCCGTTTCCATACCTGTAATTGAATCTTCGTACTCGGACAATACGGTAGATTGTCTTTAGAGCGATATATGTGGGCACCAGAGCGGATTCATCCACCCCTCCTGGGGAAGACCCGAACGCTGATGCATAATTGAAGAGGGGATACTTTGCTTGGGCACGGATGCAGTGGGCCAAAGTCTATTACCGGGATAGAGAGCGAATTGTACCGGGTTACGGATGGCTGGTGGACTAGTGTCCATGCAGTGAGCCTGTATGTCTGACAGTCTGTAAGTACGTGAGAGAATGCACGGCAACAATGGCTTTTTCGGAGTTGGAGGTACCCTGGCCTGTCACAATGTCGAGACCTTAACACGAGGCCACCAGCCGCAGGCAAAACTAGCGGTAAAGCAGCTACGAGCTGAGTGGTAACTTATAGTCAAGTCCGGAGCTCGGTGACAAACTGGCAGCCGATGTATTTTGTAGTTTCGGGGACGAAGAAATCATCTTCTTGCCCACTGAAAGGCTGAAAACACGCAATATTTAGGTAGCAGTTTTATTAACCAAAAGGCAGATAAAGGGCAGATAACTAAATGGAAATTACGAGGAAACAGACCACAAAAAAGACAAATCGATAATATAAATGCCAAAATAGCGCACGATCATACTCCCTCGGAGGGTTGCGAGTCATGACCGCGGTCGATTTGAGATGTCAACAACATTACCTGTAAATTTTCAGTCACCTTCCGAGGAATCAGACGAAATATTGCCCTGCCCGGCTGGATCAGGCATTACCACACTGTTCAAATACGTGACCTATGGTTGATGATCCTGGTTAGCTCTTTTCCCTCTCACAAAGTACGTACATGGACGGCGGGTTGGTGAGTCTTAAAAACTTCATCTGCATGATGAATTGTGAATGTGGATGCCGTTCTGGACTTAATCACAGCAGACAGCTGGGAAAGGAAGGCGAGCGGGCGCTAGGGAGAGGGGAAATGGACAGATACAGAGTGCGAGGATCCATTGGGCGCGATTCGCCGCCGAATCGGGGGAAAGCCAGAAGCCGGCTGCATATCGAGGAGGAGAAAGGACGGCTTACAAATGGTGCCATGATGCCAATGAGAGCGGTGATTTTCTCCTGGGCATCAGGACTCAAGAGATCTGCGTCTGGAAGCCGTTTGCCAATAGTGAAACTGCGTAAACGGAGGAGCTGGATGTTCTCATTGTCGTGTTCATAACCCTGAGAAAAAGGAGACGAGTCAGCTCTTGTAATAACTGTAGGTTCCCAATCAAATTCGACGTAATCTCGGGTGAGGGTAGGAGACTAGAGAGAGGGTGAACCATGGAAAGCGAATAGACGGCGCAAGCGCCTTTCCGAACCGGGTAGGAAAAGAGGAACAGCCAAAGCCTGCCACAGAGGCCCCAAGAAAAGGCTCTTTCTGGCCACCCAGAAGCCGGGCTCAAGACTCTAGGGTGGAAAGGGGAGTGCCTGACACGGCCCGAGAAAGGTCGCCCATCCGCAATTGCACTTGAGAGTTGGAACATCAACAATAATGCAGTGTATGCGGAAGCACACTTGTACTACCGCAAGACACGCTCAAGCCACGAAGTCTCATAGTCTCTCTTTCTTAGTCAAATCCATGTCTTTGGATCCCCATTGGATAGGTCTGATGCCCATCCCCGAGCACCATGGCCGACCAGTCGAAGACGAGCCAGCGGCAATCTCCTGAATACCAACGCCATCATGGCTTTCGAGACTCAAACAAAGCCTCATTGTCCTCTAATCGCTCTTAAATCAATGATAACAGAGCCAAACAGATGATAATGTGCGATGAAGCAGGATTTCCCGAACCCCCGATAGACTGACGCGCCCGAGACGTGACGGCCATACCGACGGCCTCGGGACCTTTACCACACGCTGACTTACGTTTCGCGAGGAGATAATTCAGTTTATCGGGGATGTGAGAATATGAGACCGGTAGTCTCTCTTAAAACAATAGGGAATACGCGATGAAAGATGTTCTTACCTTAGGCTTAGTCTTAAGCGCACTCTCGCTGTTTTGACTAACAAAGGCCTTCACAGCTTTGTCTTCATCATCAGGTATACCATCGAAGAATTCTCGTCGCATGCCTTCTTCCCTGAGAACCGTTTTTAAACCTTGCGAGTTCCCATCGATGTCGTCTCGAAGAAGCGCCAGCTTATCAGCTTCTGGATGCCAGAGTCCCGAGCCTAGAACGAAAAAAAAAAGGATTGTTAGAATTATGATGGATATTATGGTACACGGGGAGATAATATCTGGACTGCAGCTTTAAGGAGTTTGTCTCTATTTTGCGGAAGTGCAATTAGAGAAAGGAGCGTGTCCTCAAGGACGTCTCAGGCGCCGGAAGGATCAACCAGCGGCGATAAGACAGGAAAGATATAATCCACGCCCATGAAAAGTAGTTGCATAGCGAAGGAAAGAATGTTGGTTTGGGGGCGCTTATTGCGTACAACTCACCAACGAAGCTGGCTCCTGGTTGACAGTGGACATAATATGCAGCGTAAGGACCTTTTTTGCCGGTGCGGGACCTGTTTTCCATTTCAGCTAACGACCATTTCGTAGCAGTAAACATCTACTTACCAGGCGGCCGAGAAGTGCGTCTGCTCCGTGCAGTGGGGGTCAATTATACGTTGTGCTTTGAGAATTTCACACGGCGCGCCGAGATGCGTAAGGAAACCAACATACCTTATAGGGTGTAGGATCCTTACTGAACCTAATGTCTCTATATATACGGAAGACCTTAATCCATGTTAGTGTATCTGCCCTTGCTCTTTTTCTTTAAACGCGTCTTACCAGGTCTTTTGCAGGTAGCTCTGGGATGGTGCTATCCTTCTCAGTGACCTTCTCTGTTAATGTCTCAACAAAAGTATCCCAATCCTTTTTTGAAGAGCGATAATCCGCATCGTGGGCTACCAGCCGTGTTCATATCAGCAATGGACCTCAAGGTATGAAACGCGGGGTAGCAGTGCATATGGTTACCTTTAAGCCATTGCCTTTCATTATTTTTGGTCAGGTCTTTGAGAAATAATATGGTGTTGGGATGTAGGGTGTCGTCCTCATATGGAACGTCTCCCGGGTCCCTTGCTTTGGGCTTCTCGATGAAGACCTCTTTCCCAGGCCCAAGACCGGTCTTGACACCTTCTCTCCATAAATCCTTCTTTTTCGAAGACTCCGGCGCGTCTGATTTGGTCCCGCGTCTGTTCTCGAAGTCTTTCGCGGCTTGCGAAACTGCTTCTTTACCGGCCGTGGATGACTGCTCTGGTCGCCAAAAGTCCGAGTCTGCGTCTGATGAATCCCCGGGTTCTTCGTCTTCATAGTCATCGTTTGGCTTAATCGCGCGCTTTGCATTGCGCTTCGGCTTTTTTGCTTCGTCTTCTTGGAAATACTTGCTTTTCTTGGTGGTGGATTTCACGGATTTGTCAGGGGCGCTTGAATCGTACTTTTGCTTCTTTAGCGCCGCATTTGAGGCCCCAGCAACTCTGGCGGAGGCGCGCCTTTTGGGTGCCGATTCTGGAGCTGCCTCTTTTGCGGGAGCGGCCCGGGTCGATCGAGGAGGCATAGCCGACGGATGGGTAGTTTTCCGCGGGTCTCCGTTGTTGAACTCAAGTTATAGTGAATAGAATATGATTGGAATTGTTCCTGCAGACACGGTTGCTACCGGGAGAAGAAAAGCGTAGCGCGAATGAGACGAGATGAATGGCGGCGTTTTAAACCGTCTTATGGCTCCTCCGTTGTTCTTCAGGGCGCTTGGCCGCCGCTGGCTAGTTGCCGATTGAGTCCAGGCGGTTCGAGCGTTCAACCTTTGAGTGACGAACTTAGTCTTACGACCAAGGGGCTGGTAACTTCTGGGGCAGTTTCCGCGTGGAAGGGGCGAGATCCCGGCAGGACCACTCGCTATCAACTAGTGTCGACCCCACCAAGGACTTTTCCTAAAGATTTTCGGGTCAAGCACTGTCAGAAGGATTTCATCAAAGAATGCGGGATCTTTCTATTTCGGTCTATCGCAGTGGAACTGTCTTACCGCAAGGCATATGTTGATGTCTCTTTGTATATCTTCTTTTGGATTCCTTTCTAGAAATCGGTCGACTTTTTTCTTTGTCTCGGGCAAAAATACTGCGGGAAGGTGTACAAGTTGATCAACGAGGAGGGACTGGTCCCATACTTCCCTAAGCAGGTGTCCACTATTTTAAAAGGGAAGCACAACATTAGCAAAACCGATCATGGATGAAAAAGAACCGACGAGGGATGAAATGATTCCACCTGTCTTCATATCTCGCAAGAACAAGATCCTCGCTGATCTTTCAACCCCAGCAGACGAATACTCAGACCTCTCACCCAAGGGCTCTGTGGATGAAGGAATTCAAGACCTCATCCAAGACATCAACACTCTGCCTGGTTTAGTGACGACGAGCAGTTGCGCTGGTCGAATTAGCGTATTTTTGGAGGGGAGACGGGTTCCAAATCCGTCTGAAGAGATCTCAGAGTCGCGAGCTAGCGAGCAGAGGAAGTTCGTACCCTCTGGCGGCAAGGGAGCGGGGAAATGGTTGTACGTCTCGCATGAACCGCTGAATATGGACAGTAGTTCAGAGAACAAAGAGGAGAAGCCATTGCATGAGATGTTTGGAATGACTCCTGGAGATGGGAAGCCGCCAGGTGTAGAAGAAAGCCAGGGTCATGCCCCACGTCTTGTGCGCTTCCATTTCGAACCCTTGGTGAGTTCATCTCCTCGACATTCCGTCGTCCTTGCTTAGATGACCTTAAACGGCATATTCCCTTTCCCCCTGAATGATTCAATCAGCTCCCATTATATGGTGTCTTGTGTTTGGTTTTCTATACCCCTAAGCAGCAAAGCATCACCTTTCAACTATACTGACATGGCCCTTCCAGATCCTCCATATCATGACCGCCACTCTGCATCACGCCCAGCCAGTTCTCTCCGCGGCATCAAGCTCAGGGTTCCGTGAAAGCGGGCTCCAAGGTCTCCGTTGCTTAGAAGGTGACAGCGGACCTAGCCCAATTGTCGCCGTCCGATCTGCAGGGCTTGCATTGGAATCTATAATAGGATATTGCGAAGATGGGGGTGATGAGCCGGTTATCCGAAGCTTGGTGTCAGAGGAGTACCTCCGAATGCTTGTTAACATGTCGAACGAGCGTTTTTCGGTGAATTCAGAGCGTAGGGAACGATTCAGAACGACCATTTTGGATGGGTGTTCTATACGAAACTCCAGCAACACGAAGTCGAAGGGGAAGACGAGACCTCCTGGATGGGAGGATCCAGAGACGCGGAAGGAGAGGAAGAGGGCTGAAGGTTTGATGAGGAAGAAGCTGCTTGAGGGTCAGGCTGCGCAAGATAATGACCAAAATGCAAACAATGAAGATGAGGTAGGAATATGGCATTCGTTAGATACAGGGGCCCTATAAAAAGGTAACATGGACTACAAAAGCCATCTCAATTGTATCTGACCGAAACCGAACCTCAAGTTCCACGAAGGGACAAAACTGTCTTCCAGAGACAGACATAGAAACACAACGCACGAATGTAACAAAACGATAACGTAAACCACTATTCATGATTTCCAAGTATTCTTCTTGCAATTCAAAATCATAACGATGATATCGTAGACTTGATAGTTGCCAATTGACTTTGCTCACTGACCTGTCGAAATCGTCTAATAACGTGATATTTTATCATATCATATAGCGAACCTGAAAGAATTCTCAAAGGAGCAACATGATGGTTGGCACGGCGATGGGTATAGGAGAACATCTGGTGGCCTGGGCTATCATGCTGACCTTTGGTTAACATGGGCTGGAGAAGAAGCAAATGCTAAAAGGGAACGAGGATAGAATTACAGAGACGGTGGTTCACCATACCTTCCCATCATTCATTCGGAACTTAGATCCCCCCAGGGGTTCGTGGTGGGCGACGGAAGACACATGGGAGACGATTGGGTGTTACGGTGGCCGCGGCGATTTCCACCGGGGGGGTACAACAGCAATCTATGATTCCAAGTGTTTCCGGTCTTTCCAGAGCTGGCAACGCTGCCTATTCCCACTGACTCGCTTGCGCGGCGGAAGTGGGTGGCGTGGACATCAGAATGGGATAACACTTGGTTTTTCTCAGTGTCACTGGGCGAAATGCGCAACATGCGGCCATTGCCGGGGGCAAGTGACAGCGATGAGTCTCCATATACCCTTCTGTCGTTGAACACATTGTTCATGTCGTCATTAATCCACCCGTTAAAGACCAAAGTACAGAGAATGACCATCTCATGATGAACCGCTGTCTCCCAACTGATTTGGGAGGCAGACTGTGGCCACTCAAACCAGATTTGACCAAAGGGAGAACGAAGAACTGGGATATCCTTTGGGAATGTGTTAGACAATCCCATTGTTTCAAACTCGTGTTCGCTGCCCTGCGAAATGAGCGTCATGAAGTACTAGCAAATTAGTACTTTCGTATAAAAGACTCAACAACATAATGGACTCTCACCGTATGGATGTCCTCATTGAAATTAGGCTTTCTAGCAAGACTATCAAACGGAAACCATTTGCTAGTTTCTGGTAGCTTGATTATTTCGCTCGAAATCTCTGAATTGATGCACAGAGTATATTTCTGCCGCTCGTTGAAAGTAGGGCATTTGAGACCTGCCTGGAGCAGATCATTGAGCAGTTTCTGATCAAGACCAACGGTGTTGACTCTTTTGATACGAGAAACGAGAGATTGTATGTGACGGTTGGCCAACTCAAACAACTGATTACGATCATGCACCGTGTAACACTGAGGAGCATGCCAAGGAAACTATAGTAATGACAGAAAAAAGTGATTAGTTCAATCCGTGGCAAATTAACTTGAACAATGAAACTAATAGTGGAGTCCTTACCTTGTGGAGTGTGCTTATAGTGGACTCGTAAGTGCGTTGCGGGCATTTGTCGCAGAAGGGAGACTAAAAGGGTTGTGTTAAGCCATGTTCCCTGTATGAGTAGCCAAGGAAGATGTTTATAGCTTACACGATGAGGTATTTCTGCATGACGAATGGCCAAAGTTATTTCCTCCCCGGTGAAGAAGCCAGTAAAGCCCGAGCAATAAGGGTCGCTATTCTCCTGGGGATATGGCATACCGCCCCTCCAAACAATGCACTTTGCACGTGGGAATAAGTCTTTCAAAAGCTCGTTCTGGTCAGTAAGATCAACATCAACGTGGCGATTACCAAGACGAGGCGGACGTCCAGACTCGTAGATACGGTTGATGCGATTAGCGGTGTCTCTCGCATCGGCATGGGTCTGAAACTCGGCGTAGCAGTCCATCGTCTTAGCGGTGGATCTTTCCATAATGATATGGATTGGACAGCCTTGTTCTGGGGTAATCAGGCGTGCCTGACGACCGAGAAACTGGAGTATTTCCTGTTTTGTGATGGAATATGGAATCTATATCCGGGTAAGTCAAGGTTAAAACGATATTACGAAGGCTCTTACGTTCGAAATCTTAACGACACCAAAAGAGGGAGGCTCTCTGTTGTCAACAAGACTACCAATTGGCATTTCACGCGGGTTGGTAGTTTTGTCAACGCTCTCCCTATATGCGGCAATGGCTTGAGCGCTCACAGAAGGTTCCTGGATCTCAAGTTTGTTCAGTTGCTGCAACAGCGAAGAAGTAGCACGGCGAGTCATTGGAGATACAATATCGGTCTGCCGGGGTTGGTAGGGAAGCTGAGCAATGATTGGAGGTTGAGAGTAGGCAAGTGAGCCATAGGGATGTCTGCTGGGTCTAGGAAGGACCTGGCTTGACATGTTCAAAGATTGGAGAGTAAGGGCCTGGGAAGCAGTAGAAATGTTGTCGTTTGAATGAGGAGTGTTACTGTTTAGAAACGCCAATCTCTCCTGGACCCTCTGGCTGGGGTTATCAGGTACGAACTCCGGCGAGTAGGGATTCATGAGGACTCAGGAGAGCCCAGAGAGGGGGGTAATGAAGTGATGAAGCGCGGAGATAGAAGGAGAGGGCGAAGTTGAGGAAGGGGAGAAGAATGGATCTATGGATCTAAAGTGAGAGAAACACTTGAGGACTGCCTGATGATCTTACATGCCGAGACAGTGATTAGTCGGCGAGATCCTCCCTAGAAGAGTGAATTATAATTGAGGGGTTAGGTGCTTAAACAATTATATTTCTATTTTGCGTGAACTGAGGTACTAGAAAGAGTTGAAGGGCAATCACTGCCATCACAAACTAGTCTGAAGATATTAAAAAGATGCACTGTAACCTTACTACCTATAACATGGTAGATCTGAACAGATAGTCAGATCATAGACTTCAAAGGAAATCCATTTTTCAATTAATTATCTTGACTAAGATAATAAAGAAGGAGCGGCAGTCATGGACCTACTCTGTATAAAGAACAAGCCCTATTTAACGGGTCCCGGTTAGGTGGGCCATGACCGAATACATACACGTTTATGGAGAGCATGCAGTTTTAATTCAAGAACCAAGCACAAGAAATAGTACAGAGTCAGATTATGTTTCGGTAGCTTATAGTTTTATGTCTCTGTAAGAGCACGTACTTAAGTGGTTGGAGCCAGCTCCAAAGAATCTAATTTTAATCTGTATCGATTGACAAAGTTTGATCTCTGAAGGAAAATCTCACAAGGATGATGAGCAAGTGGAACGGGCTCCCGAGATATTGCAAAAAGCACACGGTGGGTACAGTGTATAGAACGTAAAACATGGTTTAGTCAAAATATTGTAAACTAGTCGGATAATTAACTGAGTATGGAATCTGAATCCCAGCGAAGTACTCGCTCTCGTTAATGTTTATGATATTTATTTGAAGAAGCCTCAAGCCCGAGGATGTACGCGAATTAACAATGCTTTAGCCAGCAGAATAAACCCAAATCATCCCGACAGGTTGTACGTCTACCTATGCGGAGTACCTTGAGGACCCGGATGCTGATAGTTTGGTGTATCATAACTTTGGAATGACCTAGTCAAACTGCACCGTTATAGTTAGAACGCGGATGCCTTTTGGCGAAGTTGATTCAAAGCACCTACCGGTGTCAAGAAAGATTCAGCAACGAATCGAGCGCGCGCATTCAACTGCGAAGTATTAGCACGGAGTTTAAGAGATATAAAGGCGGAAGACGAGAGAACGTACGAAAAGCTTCATCTCAGAAATCTCCTTATCGACCTCCTCCATGAACTGAAGGATGAAGTCAACCAATTTGTGCTTCAGCATTGCTTCCGTGTGGAAGTTTGTAATGAGGAAAGAGATGTCGTAGCCCTGCTCATTCGTTAGTTTCCATGGACTCTTAACTAGGACTATAATACTCATACCTTCACAGGCTTTCTCCGCAGTATAAAGAAGGACTCAGCACGTTGGGTTAGGAAACGGCCGAATTTGTGCACAAGAACTGGATGAAGGTTAGCATACGTATGACTTCTTGATGCCAGCGCAAGCTTACTGTGTTCGATTTCATCCGCCTGTTTTATCCGGATGCTAACGCGCACACTGTTCACGCTAGGTTCGATTAAGACTTTCTCGTTCTCGTTTCGTGAAACTGTCAAAGGGTTAAGGAGAAGTTCGGGGGAGCTCGCGGCCTCGATTTCGGGGACATTATGTCGCTCGGAGGTTTGGGACGCGAAGTTGGAGATTGCAAGGGCGGCGGTCAGCGAGGACCGAACGCATTGGAGATAAGGACGCAGTGATTGAGACTTTAATCATTAGATAGAAAGCTAGGAGCGCTTGGTTCATTCATTACCTACCATAATGAGGGGTGACGTATAATGCCGCTATCGGGGGGCTGGTGGGTTCAAGGAGCGAGCAAGCGGGCGTCGAATTCACCACTGTTTGCTTGGACAGAATTATAATCCCACAAGTCCAGCTTCTAGGACATCAATGCGACCGTTTCAGGCGTCTGTTGGAGGGCGAGCGGAGGGAGACCAGTGTGTTGAGTGGTCAGCTCCGGAGGATGGGCAACGTCCCGCAATGTAGCCTGGAGATGTTTGTTGTGTTTGCAGTCATAGCCCCACGCCCTCCCCAAGGAAGCTGATAATCACCCATGTATTTACGCCACTACACTCCCCTACAAAAGCTTCAAAGGAGCCGGCATTAACACTCGGGATATCCCAAGACGATAAAAATGGCTTCTATACCAGGTACGTCTCTCAATTACATTGATACTCACTGTCGACTATTAAGGGCCAAGCTAATCCCACACCGCAGTTATCGTCAAGCACCAAGGAAAGCGCTACGATGTCGAGCTCGATCCATCCTCCAACGGCGAGACCTTCAAATTTCAACTATATTCCCTTACGGGTGTTGAGCCTGAGCGGCAGAAAATCTTGGTGAAGGGAGGCCAGCTCAAAGATGATACCTTGCTCTCGTCCCTCAATGCGAAACCGAACCAGACGTTCATGATGATGGGCACTCCTTCCGGAGGACAGGGCGCTGGAGACTTAGCACGTCCAAAGGAAACTGTGAAGTTTTTGGAGGATATGACGGAAGCGGAGGCTGCAAGGGCAGTGGGGGCATCCCCGGCTGGACTGCAGAACCTCGGGAATACATGCTATCTCAACTCAACTTTGCAAACCCTGAGGAGTGTTCCGGAGCTTCACCAAGAACTTCAGAAGTATCGCCCATCCAGAAGCACTGGCGGTTCCAATCTTTCCAATCTTAGCGACTTTGGTCTGGGAGGACTGGGTGCTTCCATGGACCTCACTTCCTCGCTAAAGGATCTGTTTAAGCAGATGTCAGAAACTCAAGAAGGTTTTCCACCACTCATTTTCCTCAACGCCTTAAGAAACGTATATCCCCAGTTCGCTCAGCAGGATCGAAACGGGCATGGGTACGCTCAACAAGATGCGGAAGAGGCCTGGTCACAGATCGTCGCACAGTTGAGGCAAAAGTTGATGGTCAAAGATGGCGAAGGGGAGTCGACCTCGGAGATTTCATTCGTGGATAAGTATCTCGGTGGGAAATTTGAGTCGGTTACTGAGTGCGATGAACCGGCAGCAAAGGAGGTCGGTGAGCAGCCTAGCGAGAGCTCTGATGTGTTCTATAAACTTGACTGTCACATCGACAAAGATACGAACCATTTGCATGATGGTATACTTGCGGGCCTTGAGGAAAAGATTGAAAAGCGTTCTCCTACTTTGGACCGTGATGCTGTTTACACGAAGCGCTCACGCATCGCACGGCTGCCGAAATATCTAACTGTTCATTTTGTTCGATTTTTCTGGAAACGCGATGCACAAAAGAAAGCCAAGATCATGCGCAAAGTCACGTTCCCTGCCGAACTTGATGTGGTCGACTTCTGTACCGACGAACTCAAGGGACTCGTGATCCCCGTTCGGGATAAAGTACGGGAGATTCGAAAGGAAGAGCTTGACTTTGAGCGCGCTCGGAAACGTCAAAAGGTTGCCCACCAAAGGGAAGAAGAGGGGAAGGGCGAGGAACCTTCTGCCTTAGAACCAATGCAGAAAAAGAAGGCTACTGAAGAGCGCAAGGAGGACGCGAAGGACGGAAAGGATGAAGATACGGCAATGGCCGACTCTTACAAGACTGATGCCGAATACGAGGCGGAGAAGAACGCCTCTATTCTTGCAGCTAAGAAAGAGCTGGTCGAGCTTCTCAACCCCAAGCTGGCCGCAGATGACGGCACCAACAAGACTGGGCTGTACGAGCTGAGAGGTGTTATTACGCACCAGGGTGCTAGTGCAGATAGCGGCCATTATACCTCGTATGTTAAGAAGCAGAGCGATGGTAAGGGCGATAGTGACGACAAGTGGTGGTGGTTCAACGATGATAAGGTGACCGAGGTAGAGGGATCGAAGATTGAGACTCTGTCTGGAGGTGGTAAGTGTTACTCTTTTCCTTCTGCCCTTACCCTACCTGCTACTGTCCATCCGATAGAGAAGACCCATGGCTAACACACTTTGTAGGTGAATCTCATTCGGCGCTTATCCTTCTTTACCGTGCTGTTGATTTGCCGGTTCCTGAGTAGGGCTGCGCTGTAAATCGGGTACATCTTGGTCAATAATACCGCTTAGTCCATATAATTTCATCTGATAAAAAAGATGTCACGGGCTTTCTTTTGACGGGAATCATTGATGGTTATGCCTTGATAGAAGCGGTAATCGGGACAGATCAGATAATAGTTCTAAGAGTACTGTATTTAGAAACATACTAGGTTAAATAAAAAGATGTCCTAAGTCCGTAATTGCGGTTTCTGCTTGATTAGGTCTATAATAATTAATCGGGCCATGGATACTAGATGGTGCGGTGCCCGATATACATCAATATCCAAAGCAGCCGACCAGACGCGTCACGTGAGCTGAGCCTCGGTTGAAGTCCGCGACTGCCGATAAGCTGTTAAGCTTCCAATTGTCGACGCGACACATTGAACATTCAGCGTGCAATGTGACAACCATGATCGGGGCTCGCCAGGCTGTATATCCCCGGCTGCGTGCCGCAGCTCAGTTTCATCCGATACCGCGATTGTCACTCCGGACCACGAGAAATGTTGGCACGATTACCCATGGACACCCCTCTGCACGTTCCCAATGGCCGCGACGGTTCGCCTATCTGGGGATCTTTGGTGGAGTCGGCGCCTTTTTAGGGTATAGATTTGGGGGATTAGAGCCGCCTCCGATGCCGGGGTCAGAGATTGACATACTCCTAATGGAGGACGTTGCTAAGATGTTCGACAAATTACCTCTCGTGAGGCGGCTGCGGTCAGATGCAGATTACGTCGAGGCGCATGTTTACGGTAACTATTCGGACGAAGATAAAGAGCAAAGGCTTACGTCTGGACCGTTTCGTGGTAGCGGAAGGTTGGCAATTCAGGTGCGTGATTTCTATTTTACCATACTCTTCTCCAGAAATGCGCTGCCAAGTTCGCTGGTGCTCAACCCCGGGCTTTTGGATAAAGTACCGACTTGAGGAAGTGCCGGTGGTAGAGCTCAGCCTCGGAAAGCTGATCTATTCTTGCTAACTAATTGGCCCGTACAGAAAGTCTTCTGGAATCATAAAGAGAAGCAAGCCATCAATGTCGTATTTGCCGGAAAGGGTATTGAAGGATGGCCATATGTTGTCCATGGCGGCGCCATTGCCACTCTACTTGACGAACACCTAGCGCGAGTTGCAATTCAGAATCTGCCTGAGCGCACCGCGGTCACTGCGAACCTGGATGTCAACTACCGAAACATAGCCATCTCCAACAGCTTTTTCTCTGTTCACGCGACCTTGGATCAAGAACGCAGCACAGATCGGAAGGCCTACGTGAAAGGCGAAGTGCGTGATGCTAAGGGAAACGTCTGTGCTGATGCCACTGGACTTTTTGTGGTTCCTCGAGGATATAAACTGCGGAGATTAGGAGATACGTACTAATTTCGGCTTCGACCCTGGGTGTATCTGACTACCGGCCCTTGTCTTACAATAACACAGCCATCGGAAATTCCGAGCACCATTCCCTCGAGGGATATGCGTGGGCACCAATAGAGCGAATCTAGCCGTGGGAGAAGTTTGGGGCACCCTCAGTAGCTGCAGGAGGGCTTCCACTATAATACGACCCATTAGAGCCTCCTCATTTCCAATCTAGGTGACTGGTGAACTCTAGATATATACTTGTAGATAGGTTTGTTGGGTCGTTTAAAACTCCCCATTGACCGAAGGCAACACTCGAGAACCTTGGAACAGTTTAGCTCGTAAAGCATATTGGCCCCTCTCCATGACAGGTCTTTGACTTCGACTAGCCACGGCCTAGGTAGCTCTAAAGTCGGCGCAGCCGCCGTTATTGGATATGCGGCCACCCCGGACTCTCGTCTCCACGTTTTCGATGATGCTAAGTTTCTGGAATCCCCGCATCCCCGGCTTTTGTGGACATTCTCTCCTCCAACCACGATCGTTGCTCTCTTCTGTCGGCAATGGAGCAGTTCAAATCTTCGAGATTTGCCTCGGCCTTCTGAAAGAGGCGTTACAGCCGACTGGTTGTTTCAGCTCTCTCCTACAATATCATTTCGATATTCACTCATTCTTGTCACGATTCGTACCCCAAGAAGCCATCTCCACATTCTGGGGCCAATATACAAGCATCAGACTCCGCGGCAAAAAAAGAGGGGCTGGTGCGCTTCTTTGTCCTTATAGTCTATGTAACCCGCTTGAACATATGTGCGTGCAGCTGTGGGGCCTCGAAG
This sequence comes from Aspergillus puulaauensis, assembly GCF_016861865.1. NCBI lineage: Eukaryota > Fungi > Ascomycota > Eurotiomycetes > Eurotiales > Aspergillaceae > Aspergillus > Aspergillus puulaauensis. The sequence continues at coordinate 1,008,819 of NC_054857.1, forward strand.
GACTTTACTGCTTCAATTCAAATCTCTTCCTATCTTGGTTACTTTTCACTGTCCTATTTGGTTTTATTCCTAAGTCACGCAAAATGGTTTCGACACCTGAAGATTCTGGTCAGTCCCATGTGGATGAGAAGACTTCGAACCAGTCAGACAGCAACCTGAAGCCAAATGCCAGTCATCAGGAGGATGCCATCACCTTTGCTGATGAGACCGGGGGGGTTCACGAAGAATATAAGGTACCGGAGGCAACACAAGCTAAAACAAAGTCTCCACGGCATCTTTGCTGATTTGTGGCTGAAGATGACGTTGCGTCGATTCATGGGCTTCGTGGCCATGGCCTTCCTTTGGACTGGTAGTCAAATTCCGGTTTATCTTTTTGGTGGTATCCCGCCCATCATCTATGGCGATATTGGTGGTGTTGATAGATGGGTCTGGTTTGTATGTTGTGTTTCCCAGTTTGTGGCTTCAATATAAACTAAGGCTAACACTAGGTTTTAACAATAGGTTCTAGCAAACTTGCTTGCTTTGGCTGGAGTCTGTCCTTTCGTCGGCTCCCTCTCCGATCTCATCGGACGCCGATATGTCGCTCTCATCGGGGCTACTTTGGTTCTTATCGGAATGATCATTTGCTCGACGGCACATACTATGAATACCTTCATTGGTATGATTTAAACCACTTTCTACTCTCTTTTTCTGGCTAGATACTGAATTCAGTGCAGCCGGTATGGCTATTGCAGGTGCAGGTGCAGGGGTGAACGAACTAACAGCACTGGCCGCCACGGCCGAGATGGCACCAACTCGCCAACGGGGCAAGTATGTGGCTATTTTGATCTTCACAATAGCCCCCTTCGCGCCATCGGTATTATGGGCCCAATTGATCGCCGATGCCAGCAGCTGGCGCCATGTCGGTGCTTTCTGTGGAGCATGGAGTGCGCTCGGCCTGCTCATCACCGCTTTGTTCTACTTCCCACCACCCCGAGTAAACTCGGAGGGCCTTAGTAGAGCAGAAATTATCAGCAGAGTTGATTTTGTTGGAGGGATCCTCAGTATCGTCGGATTAATCCTCTTTATGGCTGGCATGCAATGGGGTGGATATCAGGTACACTTTCTCATCTAGTCCTCAGCTACCTTTGATCGTCTGAATGCTAATGAACTATCATAGTATGATTGGGACAGTGCACATGTTCTCGCCCCTCTTATAATTGGGGTGGTCCTGCTAGCTTGCTTCGCGTTTTGGGAGATTTATGGTGCTAAGTACCCTATCTTCCCCAGTCGATTGAAGCAGGAATCTCGTACTCTCGGCCTAACGCTCGTCATCACCTTCATATCCGGTGCGAACTTTTTTTCAGTTCTTATGTTCTGGCCGACGCAGGCCTTCAATGTCTACGGCCATGACCCTCTTGGCGTTGGCATTCGCAGTCTACCCATTGGTTTCGGAATCATGGGTGGTGCTTGTATCGTTTTATGGCTGCTCAGTGTTCTCCGCGGTCACAACAAAGAGCTCCTAATTGTTAGCAGCGTTTTTATGACGGCAGGTTCGTATCCTCAGAAGCAAGTCAATAGTAATTCAATGGGCTGACTTTTGCAGGATGTGGCGCGATGGCTATCGCCGATGTTAACAACTTGCACAAGCTCTGGGGTGTCCTCATTATCGCTGGATTAGGAATTGGTGGGATTGTTGTTCCTGCTTCTATTATCACAACTATTATCTGCCCAGATGTATGCACCACGCCCAGTTCCCTTTTCAGACACGGTAATTCTAATCTAAATCTTTATTCAGGACCTCATCGCAACCATCTCCGCCCTCACTCTTTCAATCCGTGTCGTCGGTGGCAGTATCGGCTACACCGTTTACTACAACGTCTTCATCAGCAAGTTTGTTCCCAACTCGCAACACTACATTGGTGGTGTCATGGCTACCCAGCTCAATATCACAGACGTCACCCTGATCACTGAAGCGATTGAACTCACTGGTGCCTCCCTCCTGGAAGGATTACACGATATCCCGGGGATTGCAGGGAACCAGGCGGCCTATGATGCTGTTGTGGCTGCTGGACAGATGGCCTACGCGGAAAGCTACAAGTGGGTTTACTATGTTAGTATTGCGTTCGGAGGAATCTCAATTCTTTCTGCGTGTTTCCTTGGAAATATTGCAAAGTACATGGACGATCATGTTGCTGTGATGATACATTAGTCCGGCTATTTTGGGATTCTTTTGGGTCACGATGGTATTCAAAGAACTGCGAAGAGGCTCAGTATACTTATCTTAAATTCCTCTACTAGGATATATATATATCTTGGGGCTATGGTGAAATATGCTGGAAAATTGATCAATGGATGAGTAAATGGTTAATAAACTATCCCCATAATCCCATCATTTCTTGTTTCTTTCCACTTTTAGTCTTATTATTCAAGTCTATACAATTATCTAGAGAGTTTCACATGGAACTATCTGTAACTCATCGTTGATGGTCCCCTATTTCTCCACTTTCCTAAAGCAGTGCGCGGAAGCGAACCCGACCATATTAATTGTTGATATCCAGGAACACAAGATTCAGTCATAGAAGATCCATCTCATCAGAGAAAACCGAATCTCCCCAAAAAATTGAGAAAAAATACAGAAAAAAAAAATGGTTTGTACTTCAAATATCCAGGTTCATCCAGTGAGCTTCTAACATTCATCACAGGGACCCACTGAAGCCCTCTATCTAGACGATGCTTCTCTCCACACATCAAGGACTCAGATCATCTCCTACCGGCCACTGTCAAGCCTAGGCGATGACGAGAAACGCCTCGCAAAAAATATTCCGTTAGAGGAGACATTTGCTATCATCACAAAGCAAACAGTTTTTTACCCACAGGGTGGCGGGCAAGCAAGCGATACAGGGAAGATAACCCCCGAAAGTTTAGATAATCAAGACGGCGATGGCAACTTCCTTTTCGAAGTCCTACTTGTCCGGAAAACCAGCGATGGTTCTGTTCTTCATTTTGGGCGGTTCTCGCCACCTTCTACTTCAATTCCTAGCGGTATTGCAATGAACCGGCCTGTTTCATTACAAATAGACCGCGTAAAGCGGAACTACCACTCCCGCTTACACACAGCAGGACACATAATCGGCCTCGCCATGCGTCTCCTACAGCGAACATTGGGAAACCGCAAAAAAATCAAAGCGAATCATTTCCCTGGGGAAGCTTGCATGGAGTTCGAAGGGCTGCTTTATAACGAGCATAAGCCCGTGATCCAGGAGAAAGTGAACGAGCTGGTTCGAGAGCAACTTCCCGTTCGAATCTCCTGGTGGGATGAGGATGAGGTTGAGAAGAGGAAGGACGAGCTTGATATGGTGGAGGGTAGAGAGGTAAGTGGGATGGGGAGGCTGCGGATTGCTGAGATTGGAGATGTTGATGCGAATCCGTGTGGGGGAACGCATGTGGAATCCACGGGGCTAACCGGGGATATTACGATTAGAAAGATTAGTAGGCAGAAGGGAATCAGTAAAGTTTCATATGAGGTGCCTGTTTCTTGGGGAAAGGTATAGAGGTGTATAGCTAGACGACTTGGTGGCGGTGATAGAGGTTAGGCTAGTGCAGTAGGATTTTGGGATATATAGCATAGAACGTGAAAAACATTTCATTAACGCAGCAATAGGGTATATGTTTGTCTAACAAAATTATCTTGCTTCAGTATTAACTTAGGACCTGATTCATAGATGACCTCTTCGGAACGAACGTATAGTTCCCAGGGGGTTTCGTTTTCCGCTTGTCCTCCTTGCCGCGTAGGCCTCGACTAAGGCCTCCACCGAGACCCCTGGCGAGAGAGGCAAACGGTGATGCTCCCCAATGGTCTAAATCATCCTCCGGATGGCTGGGGTTGACCAGACCGTCAATTGAGCCCGAACCTTCCGAACGTCTTGTTTGAGTTCTGTTCTCGCCTTCGAGGCTCGGAGACGGTGGATGGCTCGATGGTGCCGGTATATCCGTCATGGTGCGGTCTGCGCATTTACAACCGCAACCCGTAGGGCAAGACTGAGTGTCCAGGTCTTCATCGCTATTGTCGCCGTGATGCACATCTGGCAAAATGGCCGAGAGCCACTCGCGGTAGCAACTAAAACAACAGACATGGCCGCAGCCGAGACAAGGCGTGAGCATTCCCTCAACCACTTCACGGCATATGGCGCATGGTAGTTTGAGCGGAAGCGGTCGTTTTGGCTTGCAATTGGAGCATACTATCAATGTTGCGGCCCCCTTAGCTTGGCCGTTAGTGCCCGCCACTGCAGCGTCCACGACATCCTGAACCGCGAAGATGGATAATTGTTGAGCACCACAGCTACTGCAATGTCGCTGGATCCCTAGACCATTGCTATCATCATTTGCCGAGGCACTGGACGAACCCTTGCGAGCAAAACCGGATAGTGAAAACGAATCCCCAGGGTTATTAGAATCTCCGTGATGAGCTCCAGTATCATCCGGATGCTTTATGATATCGCCTATTTTCAGCATTTCGCTTTGTTGCACCGGTAGTCCCCACATCGACAGCAGATGAGCATAGGCTGTGCGGTATGATCGATATAGTTGATACTTTTTTGGATCGAGGAACAAGTTTTGCATTGTGCTGTGGTTGTCAAAGGTACCTTTATTTTTAAAAGTAACCTTGATTTTCTTTGTTGGTTTCGGATTTAACCTTTCACTCTCCACATCCGACTGGGTCTGCGAGGAGGTTGTTGTAAGATGGTCAGGTTTTACAGATGCAGCCCTAGCTCTAGAGCTACTAGGGGTCCATGCCCCAGGCCCTCCAAGCGCACGAGCGCTCTCATTTTGGGCCTGCTTCCTCCTAAGTAGGTCACTTGCGGGAGGGGATGCTGAGGACGGCCCGAACGTGAAAGATCGAGAAAGAGAAGATGCAAGTGCAGATCCAAAGCCAGTGCCGGTTCGTGGCTGTGATTGTTGGTCTGGCGAAGCAGCTAATGACGGGTTCTGGGTGACTGCCCTTCTCTCAACACCTAATCCACTTGCACGAGAAAGCAAAGGGGGTGTAGTTCCTGTGGAATAGGGCGGAGTAGTACCTGGGCGCCACAACTCTGATGATGACCGTCCAGAGCTTTGTGTACCAGGCGTGGTATGACTCTCTTTTGGCGTAGAGGTGGGGGGCGTTACCGCTTGCGATTTGTTCGTCCCGGTACCGGGAGAGTTATGGAAATCCAGAGAAAAGGAATCATGACCTGCACGTTTTGATGACGTTTCTCCTTCTGATGGGGCTTCTTTCAGGTAAGGTTCGTATAGAACGCAGGAAAGCATCGCAACCATCTGTATATCGCCGATTCGTTCAAAATATGCGAAAAGTGCAGGAATGAGCCAATAGCCACCGAAAGGATGGTCCCCCCATTGAACGACACCCGCTGTATTTCGAGAGGATTGATCGGGATGGAGAGCATCAGACCTTAGATCAATTGCGCTATCTTTCCGTTGGATGTGCGATGCTTTGTCTGTATTTTTTGGAATGGGAGGTGATCGCGACGACCTTCTTTGATGCAGGATGAGTTTAACGAGACCCCAAATCCGAGCTAGCTCATAGTAGCCGTGGTCCAGGGCAACCGCTGCGTTATGGGCACACACGTCAACGACCTTCCCACATATACGGTATTCACGACCCAACTCTCGTTTGGCTGGGAGTATACTACTCAAGTCATGTATAGAAATCACATTCTGCGGTGCGTCAGAGGATCGGGAGGTTATCCCGCCGACGGTTGACCTCTGGGAATTGTCCGTCGAGCGAGGCCGATAGAACCCAAGACTTCCAGCACTACGCCATGTCTGGGGCGTTGGGAACCGATGTTGAAGCCCTGATAGAATACCAGAGGACCCAGAAGAACTAGACGTTTCAGCTTCAGAGTCATCAGAATACTCAGATGCACCGTCGTCAGTACTGGCAATTGTACCCGTTATCCGGGGCCCTAAAGAACTTGTATCAAAACGTCCAAACCGTTCGAAAAGGTTGTCAGTTCTCGACAGTTTTGTCATCTCTTTGAAACCTAGGTTTTCAAGAGAGTATGCTGACTTATCCTTCTTGGTTGGGAAAAAGCACACCAAACGGCCGTCCTTGGCCCAAACTGCTCCACATTCCCTTGCTCTTGGGACCATTACGTTCGCATTGACAGGCCGAATCAACTCAGAGCTCATTGCTAACTCCTGACTTTGTGACAATCCGACTTCGTCCTCGTCACTGGACTCATCGCCCCCGACATGGTCATTCGTTGGTGATTTCACAGTCTCAGCAGTTTCCCCCAGGATCCATGCGATACTTTCTTCGAGGCTGCTTTCACCTAAAAGGTACCGAACGACCCCCTCAAGACAGCCTCGCTTGGAGGATAAATAGGTCTCAGAGATAGTCTGGAGCTCTGCAACGATTTTGCTGGCGAGCTGATCACTAACAGCGGTGGTCTTCTGAACATTAAAAGTGGGTACCGAATCCCTAGGGTAATCGGGCGGGAATTTGATGTCCACTCGGATGAAAAGTGATGCACCGTCAGCACCCCAAGGGCCATGTAAAGATATTGTAGCCTTTCGTCGTCTGACATCAACTGACTCGAAGGCCACCTTCGTGAACTTCTCGCCAACGTGCGTAATCTCGTCCCCAAGCGTTTCGATATCCCATCCTGATATTTTCACGCCCCTCATCCAGGCGATTGGGTTTGTGTCAGTCCGTTGACCAGATGTATTTTGCATTCCGACTCTCGAGTTGGCGTTGCCCCCTTGCGACCAAGCAGGAGCGTATGGAATTGATATGGTATTCATACCGGCGCGCGAGGATGGGGTTACAGGGGGCTCGAAGGACGGCGATAAAGGGCCATCTTCCTCGTATTCTAAGCCGACATTTTCATCCCGGAAGCTCCTGTAGACCGCTCCTCTCCGGGTGATATTTAGGTTGGACATGAAGGATTTCCCATTCTCGTAGCCGACTTTTTGAAGAACATCAGGATCAACACGGTGCAAGCGGAGTTCCTTATCAGTCCCCCAAGATACTAGTTGGAATTCTCTGTGGTCGATGCCGTCAATAACTTCTCCACGCGCCCTCCAAAGAAACTCTTTCACCTGTCCTTTGTGGCCGGGGAAGCTATGTACAGGAGCAAGCGGGCCGTCAGGATACGCTCCATCTATTGCCCTGCGACTGTAAAGATGAAGATCGCTGTTGCCTCTCTGAGGCATGGCCAGAACACCCCAACCAAAAGGCGTATTTCTTGCACGCCAAACAGGAAATGGCGTCTGGATCACCTTCTCCGGAACATCATCCTCAACGGTATAATCCCAGAACTTGATTGTTTTATCCAAAGAGCAGGTCGCCAAAGCTCCGGGCCGAACCCTATTCCAGTCAACCCCGTAGATCTTGGTATCGTGAGCTTGGATAGACCGGATTGGGTAAGCTCCCATTCGCTTATCCCAGATACGAAGGAATTTATCGTGAGAGCTCGCAATTACATTGGGATCCTGCCGGTTCCATTTCACCTGAGTAGCGCCTGCAAACCAATCCGAGAATGAGATAGCTGGTCGTGAGGTATCGCGAAGATCCCAACAATGAACAAAGCTATCGACCGCACAAGTTGCAAGGACATCGGGATGATGTGCGGAGAAGTTTATATCCGTAATGGCGCGCGTGTGAGCATGCAAAACATGTTCAATAGAGTTCTGATAACTCTGCATGGCTAGATTCCATACCAACGCCTTCTGATTCGACGTACTCACCACCCAATAGTCTCGAGCAGAAAATGGAGACCATTGAACATCTGCAACTTCCCATGGTGTATGATGAGGGAGATACCGAGGCGGCGAGTAAGGCGAATCCAGGTCAATTATGTGAAGTCCCTCCTTGGACGCTAATACCACGTCTCGACCGCAAGGCGATATGGACATAGACCCAACTGGCTGGTCTACGTGAAAAGAGCTGTCCTCTCCATATGTTGGACTTTCGAACGCCGAAGTCAACGGCCTTGGTTCGTTGGAGTCGGACATTTTGGCGTTACCGGCTACCGGTCGTCAAACGGCCCCGTCTATGATCTGCTACCAGGGCGATTTTCGAGATACCGGTGGACACATTGATCGTAAAATTTGCAGCTGGCTGTGGGCTCCTTCATCTCGATAGAGTACGGCGGTTGTCGCTGAGGACGGAGTAGTCTGGGACAGCTCAAGAGCTGATCGTATGCATGGCGCGCATGGCGTGGGGAACTAGTTTCGGATGCGTGTATCGAGGTCCAACAGTCTTCGTAAGTATATGAAAGCCTGGGTAATCACGATACTGGTTACATATAAGTGGCGAGACGAGTGAGATTCTCGCGGAAAGGTTGAGTGCACTGAAGAGAGGCTCAGGTATCGGTTGGCGCGAAGGTCGGAGCAAGCACAGACGGGGTCTGATAATCGTCTTGGATGAACCCCAGTTCGGAGCTCCTAAGCTAACGGCGCCAAGGATTCACTTCTGGTCCGAATGGTCCGCCAAATTCAATACGGAGGCCGAGAAATCTATAAGTGCAGGGCCCCTCCGACATTCCGCCGGTTACGTCGTCGCCCAATCTTTTGCGATAGGTTCTATTCGAGTCCTATTAAGTTCACCTGTTTTTGCTCCCCGTTGGTTGACCGACTTGGAATTTTTCTGTGGCTGGATTCCACTTACCTTCCGTACAATCTGAGATAGCCAGATTTTTGAACTGGCACGAGGGGAGAAATCTCGAAACCAGGAACCCCGCGCATACTCTCGAGCCTCGGAAAACAAACTGCAGCACAAGATGGCCTTGCCAAAGAGAATCGTGAAGGAGACAGAACGCCTCCTGGCGGAACCGTAAGTTGGCAAAGCCAGTTTCAAAACCTGGACCTGCGATACTAATTTATCCCTTTTAAGAGTCCCCGGTATCACTGCCGTACCTCACGAAGACAACCTGCGCTATTTCGATGTTACAATCCACGGTCCAGCGGCGTCGCCATACGAAGGTGGAATATTCCGCCTCGAGTTATTCTTGCCTGAGGACTACCCGATGACTCCTCCCAAGATCCGATTCCTGACCAAAATCTACCACCCCAACATTGATCGTCTTGGGCGAATCTGCCTGGATGTTTTGAAGAGTATGTTCTTCGCGGGCTTGTTCTACTCATATGCATGGGCTAATGATTTACTAGGTAACTGGTCTCCGGCTCTCCAAATCCGTACCATTCTGCTATCAATCCAGATTTTGTTGGGTGCCCCGAATCCCGACGACCCCCTTGCAAACGATGTTGCCCAGCGATGGAAAGAGGACGAAGCCGCGGCTATTAAAACCGCAAAGGAATGGACCATTACCCACGCGATGACTTAGGAATTTTTTGCTATTTCAGTTGCCGTGTGAATGACCATAGACGACACCGTGATGAGACCATGAGTAAAAACATGCGACTTTGGCCGTACTCGCATTGATCTGTCAGGTCAAATTATTCTAAAATCTAGCCCTATTTCTCCGATTGATGGAAGGAGTCCCATCTCGCTGAATACATTTGCATTTCAATCCAGTTCTGGTTCGTTATTCCCTCTACGCTGATGTACGGCGAAAGGGCAACTACTCATTTCCGATCTTCCAGGCATGCCATATTTTAAGCCTTGTGCACTGCCCGGAGCCATGAATTGCTACCTGAGAATATATCTTAGAAACCCATTCAATAGAACTATCGACTCCTAAAACCATTCTGTACTCGTATGTGGGTTAGGACTTTGGTTCTAATTAGCTCCAGCAATAGTCCTTACGCCCCTAGCTCACTTTGCGCCGAACTGACTTTCTTGCAAGGGCAATCCAAAGCTTTTGATTTTTTACAGAAGCAATTCTGGGTTTCTTATTTTACAATCCACTTGTACCCATTTATAAAGGAAACAATCCTCTGTGCTTAGCCTTGGGTGAAACTGGGATACAAGCTCAAATACTGTAAAGCCTTGGAACACATAAGTAATAGTATTAACCTGGTATAAATCCCTCACTATTATTACTATAATTATGAGTTTCTATATGAATCCGGGCTTATCTTGAACGTCCTTCATGCACGACTCAGGAACACAACCTGCATCTTCAAACACAACTTCACAACAACGACAAGATGCCGAGCAAGGGAAGAAAGAAGAAACCATCCAGTCTGAAAGGACTCACCAGGTACCAAACACTGCCCTCTAATAGCTTTTAGGAGTATTAGATTATCCAATTTAATTCTGCTAGCAGTCACAACTATAACAGTGGTGGTGGAGTTGAACAGTCTCTAGACATTCACACCAACCGATACTGTAGCGATAACACCAAAGACATTGAGGCCTCTCTTCACATCGAAGATACCAAGCCCTTTGATCTGTTTGAGCTACACAGCCCATTGGTTGATGCTACCCAAGAGCTTGAAGAACGCAGTCACGTCGAAACAGACTCGCCCAAAGGCACATCCATCCGAAAACGCCTTCAAGCTCTGACCACAGCTTCGAGATCATCTACTGAGCCTGATAGGCAAAGCTGGGAATCGATATCGTCGTCCAATAACGACACGCGAGCTTGGTCGGTCACAACACAGGACACAGGGTCAACAGGAATCAGCACCGTCTCAACTTCAACAATCACTCAGAACCCAAAGAGAAAGAAGAAGAAAAACAAAGGATCCTCGAAGCGAAAGGACTCTGGTACTTTTGGTCTGAAGTTCCTCAGATCGCCAGGAGGTGAGGTTCAGCAGCACCCTCGTCTTTCTGTGTACGCTGGCTAACTTTACCCATCACAGATTATATGCAATTCGACTTGGATTACTGCGAGGCTCAAATCGCAATGTCGAACAAGGAGCCAGAATGCTACCCGGAGATTGGAAAGGCATCGGCCGAGGAATTGGTGAGAATATACTTCACAAGACTGAACAAGAACCGTATACTAACATGACAAAGCTCACCTACCTCCGCCGCATGACTGGAACCCAAGTCCGTGCCATTCCCGCAAGCGATTTGGAAGCCCCTCGCAGACCAAACGAATCCAGGGCCTGGGATCATAGAAACCTCTGGTGTGTCGACTGCCGCAAGTCTTGCCCTATCTGTAACACGACCTGCTGTGTCAAAGAAGAACTGGCGCAGAAAGCGGCCAACGAAAGCTTGGATCCAGAGAAGGTCCACCAAGCAAAGCGTCTTAGGAAGATAATCGAGCATCTTGGGACCCACGCTAAAGATGTCAGTACTTTTGCGCAGTGTACACCTCCCGATGGGTGTGGACGATACGTATGCGCCAGCTGCTCCGGTGTTTGCCCAAGCGAGATATGTCGGGATATCCAATGCAAGGTAAGCACAAGCAATCATCGACTGCAAAACATTGATACAACATCGCTAATGGAACATGTCCACTGGTACAGGAGTGCAAGCCGGATCCCTGGGCTTCCTGCGATTGGCACGATTGATCATTGCACAAAATCGCTGGATCTAGATCGACACTTCCAAGAGGAATGTTTTGTACGCCAGAGTATCTAGCATCTTAGATTTCCGGTAATCGTTTTGATAATCCCAGCCAGGAATTGGTATGCATGTCCAAGATAGTGAGGACGATGCAATTAAATTGGGAGGGTTGAATGAGCCTATGAGATGTCTCAATAACAAAGTGTCCACGACATGTGAAAAATACAAAAAAAAAAGGAAAGAGCGCCGAGAATGAATATGAGACTATATTAATAGCACCGAAATTACCAATTCGTAGAAAAACCCCAATCTCGTAGAATAGTTCCGTATAGTTTGTATAGCCCGCCGTCGAAGGGGTCAAGGGCAGAGCGAGGTCACGTGTGGCGCTTAGCGAGCTCCACACCGCACCACCACAGAATTGTGCCAGTCTCGCGAAGTACGCCGCCGAAGAGACCGATTCGACTCAACCACCCAACGCCAATCGACAACATCTCGTCCCAACCGGTCGCGCATCTCTCACGTTCAAGATGCGTACCTACGACGATTCTTTCAGCGGTCAAAAGATCTACCCCGGAAAGGTGCGTTTTGTCCTCCCGCCAAACAACCCGTTCGATGAATTGCCTCGCCCCGACCGAAGGTCTTCACAGGCTGCACGATCGATCAAAACCATCGCCAATGCAAAATCTATATATGAGGATGTTTGTTGACAGATTGGTTTTTTCTTGAAACAGGGTAAGCTGTTCGTCCGTGGCGACAGCAAGATCTTCCGCTTCCAGAATGGAAAGTCCGAATCCCTTTTCCTCCAGCGCAAGAACCCTCGCCGGATAGCTTGGACTGTTCTCTTCCGTCGCCAGCACAAGAAGGGTATCTCTGAGGTCGGTACCGCCTTTTTTCTTTCATCACTGGGTTGAATTCGAGTTATTGGGGAATGTTGTGTTCAAGAAGCGGGATGGGTTTGCCCCTCGCGATATAGGGGTGGAACGTGAAAATTGGAACTACTTTAAGAAACTTGGGGGATAACTTTGCCAAATGAGTGATAGAAAGCTGACGGATGATTTCACCGTGAACAGGAAGTTGCTAAGAAGCGTACCCGCCGTGCCGTCAAGCACCAGCGTGGCATCGTCGGTGCCTCCCTCGACGTGATCAAGGAGCGCCGTTCTCAGCGCCCCGAGGCCCGTGCCGCTGTCCGCCAGCAGGCCATCAAGGACGCCAAGGAGAAGAAGGCTGCCACCGAGAGCAAGAAGAAGGCCGACAAGGCTAAGTCCGCCGCCTCTGCTGGCAAGGGTGCTGCTCAGCGCATCCAGAGCAAGCAGGGCTCCAAGGGTTCCGCCCCCAAGGTCGCTGCCAAGTCTCGTTAAGGTAAAGATATAACGGTCTGGCTTGGGATTGGGAGGCGCGGAAGGCAAGCACTTCATGGACGGAATTTGGGAGGTTACTGGAGCTGGAATATGTGTTTTCCCTATCACCCAAAATGAAATGTTTCACAAAACTATCGGCGTACAAGACGGTTTCTTGCGAATTCAACGACTTTCAGATAAGCTCTATCATTCGCACGCCATCAAATTCATGAAATGGAATGGGAAATGGAAGTGAGATGATGGCCCCTTGATATACGTCGCTCTAGTGTAAATTCCTACATGGTCTTGTTTTTTCAGGGCGTACGCCCAATCAAACATTACATATCTAAACAGTCCTGCTGCTTACGACCTGAGGTTTCGGCATAGTAGTTTGATGTCGTCACCCTGCACGCCCTAGCGCTCAGAAGTTGGTGAGTTCCTTAAGGCAACATAAATTATGACTTCCAGATGCCAACACAGGTCGTCCATAAAATTAAACTGACTCATCCACAAGAGCCATTAGTTAAATTCCCCAGTCGTAGATCCAAGACTCGGAGCCTCGAAGTCGAGCCCTGCCATACTACAGGTAGTAGGGCTCAAACCTATCCTAACCCGATTCGGCATCTATACTACTGCCAGGGTAGGGACAAACAAGAGATAAGAGAGCATCAGAGGAGTTTAATATTTCCTGTGTGAACAGAACAAAAGTAATGAAGAATAATTAAATGCTTATTACGCTCCGTCATCAATAACTGCCCTAAAGAGAACAGTAACAGAGACAACCAAGTTCCGAGCTCCTATTGCCTCAGGCACCAAAATAACCGCTGAGTCACCCCCGGTTCCCGCCCTTCCGAATTTGCCATCTCGCTTACAGGTCAGCACTAGCGCGATTCGCCCACAGAAGCCCAGTGCAGTGGTGACTCAATCAACCCCCCTTTATCACAAGTTCCCACCTCGACTTTTCAACTTTCCCATTTCGATCCGACAAGTTCTACATCACCAGCAACCATGGGTAAGGTTCACGGATCTCTCGCCCGTGCGGGTAAGGTTAAGTCTGCCACTCCTAAGGTCGGTTTTCCCTCTATTTCTTTCCATATTGGTTGTGTTGCGAAGGGCAGGTTTTGGGACGAGCACGGCTGGAGAAGAGTTTGTGGGAGAGGGCTTTGCTTGTTCCGGATGCCGCTCGATTCAGGAGGAATTTTTTTGCCATGAAAACTGCAAGAAGTATTAGGAATTGGTAGGCTGATGGGTTCTCTTTGATAATATAGGTCGAGCCCCAGGAGAAGAAGAAGCTCCCTAAGGGCCGCGCCATGAAGCGTCTGAAGTACACTCGTCGTTTCGTCAACGTTACCATGACCGGTGGCAAGCGGAAGGTACGTTTATTCCGATAATCGAGGGAAGATGAGGAGTCGTGGAAAATCGGAAACACACCCGGCTTTCTCAAGAGAATTCCTCATGGGTGCGAAATTCAGGAATAATGTGCTGACTTGCAACCTTGCAACAGATGAACCCCAATCCCGGCAACTAGACGATACCCTAGCGAAAGGAGGAACCTGGTAATCGCCGCGGGGAAATGACGATGACGACCACGAACGAAAAGAAGAAAAGCACAATAATACGCGGCCTGGACGGTTAATACCCGTTCTCTACCTAGTCAGAGAAGAATCTATCAACGCCGACGCGGAAGACTCGAGATTTCGACCCAGAAAAGGAACCGGACTTGGGCTTGGTTACGGGGATGGTTTGCGGATGTTTTCTTTTCATGCACGGCTAGTTATGGGCTTTGTATCTTCATCATCATCAAATGGGAACTTCGACTTCGTTACTGGGAATTTAGTTTCATTCTTGTTCGTTTGTCGATCGCTGCTCCGGTATTAGTGGGTTTCATGCTCTTATGGAAAAGCCTGTGATATTCCCCGACAGCGACCTGATGCGTCCTTGAGGATATACTTCATATCCTCTAGTTTCACGTAGTTGCGTAATCGGGCTTTGCTGCACACCTAGCAATCGGCATGCAGGCAATGTTGTAAAACCAACCTTATAGGGTCCAAGCTTCGAGTCCGGTCGTTTGCTATGAAGCAGCGACTAGGACTTATTGAGTGGACAATCGTTAACATAAATGGACAACGGACAGTTTGACTGAATCTGCGTCCGTGTGCCAATACATTTGATCTCGCAAATCCCTTCCCTGTGTCTACATCATTAGAACATCCTGGTCAATCTACGAAAAGGCATTACTCCATTACTCCCTTGTGGCTACTGAGAAAAGGATAATATAAACAGCCATGAATCTATGTATACGTCTATTCGTCACTGACAAAGCCAGTGTCAATCACAAATCTCTGAACGCCAGCAGAGACAACCCCGGAGATACCCTCGGAGCACATAACAAGTAAAAATTAAGCCCCGTAACGGTTACTCTGCCATTTCAGAACCCCAACTCCGTCTAATAGTAATGAGCCATCTCCAAACCAGCCCTCTTGAACCCACACTTGATATAGAACCCTTCGTTTGTCTCGGAGCAATCCAAGATAGTCTATGTAACTTAGTTAGTCACTGCCCAGATGATTCGACCAAAACAGAGAAGGAAGAGATGAGAAACAAACCTTATAACACCCAACCTTCTCGGCCACAAAATCCAACGCCTGGATGACCCTAAGCCCCAACTTCTTCCCTTGCTGCCCCTTCTCAACAGCAATGTCTTCAATATGCCCGACCATCCCCAGGGAGTGGATGAACTTGCGTTCAACAATCAGACTCCCTGTCGCAACAATATTGTCTTCCTCGTCTACGATAACAAGGAGGTAGTACTCGTCGTTCCGGGAGGAGATCCAGTCGAATCGCTTATTCCAGGCATCTTCGCTCACGTCACCGACAGTTGTGAGAACGCGCAGCACGTCGAGGTAGCCCCGGTGGAAGTCGGAGCGTTGTACCGGGCGGATCGAGTACCCTTTCGGAAGGACGTCGGAGACGAGGGGCGAGATGAGGGTAGTAGGGAAGAGAGGCTGGTCTTCTTGGGTCGCGATAGGCATTTTGGATATTTTTGGAGATTTTAAATATAGAGGAAATCGGCAAAGAGGGTTGAATGTTCGATTGAAGGCAGAAATCCGGCCCTGCGAGTTGGGGTTCGCGATGTTCGGTGTAGCTGAGATTGTAAGGAGGGGTTTAGCGGCGGTGAACGGGCGTTTGAGTTTCAGTCTAGGATCTCTCGCCGCTAACTTGACAAGGCAGGTTCAATCGGATTGGAAAGAGCGGGTTATGAGAATAATGTGATTATAACGAGGGACTTCGGGTTGGGAGAATGAGGGGGAAAGTTCAAGTTGTCAACAATGGAAGATTTGAGGCGGAGTACAATATATGGACCTAAAATCAAGGGAGCTGAAGCGCGGTCCCACTCGAAACACTGCGAGATTGGACAGTGCGAGGTATTTATAGATCGGAGGAGACTTAAGTCGGCAAATTGTACAACTAGATTGTTGACTTTTCGATGCCAGGAATGTAATGACTTTTTATTTTGAATGTGAGTCTCAATCATGTTTTGCCTCTAAGGGGTGTTCCTGTCCATTCGGGGTATAGAGTTGATCCAAAAATAACCAAGACAAGCCAAGACATAGTCAATCCAAGAGGCAAAAAAAAAAAAAAAAAAGGAAAGAAAGAAAAAAAAAGTACAATATATTCCAATATACAAGTCAATAATAGCTAAAAATCGCTACAGTGATTTATAACAGTCTAAGTTTAACACCAGCCCAACTCATAATGCTCATCTATTTCTTCTCCTTGGGGCTCAGCATCAGCTCAGGGCGGACATGCTTGTCAAAGTCCTCCTCACTGAGTGCCTTGAGCTCCATAGCACTCTCCTTGAGGGTGGTGCCCTTCTTGTGGGCGTTCTTGGCGACCTTGGAGGCCATGTCGTAACCAATGACGGGGTTTAGGCAGGTAACAAGCATCAGACTGCGAAAATTAGTGAACTTGACAAACAACTTATAAGTCCAAGCGAGTAAATAAAACTTACCTCTCGTGGAGGAGGGTGTTGATTCTGGGCTCGTTGGCCTCAAGACCAGCCACAAGGTTTTTCTCGAAGCTCTTCATTCCGTCGGCAAGGATGCGAACGCTGTGCAGAAGGTTGCGGATCAAAAGGGGCTTGAACACATTCAGCTCAAACTGGCCGTTCATACCGCCAATGGTGGCAGCAACGTGGTTACCCATGACCTGAGAGCATACCATGGTCAAGGACTCGCACTGGGTAGGGTTAACCTTTCCAGGCATGATGGAAGAACCGGGCTCATTCTCAGGGAGGATAAGCTCGCCGAGACCGCAGCGGGGGCCGGATCCGAGGTAACGGATATCCTGCGCGATCTTGAACAGAGAGCCAGCAAGGGTGTTAAGAGAACCAGAGGCCTCGACGATGGCGTCGTGGGCAGCAAGAACCTCGAACTTGTTAGGGGCGGTCTTGAACTCGGTGCCGGTCAGCTTGGAGACCTCCGCGGCGATGGCCTCGTCGAAGCCCTTGAAGGTGTTCAGACCAGTACCGACGGCGGTACCACCCTGGGCAAGTTGGCGCAGGTGGGGTAGGGAGTTCTGGACGCGCTCAACGTTGCGGTCCAGCTGAGCAACGTAACCAGAGAATTCCTGGGCGAGGGTAAGAGGGGTGGCATCCTGGAGATGGGTACGGCCGATCTTGATGATGTGCTGGAAGTTGTCCACCTTCTTCTGGAGAGCATCACGGAGACTCTTCAGGGAAGGAAGGAGAGTGTTCTCAAGCTCCACGACAGCGGCGATATGCATGGCAGTGGGGAACGAGTCGTTAGACGAAGCGGACATATTGACGTGGTCGTTGGGGTGGACGGGCTTCTTAGTGCCCATCTTGCCTCCTAGGATCTCAATGGCACGGTTGGAGATGACTTCGTTCGAGTTCATGTTGGACTGAGTGCCGGAACCGGTCTGCCAAACGACCAGGGGGAAGTGGTCGAGGAGCTTGCCCTCGGCGACTTCACCGGCAGCCTGCTTGATAGCCTCACCAATCTTAGGGTCTACAGCGGATTAGCATCCATTTTCTCCCTTGGAAAGTCAGCGAAATATTGCTTACCAAGACCATACTTGATGTTCACAGTAGCAGCAGCATTCTTCAGGACACCGAAAGCCTTGACAACGGCATCAGGCATGCGGTCCTGAGGCTGGTTGATGTCGAAGTTACCCAGGGAGCTATCCGTCCATCAGCATCCATTCTTATCTCTTCGTATATCCATTCGACAGTATCTTACCGCTGAGTCTGCGCACCCCAGTACTTATCGGCGGGGACCTAAAACCATTTCAATTAGACCTTGTATCAAGTTGTTTTGGCGGCGACGGACCGTCGTACCTGGATTTCGCCAAAGGCATCGCTCTCGGTGCGGGATCCCGAAGCCTATAATGCATGCGCGTCAGCACCTTTGGAATAAAGATCGAGTTGTATCCTCGTCGGGTTGCCCCGAAGTGTAGAGGGCCATACCATTGTGACTGTTGAGCTGAAGGATCTCTTGTTTGAGAAGGACTGGACGGACTGGAGGCGGGGGAACTGTTGCAGGTGACGGGAGTTGGAGCAGAGCGAGCGTTGGCTAGCGAACGAGGCGGGGGAGCGAGCAGCCAACGTCAGTCCGGTGCGGGCCAATGCGGAGGTGTTCGACGTTCTAGCGACCGCATGTGGCAGGGAGCTCAATGAGCGCACCGCGGTTCGGGAGGCCATAGCGAAAGATTAAATGCCGGAATGTACTAAAAAAAGACGGGAACCCGAGAGCTAAGTATACTCCTAAGAGTTTGGAATAGGAAGCAATTGGGAGAATTGGGCCGTTCCAGGAGAAAAGAAGGGAGAAAAAAAAGCGCTCCGAAAGGCGGCCAGCACAACAGACTTAAAGATGCGACAGCTTCTGAGGCTTCCAGCTGTTTTGTTGCTCCGCCGTCCGAAGTCGCCGGCCGATTTCTCCCGGTCTGGTATTACGAGTACGCGATTGCAGCTTTCCTATGGGAAGCCGACCCAAATCCGAGTACGGTACGGTATCAGGTATTGGCGGATAAACCAAAATCCAGTCTTTCCTTTGCGTCTTTCCTTTGCGTCTTTCCTTTGCTCCTTGAGACACTTCAAGCAGACTGCGAGACGAATGTCTTCTGCATCGTCTCGATCACCTTCTTGTTGAACTTCTTGGCCGATTCAAGAATCTCGTCCAACCCACCAAAGGTGTGCGGAGCTCCTGCAACCCGAACCAATTCCACTCGTCCGCCTGCCGCTCTCAGCTTGTCCGCATATACTTCGGCTTCGTCCCGCAAGGGATCCATTTCGGCACTGAAGACCAAAGCCGGCGCCATGTTGGCGAAGTCACGGGCTAACATGGGGGATATCTTCCAATCCTGAGGGTTGTTTGCAATGAGACACCAGAAAGCAACAGGGTTACCAAGGACAACTTACATCTTCCGACGGAGCGGGTCGTGGTACCCCGAGGAAATGCTTATGAAAGTATGACATCCTCGCGACTGGCAGGGCCACGGTGAACTCCATCTCCCGATACGAGTCGTACGGAGAATTCTCCCGGTCAAACTCACCATCTGGCGTGAACGAACTGTGCAAGTCGCAGACAGGCACCACAAGAACCTGCAACGCAAGCGGAATGTTGGCGTTTCGACAGTGGTGGGCTATTACCGCGGAAAGATGGCCTCCGGCAGATGGCCCGCCCACTGATATCCTATTCAAGTCGAGATTGAAATCTCCTGCTTGAGACCTAACCTGGATAACCGGTCAGGTGAAGGGACAATGCACAAACAGAGTGACCGAGAACGTACCCAGTTGAAGGCGGCCCAGCAGTCCTCCACGGCAGTGGGGAACCTGTACTCAGGCGCAAGCCGATAGTCTACGTCAAACACTACCAGGTGACCATCGAGTCCATCCACGAGGCGTTTGCAAAAGTCATGGTCAGTCGAAAGATTGCCAAAGACCCAGCCACCCCCATGAAAGTTGATGTAAACGGCTCTCTTTTTGGGCCGACCCTGCTCATCATGGATAGGCGCGGGCTCAAAGATACGAATCTTGATCTCTCCGTCTTTAACCGCGCACGTCTTCTCGGTTATGCTGAAAACATCCGGACCTGCAGCACGACCGTACGCCGTCAAGTACTTGGCCGGGTCTTTGCGAAAGACTTCAATCGGCACCTCATGCGTATGCAGCCGACCGGCATTGTATTTGTTGTAGTACTCTACGTAGACCGGGTCAAAGCGTGGGAGTAGGTCTGAAGGGATGCTGTTGTGGAGAGGCTGGAATATGCATCCTGGACGCAGCTCATGCAGGTCCTTGTTTCCCGCCATTGGTTATTTTATCAAACACGGTGCGACGTTGTGAAAGTGGTTGAAAATGTGAGATTTGCTCAGTAGAGATTAAAAATATCAGGCAGACAGTTGACGTTGTAATGAAACTGCGGGGGTGCTTGGTTCTCTTCCTCCCTTTCCCCAAGCACGCTATCTTTCTCCTCCTCCAACTGCATCGAAGTCCGGCACAGAACATCTCCAAAGTACAACGCTCTAGCTTTGAAAGTCCGTTAGCTCACTTCACCGTAAAAGGCGGCCCAGTACTGTCATGGGATCTGCCATCCGCGAGAGATGTCGTTGGGGCGTGCTGCTCGGCTACAACCGGCTATCTCCATATCCGCTGGATGACCGTCGGATATTGTTGACGAGATCTATCCAGCTGACTTCTGACCTCATGGATCAGTCTGTGGAACTAGGTAAGGGGTGTCCTAAGTATTCCTTCGCATTGAGCAAATCAATTGATGCAAATTTTGCTACGAGCGTGGAACAGAGCAAAGCCCGGGTCTTTACCAGCCTTGAGCCGCCATGGACTTAGGGACACTCCACCGTCACTGGCGCATAAGTTCCATTTTCGCCATCTTGGCCAGCTGGATAACATGAAAAAATGCGTCACTGTTGGGGTATACTTGAGCAGTCCTCCAGTTTTATCGGGTTAGCGGCTCTCTCTGCCGGATCGGCTTCGCCTGGTTCCAGCAGAAATTTTTTGAATGGCCAATGATGCTCAGATCCAATAATCGGGACGACATACAGGGGCGATATCGGTCCAAACTTATCGATGAGGGCGTTTGAGTATATTTGTTGCTCTTCCCCAGTTTCCAAAGATCTTCAATTCCCCATACAAAGGTAGAGTGAATATAACCAGCCAGGTGTTATTCACTAGTGTTGACTTTCATTGACTCATTTAATTCCTTCTATTTACCAAAAGAATCTCGCCTAGTATTATAGACCACCCCCTCCTCCACAACAATCCCGCACTTTCACCTCACTTTCACATCCTCGCAATTCCTCTGCAGGACGATCTTAAAACACCAATCACAATGACTGTTCTCAGTGTAAACCCAGTGCCTCCGGATGAGATCTTTGCCCTCAACCGTGCATACATCGACGACGACTACCCACAAAAGGTCAACCTTGGTGTTGGTGTTTACCGAACCAGCGAGGGCCAGCCATGGCCTCTACCGGTCGTGCAAGAAGCAGAGAAGCAACTCGCAGCAGAAAACAACCTCTTTCGCCATGAATATACAGCCATTGAAGGCGACAGGGCATTTCTCCCTATTGCGCGTGACCTCATGTTCGGCTTCGATTCTCAATCCACCTCAGAGGAACAAGAAGCAACCAAGTCACGCATTGGAACCGTGCAGACAGTTGCAGGTACCGGCGCAAACCACCTAGGTGCCCTCTTCCTCGCAACGCACATGAAGCCCAAAACCGTCTGGCTCTCCAACCCCTCCTGGGCAAACCACCTCACAATTTGGGAACTTGCCGGCGTCCCGCGCAAAACATACCCCTACTATTCTGCCGCTACCCGCTCTTTCGACTTCGATGGCATGATGTCAACCCTTGAATCCGAGGCCCAAGAAGGCGACGTCGTCCTCCTCCACGCCTGCGCCCACAACCCCACGGGTCTAGACCCCAACAAGGAACAATGGAAATACATTATCGACCTCTGTGAGCGCAAGGGAATCTTCCCCTTCTTTGACTCCGCCTACCAGGGCTTCGCGTCCGGGTCTGTAGACGAAGATGCATGGGCCGTGCGCTACGTCCTCAACGAGAAACCTCAGATGGAAATGTGCGTTGCGCAAAGTTTCTCCAAGAACTTTGGCCTCTACGGCCAGCGCGTCGGTGCATTTCACTACGTCCTTAACGAGGGCTCCCAAGACATCCGCGATACTGTCGTCAACAACCTCTGCCATCTCATTCGAGGCGAGTTCTCCATGGGCCCAACAGCCGGGTGTAGTCTTGTCAAGAAGATCCTCACAAGCCCTGAGCTTACTGCGCAATGGCACGGGGACCTCAAGGTCATGAGTTCACGCATCATCTCTATGCGGAAAGCCCTATACGATGAATTAGTTCGGCTCGGGACCCCCGGCACTTGGAAACATATTGTTGAACAGGTAAGCCTTTCCGCTCCCCCCTACAAAAATAGAAGAAAAGGCAATAATTCTAATAATCTCCACAGAACGGGATGTTCTCCTACACCGGCCTTACCCCCTCACAGGTCTATGCGCTCAAAGACAAGTATCATGTCTACCTTATCAAATCCGGCAGAGCCTCCATCAGCGGATGTAAGTCACACCTATGCCTCATTAGTTATATATCGCACTCCGAAACTAACAAGTTTATTCTCTGTCATAGTGAGCCCTAAAAACGTCAACTACGTTGCCAGAGCAATCGACGAGGTCGTACGCAACATTAGCTGAACCACGGAGTTTAAGTTGCGAGCCGTCTTCTAATGAGCCATGTTACATGTTTAGCGCATGCATAGATAGACTGGGATCCCGTCTCATAAGTAGTATCTGATTTTCCCAATATGAATTCGTAGCATGAGTGAAGAACATATGGACTGCATTATTATGAAGTACTTAAGAACTTTAAACACTTACTGACAGCGGGTAGAAACAGGAAGATAAGTTATTATAGAGTACTGGATTCCTCATGATATGAAGCATTAAAAGAGAACTATCTAAACTGAACCATCTACTATACAGAATGGTAGTTAATAGAGCAAAGCACAGAACCCGCAGACAATCATAGGAAATAGGAATGGAAGGTAAGTAAAAAGCATGAGTATCGAATGCGTAATGGCATGGCGTTGGAACTGACAGATTAGAAGAGACTCTAGGTCAAGGCCAATTCCATAGGGTGTCATATCAGGTAGAAATGAATATACAATATTCGGGCGCTGAGCTGAATGACCAGCTGATTATTAGAGAGGTACTTCATTGAAATCTGACTCCCCTGAATGTTCCTTCGATTTTCCCGTTTCACCTCCTTTAGGACTGGGTAGGATTTCCTTTTCTTCCTCCCCTTCTTCCTCCTTTTCGTCATCTCCATTTTCGTGATCTTGTTCATCCGATTTCTCGGACAGGTCTTGTGCTTTCGAGTCCTCTTCCTCGGTATCTTCAGTAGGTAGTGGCGCCGACTCTGATTTGGTTTCTCCGTTAGTTTTGGGCTCATCCTCCTGCTTGTCCTCTGGCGATGCTACTGTCCGCATCTCACTGGCTTCGGAGTCTTCATCCTTTGGAGGTGGAGGCGGCGGTGTCTCTGAATCTTTTGAAGAATCATTCTCTTCATCTTCTGCCTTTGGCTGCCCACTCATATCAGCTCCAGGGAACGGGGTTGGCGGCGCTTCAGGGGCACTTTGATCTGCTTCTTGTTGGCTTGCAGGAAGCGATAAGGACTGTGAGTGAGACTGAGACGGGCGCGATGGAGAGGCTATAGAGGAAGTCGTGCGCTGGTGCTGCGTTGAGCCGTGGATGGGTCCAAGTTGACGGGTCTTGGGGTCGGCGTTCAGGTAATAGCCCCTTACGCTAACGATAGTGCCCTCTGCCTCGCAAGCGTCAACCCACTCAGGAACCACAACTGGGATGTTCATCTCGACAGCCTTCTCCCACAGTGGGCCTCTGCCCTCCGAGCAGACAAAGTGTGTAGTGTCGATTCTGACGGAGTCGATGAGCCTTCCGCCAATGCGATCAAGAGCCTCACCGAGAGCATCCTTCCGCTGGTCGTTGAGAATACCAGTGGTCACTGTAATACCAGACAGGTCTGTCATCTTGTGTGTCCGACAAGTCAACTTCTCTGATTGGTATGTGCCTGCGGTCGTGCGTAAAACGAGATGGAATGTGTATTCAGAGTGGATAGCGAGACCACTGATCTTGGTGCTGCGCGTCTCATGAGGCCGGGGAATAGAACCAGCCTTGGAGCCATTGCGGTA
Organism: Aspergillus puulaauensis; assembly: GCF_016861865.1. NCBI lineage: Eukaryota > Fungi > Ascomycota > Eurotiomycetes > Eurotiales > Aspergillaceae > Aspergillus > Aspergillus puulaauensis. The sequence goes on from NC_054857.1 coordinate 1,032,823, forward strand.
GAGCGAGAGGGTCTTTAGGGATGCGGTGGCCAGGTCGATAGGGTCCCATTCAAGAACAAGGGAGGTTTGTGTAGCGTTGCGGAGCCGCAGTATGGGTGGTGAAGGGGTCTTGATGCCGTAAGTGTTGAGAATGCGCTTTTGAAGGCCCTGGAAGGAGGCCATGCTGGCGGCTTCTGCAGCATTGTTGCGCGCCACGGTAATATCAACGATGCTTCCGGAGGTAATATTGTTAGGCAGGAGAACCGAGGGGAATTCGATCTAGGAGCGAGCAAGGTTAGCATGAGTGGCCACGTGGGGTAATGGGTGGAAACTCGAAAAGCCTTTGCTCCTGAATCCTGATACTAATTATTGGCTCCGGACCCAGTCCATAGCAGGCCATGGCCCGTCAAGGGCATCGTTTCTGCAGAGTAGGAAGGCTTACCAGGCGGTTGTCTTGGGTCAACAGGACAGCGACACCAGCGTCGACCTTTCCGACGGTCAAGGAGACCAGCATAGTGGCGGGTGAGCACAGATCAAGAAATTCGCTAGATAGAGCACATTAACCGGCGAAAGGTGGCACTGGATGGATTGGAAGCGAGTGACCCTGACAGGAAGTGAAAGTTGGCTGTTGATGCTCCCTGGAGATCGGCTGCAGTTAGCGAAGATGCCAAGCTGGGCCAGACTGGGGAGCCGCGTGCCTGTCAGGAGCATTCGTCATCAGCAGCGCCCCCAGACAATCGTTGCTCCATTCCATACGGAGAATTATTTCAGTCGGAAAGCTACAAATGCTATTCCGGGAAATCTACGGACGTCTATTTTTCTTCTTGCTGTGGCATTGCTCGGAGACTTTATACAAGCAAGCTTCTTGCTGCAAACAACTAATTGTACATGGGTATCATACGGAGTATAACAATGATCAGCAACTTGGGATTAGACAATCTCCTTGCCCTTTTTTCGAGGCCTTGTGCTTGGCTGTGGGGTGTGCGCATACGTTGATTTCTGGACTGCGCTCGTCTTTGCAACTTTCGGCTTTCCAGCGTTTATCGACTGCTGATTTCGTTGCTGCCGGATCAATTCATCCATCTTGGACTTCATCTCCTTCCGGAATTCAGGAAATCTCCCCTGGAGTGAACTGGGCAGAATCGTAATAGTGACGGTTCCTCTCATATTACCACGAATTCCTTCAGTCGAGACAATGCTCGAGTCCAGTCTTCTGCCCTTAGCATCAAACCCGCGAGCATTCAACTCATATAGAAATGCATCTCGCACTTTTCGAGTAGCCCGGGATCTGACCACCCTTTTTTCACCAAGTATCTGGATAGAGTTCACTCTCCACCATAGCGTATTTGGATCACGGTTATCGCACTGAAACTTTATCTTCGGGTAGATGGGGCTTTGTCGAAGAGCAAGGTATCGAGAAGCAAACGACGGTATAATCGATTTTGGTGTGAACTTGAAAGTAAATAGACGCTTGGGCGCGGATTGTGCCATTTCGAGAACTAAACCACCATGGAGGAAAAGAATGGCCGCATAAAAATCACAGAGGGCCGGAGAATGAGCGGCATGTGTCGCCAGGTACTGGCAGGTACCAGTTGCCACCCAACGCACAAGGCTTGCAAAGAGCAGTCGCGAGCTCAAGGCACCTCGGTAATCAAGAAACAAAAAACTCGCAACCGCCAAAGAGAATTGCACTGAAGCAGTTCGAAATCCGAATCAACAGCATGCGACCAAATATCCAGCATCAATACTCAGGGCGGTGAGGATACTCGCTTTGTGGCAAGCCTAAGGCAAAAGTCAGGCCGCCACACACCGCTGACATAATCCATCACAAACCCGTTTGAAAGAGAGATTTAAATGCAATCTCCCCCCACTTCCACGTCCTTCGGCTACCCATCTCCTTTCACCTTTGGACTCCAGTCTCTATTTCGATCATTTGATCAGGCATACCGTTCCCAGCAAACCGCTAGGAATATTTCAGTATGCCCAAGAACAAGGGAAAGGTATGACTCACCTTTTCCTTCCATCTCACCCCGCTCTGCTAGATTTTTTGCTGTGTGCCGCCCAACTTCGCCTCCCGTCCCTACCGCAATATTTCGCCAGTGATATCTCATGATTGCGCTAGGTGAGCCGGATATATTTCGGCAGAACGGGGTGGCAAAGTTTTCGCGACACAGCTTTGGATTGCCGCCACTATGACAATATGCTAACACAAGATTGTGTGTAGGGCGGTAAGAACCGTCGTCGCGGAAAGAACGAGAACGACAACGAGAAGCGTGAACTCGTATTCAAGGAAGAAGGCCAGGAGTATGCGCAGGTCGTGAAGATGCTCGGCAACGGCCGCCTGGAGGCACTCTGCTTCGACGGCGAAAAGCGACTCGCTCACATCCGTGGCAAGTTGAGAAAGAAGGTCTGGATCAACCAGGGCGATATCATCCTTCTCTCGCTGCGTGACTACCAAGACGAAAAGGGCGACGTCATCATGAAGTACACCGCCGACGAGGCCAGAAGTCTGAAGGCCTACGGCGAGCTGCCTGAGCACGCCAAGATCAACGAAACCGACACCTATGGTCACGAAGGTTTCGAGGACAACGTCGAGTTCGACGAGGACCGCGACAGCGAAGAAGAGAAGGACGTCGATATCGACGAGCTCTAAAAACCTTACCCCAACTCCGATATCTTTGCATTCCATACTCCCACAAGAGCCACTGGGTTCTTCCCGCCAGCTTCGATCTTCGGCCTTTTTGTTTTTATCAGCGCGGCTTTTAACCTACTACGAGGCGAGCAAACCCACTCGCCACGTCCTACGACCGTGATGGAATCATAACGAGAAATCGCAGCTTACGGGACTGCCCCGCTTCGGTCTACCCTCAGAAGACCGGTGCTCTTCCAAGCTTCAAAGTACGGATCATTGATATTTGGGACACTGGAGAACTATTCATGATGATGATAGACTGGATATATTTCATTCCTTTCGCACAGTTCATCGTGGGAGACGTTCCCCAGATGCTGCAGAGAAATGGACGCGACACGTACGGTGTCAGCTACGTACTGGCCCACGTTGTGTCAACGATCCTTTGTCTGTTTCTCTTTCTACTCGCACCTTGCACCTTTTCTTTTCCTGTTGAAAAAGCTTGGATGATAGATTAATGAAAGGGTTACGAATAAAAAAAAACATTCCAGACCATTTTAAATTTGTAGAGCACATCTATTATAGGTGCCAGCCATGAGTAAAACATGCAACTCAACTATTCCCCATCAAAAACACTCTTCCGGAAGAATCCAACAACCTGCCTCGCAGCCTCCCTTCCCATGTACGGATCAAGCTGTTCAACATCCATATTGGCAATCTCGGAAATATTCCCAATATCAAGGATCAGCCGTTCCAACACCTGGGGCGAAACACCTGGAACAGCCCTCAACATCTCCTGAGGCAGAAGATTAAACGTCCGATGCTCAATCCCCGAGGCCGTCATAACATCCCCCGTCCCCGTTTCTGCGTCCGTCAAAATGTCCACATCTAACCCTATCTGCACAGCACGGACAGGGTCCGGCTCCGGTGCATTCTTCTTCAACTCGGCGAAGATTTCCGCGGTTTGGTAGGGCGAGGACGACCAGATGATTTTCAGCCTCGGGAAGGCGAGTGTCAGGAGGACGAGGAGGTGTTGTGCTGATTTAGGGGCTGAGGGATTAATGAGTGCGCTGCTAGATGATAGAGACGTTGTTACTGCTCCTGATGAGGAAAAGCCAAAGTCTGTTAGGAAGGTTGTTCCCGGGGTGGTTGCGGATGTGAAGGCGTCGAAGGTGAAGGATTTGTTTTCGTCGAATTCGATTAGGAGGAGAGGGGACTTGTAATGCTGGGTCATTGTTTCGGCTTGGTTGTACAGGCGGCCGTTGCGGAGTGAGGATATCAGGTCGCGAACGGATTTGCGTTCCACGCAGATGTCTGGCGTGAGGATGTAGTCGCCTACTGTTATTTGGCAGGGTACGATGATCATGTTGTTGCCATGGAGGAGGGAGGGGAGGGCACTTCTGAATTCTCGAACATCGACGACCACGCGTGGTGGTGATGCTGTTGCTGTGAGACGTCCGCCACCGGCGATGCGGGTGTTGACTGTTCGGAGGAATTGCTCTTGGGGGTCTTCAAGGCTCTTGTCGTGAGTGATGGTTACAGCCATGTTCTAAGATATAATGCGTTAGCTTCTTCCATCTTTCAAGTTGGGGTGGTTTCCTTACGCTCTTCTCTTTGATGAGCTTGGTGAACGCATCCTTCTCACGCCTGACTGCACTCAGGTACCGTTGTTCTTCGACAGAGCCACCATAATACATGAAGTACACGCGCACGTTTCTTCCTACGTGGGAGCTGCGGTACACCTCAACCCTTCGAATGAAGGCAGAGTCCGGCTCGTACATGATAATGTATCGAGGACGGACTTCTTCAAGAATGTGCTCGTCCATGTCACCATCAAATGGATGTACCATTACCAAGTCATCCATGTCATACAGCTCGTAGAAATCGTCCATGTCCTCGAAGTCATCGATAATGACATCTTCTTTCATTGTCTCTTCGGTTTCGGTGGGCTGAATCTCATCCAGGAGACCAGACATCTGTTCCGAAGGCTCAGTGTCTGCTTGGACACTGGCATTCGCTGGACGGCCCGGCATTGAGTTTGTAACCACGCCTCCACCACGAACTCGACGTCGCTTGTTTGGGGGAGCTCTTCCTTGTGGGGTTGACGGTCGTGGTGTGTCTCGACCTGATCCAGATGGAGTCACCTCACTTGATAGTCTCCCTGACAAATTCTTATTGACGTTGGACAATGAGCGTTTCCAGTCAATATACTCCCTCAGCCTTCGGCGCAACATCACATCCGCCGAGCGTCTCTTTTCTTGCTTGCTTTCATCATCATCCGCATTATCCTGTCTGTCGTCTTCTACTTTCGTATGCATCGTCCCCAGATACTCCCGAAGTTGGCGACACATTCGTTGGTCAGCGCACATTATTAACACAGTGCTATTTGACTCGTCCATATTGACTTGGTTAAGATATGCGTCTGTTTCAATCTCCTCGAGTATCTCAGCCAGGACCTCCCATTTGGGCTGTTCTTCTAAAACAGGCCGAAGTGTAGTCGGTAAAGAGGTCAAGGACGAACGAGCAGTATCATTGCCGATTTTCCCCTCGTACACCCGCGACTTCGCCGCCTGGAAAAGAACGTGGGCGGCGTCGAGAAAGAGCCATGGTGAATAGTTGTGCCTCGTGGATCCTGGGGGTGGGGAGTGTGCGGTTACAATAGTATCGAGATATTTAACGAACGAAACAGCATCGTAGGTGAGGAGGGCACTGGCTATTGTCAGTAGCCGGGACAGTGAAATTCGTAAGGGTGGCGCTTGTCTTACTGAAGTATTGCCCGGAGATCACTGAGATCACTCACAATCTGCTTCGTTCTGAAACTCACACGATGCCACATGGGATCAAGCTGACGTCTGATGGCAATGTCAAAGCTCCTGTGCAGAGCACTATCCAAGGTCCAATCAGCCATGTCCAAACCTGTATTCGCCTTCTTGAGCTCTCCGATACAGAGTTCAACGCATTCAAGAACAGCGTTTTGGATTTCCCGCATCTTATCGCTCATAGGGACCTCAAGTTCGATTACTTCTGCCTTTCGGTGGCCCTCCAGCGACTCAGCGACAGTAACGTGGAATCGCGGCCATAATGACGCTTTGCGCAGGAACAGGTTCCGCAGGGAATTAGCCAAAGGCGCAAACCCTGTTGTGAAAGGCTCTGGGGAGTCCGAGAAGGCTTTCAGAAAACCGCTTTTGTTGGCATGACGAAAAATCCGGATTATAAATGCCTCAGTTGACTTTGCGACAATCCTAGCTGGTTAGTTGGTTTGTGGGCAGGTCAAGGAAGCAGAGCCTTACTTGTCAGCATGAAGTACAACCAGTCCAGTCACCTTCTCTGGGTCAAGTAGTTCTGGGGCGGGTCAAATCAAGCTCAACTTTGGGGATAGTCGGGGATGAAAGTACTTGATAGCAAATCCACGACTAGTATCCTGGATGTCACACTCAGAATACCACCTTCAGCGTATATCCTCTCTCTAGACTGCCATCAATATTCAACCTCAGAACCTAGTAACGAACCACGCACCGCATGGGAACTGTAGCCCTATCGGTATTGATAACCTTGAGGCCCCTCGCAAGAGGGGTTCTGCTAATCGCATAATGCTCTGCCAGGGCTTCAAAGGCGTCAGCACAATTTGCGTGATCGACTGTTGCCCAACCAACATACCCTCGCCAATCCACTCATTTTCTCTATCGTCTGCCCCCACTAATAGCACTAGGTTATTTCCAGCGGCATCGTAAAAGTGAAGCAGGTTCGTAATCAAGCGGAGAAGCCCAAGGCCCCGAGCGAGGATGACCAATTCATCTTCCCCGCGGAGTTCGGTGAAGATGTCCTGCTGGAATTGCTACAGCGCACCCTGTCAGCGGAGAAGGCACATTTATACATGGAGGCAGAGTGTCGCGAATACATACTAGGGGCAGAGACAGCTTCACCGGCGCATTCTGTCGTTCAGGCGGCATGAGGAGCCTATTTACGCGAGCAGAGGAGGTCTCGTCGCGAAGTGAGGCACAAGACGAACACGAAGTCACGTGTTATGATGCAATCTATACGATGCTCAGCTTTTCTGCTGATGAATGCTCTTGATTATTCTATACTTAATAGGATTGCTTCTATGGGATACTTTAAGGTACTAGCGGACTTGGTATCCATCAAGGCCAGCATAAGGGCAAACACAGTTGACTGCTACAAGGTGTACCGTACCCAACTTCGCATTTGAAGCCCCCTGGCAAAGTCGCAAATTAAATTAATTGGTTCCAGCTAGTAACATATAGTGTATCAGACCAATACACGTATCTGATCGTGCAAGGAATTATTTATCGTGGAAGCGTTCTGTTTCATTTGTTCAGCTCCTTCATGCGCGCCTCGATTTCCTCTCGAGACGTTTTAGGCGGCATACCTAGTGATAGCTCGTCAGGCGTCAAAGATTACGCAGGAAGTTCAATGCGTGTCCAATATGGTACTCACTGTCGGGGATCTGGGGCCCCTTTGAGATATGATCCTGCGCAGTAGCTTTCTTGCCCTGGTCCTGAGAGCTCGAGGACTCGTTGTTGTTTCCTGGGGCGAATGTCTTGGGATCTGGAACAATAGGCATGACGATTGATGAGAAATCCTAACACTGAAAAACTAATAGTATGATAAATTCTCTGTGGATGGTGAAGAAGAAAGCTACAGCCTATCGAGAGTTTATACAAAGAGTGAAAGACGAGATGACGTCATCCACAGTAGGACAAGAGCACGGGCGTTGAGGCAAACCATTAGCAGGTGGCCCATATAGCTCTGGGAACACACTGTCGCCCCGCCTAGCCCTTCGTTGCCCTATTTGTACGAACCTGGCGAGCCGGTTGCATTGCGCATTCAAATGGGGCAGCAAAATATATAGTTAGTTGCACCTAATCTACGTCGGGTGTCAATATGATTTAGGCATTCATTCAAAAATACTGCAATAACAAACCGACGAGACAATGGCGACCCTTGAAGCCAATTCACAATTTGATCAAGGACAGCACTACACAGAAAACAGTTGAGAAGTGTAGACTATTGTGTAAGGCTGTTGTTGCTGGTCGCATGCGAGGTTCCCCACTGGGCGGTGCCTCGAAAGGTTGTTTAGTGCCTGCGACTCCGCTCGCTCTTGTCTGCCTCTCACCTCAACTCCACGAGACGACCTCCTTTGCCTCCCCAATCCTGCATTCCCAAAAGACCTCATCATACCCGCCTACTGGAGAGAGAATAACGATATTTCTTGACCACCACATTTGACCTTTTTTTAGGTCTTTACCTAACCCAACACCGGGCGCCAGCTACTCACCTGCCCGGCTCCCAACTAGTACCGCCGGTTTTTGCCGCTGACAAGATCAGCTATATCTGTCCCTAGGAAACAAGCGCTCCTTGTTCTTAGAAGATCTACCCTGCAATGTGCTGCAGGAAATCAGATTAAGACGACGCCTTCCCCCTTATTCTTCGATCACCTCCGAACTTCCAACTCCGCCTGGCCCCGCTTGACTCGACATGCCATCTATCCTCAGTGACGCCGACAAGGAGACGGTGAAGAGAAATGTCCCAAAGCCGGCAAATAAAATACAGGCAGTAGCGGTTGCGCGGCTCTTTGTGGCCTATCCAGATCCGCACAAATGGACGTATACCGGCTTACAAGGCGCCGTTGTGCTGGCGAACGATCTGGTCGGGCGCACCTTTTGGTTGAAGCTGGTAGATGTATCGGTGAGTGATAAGTTATGATTTTGCTAGGATTATATCTAACATTGCGCTTCTCCTGGACCATAGCCCGCTGGAAAAGGTGTTATCTGGGACCAAGAAATATACGAGAACTTCCAATACAATCAAGACCGCACGTTCTTCCACACTTTTGAGTTGGATGATTGCCCCGCCGGTTTATCGTTTGCGGATGAAAAGGAGGCGAAGACGTTCATCAAGAAAATGATAGAGCGGGAGAAGAATGCAAGCAAGGAGACACGCCAAACACCATTCGCCTCCACACGAGGACAAGGTCCTACCCCCGTTGCGAACGGGAAGTCTGGTGGTGTAGGCCGATCAATATTCGGTAGCCTGCTCGGACGGTCGCATGCACCAACGCAGATAACACCGGCCGAACTCCCTCCAGCCCCTACTATACAAGTTGCTCCACCACCCCCTACAGCTTCCCCGGGACATAAGGAATTGCCATTCGACACGAGTGACCCGTCATGGAAAGGACTGCTGAGCGAGCTCGAGGCAATGGGGTTCTCGGAAGACCAGATTGCAGAGAATGCCGATTTCATCAAGTCGTATATCGAGCAAAAGCAAGCCAGCGAAGCGGAATCTGCATCACCACTAGTTAATGATAAGAAAGGAAAGGCCCCGCCTCCACCTCCTCCTGCTGCACTACCGCCCAAGGCTAGTGCCGTCAGCCCTCAGAATACAGGCAGTAGCTCGGGCAGCCGTCGGGGCGCTCCTCCTCCACCACCGCCGTCGCGCAAAACACAAGCCAAGACAGACGAAGACATGGCTCCCACACCTCCGCGAGATCCGTCGCCGCCAAGAGAAAGGTTCCGTGCCCCTCCACCGATCGCGGATGCTGGCAAATTCGCCCATACAACCGGTCCAGCTCCGCCAGCACGCCCACGAGCGGCGTCGGGCGCTAACACCGGACCGCCGCCGCCGCCTCGACCTCCCAAAGCACCGATGGATGATGGACCTCCTCGATTCGGAGTACCACCTCCATTCCAAGGGGAACGAAAGGTGTCCGCCCCACCAGCCCCCCCCAGCCGTAGCCCGGCACCTCCAGGACCTCCACCACCCCCGCCGCGGACAGCAAGCCCTGCATCACCACCCCAGCTTCCTCCTAAAGTCCCCAGTGCCTCAGGAGGGCCTCCACCACCGCCACCAAGGAGCCCGGCTTCCCAACCCCCACCACCGCCTCCGCCTGTACCTGGTGCATCACGGCCTACTCCTCCGCCCCCTTCTACAAGCGCTGCTCCGCCTCCACCACCACCGCCGCCGCCTACTTCAAACATCCCTCCCCCGCCCCCTCCACCGGCACGTCCAAGTCCAACTGCAAGTGCTGCACCACCGCCGCCGCCGCCACCACCACCAGCGCCAGGAGGCTCTGCGCCGCCCCCTCCCCCGCCGCCTCCTCCAGGCGTTGGTGCACCTCCACCCCCTCCGCCTCCTCCAGGCGCTGGTGCACCTCCACCCCCGCCTCCTCCTGGTGGATCGGCAACCCCAGTGCCGCAGCCTGCTGGAGGCAGAGACGATTTGTTGGCTGCTATTAGAGCATCTGGTGGCCAAGGTGGTGGAGGTTTGCGAAAAGTCAGGGATACCGAAAAGAAAGACCGAAGTGGAGCTATGGTGCCAGGAGGAGCTAACGAAACATCAGCAGCAAGTCCTGGCGCAGGTGGCGGTGCTCCTCAAGGAGGATTGGCAGGAGCATTGCAAGACGCACTGGCGAAGAGAAAACAGAAAGTCAGCGGCAGTGGTAAGCACCAAACCCTAGAACTGCTTGTTATAAATGTCTAACTCGATTTCAGATGACGAAAAGGATGACGATGACGATTGGTGAGCGACGAATTGTTGAGCGTCTTCCTGCATCTTCCGTATTTCGTTGCGAGGTTTTAGTCTTTTTTTGATACCTACGTGCTCCAGTCTTCTTGTAGCCATTCGTGTTGTTTGCAGGTTGTCGATTGCAAGCGTTGGGAGAGGATGTTTGTTGAGTTTCCAAAAATCTGCAGCGTTCAGTTCACCTTTCAGTGTCTTGTTCATTAAAACGGTCATACGCATCAATATCGGGGCTACAAAATTAGCAGGTCGTTCAATAATGTATAGAAGGTCTGGAAAGAACATTTCTTATTAGTATATCAGCCAATGATCCGACCACGTACTCGTAGTCCAGGGCTAGGGTAGCGTAGTTGTATAGATATAGTAGCGGGAACATAGTTGATCCGGCCGTATTTTTTTCTGGATGGGGAACACCCGAAGAGCGGAAGTCATTCCAGGACAACCACGGAGCACAACGTGTGGATGTGAGACTGCGATAAGAAATTAAGGCAGACTTCTCTGCTCGGCTTCATGTTAATACCAAACAGATATGCTCTCACCATCGCCCTTGAACCCCTCGGTTCCTTCGGCGTCACTCCTGCGATTTCTGCGCGCCCAGTCCGAATCGGCCCTCTTTTCGAAAAACCAGCCATCGGCATGCCGCCGTGTTTCTACTAAGCTACCTTCTTGCTCGTCTACGCCGTTACCAGTGAGGCGACCTTCTGGAAGAACGCATGTCGAAGTTAGTCCGCTCCAGACGCGCTTCTTCTCTGGAGTGAACCCCCCGTCAAGAAACCGTACCTCTTTAAAATGCGCCACATCTGTTCCTCCGTCGTCGCCGTCTGGCGCGTTCGAGCCCCTCTCGAGATCGCCACAAACTCGTAACTTCTCGTCGACTAGAAACCGATCTATTCTTCGCAGATTCTGGGATTTCAGACGCAAGAAGCCAGCTGCGGAAACGCGCAAACCGCCTTCGTTGCTTGACGATACAGATGGGGGACTGAGCCTTGCGCGAGCTCTCGCAGCAAAGGCGTCGAATGAACTCCGCCTTCGGTGCACAGAGTTTGATATGAATGGGAATGTGACTTTGATGAACGGCGAGTTCAAGAAAAGCGAGCTGATTGCCAGGGTTAGTATCAGGGTGCCGAATGGAAATGACAGGAAACTAATGATTATAATAGTATGGCCTTCTCCCGCGTGATCTTCGGAAGATCGATTCGTCCACATTACCTCATATCTTTGTGCGACCGAGTACTATCCTGATCAACTTACTTCATCTCCGTGTGCTCATTAAGGCTGACCGCGTTCTGGTCTTTGACGCATATGGCTCAACGGATTCATACATGCAGTCCCTGTTTGTTTATGATTTGGAGGGAAAACTGCGACAGAAGCAGGCTCAGGGTGCCGGTGCCCTGCCTTATGAGTTTCGGGCCATCGAAGCCGTTTTAATCAGTGTCACTACTGGCCTAGAGGAAGAATTTAACGGGGTCCGGGAGCCAGTCGTGCGTGTCCTACGAGCTTTGGAAGAGGATATTGACCGGGACAAACTCCGTCATCTCCTCATTTATTCAAAGAAACTGGGTACATTCGAGCAAAAAGCACGGCTTGTTCGAGATGCTATCGATGATCTACTCGAGGCGGACGACGATCTTGCCTCGATGTACCTGAGTGAGAGATCAGAAGGTGTTCATCGCAAGGAGCACGATCACCAGGAAGTCGAGATGCTCTTGGAGTCGTACCACAAAGTATGTGATGAAATTGTGCAGGCTAGCGGGAACTTGGTGACGAACATCCGCAACACGGAAGAAGTGTAAGCTTTTAGCTCTTTTGTGTCTGAAGCAACTGACTAACATCAACAACAGTGTCAAAGCAATCCTCGACGCCAACCGCAATTCCCTAATGCTTCTGGATCTAAAATTTAGTATCGGCACTCTCGGTCTTGCGACAGGAACTCTTTTCTCCGCGCTGTACGGGATGAACTTGAAGAACTTCATCGAAGAATCCGACCTCGGTTTCGGCGCCGTATCCGTGACCTGCTTCGCTATCTCTGCCATTGTATGCGTCTATGGTCTCGCAAAGCTGCGCAAGCTGCAACGCGTCCGTATGTGGGGTGAATCTGGCGTCGGCGGAACCCCAATATTTCCTCTCCACTCTCACAGCACCTTGGCAAGCCATAGGGCGAATTGGCGAGCCGATTCCATCGAGCCTGTTTGGAATAGCCTTCCCGGCGAGGGAAGGGCGGAACGCATGAAGCGCATCAAAGATAGTGCGGCTGCTGTGGCGGCCGCGCGGTCCGCTGCCTCTAATGCTACCAATAGCAGATCTGCTTCGCTGAAGCGCGCGATTAGGTTCCCTTCTGGCTCTGCTTCCAGCTCTACATCGAAACAGGCGAAGGAAGCGACGACTACTTCCCGGTCCGAGACTGATTCCCAGAGCGGTAGTTCTGCATGATTAAGGTGCTCGTCGTTTCCCGTCAACAAAGCGTACATGCAGCCATGATTGACGGGATGTTTGTGATTTCATTTGCATTTGAGGCTCTGGGTAGAGTTCGCATTGGTTTGTCTTCTCTGCTTTCATTTTTAATGGCTTGGACCTCCTGTATTAATCTGCTATTTGCACTTCTGCCGTGCCTACTGCCCATTGCATTGCCCTCATTTTGGAGTTCTGGTTCAAGTACGAAGGAACTTTTGTTCCATTGTTTATAGATTTATCACCTCAGTATATAGATAGCAGAACAAAGTCCCCAATCAATGTACATTAGACAATACATTAATCTCTACTGGGTATCTATTTCGCTTTTGTTCTATTTTAGCCACTCTTGTCTAAGCGCCTAATGCCCATGCGCATTACCACCAACTCCCGCTCTCAACCCCTTAGCTCTAGCAACCCAACTCTTCGCAGAAAGATAAATCCCTCCATCACGGGCACACTCCCTCTCTACAACCGATTTAATCCGATCCCGAACCTCCTCTTCGACACTTTTTCCATCCGCATCCGCACCAGGGCTCGTATTCCCATCGCTCTCGGTGGAATACTTTGCAGAGAACGACCCCAAAACACCAATATTCCGCGTACTCGGGATCCTCAACAACGTCTTGACCACATCAAACCCAGCCTCAGTCGATATAGCAACCAGCTTATCCGTAAGTGCGCCGTAGGTAGATGTGCCGAACGACGCGCTGTGCTGGTTCTGCTCTGTGAGACGTAATTTGCGGAGAGAGGCTAGGCCTCCTGTTTCTATTTCTGGTGCAGAAGACGGTACTTCTTGTTTCCGGTCGTTCTTTTCTGGCGTGGATGATTTTTGAGCGGGGTATCGATACCTTGCACCGGACAGGGCGTGCGAGCAGCATGGGATTGCGAGGAATGGGGGCGGGGAGGCTGGATTGAGGAGGGCTGCTAGGAGGGGTGTCCAAAGGGTGAGTTCGTCTGCGTGGTTGGATATTATGAAGGTGTTTTTGTGGAGCGTGGAGAGGGATGGCGAGGGTGAGGGTGAGGGTGACATTGATACTGATAATAGCTGGTCACGGTCGTCGTCTCGTAGGGAAAGTATGTCTGCAAAAGGCTCCGGGATGTAGATTTCCTCCTTTAGACGCTCTTGTATATCGGCGGGGAAAATACTCCATGTTTTCCTGCGGCGCGCGTCGAAGCCCCAGCCGGGGTATCCTTCCTTGAGGAGGGTGTAGACGAGTACGCCGTTTCCGCAGGCGATGTCTACGAATCCCGGAAATTGAGGCTTTGCCTTTGCTTGCTTTGAGCTGTCAACATTAGGTGTTGAGGTCTGTCCCTGTTGTTCATCCGCAGGAACACAACCATACATATCCCGCCATAACTCCACCAAAAAGGCCGCAACCCCCAAGTCTTCGAAGACGTGCTTGCTTGGTTCCGTGCTCTCAACCCAGCGAGAAGACAGATCTACCGCGTACTTGGCCTTAAGTCGCGAGTAAGTATCCTGGACACGATGACGGGGGATCACGTTATCCTTGATGGGGGCTATAATATTAATGGGTTGCACCGTTTGGGATGCAGTTTTGGCATTGAGAAGACGGCCTCTCGTGACCCGGATTTGCACTTCTAGGAGGTTACCTAGAGTGCGTTCCAAGCGGTTGTGGATTGATTCGGCTGGGTAGGGCAGGAAATGGATGGACATTATGCCTGTGCCCGTTCCTGGTTCTGTTTCATTTGTTTGGGGAGTTTCTCCAGATGTTGATTCTGCGCCGGGCATATGAAGAGTGTTCTCGCACTCGTATAGCAAAGCCAAGGACTGGAGGCATGGGTGGTAGTACGGTAACTCCTCCTTCGAGGAGACGTGCGGCGTATAAACGACCAGAAACCGTTTCCTGCTAGGCTCTGACTCTGCAGTGGGAGAAGTCGCGGATATGTAGAAGTGGCACGTCTGTTCCAACGGCCGATCAAGCTGGGGATTTCTAGGAATCAACCTCCTCACTACCGTCCTGCTCAGTTCGAACCCGGCCACATGGCGAGCAGGGCAAGATTCCACTGCTTGTTGAGACGTCTCTATCTCTGCATCACTATCAGCCAGGATATCGGCACGGAACAGCACGCTCGAGTTCAACCCTGGGTTTGCGATAAGGAAGAACGTCGTGCTTTGAATTTCTTCTAGTGGGTATGGCAGTCCATATTCCGTTAGATCTGGCGAGGTCACCCATGTCCCTGGTTCTTGCGTGTCTGAGGACGTGGCTAGCACTGAAGACGGGACTAGAGTTTCCAAAAGTGGGCATCTAGAGAGTCGCGATAGGTCTCTCAAAGATTTCTTGGCCCTTCCCATTGCTGGTTTGGAGTTTTTGAAGCAGTTTGTTGCTGGAGATGCTTGATCTCGCAGGGGAAAAAGGCCTGCTTAGTCATTATATGTATAGACCTCGACAGGAACAGACAACTTTCACAAACAAGCCAGATAGGCACTTCCTTCAAGAAATTGGAAGAAATGAAATATCCGTGTAGCTGTATATTCCAGGTGTGAAAGATGACAAAGGCCTATGCAGTCATAACCCAGGGACCTGAACCTCAACTGCTGCCAACTTTGAACCTGATAAGATCACTGCTATGACGCAACCCGGTCCCTCCGCATTAAATTTCACCGAGCCCCTCCGACCCTCCCACCTCCCAACAACTGCTTCAATACACTGGAACCCGACAACCTACCTTCCCTTCCCTAACTTTGAACCAGTTTAATTATCAATTGCCAATATGGCCCCCCGCTGCTTCATCATTCGCCACGGCGAAACCGAATGGTCGCTGAACGGCCGGCACACGGGGATGACGGACCTCGCCCTGACAGAAAACGGCGAGAAGCGAATCAAGTCTACAGGGAAGGCACTTGTCGGGAACGACCGACTAATTGCGCCCAAGAAGCTGGTCCATGTGTATGCTCTACTCTGCCCACTTACTCTATAGATTCAATCCAATCAATGATGGCCATGGATGGTACTGACGGTGTTGGTGCGGTATAGATACGTCTCCCCGCGCTCCCGCGCCCAACGAACACTCGAGCTCCTCGATATTGGATGCCGAGAGCGGCTCCCCTGGACGGAGAAGCGGAAGCCTGAGGACGAGGAGCCGATTCGGACGGAGGCCCACGTGGAGGTTACAGAGGCGGTTCGCGAGTGGGACTATGGCGACTACGAGGGGTTGACGAGTAAGCAAATTCGAGAGCAGAGGGCGGAGCGTGGAGAGCAGCCTTGGGATATTTGGCGCGATGGGTGCCCCGGTGGAGAGTAAGATTTTGTTCCCGATCCCTGATCCCTGATCCTGGGGGTTTCGGAGTACCTAACTGACTATGCGATAGATCGCCTGATGATGTGATTAAGCGATTGGATGCATTGATTGCGGATATTCGAGAAAAGTATCACAACCCGTGTTTCGAGTCAGGCGAGTCAGGTAAGGGGGACGTTCTTGTCGTCGCGCATGGTCACATTCTTCGTGCCTTTGCGATGCGCTGGACTGGACGACCTTTGACAGAGACGGCGCTGATACTTGAGGCTGGAGGTGTGGGCACATTGAGGTAAGTCCGAGAACAAACCTGCCTGAAATGCTGTTGTCGTGACATATACTAACTGTCTGGTATAGCTATGAGCACCATAATATCGAAGAACCGGCGATCATTCTTGGTGGAGGATTTGTTGTAGAAAACTAAACTCTATGTTAGATCTAGATAATGATTAGACTTTAAGACCTATTCATTGCCCTGCATTCCTTGACCAAGTAACTAGGCCGAGTCTCGCGTTACAGAGCTATCTTTGGAAGAATGACCTCCATAATCCTGCCCCCTGTCACGTCCTATTAGACTTTCTGATTGCTCAGCAGTTGTTCCCTTCGCAATAATAGGTGCGGAAGCCATTGCACCAGGTTCTTCTGTGGTAGTTGCCGTTCTGAGCTCGAGTAAGTGCCAACAAGTTCACCCATTTGCTCAAATACTGCAGACCCCCAAGAGAATAAGTACCGAGAATCCGTGACGGTCAGCTAGAAGACTGTAGACTGACGCTGCTCTTTCGGTTTGCGTGTGTATGTGCTAGCCCGTCGCTGTATCGCCATAATGCGTTCTTGGCGGACAATATAGTTTAGTTGAAAACCGAGTCGACGGACAGACCTTGCCTTCGAGTTGAGATGATCAGAGTAGGCTTGGAC
Source organism: Aspergillus puulaauensis (assembly GCF_016861865.1). Lineage (NCBI taxonomy): Eukaryota > Fungi > Ascomycota > Eurotiomycetes > Eurotiales > Aspergillaceae > Aspergillus > Aspergillus puulaauensis. The sequence goes on from NC_054857.1 coordinate 1,049,591, forward strand.
GTCCCTTTGTCTAGACACCGGTTAGAAACAAACAACTTGGCATACCACAGAAGCGCCGACGATAAAGAGAAGAAAAAAATAATAATATTAAAAAAAAAAGACGAAGAAGAACAGTACTCACCTTCTAAGTAGGAAGATAGATAGGCACGTAGATCCAGCCCGTCTGAAAGACCCCTCTACTGCTCGCCCTCCTCATCTTCATCCTCATCCTGAGCCTTCTCTTTCCCTTTCCCCTTCTCCTGTTCATTACTTGCCCCCTTAACCCCCTCCTCGCCGAGTACCTTTGCAGACCCCATGAAGAGGGCGCCCACATACCCGCCCAGAAACCGCATATCCTCCGCCTGCACGGCCGTCATGCGCAACAAATTCTCCGTGTCGGCTAGGTTTGCATTCAGCTGTGCCAGCTGCGTCTGCAGGTTTGCGTACTGGCACGTTTTGGCGGCGGACATAGATGAGGGGCCGCTAGAGGGGTTTGTTGTTGTTGCTGAGGGGAGGATGGAATGGCGGGGGAAGGACTGAGAGGCTGAGTTGGAATGAGCATGGTGGTGGGAAGGGCGCATTTTGGTGGCGTAGTTCGTTGAGTTTGGCGGTGTTGTTTGTTTGGTTCGGGTTGTTTGTTTTCTGAAGAGTAATGGAGGAGTTGTGGTAGTGGTTTGTTTACCAGTACGGTTCGGCCGGATCACGTGTCAGCCGGCCTTCGAATACATCTACAACATGACTCGGCGAAGTTGCCTCAGGTTCTACTGTTCAAACCAATAGGATATTTGGTTGAATCATCTTCAATTCACATTTATTGTCAATCAAATAATCACGGCCTGACTGGCCACAGGACCCCATTAAAATAACCCGCAAGAACCAGCCAAGTCAAGATAGTCAATCCCAGTGCTCTTTTATGCGCCGCAAACACAGACCGTAGACAAGGAAATTAGAGGATGATAGACGGGCCAACAAGCCCAATATAAAACAACTCGAACAAAACTGCTAGGGGAGTGCGATATAAGGACCGGGGGAATGAATGGATGACATGGCGTCTGCAAACACAGCTCAAAGGCAAAAAGTATTGAGCACCAACATCAAGAGTTGTGCAGACAGGATAATGTACAGCAAAGTGTCATGCATTAGAATGACTCACTGGCGTTGTTGCAAGGAATCATGGTATAATTGTAGCGAGTCAAAAAAAAGAAAACCGGTTTGGCCCACAAGGACTCCCCGGCTCCGTGTTCATTAGATAAGACAATGTCGCAGGAATGAAAGACAGATGACCACATGCGATATAAAAACACCCCACCCACAGATGCGCCCACCTGAATATGAAACAAGACGGAGAGGCCAAAACAGAAACAACAACGTCCCTTATGTCCCTTATGTATATGTAGTGAACAGAAATAGTACAAGGGAGTCAGCTCTTATCCTCCTTGCCAGGCATCTCATTAGGAGGTATTCTTTATAACAAGTAAGCAGCGCTGTGAAAGGAAATTCTCAAGCCTGAACAGTGGCGGGAAATGAATGCTGAGAAACAACACGTGTGTATGTGGAAAATGAAACGGGCAAATGATGGTTGTGTCGCTCGGCCGGTATGGTACGGTTGGAGGGAGGGAGGGAGGGGTTTCGTAGGGGCCGGGGGTATCGTCGTCGTCGTCGTCACCTAGCGAACGAGCGCCGCGGCTGCAGCTTGCTGCGCGCCTAGGCTGATCTGGCTGCTATGGGCAGAGTTCTCGGATTCGTGTGTGGCACTAGCTCCGCTATCACCACTCTCCGCGCTGGCGCTCGCACTTCCGGTCAGACTTCTTTGCTTGGGAGTACCCTTGGCGGAGTACGGTTTGCTCACCCCATATTGTTGTTCAACTTGCTGCGGACCAACCGCATTTCCTTGCCCAGGGGGATGCCTAGGAACCGGTGTTCGCATGGCCCCCGGCGGTGACGGATTACCACCGCTCATGTGTCCATTCATCGGCCCATTCATCGGTCCACCAGGGGGGACAAGATGATCTTGGGCGGTGCCCGGTCGGCCCATTCGAGGGCCGGGTCCAGGTCCTCCAAACGGCGTCCCGGGAGACTGGCTATTCCTTCTGCTCCCGGGGTATCCAGGGTGTGGAGGAAAATCACCCATTCGGCTGGCAGTGAGGGAGTTAGCACGAGACCCTTGGTGCATTTGGTTCCTGTCGACGGATCCGTAGCGATTTGACGAGTATGCCATCATAGGATTATCCATGAGAGATTCATGGAGACCAGGAATCTCTTGCATAATACGATCGCTAGCACGTTTCCTTCCTCCAAAGTATCGGCCAAACGAAGACGAAGCTCGGCCGCCGCCGCCGCCACCGCCGCCGTTCATGTTCATATGCATTTCTGGGTTTTTGCGGAATTGACTGGCGTTAGGTGCTTTCTTGTTTCTTCGTGACGTTATACTCATCATATCCACATTGTCGGGATCAACGTGCGGGATAGGTATGCTTTCCATGGGATCGAAGTAGTCATCCTCGTCTTCCTCATCAAAAACGGACCGTGGTGGAGGCGGTCTGCGTGGCCCTCCTCGCCTCACGCTCATTTCTTGCTCTCGAAGCATCAGTTCCCGCTGGCGCAGGGCTAATTCTCGCTCCCTCAAAGCGATATCTGGCGGCAGACCCCCAGGAGCCGCATCGTGGTAGCCGTTGGTTGCAGCCGGAGGAATAGCACCTGGAGGAATAGCGCCCTCTGGGGCATCATCGTAGAGCATTAAGTGACTGAATTCTTCAAGGCCTTCTAATGAAGGCTCTCGGGGAATGCGACCAGGATGAGGGTGCGGCTGGGCACTTGGAGGTCTCGACATCATGGGCGGAGGAGGGCCTCTTCTCGGCGGCATCATTCCCGATGAGACTCTGCTAGGGGGCGGGCGCATCGGGCCGTTCCTTTGAGGAGGAACCGATGAGACTCGTGGTGGCGGTTGAGCAGCCACTGCTGGAGGAGTCGAATCTCGAGGTTTCGTCAGATTCGTAGTATTGACGTGATGCAGTATGGCATATAACGTCTCGATGCGCGGAACTTTCGTGCCCAGCTGCGTAGCTAGCTTAATGGGTGATCCGAGGTACGTTTCAAGCTCCATTGGTCGTCGAGATTGAAAGTCCTGGTACATTGTGCTCGGTGTTTCGATGGAAGTCATTTTGTCGATCGTTTTCTGACTGAAATCGCTGGAAAAAGAGCAGCCGCTCTTCATAGCCAGGTCGACCAACTCTTGAATGACATCGGATACTAGCTGGCGCACTCCCACTTTTTCTAAGAGCTGCTTATGATTCCCGGTTTCGAACATGACACTCGCCGGGTGGAACGCAATAGGACTGGGGAGAAGATTTTGTTAGTAATCAAGAAATTGGAAGTTTCGAGGGTATGGTGTGCTTACCCGATCATACGCTCAAACTGCTCTTGTCTAATATTCGTTGATACTTTGCAGTCAACCTGTCCTGACCCTAGGGTCATTGCTAAGGCATGGGCCATGTCGCTCTGGACTTCAGGGGGAATGCTGGAGTTGCTATCCGTAGCACCCACGGAGATCTCTGATGAACCAAGATGCTCGAATTCACCCGGACCAGTCTGCGTTATTTCGACGCCGGACACCAATGATAAAACGACGTTGGTTGGAAACCGCTGTTCCAAGTGCGATTCGACACCAAGGGTATTTGTTGTATTGACCAATATACATGTATGCTGGGGGGCAACGACAGATTCGATGATGGCGGCCAAATCGTACACATCGGGTAGTGCCTTGACGCACAGGATAACGTAGTCGAAGACGTTTTCACGAGATGCGGCTTCTTCTGGGGAGTGGACAACTATGACAAAGAGTTGGGATCAGCAATGTAACTCCTTTTTTTTTAAAAAAAAAAAACAAGCGGGTGTTAAGAGGTGCTCACCATGACGGGGCTTAAACCGCTCTGTTCCAAATGTTTTCGACCTGGGTATGGTTAGAATAGTAATCCGAAGTATCTCAAGCAGGAGACGTACTTCATAGTCACCCCATATTGAGAAACCGCCTCGAAGCCGTTTTTCCAGACTAGCGTCACGTCGCAGGAAGTGGATGCCTGGAGTCTCCAGGAGAGGAACGCAGAGATGCCATTGCTGCCCACTATACAGGTTTTTGTTAGACGACGAACCATTCTCGGAGCTTCCGGAAGCGAGGGAAAGGGAAGGGCTTTGGATGATTCGAGGTGTAACAGAGGGTGCTGAAAGCACCAGGTCGAATCGGGGGTCGCAGTGGTCACTCACCTGACAAAATGCGCAGGCGCGGCGGAGGAGCCATGATAAGCGATCAAAAGTGGAAGGAAGCTGATCCCGCCAGCCGGACGCTGATAAAAGGACGGCAGACGATAGTGTTGCTGAGAAACACCAACTCCACAGGCACGGTGGACGCTATCCTATCTATCGCGCAACGAGCGGACGTCGATTCAATGGACCAGATCAGGGCGGGTTTCGATACGGTAGAGTAGGCACCGAAGAAACAGGGAAAAAGAAAACGAGCGAGAAACGAGAGTCGGGGAGGAGGGATGGTCGGATAAGAGGGAGTAAGAAGGGGACAAAGGAGGGAGGAGAGGGATGGAAGTGTACGAGGAGCAAAAAAAAAAAAGAGAGAGAGGGAGAGAGATGGAGGAGTGAGGATGGATAGATGGATGGATAAAGGTGGAAGCAAGAAAACGGCCAGTTCAGGCGGAAAGGCAGCCCGATGATGGAGCCGTGCGTATTGACGTTTTCTTTTCCTTTTTCTCTTCTGTCAGTCTATTTTCTTTTTCCTTTTTTTCCCTAACAATCGTGGATCCCCGCCAGAGCTCGAACCGGAAACGGAGACAGGGAGGCGATAGGTGACTTGGGACTGCCTGCAAGCGAAGAAAATGCAGAAAAAGGAAAACAAGAAGAATGCCCTGGCCAGTGGTTTCTCCTGAGGACTAAAAGTAGCGACCCCCTCTCAGAGCAGAAGGACGGATGCGCTCGCCGTGAGATTCAAAACCTGGCAGAGACCGACTAGGAGTATGCTACGGAGTACTACTAATTATGCTCTGCACAGCTCGCAATTGACTTTCCACCACCGAATGCATCTCGAGGGCGCCCGTTCTCTCGGGTTCATTACTGCTGCTCTTCCTCAGGCGGTTTACGTACTCCTTTGCCTATTTATCAGGTCTAATGAATCATCCTGATTATGCGTTTGAGACACGACAGCCACCCACTAATGTGGCCAGGCGAATCCACTTCCCAGGTCGAGAATGAGATCGAGCGCTCGGTCGGACCCGGTCAGATTCCGACTGTTTTCCATCCTTCTAACTAGCTGTTCTAGCTGTTTTCCCGTAATCAATTCGAAACAGTGAGCCTTGTTGATGCCGGCTGCTCAGATCTAGATCTGCCACTTGCATTCCCATCATATGAGCGTGTACAGATCACACTCCAGAGCACGAAACTGTCAGCACTACAACGTCCTCCGGGAGACTGTGCGACCCCTCTCGCCAGCTTCCTCCTATCAAGATGAAGCTGTTTTTGCAAGGCAGCTCGGGGTGTCTCCCGACCGCATTGAACGGGCTGATCGGACACGGCGATGGGTAGTACAGACTGGGAAGCAGGATCATGATATTACACTATCATTTCTTTCTTTCTTTTTTTTTTTTTTTTTTCTTTCTATTTTTCCTATCGTTTTTGTTTCCCTCTTCATCATTCAATAATATGAAGGCACTGGAGCATGATTAGATAACGCTCGAAAGCGGCAGGAAGGGGGAGGCAGTGTTCTCATCCCAACATGCCAGAGCTTATGCCCGGAGTAGGGATCAGCGCCCTTGGACAGGGGACGAAACGGGAACAGCAGTGGGAATTTCGCAGTGGGCGCAGCACTGAAGCCTGAGCTGTTTGCAGCTGCTGATTGCATCCGGGGGGTCCTGGCTCCCGTCTTCGTTGCCGATGCTGCCAGTGGCTAGGTTCCTCATGGTCTCACGGTCTCCGGACTTTGTGTCTCTATCTCCAAAGGAGGGCCCCATCGGATTAGAATTTAGGTGCTGGGCTGCTGGGGGTGTGTGGCACGGCGCATGTTAATTCTTACTTTGCCACTTTGTCGATCGCGATCTACGGTATAGAGTAACGATATACATTATACACCCTGAAAATCAGTGTATCCGGAATTATAACCCGCTGGATATCTCGACTCCTCAGCTGTGCCAGAGCACGATGCAGGCGCAGTTATGAAAATAATGCATTGTCCCGCCAACATTGTTCCCCCTGAGCAGCATTGTGATGGGTGAGAACAGCTCAGAAGCCAAAACCTGAAATAGCTCCCCACTGCTCCATCCATGGATACCTGGAGGGACCAGACTGGAGCCAGGACGCCCCTAGACTGCATCAGGACGGCTGCGACAAAGATAGAAACAGCTGCGGCTGCTGATTGGCTGCAGCCGGGGGCGAGACTCCAATCGTCAACTGCCGCCCCGCAGCGGGAATTGACTAAGCGGTAGCCCGGTGCCTTTTAGCTGGCCTCCCATGCACGTTCGCAGCATCACCCAAATCCAAAGCCGATCCGTCCATCACTCTCGCTGGCAGCACGCTCGACTCGCATTATTCGCAAATCGCAATTCTGTTTACACCTTTGCGAGCTAAAAAAGCCCGCTACGTCAAGATGATCTCAGTCCGCCCATTCAATTTCAGTGATCAGCCACTCATGCCTGTCCATCGCGTCGCTCAATTGATCAATTCGCAATCATGTTCCCATTCCCCACACCACCTACGATTCACAGCCCGTTTAGAAGCCATCCTCGAGGCCCATGCTTGTGGCTTGACCAGCACTCAGGAGTAGATCAGACTTTGTATCTCCCACATCGAGTCACACAGTGCTCTGTAGCATGACACGATGGCTTCACTCAATAATTTGATTCAATAACTTGCGTAGCCGAGCTTGCTTTTCAGCCTCTCAATTTCGCGTCAACTGCGAAAGTCCCGGGAGTCGCCGTGGCCGGCGTAGAATCAGATGCAGCACGCAAACATTCAAAGCGATTGAGTTTGAGCCCGAGTGCGGCGTTCCCTGGAAACAACACCCGTCTTCCGCCTCGCCGTCCACTCTGTTCCTTGTGCGCCGCCACGTTGCTGCAAATCCGAATGAAATTTTGCCTGCGCTCACGTGGTCGCTGTAGCAGTCGCACACAAACACCGAACTGCTGTCTTCAATAGAGCTCATAAGACTGACTGCATTAGATTTGTCACAATTGGCCGTCACCGCCGGAGCCCGGAAAGCTTGCGTCAAGGCCGAAGCACATACCTGGCTCCGCATGTCTGAAGACGCGTTTTAAACGTATCATATAGCAACAGAATGCGCCATGTTGAATCACTCCACCGCCCAAGAAAACTCCCCATCCAAGAAACCATGGGGCGGCGACCGGCGAGACACCCTGCGGTTGTAGCTGAACCCTGAACCCAAGCTTTCCGGGGATCCAAGAAACGGCGATCCTCCGTTGGTACCGTTGGAAGCCGCTCGGGCGTTAGATTTCCCCGACTGCGCTATACAATCCGCGGATTTCGGGAGTCCAACTCCCCGACTGCTTATTTTTATAAGCTGATTCCCCTCCGTTCTGTGCGGAAATTGTAGTAACAGTCTCTAAATCAATCGTTTCCTAGAATTTCAGTGCCATGGCCTCTTCCCCTCGAATCGCCATCATCGGCGGCGGCCCCGCAGGCCTCACGCTCGGCCTCCTCCTACACAAGCACAACATCTCCTTCACAATCTTCGAGCGTCGTCCCAAGCCCACTCCTTCAGACCTCGCAAAGCCCTCCGGCTCGCTCGATCTCCACGATGAGTCCGGCCTTGCCGCGCTCAAAGAATGCGGCATCTACGAGGACTTCCTCAAGCTGACAGGCGAGTGCTCCGAGGCGCAAAAGGTCGCAGACAAGGACGGCACCATTGTCTACGCCGACAAAGGCGAGCTCAGCGAACGCCCTGAGATCTCGCGCCATGCGCTCACAAACCTTCTCACCGAGAATCTGCCCGCGGAGTCGATCAAGTATGAGCACAAACTCTTCGCGGTCTCGCGCTCTACCAACTCCAACTCCAACTCCAACTCAGAAACAGAAGTCGAACTCGACTTCGGCGCACAGGGTAAACAAGCCTTCAGTCTCGTCATTGGTGCCGACGGCGCCTGGTCGCGCGTGCGCAATGCACTGACCGATACAAAGCCCTACTACACCGGCACGCAAGTCATCACTGCCACAATCCCCAATATCACAAAGACCTACCCACACCTCTCGTCTCTTATAGGCCAAGGCAGCTTCTCTGCCCTCGCCTATCGCCACGGCGTCATGTCGCAGCGCGGCTCCGGCGACTCGGCGCGCATATACATCTTCCTCTCTCTCCCCGAGCAAGAAGACTACGCAAAGACATCAGGGTGGGAAAGCGCCGACTTCAAGAACATAAAGAACCAACTTCTCACGGACGAGAGGCTCTTCGGGATCTTCGGAGAAAAGATCAAGGACCTCATCTCTGTCGCCTGCGACGAGGAAGCCAAGTTGGCTAGTTCCAGCACAAACACAAACACAGACCCAGACTCAATCTCAACCCCGAATCCATCTACATCCACCGGGACCCCACCTGAAATAAAACCAAACCCAATCCCCATGAAACCGCTCTACACGCTGCCCCCAAACACCTCCTTCACGCACGACCCCACCGCCTCAACAACTGCAATCGGCGACGCCGCGCACCTAATGCCCCCATGGGCCGGCGAGGGCGTAAACCTAGCCATGTGGGACTCGCTGCTCCTGTCGCACGCCATCGTCAAGGCTTTTAAACAGAGTCAGACCGAGGGCGCCTCGTTCCGGACAGCCTTCGACCCGCTCCTGTCCACCTTCGAGACGGAGATGTTTGCGCGCGCGGGCGAGAAGGCTGAGGAGACGGTTGGGAATGGGCAGATGCTGTTTGGGGAGGACGGGGCGAAGGCGTTTAAGGAGTTTTTCGAGAGTGTTTATGGGCCGTGGAGTGGTGATGATGCATAGGCAGCTCGCTCAGTTGCGCTGTCATTCCTTTTGGATGTTGCGTGTTGGAATGAATAGGTAAGTAAATAGGTAAGTAGGGGTGGAAAATTGGGTCAGAGGATGATATTTTCACATATATATAGATAGCATAGATAGCGTTTTTGTTTTCATGCGTTGATACCCTGTACCCCCATTGTTTATAAGGATGGGGGTTTGATGCATACAATAACATATCACTACCCATGTAATATATAAAAATTTCATCAACATTGCCGAGCATTTTAAACTTCCTACATTCAAGACCCAGAGTACAACTACAGTTGAAATAGAAAAGGCTTATGGGAAGTTGATTTAGACATCTTCTGTATAATAAACTTATTGAAATTACATTTTTCGACCCAGATGTCCCAGATGCCCTTCCCAGAGCATCAACATGACAAATCACATCCGAACCATCGCGCCAAAAGCAAAACAAACTGATGTAATAGATAGAGAAAACCGGTCGCCGAGTTCACGCCGGCCAGACACAAGAAGATTGCGCATCTAAGCCATGTAGGTGCTAGAGTCAACACCGTCCTCGGGGTACTCACTGGACATATTGTTAGCATGCTGCCAAAAATCGTTGACTTCCAGGAACATTGGGACAAAAACTTACGGAAGGGCGACTTCGAAACGCTTCTCGATATCCTTCAGGACCTGCTCATCTTCCGGAGTGCTCACGAAAGAGATGGAGAGACCCTTGGTACCGAAACGACCGGCACGACCGACACGGTGCAGGTAGGAGTCTGCATCCGCGGGCAGATCGTAGTTGATGGCAAGGTTAATACGTTCAATATCGATACCACGTCCAAAAACATCGGTGGCGACACAGATACGCTTGTTGAATTCCTTGAACTCTTTGTAGCGTTTGATACTATGTAATTTATGAGTAATTGTCTTCATATGGAGATATCAGGTAACGTACCGTTCCTCCTGGCTAACGCCAGAGTGCACAGCAATACTGGGGAAGTTGCACTCGCGCAGTAACTTGTCGAGCTCATTGGCACGAATTGTGCTCTTGACGAAGATGATGACCTGGTTGAACTCGAGGGTGTCGAGCAGCTCGTTCAGCTTGCGGTTCTTCTCGGCCTCACTGAGCTTAACGTAGTATTGCTGAAGACCGTGGAGGGTAAGCTTAGTGTCATCGTCGACGTAAACTTCCAGCGGATTCCTCATGAACTTTTTGCAGATAGGTCGGACCTCCTGCGAGAGAGTAGCACTGAACATCATGACCTGCTTGTCGGTGGGGGTGGCGCGGAAGATCTCTTGAACGTCGCGGCGCATATCTAAACCGCGAGTAAGTTGAATGGTCAGGATTCAAAGACACTATACAAAACTTACCAATCTGGTCAAGCATCTTGTCACACTCGTCGAGAACAAAAGCCTTGACGTTGCGGAGAGAAAGCTTCTTGTCGCGGACGAGGGCGTTAAGACGACCGGGAGTAGCGACGATGATGTTGGGGAAAGTGTCCTTGTTCGACAGAGTCTCGATATCCTTCTGGATGGGAGTACCACCGTAGAAGACGGCGGTCTTCACATCAGGAAGATACTTGCTGAATCGAGCGTATTCGTTCTTGATCTGATAAGCCAACTCACGAGTGTGGCACATAACCAAGACGGAACACTCCCCAGGAACAGGCTCCAGCTGGTGAAGGGTGGTAAGTACGAAGACAGCCGTCTTTCCAAGACCGGACTTGGCCTGGCAGAGAACATCGACGTTCAGAATAGCGGTCGGAATGCAAACTTGCTGGACTATGGTGATGCGGAACGGTATGTTAGACTTTGGTTCGAATCCATGAAACTTGAAAGAGAAAAGACAATCCGTCTCAAGGTCCGTCCATCCCCCTAGTGATCGACTACGTAAGGTCAAAGGTTCCAGGCCCAACTTCGTCGCCTGAACAATCGGGAAGTGCAAGTTATAAGCATTACCAAAATATCAGATCACCCGCCGGAGGATAGATCCAACGTCTAGATCCCCCTTTGCGCGAAGACGTTTTCAGTCCCAAATCTGGTATATTGTTCTTCTTTTTTCCGGATGCGCATTTGATTCACCCAGATCCGCTCAAGACGACAATCTGGGGAAAAGAATATCGGCGAAAAATCGAGTTTCTCGATTTTTTTTTTCGCCATATGTCACTGATGCAATGAAGCAACAGGTATAAGCTGTGGAGCACTTTCCGCGCGGCGCGGCCATTCTCGCGATGTTCCATAACAGAAACATCTTCATGGCGCCACAGAATCCCGAGAGAAACAGGTGACAAGAAGCGACAATGGATTCCCTTTCCCGTGGAGATGGACGGACCGTTGAAACATGGAGCTATGGAGGAAGGCTATTGGAAAAGAATATGTGATGATGGACTAACCCTCCGAAGGATGTTCGAAACCGCAATCGGTGATAGCACGTAAAAGTTCGCCCTTGAGCAGAAAGTCGCGGAAACCGGTCGAGTGGATACCGACGTAACTTCCCTTCTTGTCCGCACGGCCACCGGTGACCGTCAATTCGCTACCTTCCTTCTTGGCCTGAGCCCCGTTGGCGGCGGGGGCAGCGGTAGTGGCTGCGGCGTCAGTGGTCTGAAGCTCCTCATCGGAGTAGTCAATGAGATCCTCCTCGTGAGACATGTTGAAAGACGGTGGCGAGTCGAAGTGAGATCGAAAGCGGTGCGAAAATGCTGATTACTGCGGCGCGTCTAGACCACAGGGAAACTGGTGTCTGGGGAGTGCGGAGTTGGAGAAGTCGAGAAAATCGAGGTTCAGGGTGAGATTGAAGATGAAAAAGACAAACAGCCGCTTTGATCGTGGCTGCGAGATGAATTGAAAGGGACGCCGATGATGAAAGAGGAGGACTTGAGGCGAGTCGCGAGGGATGGAGAGAAGAAAGCAGACCAGTTCACGTGACTCAATTAGTCATTCATGGAGCCGCGCACATGCCGCTTCCGGTTAGCTTTGAATTGCCACATGACGGCCGTCTACAAACAATTCTAGCTTCACAGACAACGTCAATGGCGAAGGCCAAGGGCAAGAAGGGCTCTAGCGGAGGAGTGAACAGCCATGTTCGCGCACGCATTAACTACCTATACAAGGCGGCTACCTACCTGCAGTCTGCAAAGCCGAGAACCCGCGAAGCCGTCAAAACCGTCACGAAAACCCAAGAAGACGAAGTAACGCCGGACTCTGCGCGCATCGTACCGCTTGTATCTGCAAAAGAATCTCCAACTGGCGGCGATTGTCCTCAATATCACTCCCAACTCGCTCGAATGTGTATTTCCCAGATGCGCGGAGTCTCCCAGAAATCGCAACTCCGACTGCCAATCGAACAGAAACGGTCATTTTGCAAGCGCTGTGATACGCTGTTAATTCCTGGGGCCAACTGCACAGAAGAGCTCAGAAATACAAGCCGTGGAGCCAGGAAACCATGGGCAGAAGTCCGAGTCGTCCGCTGCAACGGCTGTGGCACAGAGAAACGGTTCCCTCAGACGGATAAGCGGAGCCGGAAGCTTTCAGACCGCAAACAAGACCCAAAACCAGAAAACAAGGCGGACTCGATGGATCAAACATGATTTCTTTTTGCTGGCTGTTCAATGCAATGGACAGCTTCGGTGAACTAGCGTGTCTAAGCTCTTCGTGCTTATGGAGCACTGCAATGGCTATTCCCAGTTTTCGCTGACTGGAACGGCAAATCCGCTGGCCAGTAACTTCCCGGACATTGTTACTCTACCGGGAGCACGAGAGAGTTGCCCTCTGCTGGACATACTCACATGGCGTCGCCAACCCAGCCCTAAACCGCATCGGACTCCGAAATTTGACTTCAAGTTTTCCTGCCCCGACGACCAATGGGCTCCCATGAACAGCTTATATCCGTGGGTGATAGCGAAACGCCGGACCTATTTTTTTTTTCCTTGTCGGCCTGCGGCAAGATCCGCTTTTGCGACTGACCCCTCTGGGCAGGTTTTGGCAATAATATAGAGGGACGATATACATAGACCTATACAAACTGCTCAATCAAGAACGAAGACCCCGTCCGCTCGCAAGGGCTGGGGTATTGGATTCAAATATATGGAAGGATATTGCCGATGGGCTTAGCTCATCTTCATTGCGCAGTTTCAAGCAACGAAGCACAATCGACTAATCAAGGAGATGAGATGTATTAGACAAAAGAAGCAACGGTGGCAGGCACAATAGCAACAGCAACAGTAAAACTCCAAAGCACCCCACCAACTCGAGTAAACTCCAACGCTAGAAACATAATTATACTGTGATCCTGTGAGCTCTTATTTCGTTGCACGTTGTTTCACAATAGCCAAAATTGCCGCGAGGCAGGTATCCAATCTTCCAAGAGCAAAGCTTCGCCATATTTGCATGCGAAGGGGTAGTATTTGACAACCAAAACAGAAGCAACATAACAAACAATCCGCTCGCGGGGGGGACTCGAAACAGGTAGTAGATATCATAATAAAAGCGCAATCTCAAATCAAATCACAGAGTCCGTGAGGACGGGTACAGTATATAATTTTTTTCCCCTTTCTTCAGCTGGAGCGCTTGTTTCTCCTTTCGTGTCTCTGTCGTGGCTGTCGTCGATTTGGTGGAGGTCGTGTAGGTCGTGCGTTCGTGATCGTATTGCAGAGGGGTAGGAGTTTCATTTGGTGGGGATGGGGAAAGTCATTGGATGAATCAGGTGCCAGGGTAGAGGCACGGATTCGAAAGTAATGCGCCTCCAGGGCTAGTAGGAATGTGTTCTTCAGAGTAGATCATAAGAGGAATGGGAAGGATTGGATGGACAGTCGTAAAATCGCGGGGTAGCAGATCGCAGAGTGAGGGTATCAGGGGTGTATATTGAGTATATGGTACTTCATCGTCGTCGGCGAGCAGCTTGGTCAAGGCGTTGGTCCAAACCCTCTATTCGGCCACGATAGGTTTTCACGATTTCTCTGATGTGACCGATTTTCGCAAGCTCGTTCTCCAAGTCGTCAATTGAGGTCAGTATCGCACGAGTACGGGCGATTTCGGCGTCAGCATTGCGAATAACGTTTCCGGCCCGGTCATAACTATTTTGTATAGAAAGTTGCATTTGATCCTCCAACTGGTGCGGGTCAGAACCAACCGAGTCAAGTATATTGAGATTGCGAGTGGAGAGTTGCGTGGAGGAAGAGCGGTCGAACAAATCGGCCCGCAGACCGGTTCACAAATACCGGAAATATAAAAGGAAAGACGTAAAGTGAAAGGAAAGAACATACATATTCGAGGCGATTCTGAATCTGCTGCTGTAGTCCGTCTAACTGATGCGAAAGCGCCCGAAGGCTCATGGGGTCCAGCAGCAATCGGCCGTGGCTGCTGGCGGCACTGGCAGCGCGCGAGCTGGAGTTGCTCGTCCGCCCAGTGCCCCTGCCCCTGGAAGCCCCATTTCCGGTATGACCACCTTGTAGAGCAATCTGCTGTTGCTGCCGCAGGATCTGGATCTCGGAGGAGGTGAGGCCAAGCGAGGTGTCGGGAATCGAGGCTACGGACATTTGGTCCGCGCACAGACATGCTCCAACCGCGACAAGTCTAGGAATCGCCAGCCGATCTCAATGTGAAAGGTTGGGACGGACCGAGGTTCATGATGCTGAGGACAGGGCCGGGAGGAGAGGTGGGCGGCGAGCTGAAGACGAAGACGAAGACGGAGATAGGGAAGGTGGAGGAGGTAAGGGGAAGGGGCGTGTCGGAGAAGCGGCACGAGGACAAGCTGAGCACGCCCGGCAGCAAGCGGGTTATCGATTCGAAACAGGGAGCGTAATCCTCAGGCGCCGTGATTAATATAGCATTCTCGGAGACAGGAAGGGGAAGGAGACGGTGGGATGGAGGCGGAGAGAGGATGGTCGGACGGGCAGAGAGAGGAGGAAGAGGAAGCAAATGGATTGGATCGTCGGCGGTAAGGAAGAAACGACCGAAAGAAATAACCCAAAGATATTAAGATACCCCAGGAGATGGAAGAGCCCGCCGTCGCCGTCCAGTCAATCAGATGTTACACTGACAGGGAATGGAGGTGTCCGTCACGATCAGGCCCCTTCAGAGGGAGAGGGCGATGAGGGAGGGTGGGATATTAATGGCACAATTAAGTGAGGCGGCTCAGGGATGGAGACTGAGGATGGAGAGGGGAGAGGAGGAGCAGGGGGCATGCAGAGATGGGCACGAGGAGCACAGAACAAGAAATAGAGGAAGAACGGGATAAGAGAACGGGGAGAATGCCGGCATGGAAGAGAGCAGGGAAAGGGAGGAGAATATCTAAGTTACTGCACTCATCCAATGAGCCTCACTGCAACCGATTGATATTGGCCCAGTCTGGTTATGAGCACAATTCGCCCTATCAGAGTCCCGCATAAATTATAATACACTGCAGGAAGGCGATCCCACCGCCTTCATATCGCATCTCTTCCAAGCTGCCATTCCATGAGTCTCGCCAATCTCCATATCCTGCGGCTTCTCACTCCCAGTAATTCTCCATTGATTCTCAATTCTCACCAATCGTCGTTGATCCGAGTGCCCGGGTCTGCCGCTCTTGACGCTATTCCAACCACTATCGCTGCGAGCTGTCGATTCTCATCACTCGCGCCTCTCAGATACTAGAGCGACCTAAACTAACGCTGCCCAACCTGTGAGGCTAGAGCCCTGCGTCCTGCCCTGGTCTATTCTATTGGGTCTGGGTAAGTCCCACGCCGCCGGCGAACGAATCCGACTTGCTCAGTCGTTTTTTTCGCGGCCTGCAGCTTACATCGAGCCCCAGCCTGTGAGCGCTCCCCAATCCTCTCCAAGCCTGTCTAGCCTGCTGCAGGAGTCTATGCTTCCCCGCTACCCCTCTGGGATAGATCCTCGTTTTTTTTCTTGTTTCAGTGACACTGACTGACGCCATCTGCTTTGCTCAATAGGGTCCTTTCGATCTAATGCTAGAGCCGGACACACGAACCTCTCGTGTTATCTAGCTGAACCTTGTTCTCAATTTTGTCCCCGTTGCCTTTCAACGGCTTGAACCAATTGGACAGAAAACAACAGAAGCACAAGATCCTTAGACTACGATGCCTCGAGACAAGGAGCGCTCGGTCAACCCTGCCGCTGCGCAGCGCAAATTGGAGAAGCAGAAGAACCTCAAAAAGGGCAAGGCCGAGGCGCTAGCTCGCAAGAATGAAAAACTGGGGCGTCGCAATCCAGAGCGCATCCAGCGGCAG
This sequence comes from Aspergillus puulaauensis, assembly GCF_016861865.1. Classification (NCBI taxonomy): domain Eukaryota; kingdom Fungi; phylum Ascomycota; class Eurotiomycetes; order Eurotiales; family Aspergillaceae; genus Aspergillus; species Aspergillus puulaauensis. The sequence goes on from NC_054857.1 coordinate 1,065,787, forward strand.
ATAAACGACCTGAAGGAAATGGAGCAGTCAGGACAGGGCCTACGACCACGCGAGAAGCAGATATTGGAAGCTCTGGAACGAGATTTGCGGGCCGTGCAGAAAGCAAGGGAAGCCTTGGGCGATAAGGCACCCAAATTTGCAAGCTCGCACTACGAGCGGGGCGACGATCACCCGCGGGACCGTAGGGACGGAGGGGTACTGGGGAAGCGGAGGCGCGATGGTCATGGACGCTTCGGAGAGCAAGGTAGTGATAGCAGTGAGACTGATGAGGAGGTGCGGAGGATACCGATGCCTCGAGATACCCCTCCACCCATCCCGCGCGAGTACCAGAGGAGGAAAGAAGCAGGCTCAGGTGCCGAAGGTGGTCGGGGCCCACATCCCCTTCCGGCGAAGCCTTCAGAGACAGAATCGAGAGCAGTCTATGAGGCCAAGCCCGAAATTCGCGACCTACGGAAGGAAGCCGTGAACAAATTCATCCCAGCCGCAGTCCGAGTGAAACACGACTCAATACGAGGACAGGGAAAGCTATTGGAACCGGAAGAACTCGATCGACTAGAAAAGGCAGGGTACAACGCCGGACCTACGGAGACGGCACCGACTGCCGAGGAACAGGAAAAGCTCCTCGAAGAAGAGAAACGCTTCAACCAAGAGCTCAAATCTGTCCAAATTGAGGAAGTCGAGGACGAGGAAGCATAATGATACCCACATGTACTTTAGTAACGATAAAAACCGCACGTTACGGCCCAGATCCGCCTAGCGTAGGCATCCCAATTCTGAAATGTGATGATACCTGCAGGCCTGTCATACCGCGATCGAGAATAGAGTCGAGTCCTGTCCATCCCGGGGTACACCAACTGACCTCACTGGTGATACTTCAGCCAGCATTCTCCGGCCTCCGGTCTGGATCTGGATCTGGATAGATCGAATCATGTGGTTCTTGTTCGTCACCAAATAGGAGAATATAGACCCTGTCCATACGACCGGCGTTTGCTCCTTGGTTCCCCGAGTATTCGTCATCTTATGGCACGACGTTCATCCGGGATACCTTGGCTATCGTGCCTACCAGATGCCTTATTTCGACGTTATGTTCTAGGGCCGGCAGATTACGACTGTACTTCCTATTTATATATTGAATTTTATATGAATTCTTCAGCCGTCTCACTGATGTCGACTCTTCACCAAACCCCGGCACACTGTGCTTCTCGGAGGGTATTCGCGTCAGCCTTGGTGTACGAATACCTCAAGCAGTGCAATTAGCAATATACAAGAAAACAACATCCTCCCATTAACCTTGATAACGTACTCATATAATTCATACCCAAAGACGAACTACTCCGCGGGTCCCTCATGCATATCCTTCAGCTTCGCCGCAGCCCGACGCCGACTCTCCTCACTCACAAGAGGATTATGCTGAGCCCTGTAGCCCAGTTAGCCACCGTATTCTACACACCCAGGCCCAACCGAGACCAGGTCGCATGCATAGTACATGATACATACCCTCTCAACCCCCCCGCAACTCTCGTCGGGCTCTTCGGCTTCTCCCGATAAAGCTCCTCCCTAGCCCCCTCCTCATCCAGATCCGTGAGAATCGTACGGGCATGCTCTTTCGCCTCCATCGAGACGAGCGGGTTGCTTAGAGCTCTGTATTCATTAGCCTCCATATATATACCTTCCCCCCTCCTGTCCTATCCACCGCTGCGGGACAAGTCAAGTTGATCCCGGTCACGTAACATACGCTTTATACCCCCTCGCCGCATTAATCCTCTCCTGCGGAGACGTCGGGCGTTCATGGCCATGGCCATGTGCACTGCCTGCATGGCCGTGGTGGCGATGATGAGTGGCGTGGTGCGGGCCCTCGTCGTGCATCTCCTGACGCGCTTCGTCTTCGTCGATGGTTTGGAGCATTTGCCTTGCGTGTTCTTTGGCTTCGGGTGAGACGTGGGGGTTGTGGAGGGCTCTAAGGTGATGGATATTGGTTAGTATGGTATATATATACAACATACATGCATATATATTGTTTGTTGCGGTGCGTACGCTTTGTAGCCGCGTGCGGCGTTGATGCGCTCCTCGGGGGTTTCGTGGGCGGACATGGTCAAAGCTGTATAAAATAATCGACTGGTATATTGATGAGAAGGGTGAATGGATGATTTAAGAAATAATTGCTGAGGTTGAATAGGATGATTATCTTGGCTGTATAAAACTATATATTGTGGTGATGTCAGGGTTGTGGTAGACTTTTCTTGTGGCAAGTCTGAATCGTATATTTTATTTCATTTTCTTAATTGATTATCCTGATATCCAACAGTGGCATGGCATTCCCCGGATTACATGGTGGTGTTATGCTTTCTATGACATTCCGGCCCAGGCTGGAACGCGGAGAACGAGAAGTCTGTCTATACGGGGGTGGGCCTGTAGACGTCATTAAGGGCCAGACAAACAAAGCACATTCCTATTGTCCTGACTCAGCCCTAATCGAGGCCTGGTGGTGTGGATTCGATATCCGTGGATTGCAGTCTATATTGAACCAAACATTGAATTGCCATACATTCATGACGCGGGGATGGAGCGCCAAACGTCACTACAGACCATGAGTGATATCAAGCATAATAGAATGAGAACAACGACTCGGGTTGCACTCAACTTCAAATAAAAATACCAGATAACTACTGCAAAATGAGTTCCTGGGCTGACCCGCCCTCTAATGTGCGTCCCTTCACCACTTACCTATCAGTATAATGTTGTAGTATATCTAACTAGTATATCTAACCATATAGATCGTGTACGCCGGAATATCAAGCCTCTTCACCGAGGACTCCAGCACCAGATTCGCCATCGTGATCCGCAGTTCCTCCGAGCTGGTCAACTTCTTCGAATGCACGCTTCCCTTCCCGGACAGCCAGGAGGCCGCGACAGAAGTCCCCATCCTCATCCTCGACAAGCTCATCCAATACCGCAATGTATTCCAGGAGAAGATCGCCGGGATCGCACTTCCGCAAGGACTATCGCAGCGGTGTCCCTCGCTCTCCATGAAACTGTGGGAAGTCCTCGACGCCGTTCCCCTGGTGATAGAGCAGCAGAAGCATCGGCGCGCGAAAGGCGACCAGGGCGAGCTGGCTACGTTTCTAGGGTGGGACGAGAAGCAAATGGACGAACAGGCGGATTCAATGGTGCGGAAGTGTATAAGGTTTGCAGTGCATTTTGTTAGAGAGGTTATGCTGTGTGCTGATTAGGTATAGGTACTTTGGTGTTGGACACATTCCGCTCGTGCGCCTGGATCTGCATGGCATGGTTGGGGTTGATAACGACTTCAGGGTGCACCTAGTGGACGAGATGGGCTACCAGCGCACTGTTGATGACTCGACTTGGCGTCTGGCGAGTTATTATGCTGATGACCTTAAAAGCAGGCAGACCAAGGTGGCCTTCTTCAGTATGACGCCTCATGCTAGGCCTGATTTGCCTACTAGACATGCCCTTATACGGTTGTCTCGATGCTTGGGTGTGGACTTTAAGTGGTATTATCATTCCCCAACACTTGGCTTCAGCGAATAGGTTAATTAATTCAATATATAGGTACGTCCCTCGACCACGGCCGCAGCTGCTCCCCATTGTCCGCAAGGTGGAAAACATCCTCCACTGCGCCAAAACACAAGGCGCACACCTGGCTGTCGACGAAGAACTCCGTATTCTAGAATGGGTCTACACAACAGCAAAGCGCTACTGGCTCAACGACGAGGGACCCCTTCGACCTCGCTTCAAGGGTGGTGCAGACGTTGTCGTTATCAGCGATGCCATACTGTCTCCCCTGGCCCTCATATCAAAGCAGTCCGACCCCAAACGGCCTGTCATATTCGAGAACAGGCTTCATGTGCACGATTGGAACGTCAATGATAAATCGAGTGCGGAATATCAGACTTGGGATTTCCTCCGTGCGAGACTGAAGGATGTTGATTTGCTGGTTTGCCAGGAGCCAAAGGGACTGGCGCCACCTCTTATGCTGGGGAAGAATGTTGGGTATATGTCGCCGGCCATTGATCAGTATGCATACTTACACCTGTTGGGTTGGGACGACTGGCTGACTGTTACAGACTCGACGGCAGGACCAAGCGTTTACACGACTGGGACGTCACCTTCTACGGCCGTGAATTCAATGCAATATGCCGTCTAGGAGGGAAGCCGGTAATTGACTATCCTCACGGTATACTCCCTTATCCCTAACCCTATCCCTTAACAGTAACAGGCGGATGACTGACGCCAGCCAGAGCAATATATCCTCCACCTAGCCCAACTAGTCCCCGACGAAGGCACCTTATGTCTACTAGATGCTTACAAGAAATTCTACCGCCGTCGCGAAGCCGACAGCCCAGGTCGTCCCGTCCCCAGACTCCTCCTCTGCTACTCCAGCTCCCCCAATAACGACGACAGCGCACCGGTGTACGCCAGCATAATCGCCCACATCGAGAATACCATGCCAGAGCTCGCCCAGAGTATTACGATCATCCAGCTCCGACCCCCCGATCAACTCTGGAACGTGCTTATCTCCAAAGCGATGGCAATCGTGCAGCTGAATGACTCCGAGGGCATCCCGGAGATTTTGCTCGGCGCGGCGCAGAAGGGCAAGCCGGTTATTGTGAGCAAGAACTGCGGGTATTTGTCTTTCCTGAAAGAGGAGGTTGGTGCTATTGTGCTTGATGGGGATTATACTGAAGGTATAGCGCATAATCTACTGCGTCTGGCGGCGGATGTGGCGCATGGAAAAGATCAGCCTGGGGTAGAGGGCTCAACGGCGCTTAACTCGAGGAGCACTACTGTTGGGAATGCTGTGAGCTGGTTTTATCTGGCTTCGAAGCTGTCCAAGGGTGAGGATGTTGAGCTGGGGGAGAGGGACGTTTACGCTTTGGCTGAAGAGGACAGGGGATAGTTGACTGTATATTGATATTTGAAAGGCCGGGTATGTAGTCTTTGGATGTATTTGTGTGTAAATATTGAAGTTTCATGGCTATACAGTAATTTGATTGATTTCAGATCCTCACGTTGGCCCAGTATGCAAACAGCCAGTAGAAGGAATATACCAGGCAGGCTACGATAAAATATCTGCACCCTACTCCTCCTGCTCTTGATTGCCCCCAGACAAGAGCGATAACAAACAAAGAGGACAATTATCATGCCCATTCAAAAACCAACTCTCCAAGCACTTCCCATGAAACACATGGTGGCACTGCAACGCATGGACTACACTTTCGTCGAAAACCGGATCGAGGCAGATAGTACTGATACATTATACAGTTAGTACATCATCCCAGCTAAATAGAAAGACGGGATAGTATACTACCTACCAGATCAACGACTGCGTAGAATACTCCACCAGATGACAATGAACAGCCGGCAGGTCCCTCAGCCAGTCCTTCAGCGTCTTGCTCGGAGCAACGGTATCTAGAGACTGTAGTCGCGCCTTCGCATCGTCATATGGGCGACCTTCCTCTATTATCCCGTCTGCCATAATGGCTAATGTTCGGCGCGCGGTGGCAGAAACTCGCAGGAGCCTGTTCGGTGTCAGTGCGTATGCAAGAGGGGTATATGAATGGCACACCAGAATACGCTGCAGATGCTTATGACGACCCATAGGAGGAGGAATATTCCTAGAAAGGTCAAGTCCTTTGCCGTGTATCTGTGCTGGTGACTCTCAGGGATATCTATTTCTAGCGGCTGCTGGTTTGGATTGGCCTCCATTGCGGTTTGTGCTCTCAGGGGAAGTCCAGAGAGACCCAGCGGTTTCCTGGTGGGAGCTGTGTAGCAGACATAGAAAGAGGGAAACATTGTACAAAGGACTCCCAAGAATAATAAAGCTAGCTACTTGGATGATAATAGCATCCGAAATGTGTAGTGGTGTCCCGCCAATACCCATATCCAGCCGCTGACAACGAGGTCGTACGGAATTCCAGGCATAAGAACCAATAGAATGACCTGACATTAAAGTCTCATGATCTCATGATCTAGACTCCGCGGCTCCCTAAATAAAAGAAACGGTATTATAGATCTCGACCGTGGTATGCCAAACCCTAATTCCAAACTTAACGGCCAACAGACCCTTGGCTATACTTGATATAAATACGCGTGTGACTTTTCTATAATTCTAAAAGTCATAATTAACCTCTCTATATGCACCTGTTTGATAATATGATGGTGATGGTGATAGTGGTGCCTATTATTGACAATGAAGATGGTTATACTGCTGCAGATGACCGAGACCATCGCGAGACAGCAGCTGCTACGAGCCTACACCTAGGGCTGAGCGGGATGCTTTTGTATTATAATATAAAACGCTTGACAATGCGATACAAGAAAACCCTACATAGCCAGCCCCTTCACCTTATCAAGCTTCTCCTTCATCGCCGTCACCGACTCAGTAACCCTCTGCTCCTCATCCATACTCAGCGGCATATGAACCGTATGAACAATCCCAGTTCTCCCGAGAACAGCCGGATAACTGAAGCAGCACCCATACTCCGGCTGGAAGTGGCTGACCGGCCGGATATTATGCTTATCAAACAGAATCGAGGCACAGATGCTAGACACAATCGTCCCGATTCCAAATGGAGTCGCGCCTTTGGCACGGATGATACTTCGTGACCGGTTCTTGCATTCGTTCTCCAGATCTTTCTCTTTTATAAGCTTGCCAGGTGGCAGGGCTTTCTTTAGTGGGATGCCGCCCACTGCGGCGGAGGACCACGCGGTTACCTGGGTATCTCCATGGACGCCTAAGACATAGAGGTCGAGTGAATTTGCTGCAACCTGTATCTATCACTTAGCCTAGACAGTGAGGTAAGCAACGGAATATAAGACATACCCCAGCCTGGTCCGCCACCATACCGCGAAGCCGCACGGAGTCGGGAAACGTGCCAGAACCAAATACCTGCGAGGCCGGAAGTCCAGACAGCTCCTTAGCAAGCGACGTGAGCAGGTCCACGGGGTTTGCAACAACCAGCAGGATTGTATCTTTCTGGAATGGTTTCATCTCGTTCACTATTCCCCCTAGAATGCCGGCGTTGCGGTACAAGTAGTCGAGGCTGGTTTGGCCTGGGTATATTTCGGTCACTATTTCGAGATCCTGAAGCTAAAACATATTAAAAAAGAGAGGGAGTACCATAGAAGTATTTCGAACCGGCTGTTATAACAATGATATCACACTGCCTGGCCTCCTGGTGTGTTGCGGCGCGCACGCGAGTCCTACTGCCGATCGCGTACGCCACGTCAGAGAGATCTCGCACCTGGCCATCGCGCCATTCTGAGCGGTTATCAACGAGGAAGAGGTCGCTGGCGACGGAGCCAAGGATGAGGGAGTATGCAGCAGCAGACCCGACCTGGCCGACGCCGATGATTGCGATTGACCGTGCTGGTCTCTCCGGATCAATACTGTCACCGTCCATTTTGGCTGGTGTCAATGGCTGGTTGATTCATCTAAGTTGGAAAATGTAGAAAAGTCAAGAATAGTGTGTTTCTAGCTCCAGAAGCTTGACTATCTGCGTGGGTAATATCGGGGATCGTGTGGCGAAATGTGGCGGCGCATGGGAGGGTGGCCTGACAGCCCTAACTTGATGTGAACCAAGATACCAGGGGTCTCGATTTATCGGAAATGTCTCCTGACCAACGGTCAAGAGCCTTGGTAGTGGCATCGCAGTGCTGTCATTTTGGATGACAAAGGCACTATCATGTAGTTGTAACAGGACTGGACAGATATATGATTTTAACATTCTAGGAGTCCTAAGCGGCATTTACAATTATGCTTCGGAACCATCACTAGCCAGAACCTTAATATAATTAATATAAAAAGTATGCCGATATATCAGCTTTTTGAATTTAGATCGGCCCCTGTCTCCCGAGTAACAAACCGAGCCCTACTCCCCCTTGGATTAGCACTCAACGCAGTAGGATCCTTGATCCCTTTGACAGCATCCACTTCATCCTCAGCTGCGTCCGACGCAGGATGAATCTCGAAATTGGCAATGGTATGGTACAGCACTGTATAGACCAGCCGCGTGGCTAAATGCGAGGCTACACACATCCGGGACCCGTATCCGAACGCGAATTGGTGCGCGTGTTTTTCGGAGTTGTCTAGCCATCGCTCGGGGTTGAATTCCCAGGGGTTTGAGAAGAGAGTTGGGTCTTGTTGAGTTAGTGTTGGACTTGGAGGAAGAGGAGGAGGGTATGTGGAATGTATTGAATAGTGAAGACATACCGTGGTTACAAGCCCACGCATTCAAGAAAACCATGGTTCCAGAGGGTATTACGGCGTCTTTATACTGAACAGGAGCGGTGGTTTCTCGCGGCATGGATAACGGTAAGGGCGTATAGAAACGGAGCACTTCCTTGACCAGGGCCAGGATATAGTCGACGTCTTTCGTTTCCGCCGGGTCATAGTTGGATCCTGTAGCTTTCTGTAACTCATTGAATGCAAGAGCCTGGATATCTTGCCGGTGGGCGAGTAATAGGAAAGCCCAGCCGATTGTTGGCTGCGTGCTATCTGCGCCCTGTTGGTTTTGTCTTAGATAGGCCATCCACCAGTGTGACTGAAAGGGAGGTACACATACTGCCATCATACTGAAGCTGATACTGAGAAGCTCATTATTGGATAGACCGACGGCCTCAGGGTCCCGCAAGACATTACCCTGGATACAGGGCACTTCGGCATCGCGATTAACCGCATCTTGCAACCGGCGGAGGAGTTCATTGTTATACGCGACCCGACGGTTCCCAACCGCAGCAGAGTGGGCAGCGGACTTTCTCCAGAAGATGGGCTCAAGGAAGCGAAGAAGGGGGATGTAATTTGCTAGGTTCCTGGATGTTGAGCGGAGCTTTGATATCTCGTTTTCGACTTCGACGACTTCGGCGTAGAAGGCGTCGTCTTTGAGATCGGTTGTTTTTGCGATTCTTTGAATAGTTAGCTCTTGGCTGGTACTTATAGATATGGACATACCGTATCCCATAGTTCAGGGTCATCACCGTGTTCAACGAGAGACGATGAACTGCAGCCGTGAAATCGGCATCGACAGCACCGCCTGACGATTCCAAAGCCAGAGCCTTGATAAAGTCATCGGTTTCTCTCAATATAATCTTGAAGATGTCAGCATAAACCAGATCAAACAGCTAGCAAACTAACAGGCTCATACGACTGAACCTTCGGCCGGTTCAGCGCCCCTGCAGCAACCTTCCTCCGCGATTTGCAACTCTCGTTCCAAGGAGACGTGCCAATACTCGCGACGTTCTTGCTGACAACCTTGTGCAAGACGTGAAAGACAGGTCTGGAAATGAATGCAGAGCTCTGGTTGAGAAGCAGGGCCTTTGCCTCCTCTGTTTCGTTGACGATGACAACGGGGGAGTTGCCTAGTTGGACTTGGTAGACTGGACCGTATTCCAGAGACCATTGTCTGTATTTCTCAGCGGAGAATGTCCTGTTGATCTGTACATTGTGAGAAGGGTACGTGGTTAACTGAGTAGGGCTCATACATCAAGTAGATTTCCAATAAGCGGAAGACCTTTAGGGCCCTTTAGGCCATTGATTCGGCTTTTCCATCTCAACAAGTCGTTGAATAGAATGTATACTGTAAGTGCAAGAATCGGCGCTACAATCCCTTTGAGGAGTAGTGATAGAAAGGCCATTGTTGTGTTATAGCTGTAATCTCGTGGAGGGACGGCGACTAGAGTGTATGCTTGGACGGGCGGGGTATTGTTTTATAGCAGTGCAGTAATTAATAAAGTTGCAGTAATAATAAAGCGATTGATATTGGCTGGATAATGCACGTCTTTGGGGTAGGGGTGCACGCAATCCGGAGGTGATATGGCTCGTCATTATCACTGAGCAAGTCCCTAGTTCTCTACGATGTCATCAGTATTTACCCCAATGGTGAGATGTACTTGGCTTCAACGTGCCAAAATTCTCGGATATATGACTGGCTGCTTGTTATCTTCAGGAATTTGGGACTGCAGCAAGGGGTTTAAAGGTATTTATGTCGCCGATGGAAAAGCCACCACACTTTCAACACAACAGGGATTTATATTCATCATGAGTACAAAGATACCAGACGTAGAGACCCGCGATATATTGCAAGAACCCATTGACCCTGCGGCTGAAAAGTCTCTCGTAAGACGCTTGGATTTGGTTCTGCTTCCCACACTTGGTACCACATCTGCCCCCCTGCTGTATCTACACCACTAACATAAACCATCCAGCTCTCCTCTACCTAACCCACACGCTCGACCGCGCAAATCTCGGAAATGCAAAGACAGCAACAATCGAGGAAGACCTGCACCTGGTCGGAAACCAGTACTCGCTGGTCCTGATCTTCTTCTACGTGCCATACTCGATCTTCAACATTCCAGCTACCGTCCTGGCGAACCGGTTCAACCCCTCGCTCGTTCTCCCTGTTCTTGCTATTGGCTGGGGAGGACTTGCGATGATTACAGTTGCTACGAAGAACTTTGGAGGTCTGCTGGTTTGCCGCCTTGTTCTGGGTATGATGGAGGCGGGTTTCATGCCGTGTGCAACATTCTATTGCTCCCTGTTTTATACGCGCAAGGAGCTGGCGTTTCGGTTGTCAATCTTTTATATCATGGGCTTTATTGCGGTTTGTTAGCCCCTGATACTGGATGCCAATTCTCGCTAATCGTGACTAGGGCGCCATCAGTGGATTGATAGCATATAGAGCATTCCAATGGGATGGCCCGTTAACGGTGGGTCATGTTCACCATCCTACATATACTTAATAAAGCACCAGCTAAATGTAGACCAGGGCTGGCAATACCTGTTCCTAATCGAAGGAGCCATGGGCGTTGTCGTCGGCACATGGGCCCTGTTCTGGCTCCCGCGAGACGTCTCAACAAGCAAATACTTCACCGCAGCCCAGAAACACTGCGCCGCCCAGCGAATGGCGCACGGCCAGACCGACATCTCCTGGCTCAAGGGCCTGACCGTTCTCAGAGACTGGAAAGTCTGGGCCTTCGCATCATCAACCTTCTTCTGCGGCGTGGGATCCGCCAGCAGTTCCAACTTCCTACCTGTCATGATTAAACGCTTAACGAACGACACTGTGCGCGCGAACTTACTCACCATCGGACCGAATCTCGTTGCGGCGACGGTTATGATGACGGTGTCTTTCCTATCGGATTATACGCAGCAACGGGCCTGGTTCGCTCTTGGCTCTGCGGGCGTTGCCCTAATCGGGTGGGTTCTGTTTGCCTCGTTGGATCTGGTGAAAGAGACAGGCGTTGGGTATTTCCTGACCTATCTGATTGTCTCGGGTACATTTCTGCCTCTGTTGCTTGTTCCTGCGTGGATTGGGGCGAATACCAAGACGACCTCTGAGCGGGCTGTGGCCATGGGGCTGATTTCCATGTCGCAGAATCTGGGTGGGATTGTTTCTTCGGGGGTGTATCGTGAGCAGGATGCGCCGGCGTATCGACCGGCTCTGATTACGGTTTCTGGGTGTCTTGTGGGGTTTTTGATTATCTGCGGGTATATGAGGGTGGTGTATGCGAGATTGAATAAAAGGTTGGATGGGGATCAAAAGGAGTCTAAAGGAGTCCAGTATATGCTTTAGCCTCGCTAATATGCCGTCAGTGAAAAGTATGACTGAAACGGGCATAGAATTGATTGCAGCAGCCGAACAGCATGTTTTAGGGGTTAACCCTGATATCACCACTCTTAATAATCATATATACAGACCAGAACAGACCACATTTAATCCCTATAAGGCCTCAAAGTCGGCCCCTCCCACTTAAACCTCCCTCTAAAAACCCAATCACAACAAGCAAAAACCATCACAAATCCCAGCACAGGCCCCGCATAATTCATATTCTCCCCAGTGACCGGAATCGTAGCCGGGAAGGGGAGGAAGATAGAAAAGTACGTCGCAAAGAGGATCGCCAACAGATTCACGGGTAGCCCCCATTTCCCTAGTGAGAACGTCCCCTTGGGGATATCCTGGGGTGCCGTGAAGCGCTTCATCACGAGGAGGATTAAGGGGATGAGGTAGGAGATGTAGAGACCCAATGTACTGAGCGAGAGGATAGCGTTAAACGCAGCTGTGGACCCGATCTGGATGAACGAGATAGCGACGACGAGAGACGCCACGAGGAAGAGGGCGCGCAGGGGGATTTTATAACGCGGGTCGACGCGCGCAAAGAAGTCGGAGAAGGGGAGGCCGTTGTCGCGCGCGAATGCCCATGCCAGGCGCGTGACGGAGGCGAGGCCGTTGAAGAGGGCGATCCAGCCGGGGAGCATGCCCATGGCCATGAGGACGTAGGTTGCGGTCTTGGAGCCGGTGGCTTGGTAGGCGATTGTGATGATGGGGTAGCCGGTTGGGCTGGTGAGGGCTTCGGTGTAGTCGCCCATGCAGTAGAGCACGGCGATCAGGTAGCAGAAGGTGAGGGTGCCGTTGATCAGGGTGCCGTAGATCATGGAGCGAGGGACGACGGTTTTGGCGTTCTTGACTTCCTCGGCCATGTGGATTACGCCGTCGATTCCTGTGGTGTTGTGGTGTTAATGTTTAAGGGTGGGTTAGGGCTAGAGTGATAGTGATGCATACCGCTGAGGGGGGTGATGACTCCGAGAAGGCCAATGGAGAAGACAGCACCAGGATTGGACCAGCCACTGCCCGTAACTGAGCCGTTGATGAATGTGTTCCAGACGAATTCGTTGGAGTTGCGAGGAGCGAGGATGACGAAGACCGCGATGGTGACGGGCAGGAAGACTACGTGCATGATACCAGCAGCGACTTCAATGCCTGCAAGGACACGACGGGCAAAGATGTTGATGATGATTGGAATCACGGCAACAGCCCACATCAAGAGCGTACCGTGCCATCTCTGCGGTTCGTAGCCTATATCGGCCAGGACAATCATGCCCTCGATCTCCGTTCCGATGAAGTACGGGGCGATGCAGACCAGGGCCGCCCACGAGAAGACGGTCACCCATCCTGAGCTGTTAGTATGGAATAACAATTGAGCAAAGGTGTTCATACCCTGGAAGAAACTGATAAACCGACGATAGCGAGGAGCGAGGAAATAACTCCAGTGGTACTGAGCACCAGCAGTCGGATGTCTGTCGTCGTCAGCATAGATCGCCATCACAGAGAGGATTCCTACAGTGAAGCCAGCTCAGCCAGTGAGAATGCAATTGCCAAGTTACCAGCAGTAGTCACAATGATTCCATAAACAATTACTGCAGGGCCGCCGTTGTACAGCCCAGCTTGCAAGCCACCACCTGCGGCCTCCCACGAGGCAAGAAGTGTCGCAGAGAAAGCGAGCGACGAGAAGAAATTCAGATATCTCTGCGACGGTTAGTACTACTGGCAAATGGAATGGTCGGATTATACCTCTAATTGTTGCTTTTGGCGATACGCAGCACTTCCTGGGTTGTCGTAGACATGTCCATTGCCATCAGCTGGCCCCGATCGCACAGCACTCCCACTCTTCATTTCCAGCTCTTGCTGCATGTTGAATCACACAATTAGACTCCAGGTCTGGCAGAGAAAGAGAAAAAGAAAAGAATTGGCCGAAGGGATTGGAGAAACCGGCCGGAAGACGGAAGAAGTACTGTGGCCATCTCTCGCCTCCCAACCGTCATTTCCATTCCGTTCCCACGACCAGGATCTGGATATTAAAAAGCAAAACACGGCCAGCACACATTCGAGACGGAGACCTGACTCGGGGGACTGTGCCGCAATGCAGCGAGCCGGACTCTGGGGCTTGCGCAGACCCTGGTCGTTAGGGCCGGTTGGCGTTTGGGCAAATCGACGGCGTCTGCTAGCTGCAGCCATGGAATCCTCCATCGCAGTCTGGGCACCACTACAGGCATCTGTATTGAAAGATCCCTGAACACGCCGGTCGGGATGGGCTGATGCTCGATGGCCACTGTCGGAGAAAAGAGCCCAGATTTGCCGGACTGAGGCAGCGATGCCATTCACAATCCACTGAAGCAGGGAAGTACAATGCAATTATCCGGTTGTCTCCTTGCTACAGACCTTAAAAAGTTTCCTTATCGTTTGCCAGAAATTATAGGGACATTTTACGCATTATAAGGCCGTGGACAGGGATCGGGGAGCCAACAGGGGTGCCGAGTGCCAACAATAATGGAGGATGCAAAGTTAATATTGCTGAGATGCAGAATAAGACACGGACCTCCCTCTGCTGGCGTTTTTATTCCTCTCTTTTTCTCCCCCCTTATTATGCGTGCGAACCCTTCTCTTGGATCCGGGCCATGGTGACTGAGGTCTGAAGACTTCGCAGTGCCACAATGGCCAACCCACCCCCAAAGGGCCCATTCCAGGTAATATCAGGCGACAATCGTGGGCCTCTGATCACACTCGTATCGGTTTCCTTCCTGATTGTCGCCATCATCTTCGTCTTTGCCAAAGTCGGGTCTGCGGTTTACTTTAAGCAGCGGCGGACAGCCCTCAACACGCCAGTATGGATCGCTTTGGTAGGTTGTCTAATCACGAAAGAAGACAGACTTCTAACTTACTGGGTTAAGATCATTGCGATTATCCAAGTTGTAGTCCTGCAAAAAGCCGTCGATAATGGACTGGGAAGACACCACGTCCGACTCGACGGCGAGGCGTTTGAGACAGCAAGCAAGGTTGGTTACCTGATTACCGCTCGAATAATTATTGACATAACATAGTTTGCATTCGCAGCCCAAATGCTGCTCATATTAGTCCTCTCGCTGTCAAAGCTGTCAACGATCCTGCTGGTCTGGAAGTTGACGCCGAACAACAGCCTCCGTCGGACCTGCACCATCACCGCCGGCATCATTCTCGCATGGACCGTATTCTCCATATTCGCGATCGCCTTCCAGTGCCAGACGCCAAAGCCCTGGCTGTACACACCAGGACGATGCGCTGGAGACGGCGCGCTGTTCTATCCGATCGGGGTGTTGAATATCCTCACAGAGCTGATCCTGCTTGGCCTGCCATTTGTAATGATGCGCAGTGTGCAGATGGCGCTGAGCAAGCGGGTGAAAATCCTGGGATCGTTTTCTACACGCTTAGGGTACTTCAAAGTATACATGGCATTACTTTACTCAATTACTGACGGATATCCAGTGTCGTCGGCCTCGCAATCGCCCACGTAGCCCTTCTACCATCATTCACACACTCAAAGGACGTCTCATGTACGAACGAACCACCCTTCTTACAGATAAAACATTCTAACAGTCCCAGGGGACAGCGTAACCTGGCAAATAACCGGCCAAGCAATGATGCTAACCTCCATCATAATCGCCTGCGTGCCAACGCTCTACCACATCTTCGCAGGCCTCCACTCCGGCCTCACAACCACCCAAATCCCCGACGGAGTAGAACTGAACCGCACCAAGACAAGCGCCAGCGCGTACATACACCAGACCTCGTCATCCAGCGGAAGCAAGTCGCGATCACGCGGCAGATCCAGAGATCGAGACGGACGACGGCGACGCGAGTCCCTGTTTAACCCTGTCGACAGCGCGGTTGTAACGGAGATTTCGTCCCTGCCGAACAGCCGGAACCATAACCGCAGCCGCAATGGTGATTATGGAGGGAGACGGTCGAGTTCAAGCGATGGGAATGAGAGTACGAGGTATTTGACGCAGGAGGGGAAACAGGGGGGTGTGATGAGGACGGTGGATATTACGGTTGAAGTGGAGGAGGACCATCGGGGTTCTCTCTGAAATGTGGAATATGTGATAGACGATATAGTGTAGCTACCTTAATGCAATGAATCAAGACTCCAAACTCCAGAGTCCAGAACAGCACGACGATCGCAGTTCGCTCCAGCAGATCTGATCTTCTGTCTGTCCATCGTGGAGATTCCGATAGCGCGACAAGCACGACGGCGTCGCAGTAGTGCTGCTTGGCTGTTCCAGATTAACACACACGGGAAGGACTTGGTTGATCCGAATGTCTTGACAAAGGTACGAGTAGTGGGTGCAGACATGTGGCTGACTGGTGGCTACCTGGTTGGAGGGATGCAGAGTTAGGGCTGCCATGTTACATCTTGATAAAGATCCATCTCGGCTTTTCTCGGTAGAATGCACCCCGACATATAGTCCTTTATTTGGTCAATCACTGGCTGGCATGAGAGGGAGTTTATAGACTGGCCTCGCCCTCTGACGGGGTGTTTTTTGAAGTGAGGGTCTTGATTGCTCAATCTAGATGTCTACGGGTTGACCAGGTATACAAGGCAATAACTTACTATTTCATTATATTGAGAACGGTTCAAACATAGACTTGTTTTCAATACTGATTGTAACCTAACAACTAGAGTGTACTTGTTTTTAATAATGAGTGTAGCCTAACGACGAGACATGTATGCAGAGAATGATAGGGAGTCAATAGCAATTCCAAGACGACTATCCAACGATGTAGAAACCAACAAGAGATAAAAATCGTCTTACAATCAAAGAAAATCCTGAGTATCAACCTCATTAGACTCTTTGTTAAGATCCAACTCATCCAACCCATCAACAATGGACCACTCTTCACGGTGACACGACGCCCACTCCTCCAGCCTGTCCTCATTCCGCAAACACCAAAGAACCACCTCTCTTGCTGCAAAGGTATCTTCCAAACAATCATGCCCACTAGACCCCGTCTGAATCTCACGACCAAGAAACTCCGACGTTAGCGTCCTGAGCGCCCAAGATCGCCGACACCCACAACCCACCGCATCACGCGTCAGAATCGCCGAGTCAACAACATTACCATGAACAATCCCCAAAACAGCCAGGTCATTATGCAGCGCATGGCCCATGAGAACCGTATCCTGGTCAATATATTTCCAAGCCAACTCCCTGGCCGCTCTCCACCCTCGCACCGTCCGCCCCCGCCGCTTCATGTCTTTAAACAGCGCCGGCGTCACTCCGCTATATTGGCTCCTCCAGGCAATAATCCTCTCTGCGGGCTCAACGTACGTATCGATGAGAATCTCCCCGGATAAGAAGTCCACCGCGCTGACGCGGATCGCTTCGCTGACTTGGCCGTTGTTGGGCCCGAGGACGCCGACCATCTCGCAGTCTAGCACTACTGCCTTGCGGGCGTTACGGTTAGATTTAGGGCTCGGACTGGGTTTCATGTGCGCGAGCTTTGGGTCTGCAAGCGCAAAGTCGTGTGTGGTCAGGGCGATGCATCCATAGTTTCCGATTTGGTTGCACTTTACGCATGGTGCTTTTCGGGCTGCGGCGTTGGTGCCTCGGCCTTGCATTATGCCTTTCTAGAGGATATTAGAAATGGTTCTGTTGTTTGTTATTTGTTAATATTCAGAAGGAGTGGTGCTTACTTCAAATGCTTTCTTAGCAGGGTGGAATCGGCATGTTGAGGATCGAAGTTTCTTTTTCATTTCTGATATTGGTTAGCATTACCAGAGTAGCACGTTGTAGGGGATTCGCTTACCTCCGCAGTTCTTGCACTTCTTCTTCATGTCGAGATCCTTCTCGCTCGGAATTTGGGTCCAGAAGCCTTGTTGGGAAAGAGACTCGGTGGAGTGACATTCTACTCGAAGCGTAGTTAACAGTGAGTCTCGTTCGGCAAAGGGTATGGCAGACCAGTTTCCCCAGACCTTAGGTAGAGGGGCAGGGTTCGATGTGGTCTTGTGGCTCACCGAGTCTCGGATATGATCATCCAGTGCATTCTGGCTCTTGAAGGACTTGTTGCAGAGCTCGCATCTGGATTCCGGGTTGGTACTCTTAGAAGGACTCGAGTTGGTACCCCGGTGTTCCTTGGACATCTCACGATGCATACGCAGAGCCTGCGCATGTGGGAAATTCCTCTGGCAGGGCTGGCAAAAGTGGCCTTGGTCGGTCGACTCTTTACCGATAGACATGTTGGTTGTTGAAGATATTTGAGTAAGTATATATGATGCCAAAAGTTCTTCTAATAATGACAGTGTCAATCGTAAAGGATAGATCGAGTGAAAAAGGCATCATAGAGACTCGGGAGCAGAGGTTACTTCCTATTTATCGACGACCCATTGTCTGATTATATCCTCTTGTCTGGTGGAATAAGGCCATTGTGGGAATCCTATTCCTTTGAACGCATGGCTAACTTACCACCAACTGCTGGAAGTAGAGCTGGTGGTGTGCCACAAAGAAAACAAAGGCAGAAGAATTGGTAATAGAACAGACAGACTGTGATGGACACAGGAAAGAACTAGGAGATACTAAGAATATAGATAAAGGAACCCAGGCATCGTAAGGCATGAACGAAATATTACAAAGAATGAATGAGTGGCTGAGATAATAAACTACAGGGAAAGAGTTATTGGACCTGACTCTGTGCCTGTCAGTTTATTCTACTGGTTATTTTTAATTAGGGTTCAGATAATGCCGACATCGCGATTCACAATACACAATACGCTTCGCTATCCCAGATCCCATACTGGGGAGCGTCTAGTTATTGGAGATGTATTCTTAATATACACATGTATCTCATTAATAAATCCCATCTTGGTGCTTCTAATAATCACAGGGTGAACTGAGAGCATCGGAGTAACCCTAATGGAGCCTTGTGTAGGCTGCAGCGAACTCTATATCAGCCTCGGGCCCACTGAGTCCACTGTGGCGAATTTATACCCAACGTCCTTTATAAGAAGACCGCAAACCCTTGAGTGTTCACAAAAGCCATATACCTCCACCATGCCGGTAATGAAAGTCGCCCTCGTAACCTGCAGCACAAGGGAGCCACGCATCAACCCCTTCATCACGAAATACGTCCACGACATCATCCAGGAAGACTGGTCGGACAAGGACACGAACAACGAAAAAAGCAAGGAAATCAACCTCTTTATAATAGACCTCCGCAACCAAAACCTCCCTCTCTACAACGAAGCAGCAATACCATCGCACCTATCATCGACAGACCCAACGCCGCAGTATACCCATGCACACACGCGCGCATGGTCAGCGCTCGTGCGCCAATACGACGCTTTTATATTTGTCACTCCGCAGTATAACTGGAGCATCCCGGCGAGTTTGAAGAATGCGCTGGACTATCTGTTCTACGAGTGGAAGGGGAAGCCTGCGGGGATTGTGACGTATGGTGGGAGGGGAGGGGGGAAGGCGGGGGATCATTTGAGGGGTGTTTTGACGGGGCTGAGGATGAGGGCTGTGGAGACTGCTCCGGGGATTGTTGTACAGGGGACGGTTATGGAGGGTTGTTTGGACAGGGGGGAGGTTAGTATGGAGGATAGAGAGGCCTGGAGGAGTGGTGGTGTTGAGGATGCGATTAGGGAAATGTTTAGGGAGTTGTTGAATGAGCTCCTTGAGCAATGATATTAAATAATTAATCAGGATATAACGGAGCTCGAGCCCGGGCCTCTGCGAATTGCAGTAACTGATAAATAGGACCACAGGCTATCGATACCACGCCACGACCCACCGCGAATAGGCCAAATATCAAACCCGCCGCGGCATGATATCAGTCTCCTTAACGGCCTGTAAAATCAGAAATTAACATCAGGGTCTCCGTCCTGGAGACCATGGCCAGGTTGCGTGGGTTGTACTGGAGGTCTGGGGTATATAAGTGAGGTTACAAGGAGGGCTCGGAGCCAACTAGATAGCTTCGACTGGCCCACTACAAGATCCACTACTTATTGACATTTGTGAGAGATAGTTAAGGTTATACTAACATGGGATATTTGGAAAGAGCGCCTATGCTATCTAGTGAGGTCGCTTGTGGCCATATCGATCTGGGTAAGGAGTACCATCCGATCATCAGATGATTGTCCACGACAACGGCTGTTTCAGGGTGTGGTTGTCCCCGTTACATATTGGGGCTGTGCTATGTCTCGTAATAAACGACATGACGATCATCAAGGACAGTACGGGCGAAATCACAACGCCCAACGAGGGTGTTGCTGGGAAGGACCCTGATACAAGATATGTCGCAATCATCTACATGGGTTACGCAATCGATCGCTCATTAATCTTGTACATAACGCTGTCCTGTCTTTATCTACTCTGCTTTACGCAGTCAATGGGTATGAGTCTATGAAATGAGAGCCCTGCCTCTTCGCCCCCATGGGGCTGAATAGACACGATGTAAGCCACTGGAAATCCGTAAGCCACCAGATACACCTATTTATACCCCGTACTGGCCCTGGATAGCATACATATCCTATTTCAAGGCGTTGAACTGTATTCACCACCACAATGTTCAAGTTGATCAGCGGTCTTACCATCGGCCTCAACGTGGCTCTGGCCACAGCCCAAACAAGCGAAGGCTTCATCTACCAGACCAACAATCCAATAATAGTCAACTACGGCGACGACGTTGGCTCTCCCTGGAGCCCCGGTGATACAGTCCCGGCTGATGGTAGGTCCCGCACCTAGAATGCACCGATCCATACATATACCAGGTAAAAACAATCCTAACTCATATCCAGAAACCACCGCGCCCCCCCAAGTCGGCTTCCCATATGGGAGGGGAGGGGATAGCGAAGTAAGCAACAATGAGCTCGTCCTCATCATGGTCGACTCCGACTCCGAGACCCCGGACGGCTCAACAGCAACCCTGAACCTCCTCCACTCCGGCCTGAAGCGAGACCAGGAACTCACCCAAACAGACAACTACCTGTTCTACCCCGTCACGTCGAAGAAGGCACCTGAGGCCAAGTACCTGGCCCCATCCCCGGAGAAGGGGTCGGGCGTTCACAACTACACTCTCTTGCTCTTTGAGCACCCCGAGGGAGGCTTTAACTTCCCTGACTCTTATGCCAAGTTCAAGCCTAACACCACTGAGGCTCGTGCTGGGTTTCCGCTGAAGGATTTTGTCGATGACTTGGGGCTGGGTGAGCCGTTTGCTGGGACGTGGCTCACGGAGAAGGCGTGAGGTGGAAGTATTTCTACCTTGACAGACGTATAACCCTGGTGCTGTCTATGTCAATGTCATGGAATGAAAAGCGCACGTTTAGTAAACAAGCCCGGTATGGAGCTGGAGGTGATTCATATAGCTTGATATGGTCCATACAGTCCGTTGGTCTATATTGTTGAGCTATCAATGAGTGGTCTACTCTCCTTATACTTTCGCATTATAGTTTCAAACGCTCAATTCCATGTTCATGGAGGTATAGTCACCATCTTATCTACCTACTGCCCATTTGTTCCATTCGCAACCGGCAAAACCGACTCGATAACACCAAGTCCCTCTCCCTCACGAGTCCAGAACGTCGGCTGCAGTCCCACAGACTCCAGCAGACTCTTCCACTGACTGCGCGTGCGCTCAAGTCCAGAGCAGAACATCAAGACCGCCATATCTGTTGTTCCATGCAGAAACTCTGCATTCTTATCCGGCAGGATATACTCCTCAATCACCAGCTTGGAGTATCCAGCCTCCATAGCAGCAACGACGTAGTTGAGCAGCACGCGCGCTTTCGAATCGGACCAGTCGTGGAAGACGAATTTGAAGTAGTACACCCGGGCTCCTATTACATATTAGCACTTCTCACCATAAACATGAATATAGAGTTTGAAGTTGAGTAGACCTTTAACCGGATTCGCCTCCTTGAAGAAATCATACTTGACGCCCTCAATCCCACACTTCCCCAACTCAGCAGCCGCCTCATCAATCACACTCGGCAGATCCTCCAGTACCAGTTTCCCCGGCGCATCCGGGAATCTCTGCTGGAAGAGCATGAGATCGTGCCCGCGACCGCCGCCAATATCAACTAGCAGCGCGCGCTCGGGGTTACTCCTGTCTGCGCCGTCGAGAACGCGCTCCTGGATCGGGAACCAGTCGCCCCAGTGTACGCGGTTTGCGCGCTGGCCTTCCATGAAGTTGTTGAAGCGGGTGAGGGCGTCGGGGTGTTGGCAGAGCCAGGTGAAGCCGTCGGTTGAGACGTTGTGGGTGTATTGGAGGGGGGAGTGTAGGGGGTCTTGCGGGTTTTGGTAGTTTGTGGCAGCGAGGTATGAGGGGGTTTTTGTGAGGATGGGGAGGAATTCGCAGAATCTGAGTACCTTTCTGTCAGATAGATATTAAGGGTTTGGGAGGGAGGGTGGCGTACAGAGACTCGACTGTGCCGATGGTGGCTCGGTTGACCATGGCCTTTGAGATGGCTGTTGGGAGGTAGGCACTGGGCGAGGGCTCTTCGACGATATCGAAAGAGACGAGGAGCCGCATTATACGCTCTGGCAATGCATTAGCAGTATTATAGGTAGAGTTAGCGGGCGACATACGGAGAAGGAGAGGGTCTGCGGGCTTGACTGCTGCCAGTTCCTCTGCAGAGACAGGGGACGTCGCTTTCTCCAGGACGGGGAAGACACCCATATCGTGAGCGATTTTGAGGGCCATGAATACCATGGGCTGGAAGTGTTAGAAAGGGTTTAATTGTCTAATGTGTGGTTCGGTGGCTCGTCTCACCTGGTATGAAAGCTTCAGGATGGCATCCTTGGGCTGCTCGAGAGCTCGCTGGAGCTTGGTGACTTTAGCCAGAGCTTCGGTTCGAGCTGTTTCCGACTGGGCCTTCTGGAGGGCTTCGAAAGATGTCTGAGCATCCGCCCAGAGAGATTGAAGTTGGTCTGTAGCCATGATGCTTCAAGGGGGTTACGGAGTACCTGTAGAGAACTGGGACAGGGGGACTTCAAGAGTCCAGGGGATCCTTGCATTAATAGCAGCAAAGCAGCAAAGCAGCAACCATTGCAGACGCCCCTCCTAAGCCTGAGTGAGGCAGGAATAGTATTTCCGGTCAACTGTCAAGACGCCGCAGTGATCGGCGGACCCATAGACGGCGTTGGGCCGAAGGACTATCGCGGTATCGCACTGCCATCTTGCGCGTTGACGGACCCATTCTTCTTATGCTTGATCCATTCAAGATGGACAGGTACACGCTAATCGTCTCTACGGAATCCTTCCGTCTCGCCATGCTGCTCCACCAGATTGAAGCAGCTGCCATCGACCATCGTAGTCCATTATTTGTCCATACTCCCGGTCGATGGCCCATCACCACCGAAAATCCCAATGTGCTTACCGGAAATGCGTTACGACTCATTCCCCACCGCTGTCTGAGCTGTGCACGGCTCTTCACTCTAAGTTGAATATCGGTACCGTCATGGGTTAAGTCTGCTGTCAAAAGTCCCTTGTTGGCCGCCAAACTGCCTATCCCTGTTGATCTAGAGTGTTGGAATGGTGAGGGATTATTGAGTCTCCATTCCTCAGACTGTAGTTCATTTTTGCTTTTCCCGTAGGCATGATAGTCTTGCTTATCATTTCCAGCGGCCTGGGCCTCGGGCTGCTGGAGTTGGTGCTTCTTTTCAAGCCCCCCCCCCTGCATTCCATTTCATATTCTAGAATATTAAACTCTTCCATTCTCTTCGTATATGCAGGCCGCGCTGTGAGGCAAGAATGGTCTACAATCTAACTGCAGAGCTCTTTGCGGAGTGGGCTTTGGGAATCCTGGTTGCCGGTGTTCGTATCTATACACGATGCTTCATCGATAACAGGAATCTCTACTGGGACGATATGTTTTTGATACTTGGTCTTGTGAGTATCGTGCACCAATACTTTGTGTCCGCTAACGCAGTCACCAGGTATTCTGGACCGTGATGACCGTCACTCTCTACCTCTGCACAGGTATGGAATCTCCATGGATATCATCTTCAGATACTAACACTGAGCAGCCGTATACAGCTCCAACATCGGCCTGGACACCGAGACCGCCCTTCAGGTCCCCGACAGTGAAGTTGCACTGTACAAGATCGGATCTGTCTGCGCGTTCGTTGCCTGGCTGGCGTATATCCTGGCAGTCTGGGCATTCAAAGGCGTTCTGGTGTTTCTCTACACCCGACTTACGTAGGACTCGACCTCTATTCAGCCGAATTTATATGCTAACTCGGACAGAATGGGCCTTTGGCAGCATCGCCTGTCTCTCGTGGTCGGGGCACTCACGGCCTGCACGTTTCTCACATCCCTGATATTCGACCTTGCAGTCTGCCACCCGATTCACAAGAACTGGCAGGTCAAGCCTTACGCTGGAGGTAATCTACCTATCCATTCCCACAGTATCAGCAGCTAACAAATCTGTCTAGACAACTGCACCATCCGCCCACTGAACTACATCGTCATCGAAGTCCTCAGCATCATGTACTACCCTCCCCTTCATATTCACACACACACAGAGAGACTCATTAACTGTTCCAGAACCGACCTCGCAATAATGTGCGTCCCAATCCCGCTCGTCATCGTCGCCCGAATCCCCTCCTCGCAAAAGCTCATCCTCGCCGCCCTCTTCTGCTCCGGCATCTTCGTCATGATCTGCGCCATCCTGCGCGCCTACTACTCCGTCACCCAAATCGACACCCTGGCTACAGCGCTCGGCTGGGCGTCCCGCGAATGCTTCGTCTCCGTATTCATCGTGTGCGCACCAGGCATAAAACCTCTGTTCACGCGCTTTCGCTGGTTCCGGACCTACGGCTCTAGTAATGGGTATACGAATACGAATACAAATTCGAATGCGAAGTCGCGGGGCACTGGGAAGGTGTTTTCGTCGAAGAATAGCCATAACTTCAACACGCTTGTTTCGGCGCATGAGCGCGAGCCGTATGAGATGGACACGTCGGTGGGGTGGAAGAAGGGGAAGAAGAGTCGGGGGTCGTCGGAGGAGAGCCAGGAGCATATCATCTCGTCGACGCCCGATGGGATGGGCATTAGGGTTACCACTGATGTGCATCTTGCCCTGGAGGAGAGTCGGACTAGACGAAGCAGTTTTGAGTCGAAGGGATAGACTTGTAAGAATATGATATTGAGTTGAAAGGATACGTCAATAAATAAACCTTTACTATCCCTCGTTTCTGTACGTTCCATCTGGCCTACTATGTTAAAGAGGAAAGGGGACTGGTTGTTATATACGTCCACTTCTACCAGCGGCAAATGAAATAAAGGTACTCTAGCAAGGGAAACTGATACCAGAGCTGTCTTTCCATACAGTGATTGTTTGCTAGTTGCTCTGGAAAGTTCGTCGCCATTTCAGGACGCGACAGTGGACTTATTGCGGCGCTGCAGCACCGCATAATGATGGAGCCTCTAAGCTGGCGAAGGAGGATCTAGGAATTTAGGGCCAAGATGAGCTCCACTGCTGTGTCGTCAGTTGTCACATTCATGCAATCCAAGCCGAAGTCGATAATTCCAGCTTGCAATAATGTCCATCTTCCAACTCCCGGTGAGAACTAACAGCCATAACCAGGAGCGATACCACCGATATCAAAAATCGCAGCAAATAACTTGTAACTTGTTGAAGCGTGTTGAGGGCCTGACTTGATTAAGTTCGCCTACCAAGCTCTAGTTACCCTAGCGTAGTGCTATTACTGCCATGCTCCACCGATCTCGAAGGCCTGATGGCCAAAGTCTGGAAGGTAAGGCTACTCAGGAGTCAGGACGGCGCAGGGGTCTCGGAAATGGGCCGTTGCAAAGTTCCACGTTTGACAAATAGAGGCTCATGGACAGACTACTGCAATCTTGTCTGAATGAGTTGAATAGCTTCAATTCACTGTAAGGTGACTCATTGCATATCAGATGTTGCTTACTTCTCATAATGTGCCCTCCTTCTGGGTTCTACGAGCTTGTGCGTATGTTTACACGGGCTGCAGTGAAGCTGATATTGATAACCGGCGGTGCCAGTATAAATCTAACCTTGATTCCTATCAGGTCAACCAGGGGAGACAGTTACAAAATATACTTAAACAGCGGCGACCGATCCCCCATAACCTGCAGCTCCTCAGGGGTGTATCTCTCATGAACCTCCTCGCGACTAATCTTGCCGTTCCTCCTATTCACAAACCAAAACCTCGTCTCCAAAGCAAGACTGGCCACCATCCCCGCCGCCGCAAACGCAAACGAACTCCCAAAGCCCGTGGGATACTTCGGCGCCTCTCGCTCAAGGTATATAAACGAACCAACAAGCCCGCCGCAGTTCCCAGCACTAATCATAAACGCGATCCCCATCGCCTGTTTCCGCGCACCGGCGAGGTTGTTCGCTGTCCACGCGTTCGTGCCCGGGATGATGGGGTATAGCCCTATACAAGCAAGCACGACAGCGAAATAACAAGCAGGGATATTATCCTGGATATCATCGGCAAGGGCGAAGAGAATCCCAAAGGCGACAATCACAAACATCTGCCCCATAACAATAACAGGCATGCGCCATCGCAGTTTATCAGCTACAATCCCAAACCCGTACGCCGAGATCGCGCCCGCGAAATACGGCGGCATGGAGAGGAGCTGGGCGTTCGCAGAGGTGTATCCCATATTCTTGATAATCTGGGGCAAGGAAAACTTCAACCCGTAATTCGGCACCGTGTTGGACCAGAAATTCAAGATCTGGAGATAAAGATGCCAGTCGGTAAGAGCGTTGAAGAGCGTCTTCCAGTCGAATTTGCTAGCCTTCTCATCAACGACGATGCGGCCACGGAGGGCTTTCTTGCGGAGGGCGAGGAATCGAATCTCCTCCGGGTCCAGCCACCGCGTTGAGAGCTCCGGTGTGTCTGCTAGACAGAAGTAGCAGAGAGCTGCGAGGAGGACGGTGGCTGCGCCTTCGATTATGAAGATCCAGCGCCACCCGTTGTATCCGCCGATTCCGCGCATTTTAGCGAGTCCGAATGCGAGAAGCCCGGAGAAGGCGCCGGCCAGGGCGCTGGCTGTGTAGAATAGGCCGATTCGGCTTTGCGTTTCTTCGGGCATGTACCATTGTGTGATGATCCAGATGGCGCCGGGGAAGAAGCCAGATCTATCGGACGTCAGACAGGCTATACAGCTAGACAGGGTAGACAGAGAATTGGAAATAGGCTTCGACATACTCGAAGATACCAAGCAGCACGCGGACGGCGCACAGGCCGGCAAAGTTCTGGACGACTCCGGTTAGGGTTACGACGATTCCCCATAAGAGGGTCAGGATTGCGAGATAGAATGAGGGTCTCTTGAATTTGGCCAGCAGAATATTGCTTGGGACCTCTATTATCGACATCCATGTCAGTGGAAATACTAAAGGGACAGTTTGATGAGGGCCTACCGAACAGGACGTAGGTGACGAAGAAAATGCCCAGGGCAACGTTATACTGCGTGCCAGACATGTCCAAGTCCGTCAACATGCCTTCGATTTTGGCATTTCCTATTGGACCCATTAGAATCAAGACTATCACAGGGCATGTCCGTGGAAACCCACCGATACTCGCTTTGTCGATATAACACACAAGATACAGGAACGCCAACAGAGGGCAGAGACGCCAATCGATCTGACAGGTTATTCTCGACTCGTTCCATCCAAGTGTCAGGTCTCACCTTTCGAACGCACTTCTTCCTCTTCTCATCGGGAAAGTTAGCCAGAAAGTGCGCGTCGTCCTCATTCAGCCCGCTTTCCAGATAGACCTGCTCAAGACTAGGCGCTGCCTCAATGCATTTCTCCGGAGGCGCATCCTCCACGTATAGCACACTGGACGGTTTAGATGAAGGCATGACGCAGAGTGCAATTGGGAGAAATGACTAGACATTCGTGAAGCACAGTATTATCCACGACATCCTTCTTTATACTGACCTTTTCTCGGCGCCCAGACAGCCAAGATCCCAACCCCGCGTGCAGCTACTCCAATTCTGGGGGTCCTCGCGCCATTTGTGGGGTCGCGATGGGATTGCAATACGTTTATTGCCGTGCTGAGAAGGCTATATGCCACTGGATGTTGGAGATGTGGCGCATTTCATTGTCCCTTGTTGACGTTTGGTCCCCTGAGGGCCCAGCAGCAGCCGAGAAGTAGCCGAGACGACATCCATGCTTATTTTTGCCACCTGTCGTTGTAACGTGGATTAATTATTGGCTGGTGATTGAAGGCTTGTACGGAGATTCTTGGGTGGCTTAAGACGCTTTGTTCTAGACACAGCCAGAATATGCCGTATTGAGAACAGACCTGGGCAGCAACAGTTAACTACTTGGTAACCGTTTATTCATAATAGGCCATGGCAAATAACTAACAATGCATGGACAACGACAACTACACCTACCACACAGATACAGACTTAAATCACAATCCCAAAGCAAACCTCTTCAAGTCTTCCCTCCTCCCCAAAAACACATCCCCCTCCCCCCCACTCCCACTCATCGCCGCATACTGCCAGAACATCGCCTCATCCCAACCAACAGGCAACTCACCCATCTCATCCGCCCAATTCGCCAGCCAAAGCGGATGCGTCTCGCCAAAGGAGGTATCATTCCCGGCACACTTCCCCCACCACTGCGCAGACAGAAACAGCAGCGGCGGTCGACCGGTGGCTTCTTTATAAGTGTGCGAGAAATCCGCCATCCAGTCTGTGATTTCGCCCGCTTCCATCCCGTGGCATAGCTTTCCGGCGATGTTTCCTTCCATCTCCAGGACGCCCGGGAGGGTCTGCCCGTCTGCAGTCCAGTTCCCGCCATTGTTCAGGAAGAACGTGGCCTGGTCAGCGCCGCTGCTGGATGCCGCCTTTGCGAAGTGGATTGCGCCGTGGAAGATCCCTGGGGCGTTTGTTAGGGCGTTTTCCCTTTGGGAGGGATATCGTGGGTTTTTGTAGCTGCTTCCCTCTGTTGCCTGTATCTTGGTTAGAATAGAGCTAGAGGAGTCGTAGAGCGTATGCTCGCCTTCACAAAGACAAACTCCACGCCGTCTGTGACGGCATTCTTCCAGTTCACGGGCAAATGGATCTCGAACAGGTCGATTCCCCGAGTGCCATTCACAGGCAGAGGGGTGGCTCCGGAAGACAGCGATGGGAAGGCTGAGAACAGCCACCAGGGCGAAGCGATGCGCATTATTGTTTTTATCGTTCGTTTCTTGTCCGTTTCTTATTTTTTATTTATTTTTGACGATCAGAGAAGATCTTAAGATCAAAGATCGAGATCGCTGGTGAGATTTGCGCCGAGACCCCTTTTTTCTCCGACAGTGGGGAATTGGCTGGAACTGCGCTAGGACAGGTCCAAAACTATTTTAAAACATTTCGGCCGGCATATTCTATGCTTGTATTGTTGATCCCCATTGATTTCGTGAGGTGCTGTTACTTTTGTATCTGTTTGCAATGAGCGAAAGGACTTAGGGTTACTACATATCAATCATCCCTCGCCAACCTCGCCTGTTGAAATACTTCTTCGACCAGTCTCGCTCGCTCCGGTGAACGCGGCACAACCTCAAAATCAAACCTCTCCGGCTGGACATTAAACCCTGCAGTATAATCATACAGCGGAGGGGGTATTTCCCTCCCACTGGCATCCCTCTTACAGCGCAAACTCATCGCCCACGCAATCCTCGCCGTCAGGATATTCAACGACCGCTCAGCAATACTCTGCCCGGGACAGATCCTCCTCCCGAATCCGAAACACGAGTAATTCTGCATATTCGGGAACTTGGTTAATGGCTCCTGGTATGTCGGAAATCCAGGCTCAAGCCACCGCTCAGGACGGAAGGTCTCGGGGTCAGGATACAACTCGGTGTCTCGGTGGATAGCCCACTGGTTCGCGTGGAAGACTGTTCCCTTGGGAAAGACATGGCCATTGTAAGCGTCGTCTTGGATCAGTTGGTGTGGGACATTCCCGGCCGTAACTGGTCTCCATCTGAGGACTTCCTTGATGACGGCGCGGACGGTGGGGAGATTCGGGATATCGCTGAATTCAGGAATCCTGTCGCCGACTTGCTGGTCGAGTTCGGATTGCATCTTCACCTGCCATTCAGGGTGGTGCACCATGGCCAGGCAGAACGACATCATGGCCGCGGCCGTTGTGCCACTTCCTGCTTCGAAGAGGGTTCCGATCACGTAGGCTGCCTCGTCGTCGGCGAGGGCATAAGCCTGTTTATTATCCAAGAATGTCTTGGTGAATGAGCTAGTCGTCCTGCTTCCCCTCTGGATATCATCGCGAACGTCCTGCTGCAGTTTCCGGAATAGACTCAACTCCTCCGCATGCAATTCCGCAGCCTCCCGTTTAAACGGAGCCAGAACCGACGGAAGAATATTCAACACAGGAAACGAGTCAACAAGATACGCCCCTGGCGACGCGACTCGTTCCACGGTTTTGCCCACCCCAATGATCCGTTTAAAGTCCGGCTCGTCGCCAGTCTCGATCCAGCGCCCGAAGCCAATCCGGTAGACGACGCTGGATGCGTACAGCTCGAACCATTTTTCGTACGCAGTGGGGTAGTTCAGGAGCGAGCGAAGCAGTCTTTTCGATTCATAGTCCTGAACTGGCTCGTAGCTGCTTGCGGCCGTGTTTGTCGTGAGCTGGTGCATTAGCTTTCGTCCCTTACGCCAGAGATCTGTCATGGGCCATAAGCATGGGAAGCAAAATGGGAAGGAAGAGAGATTACCGTTATACGGAAGAAAAAGAGGCCTCAGATTGTGCGAAAGCAACCCCGACGCAAAGGGCAGATACTCCCTGGATGAGTACAGCGACCCTCGCTCTCTCAGCAAGGCATTAGCGATCTTCTCTGTCGAGAGGACAACGTGTTTGCGCCCGGCGAGATCGAGTTGGAAGATGGGACCGTATCTATCGGCCCATTCTTTGAATTTGAGCCACGAGTGCTTTGGCGGGATGTCGGGGAGGTTGCCTAGGATTGGTTTGCCTGACAAATATCAGCTACCGACTAGACCGTTCAAGAGGTGTAGTATACCTGGTGGGCCTGGAATGGGGGTTCCAGATTGGAGATTTGTATCCTTGCTTCTCTTCCATAGTAACACTGCGACTAGAAGTGGAAGTAGGTAGACGTATATCATGGTGAGGAGTATTAGAGAGATGGTGAAGAGAGACCATTTATCGACAGTTGTGTATCACCACTCAACAGCCCCATGAAGTAAGCAGACTCCTCCATGTTCTTAATTGGGGGCATTAACTGATCGCCTTACCCCGCGATGCCCCACGATACGCACCGAAAGACATTGTGGAAATGTGGAGGGGTGTCAGACCATCATACAATGCCAGCATGTCTGCATTTCAGTCGGATCATGGATGTCAAGAAAGGAAATAAATAAAAAGAATGTACAAAAGAAAGGACGGGCCCGAACCGTGGTTCGAACACGGGGCCTCTCGCATTTTAGATTTGGTGAACCCAAAGCGAGAATCATACCACTAGACCATCCGGGCCGACGTTGCAAATTTCATACCTCCTCCTTTGTCAAAGACTTTAGAGACACAGCGCTATGAAAAAAAGCCTGACTGCTATGTGAGGCAATAATGTGTCTCGATTACATGTATTCCATCCAAAAAGCTTTACGAATGTTGCAACCAAAATGCAATTCAATTGGAAAAGCATGATTTATTGACCTCTTTTTTTTTTCTTTTTTAAATTACGAACATCAGACCTTGATTGAAAACAGTACAGCGAGTACGGCAGTAAGGCTTGCCCCCAGCTGGCGCCATCCTGGTGGTAGCACAAGCATAATTCTGACTCGTGCAGCCTCTTTCTCTGTCATTCATGTTGTATTAAAAACCGTTCATTCTCGTGCATTAAAGCTGACTGATATCTGTGAGATGCCTCGTTTCTAGCTAGCACCTATAGAAGAGTCTCAACACATAATCCGATACGATCGCCACTATTAACAAATTGCCCGACGACTACTGAGTTGATCCATACCAATATAACAATTCCCCCAAGATAGCCTCATGTGCAGTCGATGGAAACCCCAGTCTTCGAATCCATTATAACATCATTTACCGTTGTATGTGCGTCAAGATTTTCCTACTCTTGTCACCAAGGACAAAGGCATTCATCGATTCCTATAGGTACCGATTTTCAAAGCTTCATGGTAGAATTCCATGCTAATCGTACCTATGTGTGACTGGGGCAACAGGGCTTAAACTAACTTCATACCTCATATCGATCCGCGGTGTCCTGCACTGGTCTATACACAAAAGAATCAAATTTCGCTGGCAGAGCTGTCCCATTCACGTCCGAGCAGGCCATGCCGACAAACGCCCCAGTGAAGCTCCCATGGGCCTGGTGGCCACCACACTCGTCCGACAGAATCGACGCATCAAATACGGGGCCCACTGCCTGGAGCTCTCCGTCTCCCAGTGCATAAAAGAATTGCAGCGTGAGTCCACCCCTGATACTCAATGCCAGTCTAACCTTCCCTTCATTCGGAATTTGAACTGGATCAGGGAACGGCGTATCGAGCTTTCCTTCCGGGTATGATGCTTCAGAGCGAAGGATATTGATCTCCCGCTGGCCGTCTGCATCTGCTGTCACTGCCAGGTAGAAGAAGTTGTACCTGCAGTAGTATGCGACAAGACCGGCGAACTGCCTCTCATCAGAAGGCGTATAGTCAACGACAGTCTCCGCATCGTATGAGAAATGCGTCTGCCGCCGGGCAACAAGCGCCTGCTCGAACCAAGACCCAATCGACTCACGGCCTATCAGCGAGAGACTCCCATCTTCAATAGAAAAGATGCGCTCTGGCTCAGGCGTACGCAGCCACTGAAAGTCCTTATGCAGGGCATCGGTGAAAGTATACCTCTGCTCAGCCCAGTACTCCCCTTCACGGCGAGTCCCAGGGACATCAACATACAACGACGGCACCGGCCCATCCTTCACCCACAACCAGCCCTCATCATCCCAATACACCTCCTGAATAGACGTCTCCCGTCCCAGCACACACCGTCTCCCCTGCCCAACCGGCCTCCCCATCAAATGCACCAGATACGCCTTTCCATCCTCCGTCTCCACCAAATCCCCATGCCCCGCCCGCTGCAGCGCCGCAAACGGCGCATCCTTCGAACTCAGGATATGCTTCACAGGATGCGTCTCATACGGACCCCAGATACTCCTCGCCCTCGCAAGCGTACAAGCATGCTGATACGCGGTGCCCCCCTCCGCCGTGAGCAGATAGTACCACCCACCCCGTTTATAAAGATGCGGCCCCTCCACCAGATCCAGCTCCGTGCCTTTAAACACATTCCTCCTCTCCCCAACCAGTTTCCCAGCCCTCGGATCGAATTCCTGCAGCGCGATTCCGGCGAACGCGCGCGGCCGCCGCCGGTGGTCCCACAGCATATTCACAAACCACTTCCTCCCGTCCTCATCGTGGAATAAACTCGGGTCGAACCCGGACGAGTTGACATGGATTGGATCCGACCAGGGCCCTGTAATCTCTGGAGCCGTGACGATATAATTATGCGAATCCTTAAACGAGCCGTCCTTGCGCGTGACGTATGTGTAAACGAGCCAGAACTGGGTTCCGTCGTGCGAGAGGCAGGGCGCCCAGACGCCGCAGCTGTCTGGGGCGCCGCGCATGTCGAGTTGGCTTGCTCGTGAGAGGGGGCGCGCGATTAGATCCCAGTTTGCGAGGTCGGTGGAGTGGTGGATTTGGACGCCTGGGTACCATTCGAAGGTGGATGTTGCGATGTAGTAGGAGGATTTGACGCGCAGGATGGAGGGGTCGGCGTTGAAGCCTGGGAGGATGGGGTTGCGTACTGGCATGTTGAACAATGGGGATTGAGTATAGAAGATGAATATTGGAATTTAATTGAATTGAAATGAATAATATGAAGATTGGAATTGGAATTGGGGTTGAATTGTGGTGAGGGTTGGTGTTTATAAGGCGGGGCTGCTCCAAGACGGTTATTTGCATTAGCCTAAATTCGCTTGGTTTAGGATATATTAAAGATATTTTCTATCTACAATAGTAAGTTACTAGATTATTATAGAGTTATTAACATGTTGCAGGATTCCTTGAATAAGGCGGCGCATCACCGTCATACACAGGCACTGTACTCGAAGGATGTGCTTGACGATGTTTTCGTTTTGACGAAGATGTCCTGGTCGGCTTTGACAAGAGATGACAGGTTGAGGCTGGAAAGAAGGTTAGGCGTGTTTGAATGGATATGGTACGCACGTCGAGACAAGGCCCTCAACGGATGGTGGATAGTCCAGGGTTTAGGGCAGGAAGCTGCACGTCCAACAGCGTTTCAATGCTAATTGTCGAACTGAAGAGTTGGCCATCGAACGCTGCAGGATCTCGAGTTATATTAACTTGGAGATATGCACGATAATGCTGAGACCAGCAGTGATTCCAGAGAAGGCAGGACAACCTCAATAGATCCATACTTTTGCTCTTTCAAAGGAGTTATCACGTAGCTGAGAAGATGACGCCTGATGTACCGACACGGCGCAGTGATTCCAGGTTTGCCCTTCAGCAGTCAGTACACCAGACGTAGATGGATACTGAATCTGCATACTCGTATACCCAGGTGGTCGAGGGTAGCACTGTAGCTGAACGGCATAAGGGGGATGAGTATGAGTATTTACCTGCAAGCCCAGCAGCGACCAAGACGATCTGCAGTACATGGGGAAGGGCATTTTACCATTCAATCTAACTGGACACGATTCGCCAGCAGTGCCACTAAAGAACATGAGGCTAAAGTGTCTCGAGGCTCGACAGATGATTGGACAGGATTAAACAGCCAAAAACACTAATGTCTGTTGGGAATAGTTCGCCGTGGAGAGACTGGACAGACCGAAGGGCTCAGCAGGACGCAGCACTTTCCCTGGCAAGTCTTTGAATCAATCCAGTGCAGAGACCGAGGACTACTGACTGAGCGATTTGGACTGTCGAAGTAAATACAGACGTGGGCTGAGCGTGGTGCACTTTAGGCTAGACAGTACCACTCAGCTGGTTATCCAGATTCAGTATCGCTTCTCCATCGATTAATGTAATTCCAATTCCAGTCCAATCAGGCAGCTATGCAGTACTAAGCACGAATACGAGCCCGTGCACGTCCCACTCTTACGGTAGTCGACTTCCAGCTGAGACTTGACATGCACCCTTTTATATAACTGACACCTCCCTCATCCCCTTTCCAAAGTACAGAGTACCGGAAGATACACGATGCCAGGCTTCAACGCCCTCACAAAGGACCATGTCTCCGCAATCCTGGACCAGAACAGCTTCTACCCAGTTGACAAATTCGCCCTGCTCCCCATCGAAATGCGATTCCAGTCATTCGCTGAAACAGGCTCCGCCGGCGATGTGCACTGGAATAACAGCTCGGAAACAACGGCCGCCCTGGAGAAATGGTGTCGCGATGCGTTCGCGCTGATCAAGCCTCCTGGTGGGAGTGGGGATGGCTTGGATGCACACTTCGACAGCCTGGATGCCCACCTTGCAACGCTGATGCTGTGTAGTTTCCAGACGTATAAGCAGGCCATGAGCAAGAGTGAGATTGTTGATCGGGCTTGTGCGCTGCTTGCTAGACTTCCCTCGGATCCACCGGAACTGCCATTCGCGTATGGAGGGCCATGGCCTGCTGAGTATTTTGAGACACCACTACAGCCTGGCCAGGCCGGCCAGGCCGACGAGAGCAAGTCTCAGTATAAGTGGGCAGCCCTCACGGTACTCTCGAAACCGAGCACGAACAGCATCCGGCTCGCCCTGTTCCTGGTAATGGACCGCAGCGTCCCAATTAGCTTCACAAGCCAGTATTCAGACACGATAGCCAGTCTCCTGGACACGGCAACGCGACTGCTGGACGGAAGTCCAAATGAGGAGGACGCACAGGCCTGGTTCGTCATTCAGGCCTTTCTATGGGCAGCGTGGCAGCACACCGTGATGCTGCAGCTGTGGTACGACGGGAGCAAGCAGATGGACGGATACCGGTTCGACAGACACAACGATATGATAGCGAAGCAGATTCCGTCCGTGATGCCTGGACGGCAGACGATTGAAAGGTCACGCCCGGGCTATATGTGCAAGTGGGCGTTTGAGCTTCTCCGGTCCGATCTGAGCTGTGTGCCGCAGGATTTCAGGGCGTTCCACGACATCTACCAAAGCCGGTTTGGGGACCGTGGCCCTAGATGCAACCTTGTTTCTCCTGGAGGTGGTTCGAATAGAATCTGCGATGGCAAAGCACCTGGAAACTGCCAGAGATTCGAGTCCGAGGGCGTCCAGATCCAGGGCGCGCACGACTTCAGCTGCCCTAGCCCTGATTTCCCCTGCCACTTGCTGACCTGGGACGAGCAGTCCTATCTCAGCATAACCGGTGGAAAAGCACGAGCCATATCCCTCGAAGACACCGACGACAGTCACATCCGATATACCCCCGTCACCAAGGATACCATGGCAGTCTCCCACGTCTGGAGCCACGGCCAAGGCGGCCGGCCAGAGACCGGCTTCAACAGCTGTCTGCACCGCCGATACAGCGCTCTCGCGAAAACACTCCACTGCACATCGTACTGGATGGACTCGCCCTGCGTGCCAACCGACCGCACCCTCCGCACCGAATGTCTCGGCCAAATCAACTCCATCTTCGAGACCAGCAAAGTCACCCTCCTCGCCGACCGCGACATCATGGAAATCCCCATCCACCCACACACCCTGCAAGCCTCCGAAGCAGTCCTGACTGCACTCTCCGTCTGCGACTGGAACGTGCGCGCCTGGACGCTCCTCGAGGGCATGCGCGGACGCGCAAAACTGCATATCCTCTGCAGGGACAACCACGTCATCTCGCTCGTCGATATCCTCAACGACGTTCTATCCCAGAGCTGTCTCTCCCTCATCCCGCCCTGTCTCGCCGTGCAGCACTACACGCCTACCCAGCGCACCTTCGACCTCATCTCCGGCGCCGACGCCGCAGAACCCGTATCCATCGAGCAAGCAACCTGCCTCCTGAACCACCGCCACGCGACCAAGGACCGCGACGTGCCCATGATCTGGGCGCTGGTGGCCGGCTCCGCAACAGTCATCAAAGCCGCGGATGAATTCTGGGCAGCGAAGGTAGGGGAGCCGCTTGCGACGGGGTTTCTGGTCTCGGGTTCTCCGCGGATTAAAGCGAGGGGGATGGGATGGGCGCCTGCGCGTCCGAATCTTCTCCCTCCGACGGCGACGGATGAGGGGAAGCAGTATCCGGCGTATGATGGGCAGAATAGTATCCAGGGGATGATTACGAAGGAGGGATTCAGGGCTGAATGGCTTGGTGCTGTGTTGAGGCGGCGGGGGAGGGGGCTTCCGGCGTGGATGTTTAGTGTTTACAGCTTTGCGCAGGAGGATAGTGAACTACATGAGTACTTCCATGTGTATAATAAAGGCGGGAGTGATAGGATGGACATGAAGACGCGGCGGGAGGTTGGGTCGGTTGTGGCGCCGCTGTTTAAGAGCTTTCGCTGGGTTGCGCTGTTGATGCCGTGTCTGAGAGATCGGGGGACGAATGGAGCAGTCGCTCCTCCTATGCCGTTTGAATACCAGGGCGAGTCTGAGAGCCCCGTGGTGGTTGTTGTGGCTTCGAATAACCAGCAGGAGTGGGAGTGGCAGTTTATATACGAGTGGGAGAGAGACTGCCAGCTGCCTGAGTTTGGAGTGGCGCAGTTTCTCCTTGTTTAACTACTGTACACTTCTATAATTAAATACTATTATCAGCATATTATTAGTATACAGGACAAAGCCTCCCATTATTATTCCACGACACAGGCAACGGATCAGTCGTCTGCACCTCCCAATCCTCCGCGCCCACAGCCGTCAGCGCATAGAACAGTCCCGAGGGGTCGTACTTCTGCTTCAACCTATAAAGGCTGGGATAATTGCTCCCATAGAACGCCTGCTGCAGATCCGGCTCAATCAAGTCCGCCTCGCTCATATAGGCACCCGAGTCCGGCGCAATGGTCCGCAAATTGTCCATCCACCGCGTCACGAATGTGGACGTGTTGTAGACGGTGGACCAGCTTGCGTCTGCGGTCCATTGCCCGCCGACGATGATGTGGGCGAGGGCGTCGCGCCAGGCGGGCAGGACGGCGTTGTTGGTTGGTGGTGTCATGGCGATTCCGGTGCCTGAGATGTGGAATCCGGCGATGAAGAGGCCCTATTCAGTTAGCATGATTCAGGTAACTGGAGAATATTGCTTCTGGTACATTTTTTATGGCATCCTGGTGGGCCGCGAACAGGCTGGCTCGAGAGGTGTCCTCTGTGAATATACTCCGCGGTATCAGACGCGAGGCCGTCTTGACCATTGCCGAGCCGGTGAATTCCTGTGGGAAGGCGGCAACCCAGACATCGTGGCTGGGTTATTAGCGAGACTCTCGTATAGTTATAGAAGGTGATTCATACTAGTTGTCAGCGTGGTTGTACCACGGGGTGTAAGTGATATTCTGACTATCGAGCACGTCGAACCACGGGGCAAGCAGTTTCTTGGTCTGGGCGACTGTCATATTCGGGGCAATGAATGAGTGCATACGGAAGTAGTAGTCTGTTGACCCAGCGTAGTCGGTACCGATCAGGATAGAGGAGGCACCGACGTAGTAGTAGCCGTAAGAGCCGGCGTCGACGAAGCGCTGGAAGTTGTCCAGGTATGCGGAGACACCGGTCCAGAAGGCATCAGCGTTGGGGCAGTCGTTGATTGTGAAGTTGAAAGTGACAGAGGTCGTCTGGATCTGGGGGTGAGCGATGACAGTCAATGAAGTGACGACGCCGATGGTGCTGCCTCCTCCTCCACGCAGCATCCAGAAGACATCGGGGTTCTTGGTGGCCGATGCGGTGATGAAGCGGCCATTGGCGAGGACGACTATCTCTATTAGTATATTGTATATTATTCAACTGGATAGGAACATACCCTCCATAGACAAGACCTGGTCCGCAGCCAACCCATACATACTAGACAAGGGCGAATGGCCACCACCAGCAGTGAAGCCTCCTCCCAGACCAACAGTGACAGCCTCACCACCAACGGTTGTGACGTGGTTTTCTTTTGCAAACTCATTGGCCTCCCAGACCTGGGTACCTGCGCCGAACTTGATCGCAGGGCCGACATAGCCATTGTCAGCGCGGTACTCGGGGTAGAACTTCTTATCCTTGAGCCAGTGAGTCCAGATAGACAGGGCATCCTTGCCAGCAGCCTTGCCGTTGAAGTCATGGCCTGTATTCTTGACAACCAGACGCAGGTTCAGGCTGCGAGCGAAGTTGACAGCCAGCTGGATCTGGGCCACGTTGGTGACGTTCACAACGTAAGAAGGATAACCACCCATCTTGCAGGTGTCGGTATAGTTGGATCCAGGAGGCATGCAAGTGCGCCCTTCAAAGAGAGGAAGCATGATAGAGGTCGGGTCTCCCATACTACAGAAAATTAGCTAGGCAGCTTATTAGAACAGTAACGTACTGAAGATCCGAGGTGGACCATTGCGCAGTGATCTCGTCGCACTTCTGCGCGTCATACTCAGGCCAGTCAGGATAGCATGCAGCAGCGAGCGGCGCGGCCTTGATCAGACGTCGTCCAAGGAGGAGATCGAAGATCTCCCAGACCAAGTTGCTCGGCCACAGCCAGTCGCCTGGTATGGTCTTGCAGCTGCGCCGGCTTCGCTTTGAAACAGCCGAGTCGGTCTGTGCGTCCCCGAATTTGAACAGATCGGACACCGACTTGTTCTGGATGGCCGCCTCCACTTCGGCCAAGACATCGTCTGTCAATTGCAGCGACTCTCCGGGGAAGTGGGTGTCTGAGGGGGTACCAGTGGCTGCAGCGACCTTCAAGGACGGGGCTGCGAGCTCTGCGGTGGCAGCTGCGGCCAATGCCAGGGTGGCGAGGGCAGAAGAAAGCAGGTTCTTCATCTCTAGGATGTACTCACGCCTCTGCTAATTACAATGCGCCAGGAGTCGCCCGGTTGACGTCGGTTCTTGGATGACCGTGGCAGCAGGATGCAACAGCGGGAGAGGCCTACTCAAATACTTACGAGTGTGGGCCGGAGATGAAGCCTGCCACTTTACTAGTAGTTCTGCTAATTAAATTAGTAGGGGGAAATGAGAATGGCGTGGTCAAGCTGGCGTGGTAACGGCGCACGCACTATTGCGGCCGGCACTTTATATCCCGTGGCGACCAGACTCAGTCAAGCAGAAGCGAGCAGGCAGTCGGAAGAATGCACCGAGCCCTGGAAAGGCCGGAATAGGTGCAGTGGACCAATCTGTGCATGACTCGAGCAAGCGATGCGCTAACAGCTGGTGAGGCACCGGACTGAAACTAGGGCTGCATTGCCTTTGCCCAACTCTCGGGTTAATATACGCAGCCAATAATGCCGTTCCTCTCGTATATTCCAGGCAGGCTTACCCATATCCAAAGTCCAGTGAGTTCTGGACCTGAAATGATAGGACCTGCGGGCCAGCCGGTAAATAGACACTGTAAGCCGAGCAGCCCCGGCTATTAATCTCATTTAATATATTTGGCCCTGGATGAAACCAAGTCCTCTCCGGGAAACCCGATCTTGAGTGCTCCAGTAAGCAGTAAGCCAGTCCTGGTCCTGGTCTGCGTGTCCGGCAGACAGGGTTCGCAGTCTCCTGCAGAACAGATGCAAAGTGCAAAACATCCCTGTTATTTAATCCGTTTTAGAAGAGAAACTCCGTCCTGCAGCTCTAGCCAGGCCAAGGACCAGCTCGTCCAGATGAGGACACTGCAGCATAAAAGAGCCAGAATCCTGCAAACTCTGATTCCTGGGGCCAAATCTGAGAACGAACCATCACAGGCACGATACCACGTATAAATACTACCATAAGTACTACTATAAATACTGCAGTGTATCTGTTGTGAGCACGAACACGATCTCCTCGCCTCGTTCTCTGATCTGCAACGCTGATCATGTCTATGCCGTGAACCGGATCGCCATGGACTCATCGACTTCGGAGGGTCTGCCCCACGATAACTTGCAGGCGCAGGCGATCGGCCTGATCTTCGGCTTTCCTGCCGCTGCGACGGTCGTGGTGCTGCTGCGTGTGTATATCCGGGTCTGGATGCGCTCGTTTGCTGCTGGTATGCCATCTCAACTGTACAAGTGAACATGAACATCGCTAATATAGTAGATGACTGGGTTATTTGCGCTGCACTGGTAGGACCATTCATCGTACAGCTGGCTGGTATTTATAATTATTAGGCGCTGTACTGGGCAGAGACCGTCACTTCATACTACAGTACGAAACTCCCCTATATCAATGAACATGGCTGATAAAAAACAGCAATCAAACTACAATACATCGGGTACCACGTCTGGGATATCCCAAAAGACTACAACGCCAGCCTCGCAGCCAAATACTCCTACGCAGTAAGCATCCCCTTGTTCCTTAGATCAGCACTCACCCACTCACAACCACTCCCATCTCTAGACAGAACTCCTGTACAACCCCATCCTCGCCCTAATCAAAGCCTCCATCCTGCTCTTCCTCCTCCGCCTCACCGGCCAGAAAGTCGCCGTCCGCCGCACAATATGGGGCCTCATGGTGCTTAACGCCGTAGCGGCGGTGGCTACGTTTCTAGTTACCGTCTTCAACTGCGTCCCCGTCGCGTCGCACTGGAATCCAGATGCGTATCCGGATAAGAAGTGCGTCAACTTTGCAGACTTTGTCACGGGCACGGCGTCGGTGGCTATCTTTACGGATTTTCTCGTACTGCTACTTCCGACGTGGATTGTGTATAATCTGCATATTGCGAGAAAGCAGAAGATTATGCTTGTTGGGATTTTGTCGTTTGGTTTGATGTACTCCCACTCCACCAACCAACACTACAAAGAAGATTGGAATGCTAATGAGAATGGATTTGGTAGAACCGTCCTAGCAGGAATAATCCGCGTCATCCTGCTCGACAAATTCGACCGCAACATCCCCCCCGACTCCAGCTACAGCGTGCTCTTCTGCATCTCCACAATCGAAGTCGGACTCGCCTTTGTAGCTGCCTGCGCGCCGGCCCTGAAGCCCGTCTTCGTGCGGCTCGTCCCGAAACTAT
Organism: Aspergillus puulaauensis; assembly: GCF_016861865.1. NCBI lineage: Eukaryota > Fungi > Ascomycota > Eurotiomycetes > Eurotiales > Aspergillaceae > Aspergillus > Aspergillus puulaauensis. Next base: position 1,107,481 of record NC_054857.1, read on the forward strand.
TCAGCACGACTAGTCGCAGTGGGAGGTATAACCGGGGTGCTGGGGGTGCACCTTATGAGTATGGGTACGGGTATGATCTTGACCATGTGTCGAGGTCGCGCAAGACACAAGGGGGGAATACGACGTCTGTGCTGGGTGGGGATGAGGAAGGGGGTGGTTCTGCGGCGTATGGGAGTAAGGCAGGATCGAAAAGGAAGAATGGGATTATGATGACGACCGAGACTGAAGTCAAATGGGATGATTCGCCGGGGACGGTGAATGACAGGACGGTGAATGATAGTAGTACAGAGAGTCTGGTGCAGCCGCGGAGGTAGATGTCTTTCTCTCATAGACTTGATTTAACGTATACTGCCCTGAAACACTGCTAGTTGGTTAATAACCTGTCCAAGCCTGCCTCTGTCGGATATAATAATCTTGTAGGCTGTTGGCAACTATACATTTAGGGTTGAACAGCCAGTACCAGAGAGCAAGGAGTTATAGTCTGCGTATACAATAATAAAGATCCAAAGCAGATCAAGCACTCAACGCTTCAAGGACACAATAAACCTTTGGATACTGCCACTTGGGCACACTCCAAAACATGAACCCAAACACCCAGATATACCCAATAACCCTCCCAAACAAACTCCCCTGCACGCTCTTAACCCAATCCTCCCTTCCAGTCCTCTTCATTCCAGCCCTAACAACCCCCAAAACAACAACCTCCCCCATCCCAACCCCAAAATTCAAACAAAACCACCAAACATCACCCCCCCACGCACAATCCCCCAATCTCCACGAAACAACCGCATGCGAAACGCCCGAGAGAAAGAAAATCGCAAAAATCACAATCAATTTATCCATCACCGACCCCGCCCGCAACCCCAGAATCCGCCGCGACACAATCTCGCCGTAGTTCGTGTACGTGCGCCGGATGATCTGGTGCCAGAATCTGCCCCAGAACCGACGCATGCTCCACGCTGCACTTAACGGGCCGAAGATTGGTGGCCATTCGGATGGGGTGTCGAAGCGACACAGTGAGACGGCGATGAGCGAGAGCGCGGCGTGGGAGCCGTCGAGCATCGCTACGGCGGAGAATGTCCACCACGCGACGAAGGCGCTGCGCAGGAGGGTTTCGCGGAGGGTGACAGCCTCATATATATCCTGCGCTTGAAATGATGGCAGGAGACGCCGGAAGTAGACTTGATGCAGGGGGTCGAATTCATTCATCCCGATGGGCATGAATGCAGCAGGGAAGATGTATGTTTTGATATAAAAGTACAGGCCGGCATATATGACCACCTTTGCGAGACGGATAACCGTGAATGCGCGTAGTCCTGATGGTATCGCCGGTTTACGGCTTTTGAGGATACATTCGTGGGGTGTCCCCAGGAGACGTGGGTTATTCCAGAGCTTTATGCCCTTGTGGAATTTGGGATGGATGTGTGGTGCGAGTTTGGACCAGCGGGCTAGGTACTCTCCGTCTTGGTATAGATGGTCATTCTCGACGAAGAGGAGGGATGTGGAGTGGCCGATCCAGATGCAGAGGAGGAGGCCCCAGAGACTGTTGAGATCGCCTGGCCACCATTCCGACAGGTAGAATGAGATGCCGGCTGGGATGTAGAGTATTGGCGATAGAATGAGTCTGCGAGGATTAGGGATATTGGCTAGGTGGAAGAAGGCAGCAACGGAGAGGAAGAATGTTGCGATGGATGCCGTGACTGGCAGTATGACTTGAGAAAGTGCAGACATGACTGCGTGGCAGATTGTAAGAGCTGAGATGATCTTGGGAAGGGAATCAGCCTGTTTATGTACCTAAAATGGCCCCATGGACCTCAAGGGGCTGCCCCCACGACAGTGGGTCGGGGTCATATAGGGCTATTCAAGGCAGGATCCATTCTCAGCTTCCCACTTTAAACAGTGGTGGCTATGTTCAACTAGTCTTGGTGCTTATTACGTATATAGTGACTACTGATAGCGAGCATGAAATAATTATAACCCCGTAGGACAATTCAATAGACAAGTTTTCTTAACTAAATGAAATACATAACTAATTCAAGTAGAACATCTCAACCACATCGGCAGCAGTCTATTCTAACTTAACCAGAGAGAGCGTTCTGGAGCTGGGTCTTGTCATCCTCACTCAGACCGGTGTACTCAAGGCTGGCGCTGCCCATGGGAGTAGGGACAGGGCCACCAGCCTGGGCAGGGTTGTCGAGGAGAACAGCAGCGAGGTTCATGCAGGCAGGGGGGACATCGTCGGCGCGGGCGGCTAGAACACGTCAGTATTATATTGCTTATGGTAATGTTTTAAGACTTACAGCTGTCACCAGTGCTGTAGACGTTGACAGGCGATCCCTGGTCGTTGATCTGCTGGGTGCACTGGTCGATGGACTCCTGGGAGACACCAGCAGGGAGGTCACGGCGGCTGTTCTTGGTGCCAGCAGCGATACCTCCGGAGATAGCACCACCACCGAGACCACCGGCAATGGCACCGATGACGGCGGGAGGAGCAGGGCAGAACTGCACGAGGGAGAGGGCAGCGAGGGCGCTGACGGCGGTGGTGGTGAAGAAGTGCATCTTGTAGATTGAGTTGGTTGGAAGGAAGATAGAAGAGTTGTTGTATTGAGTTGGAGATTGGATTGTTGCTGTTGATGAGATTCTTCTCGGGGGATATGCCCATATTTATAGCCAAAGACAAGACACCAGCTTACAGCTACAGGCTGACTTGTTGGTTCCATCAAGTCCTGCTCTCGGTCGACTTCCGCTGAGCAGTCCACCGTGCTACGCTTGGGGGCCGTTGGACATCCAGCCGCCATGGGGCACGCTTGCTCACGTTCTAGAAGGCCAAAGCGCACTATCTCATGACTGGAATGACTCTTTACTATGCGAGATTTTCCTCAGGATGGCTTCCTGTGGAGCCCAGGGCACGACTAGAACGCAGGGCGCCCTCTGGCTGCAGGATCAGAATCCATAGATCCTGGATATAGCTACATCCATAGCCACGATGGGGCCAAATCGAAGGAAGAGCTGAAGGTTTGATAACGAAGAAGGGGCATAGGGGCTAGGATGATGCCTTGGAAGCCAGCCTGCAAGGTCCACAGGTGCCCTTCTTCAGCTCGGCGTCCTGATGGGGTATACTGCACGGGTTGCCATGTTGGAAGGGGGAATGAGCAGCGTTGGGGGCGGTCATGCGATAGAGACTTGGATATTGGAGTTTGCTGATGGATTCATGTCAGATATTGCTCCAAGTCTGGTGAATTTGGGATATAAAAACCCATCTCCCTCAGTAATCTCATCATCAACTCTCAATCATCAACTCATTCTACTTCTCTACTTCACTTCAAAGCTTCTCTTTACAATCAATCTCTTCAAGATGCAACTTCTTTCCGTCTCTGCTGCTATTGCTGCTACCTTGAGCATGGTGCAGTTCTGCCCTGCTCCCCCCGTTGTGCTCGGTCCCATCATCGCTGGTGCTCTGTAAGTCTCAAAAGCTGGCTTCACTGCTACCAAGCTAACAGCCTCAGTGCCGGTGAAGCCGGTGCCATGGTCGGCTACGGTGTTGGCAAGATCAACGGCAAGCGTGACGTTGCCGTCAGTGGCTCTATCAAGGGCTCCGTCTTCCGCAAGCGCGACGATGTGAGATATACGCAGATTCACTACGAAGCAAGAACACTAACGAATCCAACAGCCCTTCGCCGGCCTTCCCCAGCCTGCTGCAGACACCTGCAAGGAGCAACTGAACGGCGTCACTGTTGAGTTCCAGAACACTGGCGAGGGATCCTTCCGCGCCAACAACATCCCCTCGGCCTGCATGACCCTGTCCAATGTCATTATCGGCCAGGACCCCGCGCAGCCCGCCCCTACTCCTCTGGGTACGTATCTTCCACTGATTCCTTGACAATGTAACCTGTGGCTAACTGACTACAGGCTCTGACTCCCTGGAATACACTGGTCTCTCCGAGGACGACCTCAACAAGCTCCAGTCCGCCCTTGACGGCAACGGCTACTAGGTGGGGGTGAATAGCCTCAGCATGTAAAGTATCCTTAGTGCAAGGAAGAAGTGGAGGCTCACGGGGCCGTTTCAATTGACTCATGTTCGTGTTGGCAGTGAGATTGCTTTCTGTTTCTGTGGAGTAGACTAGTTAATTCTGATCCGATATCAAATGCCTCCCCACAATATTACTGTATACCCTCCCGTCGATCTTCCTTAGTGCACGTCAGTAGTCTAATTAAAGTCTTGGATCCTGGCTAGTCTCTGCTTCTGGCCCCAACGGCTCCATTGTCCTTCAGCTTCGGCCCTCATGTTCTCCATGCGAGCATGCTGATGCTCCATGCACTGCCATGTCGATCAACTTGGCAGTTCTGGCCCATCATGCAATCTACAGAAGTATCGGTGGGTCAGGAGTGCAGAAGTTCGGTGAAGACCTTCTGGAAGGTCGGACCTCTCGGAGTAAGATTCCTGACTACCTTAATTCGTCTACACTGTTGGTGTCGTGTAGGATGATCTCCACCTCGCATATGACCTCATGCTAATTACAATCCAAGCATCCTCCCCTGTCTGGATGTCCAGTTCCGCTTCTATCTATTATTCCTTCCTCAATCCGCCTTGCAGAGCCACACTCGCCCACCCCAGTCTCGGCACATACCCCTTCACCAACCCGACCACCTCTTCGCGGAGTGCAAACGGGCGTCCTGGGACGTACATGTACCTATCGTCAACCGCATTATTATCCCCCTTTGTCAAGATGTGTTGTCTGCTCCAGTTAGCTAGTTCAGAACACTCCAGAAAACAAATACAGTATACGCACTTCAGCTGTCCCTGTCCCTCCACGGCCTGATAATCAACAGTAATCGCCCGATGAACCATAGGCAGCGGCTTCCCTGGGATCCAGATCACAGGGATATCGCCAGGATGGATAATCTGCTGCCGGTTCGAAAGGAAGATGAGATCGCCGCGCTGGAAGGCTGGCTCCATGGACCCGGACGTTACAACCAGGATGGGGTATCTGGAGCCGGTGAGGATGCATAGTGCTTCCCAGGCCATGAAGACCGAGGCGACGGCCCAGAGGATGGGGAATATTTGCAGTAAAGGATTCTTCATGCTTCCGATCGCATGGATGGTGGTGAATAGATGATGGTTGTGATGTTCAGGTACATGCAGGGAGATACGTGTGGGAGGGATGGGACCCCACTTCACCTGGACTCTTCAGTTTCACTCTTCATTCTTCACTTCAGCTATGACGATCAGTTGGAGGTTCAGTCTTCAGTCTTCAGTCTTCAGCCATGGCCCCTCCAGGTCCTGACCCACAGCTGTGGGGGCTGTTGTCGTACACCGACTCCATACACAAGGTACTAACAGGCTAACTAGTTTGTGAAGAGTGAGATGATGTCAGCTTATTGGCGTGGCAGTCCTTGGAGATGCAGTCAACATGCGTTGGGTTTGAATCCATCCGTTAGAAGCCCTAACTGGCACAGTCTACACTCTGCAGTGTCAGATCTCCACACATGCGGCGCAGCGCTTATTTCGGGGCCGGCAGGGTTCCGCGCTGTTTATTGATCTGATTGGCTCATAAATGGCGATCAGAGGGGCAAGCTATGGAAGAGACATTGGGGCGATTCTAACCAGCTGTCATTTGGCGATTCACATTCCAAACTCCACTGCTGCGACACCAGCGGATTCTGCTGTCCCTCTTCGTCACCAGCTGTGCCTGATGACAGCTCCTCAACCTCTTTGTCTATCGTTGTCTGCCGAATTTAGACCGAGACGCCCCAATCTTGGCTCCTCGCCTCGCTTTGAGCTGCCTGATCCTCCTTAGTCTTTATCAGTGGAGACCAGCCAATTCACCAGTTCATCCCAACACCTCATTCTCCTCGTCTCCTCTGCTAGCTACTCCTAGCAAACGCTGCTAGCAAATTTCACCAAATGGAATCCCTCACACCCCTAAAACAGCCTCTCGCCATCCGCCCCGAGCACGTCGTCCCCTCCACCACCACAATCCGCGTGAAGCAACACAGCGCCAGCTGGTCCAGCAGCAACTTCACAATCACTGCGCAGCCGACGCCCGAAAGCCCCGAGCCTGCGAAACTGTTCGCCGTCGATGGCGACTTCGCGTCGTGGTCGCAGCGGCGCCGGTTCTGCGATGCGTCGGGCTTGCCGCTCTTTGAGATCTCGCGCAAGGATCTTGGTGTGACGTATTATCTGCATCTTCCGGGGGAAGGCAAAAGGAAGGGGAGTGATAACGATGAATCAGAGCGCATTGCGACGATTGTGCCCAAGTACAGCGCGCTCAAGGATAAGTTCGACGTGCATTTCCGGAATGCGGCGGCGGATGGCGAGGAGACAGTTCTGGAGGTGAGGGGCCAGAATATCTGGAAATCCAAGACGCATGTTTACCACCGCGGGCATCTGGTTATGGTGGTCAAGTTGACGGATATGGTTTCGGTGTATATCCCCGGGAAACGACCGTCTTGGGAGGTTGTTGTGGCTGAGGGGATGGATTTGTCGCTGGTGCGTTGAGATGCTTTCTTTTACTTCTTCCTATGTTAACCTGACTTGACAGGCATCGGTTCTTGCTGTGCTTCTCGCCATGATGCTATACTCAAGCAGTGAGGCGCCATCGAATACCCTTACCAACTCGAGTTACTGATTCCCATCCAGGTGGCAAAGGGACGGCGCCGGCGCCGAAAACAGGGCCGACGGTAGACAGCACTGCTAAAGGATAGACTGGTATAGAGGATGTAGTCCCGAATGGAATGAACAGTACATCATACAATCAAAATCAAACTAATCCCACCTGGAATCCCTTCAACCCAGTCCAAACTACGGTGTAAATATGTGGATCTATAGATCGTGAAGGAATCCTGAAACGGTAGACTGGTCTCATGAAATTGTCAGCCGCATGGGGGCCAACTCAAAATGGACCTCGTGGAGTATACTCGTAGAACACTAGCCAGTACTACTCACGTCTTAAATGGCCCGGTTGAGATATTGGTTTGGAGAAACATCACTCATCTTGTGAACTATGCTACCCTACACTATCAAAGAGATGCCTTCCTGCTGAGGCCCTGGGGTCTCCTAGAGTTAAGTGCACAATCTAGCAACAATAGATTTATATTAAAATATAGACCATGTAAATAGCCATGCCATCAGATCCAATCAATGTGCTTCTCCAGCAAGATCGGTGAACCTGCTTCGAATGAATGGCATAGGAAGTGCGGGTTGCCTAATCGGGCAATTCCGCTGGCAACAGTCAAAGCTCCATCTCATCTCACACTGACAGACTGACAGCTCGCTCCTAAGAACATACTGCCGGGATTTCCTGATCAAGGAGAATTAATCAGATGGCAGGCAGGAATTGTTTGTCAAATTCCCCTTTCCAGCTCCATACATTGGCCCAGGGCAGATAATGCTATATTCCTATCTCAATGCACACGCAGTCTTATTCACCTGGTATATACACCTAGCTGGCTATATGAATACCACATCTTTCGCTCCTATCTTGACACCTGTTAACCACCACCATATTCCAGGTATATTCACTCCAGGGCTCCCAGAATTCGAACATTCATTCCTGTTTCAGCATCCACAGTCAATGGTTTAGACTATCTCCCTGATCATCTCGACCGCAGAAGTTATAATCTCAGCCTAGCTGAAGGCAAGATAAATTATAATCTGATTCTGGTTCAGCCAGTTGCTCTATGGTATACTGAAGCCTCATTCCAGAGCTCAACCGACATGCACAGCTTTCCGAATATTGCTCGCTGTCAGCCAGAAACAAGCAAATACAAAGCTGTCGAGCCAAGTCTGCAGTTTCCAATCGAATTAGACACAGATCGATCTGCAATGCAAGGCTCTTCCGCCCGTCACCGTTGGCTGTGATGGCTCACTGTGGCGTGATATTCCTCCAACCGCATAAGACGGCGGCTGATCCTCCATGCAGCTTGCATGCAGCTCGACGAGACGGAGTTTGGGTTTCACCGGATCCTCGCATGCTGCAGTCCATTTCCTCCAGGCTGGCTAAAGTGGACACGAACCCCTCAATGTCCTTCTTCGCTTTTGTCAGATTGAAGTTGGGGCTGCCTGCCACGCAGCAAGGGATCTCAAGTCAACCCACCACCTTCTGGAGCGCCGCACTCACGGTTTACTTAAATCTCTGGGTTTTTTAATAAGAGCTTTGACAGAACTTCGTCTCTCCGTGGTCTCTGTCCGGGGCAACAACATGGCACCCGGCAGGATGCATTTCGCGCATAGGGTGTGCGCTTCGAAGCCCTTCATCTTGGTTGCAGTGATACTCGCTCTATTCTGCGGTCAGTTTAGCTATTCTTGTCTTTTCGCTGCTAATAAACCCAGACACCTTCCTATACAGCTTCCCCGTCCCGATATTAAGCTACATGATCGAGCACCGTCTGCAAATCGACCCATCGCAGACCCAGAATATAACCACAGCCTTGCTCAGTCTGCACGGGCTTGCAACACTTGTATTTGCTCCTGTTATTGCGCACTTCGCCGACAAATACCCGACACGAAAACTCCCGTTCTTGATTAGTCTGGCTGGGTGTCTTGTCGCCACACTCTTGCTGAGCTTGACTCCTTCACGTACGTCACCTTCGAAGGCTCTCAGTCGATGCTGATAAACTGCAGTCCCGGCTCTTTTTATAGGACGTCTCATCCAGGGAATCGCCGGTGCAGCTTCATGGATTGTGGGTTCAGCCACCTTGACCGACCATATGCAGCTCGAGAGCCTGGGAAAGCTCTACGGGCTGTCCATGTCATTTGTGAGCGCCGGGGTTGTCGCAGGCCCTGCAGTGTCCGGTGCTGTCCTGGAGCTGGCAGGATACTGGACTGCATGGTCCATCCCACTAGGCCTTCTCCTCCTCGATATAATAATGCGGAGTGCCATGATTGAGACTCCCAAAGCACCATCCCCAACCACCAAACCCTCCTCTCCCACTCCAACTCCATCCGGAGAACCCAGCGAGGCATCTGCCCTTCTACTCTATAACCAGCTAAACAACATGAACACCATAGACCCAGATTACGAACCCTGGCACGACATCGGCCCAGAACCAGACCCAGACCCAGACCCAGAACCCGGCTTCTACGAAACAATGCTCACAGACTCCCGCGTCCTCGTCGGTCTCGCCAACACAGTCCTCAGCTCCGCCCTCCTCGCCAGCTTCGACACAACCCTACCCCTGCATCTCCGCGACACCTTCGGCTGGGGCAGCCTCTCCGCCGGCATAATGTTCCTATCCCTGCATCTCCCATTTATCCTGCTCGGCCCTCTCGCCGGCTGGGTCCGGGACCGCGCTGGACTGCAGTATCCCACGACCGTGGCCTGGGCGCTTCTTGCGCCGGTGATGTGGCTAATTGGTGTTCCTGGGTCTGGGATATTCGCGCCAAAGTCGGCGGTTAATACCGAGACGATGTTCATTTTTGCAATCGTTGTCTTTGGGGTCATTGTGCCGTTTGTGAGGGGGGTGGGGTTTTTGCAGGTTTCGCGTGAGTCCTACCATCTTTCTTATACTTATTATATATAGTACTGATTCTTTCTTGGTGTAGTCGTCCTGAACGAATTCGAAACGAAAGACCCGAGACGGTTCGGTGAAAATGGAGGCAGCAATCAGGCCTTTGAGTTGCAGGACATGGCGCTTAGTACAGGACTGATGGCCGGTCCATTGATTTCGGGGACCTTGGCTCAAATTGCTGGGTATTATTGGGCGAGTTGTGCTTTTGGTGAGTGTAACTTTTATATATCCCTTATCTAGTCGTGCTGCTACGTACTAACTGTAGATGTACAGCTATCCTGTGTCTTCTTTCGGCGCTTGCTTCGATATTCTGCCTTGCCGATAGGCCAGTGACAGGGGGTGGCGGTGATGACGGTGTAGATGTTTGATGTATTAATAGAGAAAGCTGATCGGCTTGGATATCCGCTATATTTTAATTATTGCTACGACGACTATTCCTATTGTATATATAATGTTCTATCATACTTCATAACCAGTTCAATTGTCACGTAGGTTATATACTGCTCTTCTCCCGACTAGTCCTAGTATGACTCGCTTTTCGCCGATTTCTTAGTCCATTTTACTCCGAGCAACCCTCAGTTTTCGGCCAATTTTCAGCCTGCTTCTGTGGGGTTTTAGCAAGAAGCTTGACGTTCTTGACTATGCTTACATTGAACTGGCAGTATTGGCTACATTATCAGTAAAGTTTATATTGATTTCATGTTTATTTCGGCACCAAGTAACTGCTAGTTAAACCTTGTGCCTACAGGGTAGATATATATATATGCGACATCTCCAAGTAAAATCTGAAGATGATCCCTGTTCAACCAGAAACACCCTCTCTCTCTCATTTCTGCACTAATATAACAGAATATAACCTACAAAAGACAGAATCAATGTTCCTCACTGTATAATGCAATGGCAAAGACAGACAGCACGTCCAGTGCAACTCGACCAGGTCGGCAATGCCAAGCCACGTGTCTCGCCTCAGCCTCTCATTGGACACGGCTACAGTATCCGACCAGGAACCACCGCAAAAAAATAAGATTAAGATTAAATAAAAGACAAAAAATGGGATGAGCCGGGATTGAACCAGCGACCTCACGATTCCAATGAACAAACTAAAGTAGACTTCAGTCGTGCGCTCTCCCAACTGAGCTATCACCCCGTTAACATGTTTTGTTGCAAATATTGTACCTTATACTTGGTCTACGCGATCTAATTGTTTGGTGCTGTTGACTGAAGATTTACGTGGGTTCAGGTCAACTGCCAACACAGGCTAATCATGCATGTATTGTATATAATTCATTCATTAATTAGCTCATTAACTATGCTATATTCATCATTAATACTGAATATGGTTATCGTCACACCCGCTTCTCACCAGCCCCAAGCTCAGCTATGGGCCTGTTGCTGTCTCCCGAGTCAAGCTCTGACGGCAGAGCAGAGAGCTCAGATGGAGGAGCAGGGAAAGCACCCATTCCAGCTGTTTGCGGCAGTGGTAGTGGTTGTGCCACCGGTGCCGGTGCTAGATGCTGTGGCCGTCCTCTGTAATGTCTCCAAAGGAGGTACGCCCCTCCGATCAAGATGATGCCTCCCACTGCTACGCCTGCACCAATACCGCCCTTTGCACCGGGCGACAGCCCCCCACTGTTGCTGTCGTTGTTGTCGTTGTTGCTATTATCGCTGGTTGCATCCGTCGGGGTCGTGCTAGGAGCGGCACTTGTCGGCGGCAATGAAGTAGGCGCAGGTGTAGAGGTAGTAGGGGAGGGATCGGATTGCTTGAGAATTCTAAACCCACGCGACGGAGCCTCTGCTGCATCGTCATCGTACGGCTGATCCTTGGACGCAACGGGTGGCATGAGACGATAGACGAATTGCCCGCCGCCCTCGTCGATTTCCTCATCTGTCAAGCTAACTCTCCAAGCCCAGGTTCCGCCGCCCTCGGAGTTGACGCTTGCTGGAAACGGGTTATCGTTAATTCTGCCTCTTTACCTGAGTGAAAAAGTCTGGAGTGACATACTAGCTAGGCATCTTGTGAATGCGAAGCCGTGGAAGCTCGTGAGCCAGAGAGATATATTGCCATCACTATCGATTATTGGGTCTCCTGATACAGTCTCTTGCAATGTAGCTGTATTCATCAGCTATATACTCACACCAGCGGCGCAAGTCTTACAGTTCAAGACCCAGGCGAATTCCACGACGTCATCTTGAGTTATATCATTCGTCCCGTCAAAGTCAAACAGTGTTGGGTCCGGAGTAGTAAAGGCGTATTGCGCGGAAGTAAAGGCGATCAAGCTTGAAAAGCTCAGAAGCCCGTAGACGAGCCATCGAAGTGTCGTTACCATCTCGATTCGCCAGGAGAGAGATGTCAGCAATGGGGAAAACGAAACCCTTTCAGCTTCGTAGATTGGGGGCCGCAGTTTTATTTAAACGAGCTCCGCCACGTTCTGCACCTAGTCCGCAAGCAAGACAGCTACGAACTTGCGGCGACCAATGGCACACTCCCGTCGCGTGCTGATCGTCCATCTGCGCCTCAACCAGGGAAAACCTGAATAATGAGAAATGACGATCATCTGTAGACGCTCTTGGCACGGCCAGTGCTCACAGGGTCAACTGGCGTTTCCGACCAGGATCAGCCGCATCAAAGCCGCTTGTCTCGATAGCCGTTGTTCTTAGTAAAGATGGCATCTATAAGTTAAACAGAGACGAAGCTCGCTCGTTAGACCTGCATGCTGGCTGTCTTGACAACTTCCTTATCAACTGAACTGCTCATCTTGATCCTGGAGTTGGCGATTTCTCGATATAGAATGGAGGGCAAGCCCCCTAGTTGCCAATAACTAATACTTACACCGTGGCTGCAAGGTCTGGGCTTGTAACTAGGAATCTAGTACACCATTGTAGGTCCGCTGCGAGTAAACGCGGGAGAAAGATTTGGTGGTGATTGCGGTCGAGGAGACAGCTGAGGCCGTTGATCTCCTCGAGGTCCACATTGTAAACGTCCCTTGATGTAAATGCAAGCGACAGGATCTCGTCGATGAGGTCGGTTATGAGAACGAGAGATGAAGCAATAGAAGTACAAGGAGAGAGCGAGAGAAGGACTAAGGAGGTAGCGGTCATTTACTGTATTTACGGTAATCTATCAGGGATCTGGCTACAACTGAGCATTTCCATACCTTGTGGTTGTATATGGAGCATACAAGTAACTCTAGAAATACCATAAAAACGATATAAAAGGATAGCCATGTCAATTGGTATTTCATGGTGGAATGGTAATTCCATATATACAGGTCCTCTGTATGTTATAAGCGAGGACGTAAACATGGATTAGTCAGACTGACGCCCCCCACTGAATCATACAACACCAACACCGACATGGGCAATAAATGCATCCACCTCAACAACCAACACAGCACAATAACAATGCCCGCCATTCAAATCCTCGACGGTGGCCTCGGCACATCGCTAGAAGACAAATACGGAGTCAAATTCACCAGCACAAACACCCCGCTCTGGGCCTCGCACTTGCTAGTCTCAGACCCAACAACGCTCCAAGCGTGCCAGAAAGACTTCGCAGACGCAGGGGCAGACGTGCTTCTAACGGCAACATACCAAGTCTCGCCAGAGGGATTCGCGCGCACAACGACAGCTAAATTCCCTAATGGGATTCTGCGCAGTGCTATTCCGCGGTTTCTGGAAACGGCCGTCAACGTTGCAGAGAAAGCTGCGCACGCCAAAAAGAGTAAGATTGCGTTGAGCCTCGGGCCGTACGGGGCATGTATGATCCCGGGCCAGGAGTACAGCGGCGAGTACGACGCGGTGCATGACAACGAAGAGGAACTATACCAGTGGCATCTCTCACGGCTGCGACTGTTTCTGGGAACAGCGGAAGAAAATTTGCTCTCGCGGGTGCAGTACGTTGCGTTTGAGACGCTGCCGAGACTTGACGAAGTGCGCGCTGTGAGACGTGCGGCTTGGGATGCCGGGATCGCAGCTCCGGTGTGGATTTCGTGTGTTTTCCCTCGTGATGATGAGTGTTTGCCGGATGGGAGTACTATGGAGGAGGTTGTTGATGCGGCGGTGGGACCTCTGAAGAATGGGGTCGTGCCATGGGGTATTGGGGTGAATTGTACTAAGATCCAGAAACTCCCTGGTCTGGTTGAGAAGTTCGGGATTTGTATTAGGCAGGTTATTGCTGCTGGTCATATCTCGACTGCCCCGACTTTGGTTCTGTATCCGGATGGTACGAACGGGGAGGTCTATAATACGACTACGCAGGCCTGGGAGAAACGGGAGAATACAGAAAGTCAAAGACAGACGGATACGGTAGGTTGCCTCCCTGTACTACGCGAGGGATGGCTAATCGAGATAGCGTACGTGGGAGACCCAGCTTGCGCAGGTGGTCAACGATGCCAGCGCGAAGGGCCCTTTCGAGTCCTTCCTTGTCGGCGGCTGCTGTAAGGCATCACACCAGGACATCAAGAGGCTGCACGATAGGTTTCAATAGCTCAACGATAAATGAACCGGCTACTAGGTAGAATATGATGTCTATGCAGGACTCTTTTGTGATACACTGAAATCTCATGGATAGATATGCAATGGCTATACAAGCCAATCGACAAACCGACCCCAGAGAGTGTTGCTTGGGCCTGGCTGCGGCGCGATTTCTCCCTCCTGGAGACGCCCCGACCAAAGATCGATCTCATGGGCGCGAAGAAACTGCATGGGATCAGTACAGATAAAAAGAAAGAAAGAAATAAATAAGGCACACTGACCTTGGTACGATGCCAAATCTTCCACCCCAAGATCGGCGCAATAAACAACGGAATACCAATATACGCTGCTACAAAGTCCGATGTATTCCACTGCCCCTTGAGGAAAACCTCAAATCCAGCAACCAGAGTTATAACCGTCGAACCGATAAACCCAAACCAGGCTGTATACGGCTGCAGTGGCGCAGACCACGGCGACGTATCCCGCGAAACGCCCTGGGCCTTCATCGCAGCATAGAAACGAAGATAGCAGAAACACAGCGTAGCCCAAGCAATCAGGCCAGAGATGGTGCTCAAGTCGAGAAGCCAGGTGAAGGCTTGAGATGCACCGCCGCTTCCGAGACTCAGATAGGCCAGGGGGCCGAAGAGCCAGGAGACAATGACTGCAATGTATGGGACGCCGTGCTTGTTCACGCGGCCGAAAAACTGTGGTAGTTGGTGGTCGGTGGTCATGGCGACGATCATGCGAGATCCGACCCAGCAGTATGAGTTTCCTGCGGTCCATGCTGCAATGAGGATACAGGCGTTTACAATGGACGGTAGAGCCACTATGCCTGCTTCCTTTATAGCAACGACAAAGGGCGAGCTGTTGGCATTGTCGTCCCCAGAGGTCAGGTCCGGGTGGCGCGGGTCCACGATCATGCCGATGAGCAGAGCACCCAGGATATAAAAAAAGCCAATGCGATAGGTGACACGGTGGGCAGCCTTGGGGATAGACCGGTGGGGGTCGACGGCTTCAGCAGCGGCAATGACAACGGTCTCGATACCAACGAAGCTGTACGAGGCGTTAACAAATGCAGACAAGAACCCTAGAAAGTGCCCGGTTGGTCCTTTGATACCATCAAGGTCCGTCCAGGGGCCAGGGGTATGCCAGAAGCGAAACCCAATGGTCTCCTGGTTTGGACCACCACCGGCCGTAATCACAATAGACACAATCACCAAGCCCAAGAAGCAGAGAATTCTCACTGCCCCTCCGAAGACTTCTGTTTCACCATAGAACCGCACATTCATCAGGTTAACAGCCAATATCAACACCAAACTAATCGTGATCACCAGCGCAGGCGTTATATCAGTCCAATACGCAACAATGACAGCCGCCGCAGAGACCTCCGAGGCAAGCGAGACATTATAGCAGTATCCATAAGTAATCGCCAGCGAGAATCCCACAGCAGGGTCAACAAACCGGGTTGCCCAGTGGGGGAACGAGCCTGCGGTGGGGAACAGAGTGGCCAGCTCGGCGATACTTTGCATCACACACCAGAGCACCGCGCCGACAACGCCGTATGCGAGCAGCAAGCCAGCAGGACCAGCTTTGGCATACGCAGCGCCCGTCCCAACAAAAAGGCCTGTTCCAATGCCGCCGCAGAAACCGATCATGGTGACATGGTAATTGCGCAGAGCACGCTGTGTCGCGCCGCGGCCGCCGACATTGAGCTCGAGCTCGCCTTTAGGGCTGATTGCATGTTCTTCCAGGGCTGACTGAGCCGGATGGATCGACTCGTCTCCCATCGTGCTGATTGTTGCACACAACGTCGAGGTAAAATATCAGCGGGGGAATAAAATCTGCAGTTAGTCTGATCACGCAAGCGGGTGGATAAGACGTGAAGACATCCTAATCTATCTGGGCATAGTTGACCCACTTCGCCGTTGCCTCTATTTGCTTGACTCGCTTGACTCTCCACTGTCAATAAAATGGTGGTCTTGTAACCAAGAACAGTCGGGCGACTCGAGTGAGAATAGAGTGTAGAAACTGTAGAATGAGGCTGCAACACAGGCGTGGGCTGCGCAGAGTTTCACCACCTGCCCAACAGAAAGGGGAATGCTATGTAAATTCGCCTCTTTGCCCCCAAGCAACGACGGAATGTTCCTGGCTGATACGCTTCACAACCAGGCATGAGTATGACTGCGATTTAGGTGATTGTCGGCAGGAAGACTTGGCCCAGCCAGGGTAGCTAAGACATGGCTCCCTTCCCAGCGCCAATGTCCTGGCCGCACCTTGACCTTTGCATCTAGGTCACTTGCAAAAGAGGACGCAGTAAATCTCGACTGGTCCCACTGAATCAGCCCACTGAGCTTCGTATGAGGACCTTGTAACTCGAAAATAAGGACGTCGCTCCCGGTTCGCTGACAGTCGTTTCAGTCAAACTCCGAAACCAAATCCGTATCTAACTCCGCCGATATTCGAGTCGCGTATTTGGGAGAGACTACCCGTATAAAGTCTTCACCGAAGTCCATTGACGGCTGTTTGTAATTTGCTCGGTCAGAATTCCCAAAGGGTGCCTCTTGAATTAATATCCCAGCCCTGAAGCCATTGATACGAGCCCACTTCTTAACATTGCTACTTATCTCATCGCTCCCTGTTGAGTACAAGCAGCTTTACATACCTAACCATACCAAAAATTATCACCATGGCCGCAAGCGACATGATGAAGGCCCTGGTTTTTAGGCCCCGAGTCAATCCCTCGCTGTGGAGGGCATCACCGTGCCAATCCATGGACCAAAACAAATTATTGTCAAGGTGCAGGCTGTCGCGCTCAGCTCGGTAGACGTCATGAACGTAGACCACCCTATCGCACTCCAAGATACGCGAGTCGTGGGCACAGACTTTGCAGGGGTTGTGGCGAGAATTGGCGAGGATCTCGAAACCCTGGGAGACCCGCGGGTGAAGATTGGCGTACGCGTCGCTGGTTTTGTAGGATGAGTCTCATTTACAGCCAGTCATTATGGAGAAGTTGGTGTACAAGATATAAACAGGAACGCCACGGAGTGATTACCTAGAATCTCTTGACCTCGGGTTGTGCAGGCAAATTCTTCACAGAACTTGAAAGCACATCACCCGATCTAGGGAGGCAGGCCTTTTTTGGATTTCTTTGTTTAATGATAACTGACAAAACTTGAGGTACTAGGAGGCATAGCAGCTTTCTGTCTCCCAGTCTCTTATTGACTGGTAATGCTGTGGCTACTATTCTTGCCCCGCTGATGTCCAAGAACACAGCCGGCTCAAGCGTAAGCGCCTAACAGTGTACGATCAATCACTCCACATCATTTGCTACTTAGTTACAAGCAGAAAAATACCCCGAAGATGAAATGAGTGGCTTCGTGCTTGTCCTGGTGGACCGTCACTAGAATCCACTGTCACCTTCGTTAGCTTGGATTGGCAGAAGGCCGGAACAATACTTGATTAGATTGCGTTGATTAGGGAGAGGGAGCGATTCTGGCATGAATATGGATTGCACTGAAAAAGTTGTTATAGTTAACTAAAATCCTGTCAATTGCTTCCCCCAGCCATCGAGAATAGCAAGGACCTCTTCTTTCCGCCGCCCATGAGGCAACTCTCGTGCGGCACGGCCATACGTGTCTTGCAGGTTGATATCGCTCCCTCGCTCCAGCAGAAACTGCACACGTTCAGGGGAGTTGGCATAGATAGCCAAGTGCAACGCCGTTCCCAACAGACCGATGCGCCAATTTTCAAAGACAGCCGGATCCCACCCAAACTCGTACTGGTCGATGGGGAAGCCTGCCTCGTCGAGTAGCCATTGCAGGCATTCAATCCGCCCCTTCATGCCACCTTCCGCAGCCCGTTGCAGGGCATTGCTGCCCGGGAAGTTGGCCCCATGGGCGGCAAGCAACCGCAACGTCGACACTGAGGCAAAACTACCAGCGTAGCTGGGCACATCTTTGTTCCTACTTTTATTTCTAGCATTAGGATCGGCTCCATGCTCAAGACACCAGCGCGTTCGCCTCTCATTATGCGTCACAAACCTGTTCCTATTAGCATATATTGCCATCATCTAGTACAACAAACTGACGCTAGTATCGGGCAAAAGTTCGCCTGGATGGGGTCATTGATGTTCCACCCATTCTCTAGAAAGACCTCGAGCACATTGAAGGCGTCGGAATTTATGGCTTTCTTTGCGATTATGGGCGTAATAGGTACTCCTCGCTTATCGATGATGTATTTGACCGTAGCCACCTGGTTTCCTTCTGCAGCCTTGATCAGCAGCCGAGTGAGAAGTTCGTAAACAGGCTTGCTCATGTCGGTGCGGTCTCTCATTTCCGCGCAATCATCTATCTCGGCAATTGAGATGTCAATCCCGAGATGCTCTTCCCGTGTGACATTTTCATCAGGGACCCCAGCCTCCCATCTGGCGAGTTGGCTCTGCAGTTTGGTGAGGTCGCCGGCCTGGGCGGACTGTTCCATTTCCGCCGTGAGGGCCCGGAGATGTGCGCCTGCGCTGGACATGGTGAAAGGAGGATAAGTTGGGGGGAATAGAGAGAGGAAGAGAAGATGAAGAGGGAAGGACTGGTATTGTTGTATTGAAGTGTCCAATGCAGTTAGTGACCCACTAGTGGGGCGACCCAGAGTACCCTAAAAGTAATAGTGTCGTAATAAAACATGGTACAATAAGTATTGTCAGTCTATGAAATTGTCGATAACCCCGAGTCTGCCCCGTTTGCGATCCTGGGCATCATAGGGACTGCATCGGCCATTCGCACCAAGGGTGTTCGGAAGGCGTTTTCCGAGGCTGCAGGGGCACGGAGAGCACTCAGCGCGGACAAGATGAAAGCTTTTGGGGAAGCCTTTGTAAAGAAAGACGCTCAGGTGCAAAGAATTCTGAAGAGCTGCACGGTGCGGTGATGTATCCTATCCAATGCACTTGCAGCAAGCGAGGTATCTTTCAACACTTTCAATTCTATACCTTACTGTGATTCTCTTGTTTGCCAGTTATTCTCATAATGTTCTTAACCAGGTGCTGTCATCTAGAGGTTATCTCGAGATAATGTACAGCTAGCTTGAAAAAGTGTACACTGTTCAAAATAGAAGCAAATATCAATCAATCAACAACGCCTCCGGCGACACAAGATTAACCCACCCTAGATTCGGCTCCGACTGCTGCCATCCCAGCCGCTGCTGAACAAGCTTAGAATAAGTCTTGATATTCTTAGCTAGATATTTAGAGACAATAAGAATAGTGAAGGAATTAAAATATAGATATGGATATTCTTAAATCTTAATATTATAATAGTCGAGATAACCAAGGTTAAAGCGTGCTATTATATCTATATTCTTTTATTTACATGGAATACAGTGTAAGCGGCTGAATAATTACCGTACGGTACCGTAACTACCCCAGCTCGGAAGCGCAAGATCCGAGGGCCGGGGAAATGCTCCGCATCCCACAGTGACAGACATTCATCAAAAGAGTCAAAATGTCCGCCGCGACAGCCGGGAAAAAGTCTGCCTTTTCCTGCGACCGATGCAGGAGCAGAAAGGTCAAGTGTGGTGCCGAGCAACCCCGCTGCGCCCGCTGCATCGCACGGAAGGAGACCTGCGAGTACAAGCTCAATCCCACCTTGTCCTACACCCAGCAACTCGAACAGCGGGTCAAGGAACTGGAGGACCGTCTGGAAAATGCGCAGACGAAGGGATATGTCATGTCTTCTGCTTCGGCGGCGCCCTCTCCCTCCAGCACGGCAACGGTTGAGGCGTTGCCACGGACACCAGCAAAGAGAACCTATTCAGGGGCGACCAAGGGCCTGAAGGTTGATGCCGAGGGCGCAGTGACATACCACGGAGCGACAAGCTTCTTTCAGCTACCGACGTCGGACTTGAACGGAGCAGTCGGTGCGCAAGACCGCGGCGCCTTCAAGATTCTTGACGGGGGGAATCAGCGGAAGGAGAAGTTGGTCAACAATGCATGGCACCAGCGTGCCCTAGAAGCGTTCCTAGAAACCCCGGTATGTTGCCACACTCGCTTAAGCACTGTCCTGTGTTTATGTCTTCTGCCATAGGAACCTTTTCAGTTCCTGCTCAATATCCACTGGTGTTGGATTCAGCCCCTATTCAACTTTGTCTACCGTCCGGCCTTCACACGTAGGTCCTCCACGCAGCCCAGGACCTAAGCAGGTTCAATTGTAGTTGTGAATAACACTGGACAGGAGACATGGAGGTTCTCGGCCCTTACTACTCACATACGCTGCTTAACGCCATACTCTCGCATTCCGTCCGCTGGTGCAAACAGAACAAGCAAATCCAGAAACTCCTGGCGCCGTACGAAAACGGAGCTCTCTTCTCAAGACAAGCACGCTCCTTGCTCTTCCCCGAGCTTTTAAGCGGCCACTCAAAGGTACCTACCGTGCAAACTTTGCTGCTGCTTAGCGCCCAGGAATGTAGCGCAGGCAATCAAACCCAGGCTTGGCTATATAGTGGAATGGCGTTCAGGCTGATTGAGGACATGGGGATTACATTTACGGCCGATGGGAGCCACTCAGAACTAAACCTCGACGACGAGGACGTTGAGATCCGGCAGCGACTCTTTTGGAGTTGTTATTTCTGGGACAAGATAATCAGTTTGTACATGGGGAGAACCCCAATGCTGCAGCATTCCGGCATGAGTCCTGACCAAATCATATGTAAGTCCATGCCATATGTCCTTTTAACAGGCATTCCACCATACGGTATCAAGGTACTCACGCACTCGCCACAGTGGACGACTATGCTGAGCATGAATCGTGGTCGCCTCATGGGATTGTGTACCCTCAAGGCTCAGAATACCCGCCGACGACGGCGCACTCTATCTCATGTTTCCGATGGATGTGCCGGCTTTCTATCATTTTCAATCAGATTCTCCTTCACATATACGACCCCTCAAAGATTCATACCGATTCAGAGGTGAGGGCCTGTTTGCAGAGCGAGGGACAATCGCTGAAGCAGTAAGTGAATGCACAATGGGTATATTGTCTGTTATGTAGTTCTCACTATTGACGGTTTAGATGGTGGGATGATCTTCCGGACTTCCTCAGAATCGATACAGAACACCTTCCGCAACACTGTCCTCCCAGTCACATCGTTACGCTGAAGTATTCCCGCCATTCTGTTAACCCAGAACAGCTCTAACATATGCCAGTTGTCTGTATCATGTCTTCAAGATCCTCCTGTACCGGCCAATGCTGTCCCCAGGAAACATCGTGAACGAAAATCGAGCACGGCCGGAACCCCATCATCTTGTCGAGTGCATCTCGTCTGCGACATCGATAATCACAATCTACGACCTATTCTGTCGATCATTTGGATACGAGTATACTGTTCTATCATTATCCTATGCTCTGTATACCGCTCTATCGATCTTCCTCCTCCAGATCCAGGCTGCGTCACGCCCGAATGTGCAGGCTGTGACTCGGCTCAAGTTCTGTACCCACGCTTTGGAGCGCCTCAGCATTCTGAGCCCAGGTTGGCGACCACTCTATCCCTTGGCACATCTATCTCTTGGCGCAATTTTGCTGACCCAGACCTACCTGTAGTTGTTGGCAGCGCATTAGGCCTGGTAAACGACACATTATCGAAATTAGGGCTGGACACGCTCGTCAACCCAGCGAACGGAGAAGGCAGACCCGCGGATGACACGGTACAACAGCACCATAATCTCGGATTATTTCCCGCAGAGTCCGATTCTACAGGTCAGAGGCAAGAGGATCTGGACTGTCCTGAGAGATTCCTTTATGATTTCGATCCAAACGAATTCACTATATCCGACGAGACACTCGAAGCGTTTCAGTTCCTCACTCCCATCGAAGCGACGTTTGGAATTAGCTATGACCAGGAGCACTCAGTGATTAATTGATTGCAAATTTCATATCTCCATCATATTGGCGGCTTCCAACTGACGAATTGAACGACTTGTTCATATACTGTGAATGTTATGCCGCTTGAAAGCTAGCAGGCAGCCAAGTCAGTTAGAAGAATCGCCTGCTCGTAAAAGCCACTTACCATTAATCGCATGAGTCGCGGCGTCGTACCTCGCCAAAAAGCCCTGAACCCTTCCTTCCGCGCAATATCTGTTGCACAGTCAAGCATACCATTATGTGCGTGTCCAGCACTTTGAATGCGCGTCTTGACGTTATCGAATGGCATCGAGGCGTATCTATCTCCTGTCAGCGAGACATGTCCAGCTAATGTCAGGATTAGATGGAGAGCATAGCTACTCACACAGTCGCAATCCCACTCAGGGCGCCGATCGCCAACGTTGTGCCGACCGTCCCAGCAGCTTCAGGCCATCGTTCCGCAACCTCGCGCTGTAGCATGCCAAAGGTCGTGAATCTCACCCCAGAATTCACAGCCTGTTTACCTATCACCGGCGCAGTGCCTCTCCAGAAGCCGCCGACGCCGTCCTTTTCTATAATTTCCTTCGCCATCCTGGCTATGCTCGGGTTTACAAGCTCTGCGCCGCGCCTATTTGCCTCGATCATCCTTGTCTTCAGGGACTCGGCTGGTGTAACGACAAGAACCGACTCTGCAGTCCCAGCTGCGACGCCAGCCAGCATCGTTGCTGTATTCTCATTGAAGATCTCCAATGACGTGAACCGCTTTTTACCGCTGGAGAAGCCAAAAAACCTGACCGAAGCTTTGAGTGCATTGCTGGTCGCGAGAGCAGTGCAGCCCGCGTATAGTCCAGGGATGCCATGGGTGCGAACTGTGGAACGAAGGAGGGAAAAGGACGAAGGCTGGGGCGTGACTTTGCTTTTAGGCAACTGGCGAAGAGTTTTGACAAACTCAAAGGGATACTAAGGGGCAGCGGGTTAGTTGGTTAATAGCCCGGTGCGCGTGGTTTGCTTACCGTTATCATTGTCTCTGTTGCCCCTGCCATGCCACCCGCTAGCAGTCGTGTACTGACTGCTGCCGAGCTGCCCTGCTGTACATTGCGTGTCTTTTCCATCTTGTGTATCTTGCTGAGATGAGACTCTCCCAAGTATAAAGGATATTCTTGAGCTTGTTTATTCCTCCTAGGCCGGAACGACATCATATGTATGATGTATGTATGCTATGGTAGTCACTGCTCGGAACTTGACCGAGACGTAATCAGGCCTCAAGGACCACGGAGAGAAAACTTGGACCGACGCCGTAGCCTACAGTCAGTAATCAATCCTTACTAGCATGTTTCGTACGTTTCTGGCCCCTATCTGAAGATGTTGGGTTTCCACTAGACACGGCCCCATGCTCCAAACATGGTTATTACAGTAACGGGTCTAGAAGCGTCTTGCAAGTGCAGTAGGGTTTATCCTCAAACAGGTATCAGACTTGGCTGTTTTTCTATATGGTAGGAAAAGATCTATTTGCTGTCCGAACTCCTCAAGCTCTATTCCCATAACCTCTCAGCGTTACCTCTGAACACTCTCTCAATCAGAGCTTCGTCCCCCCCGCACCAGGTCAATAATGTCTCCATATAGGGCCTGATATCCAGTCCCTCGAACCGCGTATGCGGCCAGTCACTAGCGAACACCATCTGGGTCATTCCAGCGACGTTCAACAATTCCCTCGCAACCGGCTCCAAGTCCCTCAACGTGCCATCTCTACTGATCCTATACGGCGCCGAAAGCTTGACGTACACATTACCTCGCCGCAGCATGTTAACGAGCGAGCGAAACCCCGGAAGGCTGTACGGGTCGCCGCGATGCAAGACGCCAAAGCCACCCAGATCCGGGGCCCCAAAATGATCGAAGCAAACCCTCACCCCCAGCTCTGGTACAACCCTCTCCAAGACGCCGGCTGTAGCCAGCGGGACGTATAGCTGCAGGACCCAGTTGTACGGCCGTATAATGTCCGCGTATCGCCGTACCGTCGCCGCCAGCTCGTCCTCGTCCATGTGTCTACCGCTGGATTGCGTGTTGACGCGGACCCCTCGAACCCCCCACTGGTGCCATTTCTGGAGCGTTGAAGGGTCGATTGTGGCGCAGTCGAAGGTTACTACGGCGCGGCCGTGCCGGGGTCCTATTGTTCGAAGGGCGTCGAGCAGGCAGGAGTTGTCGGTTCCGTAGATAGACGGCTGGACTAAGACGATATTGCGGATTCCGGTTGAGGCCTCGAAGAGTAGCGCCTGGGAGAGGAGATGGGGGGTGGGAGTGTACAGTGCGTCTTCGGCGAGCGGGTACTTGACTGGGTCGACCTGGATGCAGTGTCAGATATCACAACTGTTTTCCATGTAGGCTGGATTGTCAATTGTAGTATCTCACTTACTACATGCATATGGCTGTCCCAAGAGCCGCGCGGAATCCTGCTGACTGGAATTCGCTTCGAGACAGGACGTCCTAGGTAGACTTGTGATTGGCCCTTGCGTGAATATAAAAGCTGCAGTAGCAATTGAGAAAGACCAGAAAGACCCTTCTGAATCAAGGTGACGAAACGGCGCATCTGCAGAGACAGAGACATCATTGCGGTTGCTTGAGATGAAGAGGCCACAACCGGAGAGCACATATGAATGAAAAACAAGATGGGTGAGTGATTGCCCCTTGGACTCCTTGCCGGAGTATCTACCGACCATCTGCATGACTTCGAATGTTGGAGGTACTGTATCTGTTAGATGTCGGGTTGGAGAAGCTGCTGCTCTGCACATACTTCGGAACTTGACCGAGACAGACACTGGCGGTCAAATCCCGAGCATCGCAGTGATTTCTGTCTCGGTCAACTTCCGAGCAGATATGCACTTCCAAGCTGCGAGTTGTTCCCCGGCTGAGGAGTGTTCCTGGGGTATAGGTATGGGAACTCAACGAGGTATAACTGTCTGTCCCTCGCTCGTCCTAGATACCGCACTCAACCGGGATCATGTTCAAGGCGAAGAGCTTCAAACCGTATTACATCTTCACAATCCTCATCGTTGCCACTGGAGGAATACCGAAAGGCAGGCCAATCACCTCGTTTCAACAAGAGCTAACCCTCTAGCAGGCTATGATGAAGGCGGATTCAGTGCTTCTGTCGGCTTGGATTCCTTCAAGCAAGACTTCAAGCTGCTGCCTGAGCTGTGGACAGACAATCCCAGTGGTATGGCCGATCGCAAAGCCAACATATCCTCATTCGGTGTTCTAGGTGCAGCGTTTGGCTCCCTCCTCGCCCTGGTTCTTACAGACAGAATCGGCCGCCTGCGATCATGGCAAGTATTTGTTTTACTCTGGGCGACCGGGACATTCATCCAGGTCTTTTCCTCGGGAATCCTTAGCTTGATGCTCTTTGCACGGATCTGGGGAGGACTCGGTTCAGGAGGCCTCACAGTCGCCGCACCGCTGTATCTGTCTGAGATTGCACCGGCCGCGTCCAGAGGAACCATTGTGAGCATCTACATGGTCATCCTGCTGTCCTTCCTCACAATCGGTACGGACTCGTTCCCCAGTGCCTCGTTCCGCCAGCTAACGGGCCATCCTAATAGGCTTCTTCATCAACTTCGGCGTCGAGTCTGGAATGGAATCCGGTCGAGCCCAGTACCGTCTCGTCCAAGGAATCCCCCTCGTCCCTGTCGGATTCGCCTTCTTCTGCTCCTTTTTCGTCTCCGACACTCCTCGCTGGCTCGCATCCAAAGACCGAGACGATGAAGCACTCGCGGCCCTCACGCGCCTTCGTGGCTCAACTGACCCGGACGATGCCTCTCTGGCGCTCGAATACCGCGCCATCCAAGAGCAGGTCCGGATGAAGGAGCAGAGTCTCGGTGACGCGTCCACTTGGACCGTCATCAAAGAGATCGCAGCCTGCACCAGCTACCGCAAGCGATTCCTCCTCGGGGTGCTCATGCAAACGGTTGCTCAATGGAGTGGAGGCAACGGTATCACATACTACATTCCTCAGGTACGCAAGTCAAAAATAAATAAAACAAATAAATAACAAAAAGCCTTGGAGCAACTCTGCTAACGTACAAACCCATCGCAGATCTTCACATACGCAGGAGTCGTCGGCAATGATACCTCCCTCATCACCTCGGGCGTATACGGGGTCGTCAAGCTCGTCTTCACCATGGTCTTCACCTGGGGCCTCGTCGACATCGTCGGCCGGCGCCGCTGCATGCTAACCGGCGTCGGGCTGCAGTGCATAACCCACGTATACCTGTCCATATACATGGCCCTGTTCCGGGGCGGCGATAACAAACCCGCATCAGACGCAGCCATTGCCTCTGTCTTCATCTACGCCATCGGCTGGTCCATCGGTTTGTGCACGGTGCAGTATCTATACGCAGCGGAAATCTTCCCGACGCGCATCCGCAGCGTCTGCTACGCGACAAACATGGCGCTACATTGGTTCTTCCAGTTTGCGATCGTGCGGGTGACTCCGAATATGTTGTTGAACCTGGACGTGTACGGGGCGTTTGTGTTCTGGGCGCTGGTTTGTGCGGTTGGGTGGGCCTTGCTGGCGGTGATGGCGCCGGAGACTAAGGGCGTTCCGATGGAGAGGATGGAGGAGTTGTTTGGTGGGAGATGGTGGATGGGATGGAATGCTAGGGTTGATTTATCAGAGACTCCGTGTGCAGATGCGCAAAAGGCCGGCGTTGTGGAGATTGAAAGGGTCTTATAGCTTAGCCCTAACGATGCTTCATATGTATACCGTGAGCCAGCAGGATCTTTATGGGCTGGTAAAACCATGCATATTTACACGGATAATATAAGCGAGCCCAACCTGCTTACCATCTATTTATATGCAGCTAAAGATGGAACTATTGACTCTTTTGTTTTCTTCCCCGGGGACATTCAAGGCCCTTAAGATATAGCCAGCCCTTGAATAGGATTTCCCAGGCATTGCAGTGGCTTTCCAGCCAGTGAATTAAGTTAATACCTTTACACAGCCTGTGATGGCCTCTCCGGGCACGAAAGTCGCAGATGGATGTAACAAAGGTGGTTGATAACTGTTTCGTCAATGGTATATCTCACGATTCAAGCAATTCATTTTATTTGTAGCTGTCTATGTAAAGTGATATATCTACAGAAACAAGTACACATTCCACCAAGACCAACCAGTCTAGCATTTGACAGGAAAGATGTGCTTTCCGAGTTAAGAAATCAGATAAACCAGCCCTATAGTCCTGGGTCATCACCAAGGTAAGTAGCTTTGAAGCCTTGCGTGTCGGCAGGGCAATCAACATCGCCCAAGTCCCAGGAGGTACCGCAGTACCCATCTATACCCAGCGCAATACCGATGAAATGGGTGCTAGACTGGCCATCCGCAAGGGCGATGTTGCTTCCATCCTTGTTCCTGATGGAGCACTTGGACGGCTGGATCGATTTGCTCCAGCAATTGAAATGGTACTCGGTTCCCTCAAGGAAACACCCACCGGTCAGAGCGAAGGTGTGGCCATACCCGCCGCCGCAGGCTGTATAGCCGTCCGGGTAAGACTCGCTCCAGACAGTCTCACCGGCTTCATTGACGAGAGAGAAGCCGTCGGTGTGGCCGTTGCTTCCTTGTCCACCGGGAGGGCCGATGGCTGACCAGTCTCCAGAGGCCCAGACGGCGTTGAGCTTCAAGGCGTAAGTGGAGGCGAAAAGGGCACTGCTCAGGAAGAGAAACTTGGAAATAGGAAGCGCGACCATTTTTTGGCAGTTTGGTTTGGAGGATGATTGAGAGGATAAGGAGTGATGATTTGAGTGAGGATGCAGACTTTGCTCCGTTTCTATACTTCATCTTCAACGGCCCCCAACAAGTTGAAAGAGGCGATGCTGAATGATCGACCTTATGCTGCCCACCATTTCAATGGTCACTGTAACCTGATATCATCATCATTTGTTTTGATCTGCTTCGGACCCATCTATAGGGGCTGTGTCCGGGTCTTGATGGGTCTTTGGGACGCCTTACTTACGATCCGGCCTCCCACAACCAGCCCACCTGCCATCGGACCACGTGCAAGGGTCCATACAAGAATCCGTGCTCCTTTGCGGTTCGAGGCGTCTCTCGGGGGCGGGTTCGGGATGATCGGGTGGGCACCGCCATGAATTGTTTGAACAAGAGGAAGCCTTGATTGGTGGCCCCGTAAGCTTAGGACAAGGCTGCTTTACTATTACGCAACTTAGATAAGTAGCTAATCTTGAGCACTGCCCATTGAATTATCATTATCCAGAGGCAATGGATCATGACTTTGTGATATTAAGCTGGATAACTGCCCAGAGGCCTGAAGCCCTATGTTATGCCACTCTAATTTTCTGTGTCAGTGATTAAAGCACTATTAGACTGAGAGAGTAGTTTGAATTCAGTTTAACCTCACCCTTTAGACTTGCCTCCTGTACAGCAAACAAGAGATGCTCTTTCAAACCCTATTATGATAATATATGATAGGCTGTCCTGAAACAATTGGCTCTCTACACAACAATGGGACAAGGATAAAAGGGTCACAGCTTCAAGGACCAACAGCGAAGTAGTAATCCGCAAAACATGCAGTCTCGGTAGCAGTAGCACCAGTCGACACTTCCGGTCCATGTTGGGCGCCCGTGGTTGGGGAAGCAGGGATAGGCATTCATGTTTAATATTACAAACTTGTAACACTCCTTGCTGCGGTTTCATTTTCGAGCCTCAGCACGGCAAGGGGTCCCTTGCACTCTCATAAATAAGCCAGTAAACTGAGGCCAATTGGTGTCCACTCTCGCTCAAACTATTGATCGATCGACGGATCGATCGGCCGACCCAGCATTGATAATTTGATGCCGCTTTGGGAGTGGAACTTAGCAAGCCAGGGCGATATGCATAGTGACCTGGGACAGTCGTTCGAACATCACCAAGGTCCGACGGACAAGCGGAATCACCAAGATATTACAAGCGCGTGAGCCTTGATTGAATCATTCCGTCCAACACCGATGGACTCTCGGATTTGTTCGGAAGGCCTACCAGACAGAGCATTCTTCCCTGTACATATTTCATACTATGAGGGGCTATATTGAATTCCCCAAAGTGGATCTGTGACCTCCGAGATCTGATCCACAGTTTGGGAACGAAGGAAGCTCGGAGGAAGAATTGCGGTATGTGCAATATAAATACCGCTCCAAGTGCCAGCCTGGAGGAAATTATCAACTTAACCCTTCTCCATTATCATTACCGTTGAAGCCTTTGAGTTGAAACGCCCAATATGAAGCCTTCTTTTGTTATTCTGCCTCTCTCCCTCGTTCTCCCAGGTGTCTTTGCTGCATGCAAAACAAATGAGAAATACTGCGGTAATGGCCTAACAGACCAGCTAGGTAAGCACCCTTCACATAGCTGTTCGCACTTACTTTTGCAGTGAAGAAAGAATGCCGTACTTACTGCCTGGAATGTAACAACAGGGTACCGCAAGGAACAGGTCCTATCTGCAGCGCAAAAAAATAAAGATTTGCCGCCTGATGCCAGAAGCGAAGACTGGATGAACGTCATATTCAACTGTGTTGATGGTGAAAACATTGAGGCGCTTTACTATTGTGGCGAACCTGATGTTTGTGACCCAAAGCATAAGGATGGGACCGGCGCTGTATGCCAATTTGCCTTTTTTCGTGAGTTGTGTGAGCTCAATTGAAATGGAATGGTGGTTTATACTAACACCCTGGCTCAAGCTGATGATGATGATGATGATGATTATTAAGTCCAATTTGAAAAGAAGAGGGATGGATGTGGTTGAAACAAGGGTAGAATAGTCAGTCTATGTTAAGAAGTTCAACTCTAGGTCTTTAAATCTTACACGTTGTCTCCATGCTCTCATGCTTTCCCTTCTTTCATAAGGTATCTTCAATATTATTGATCATGAGACTAGCGGACTTAATGGTAGTTGACTTGGATCCTGGCTTGCAAGATTGCTATGGTCCACTTGGAAACTCTGGGAATTTGCAGGAAGACCTCACCGGCGCATTTCCTGAATCAGGAAGAAACCGCTGAGTACAAGACAAGCTACTCAGAGGCCGGGGCTCAATATAAACCGCAGATCGACCGTGGCTCCAAACCCCTCGATCAGGCAAAACAAGATGCCTTCTGCACCTGAAGGTCAGATCCATTCGGATAGTTATCTTTGTATGGTAGCCTCAATAATAATGAAAGAGTGTAGTGGTGACACCATTTATCATACTGTACCGTCCCGGACCTTCCGGATTGCGCTGTTGTACATGGTATATGGAATGCCTTTTTATAGCCCGAAATATAAACCTTAGAAAACATCTCTTCTATTCCAGAGAAACTATCGGGAGAAGGGAACAAAGTGCCGAATAACATTTTCGGAATCCGGGTTGACACTAGACGAGATATGATATAGGGCATTATCCGTGTCACAAAAAGGAGTGAGCAGATCTGCCCCGGTGACCTACTCTTTTAATTGATACACAAGGTTGGGGTTTACATCTTTAGAGGATAACCACGAGGTAATGAATCAGCCAGTTGTCAAGATATGGAGCAGTATCTTACTGGCTAGGTCAGTTCCTAGAGCTCGAGTACTTTCTCTCCCTGCCGATCAAGTGTTGTCAGCCTCGGAGATCCTCGGTGTCTCAACCAACTACGGAGCATAAGGTTCTTCTGACAGGAGAGCTTGGTTGGCCTATTAGCTACCGTAGGATGCATCACAACAATCCCTTCACAAACAGGGATGGTTACACCGAGATTTCAAAGCTGACATACCTTGATCGGCGTGAGATCAGCATAAATATTAAATAGATCGACCCATCTGGAGATCAAGTCCCACATCCAGGTACCGATTATCAGCCTTGCTGCATATTTCTACGTGGTGCAGTCTTTATAAAGCGCCCCCATCTCCAGAAAGTTATTACCTGCACACCGAGTTTCCTGTACCTTGCTGGTCAAAATCCCCAATATGAAGCCCGTCAAAGTACTCGGCAATCTACTGTACTTCCTCCCCCTATTGACCCAGTCTGTGGATGCAATTGTGGGAGGAAGTGACGCGTCTGCGAACGCTGCGCCTTTCACAGCAGCGGTCATATCGAGCACCGTGTTTGGCGACTCTTATATCTGCGCCGGCTCGCTGATTAGCTCGAACACCGTTCTCACCACCGCTGGATGTGCCGACGGATCCTCAGCGTCGTCGCTGAAGGTCCGAGTTGGCAGTCTCGAGCACGCTGCCGGGGGCAGGTTGATCCAGGTGGTGAAAGTCATCCAACATCCCAACTACAACAGGAATACCCGGGATTCTGACTTCGCCATTCTCCATCTGGCGTCCTCGGTCGCGGATATCGAACCCGTAGCAATTTCCGAGCAAGCGACAATAACAGGGGCCCCTGTTAGCCTTTATGGCTGGGGACTGACTGGCAAGCTGTCGACCGAGAATGCTCGAGTGTTGCAACGGTTGGATTCAACATTCATCTCCGCCGATGACTGCAACCCAGTGTGGTCAGATGTCAACCCGGTGACTGGAAACATGAATTGTGATGCTGCCCCCGAGAAGCAACAGGGATCCTGTGACCGTGACCAAGGAGGTCCGGTTATTAGCGAAGCCGGTGAACTGGTGGGCCTTATAGGTTACTACAACTACTGTGAGCAGAGCTCGAATGGTCGCCCTGATGTCAATAATGATCCGCTGAGTGCATCCGATTGGATCACTCAGAATACGATCTGATGGGCTAGATTTAAGGTGCGTAACAGCGCATCATACTATATCTCTCCGCTGATCAAGAACGAGCTCAACAGTGTACGACATGGTCTGTTAATTAGCTAACTATATTCCACTACTTAGTTACAGCCAGTACATACGACCACAGGGTGTGGAAAACAGGGCTTCCCGTCCGCTCAGCCGTACTTAAGCCACACGCCGGCTGGTTAGTAGTATGGTGGGTGACCACATGCGAATCCCAGCTGTTGTATGTTTTTGTTTTTTATTTATTTATTGAATTTAGGTGGTGGCTTCTTTAAGTATATAAATACTATTCTTAGTCTTTTTTAAAATCCTGAAATAAGATCTCAATATCCGAGATTTATAGCAGCCTGGCCAGTCGGGATTAGCCTCACCTGGCCGGGATGGGACAGAGTGACATGCCCAGTGGCCCCTTCTTCTGCAATCAACCCCGATCCCCGGTAAGTATCCTCCTTATTTCACACAGCGGGACTGCCAGCGTCAGCGCCAGCTCACCTTTGTCGTCGTGCTCTCCCTCTGCCACCGAACTATGCATGTCTCGTACATCCGTCGGCCCCAATTGCAAGAGCACCCTGGACAACAGCCAGATTTCCTCGGCGCAGCCCACGTACCCAACCAGGTCGAGCCCATGGATCTCCGAGCGCCACAGCAGGTCCTTCCACAGCAGCCGCCACCTGTCCAAGACGTGGTGAAACATCGCTCGTTTATGTGTATCTCGGGTCGCGAGCCGACCGGCTCGGATGTCAGTGAAGATTAGACAGTATATGCCTGGCAACGGAATGGAATGGGTTAGCGTGCGATGCAATATGCGCGAGGTCATGATTGTTTTGGGACCGCGTGGATATTGGGGTGGGAGAACATACCGGCCACGACTGTGAACAGTCCTAGGACGCTAATACTCTGAAGCTGCAGCCAGAAGCTGGATTCTGATCCTGAAGGTGCCTCTGTCTCTGCCACGAGGATGCGGATTGTCTCGACCAGCGTCACGGTGGGCAAGGAGACGGGAATGTCGGCAATGCTGGATGGGTCCTCTAATGGCGAGGGCGCTGTGGGGAACCCAGTCTTCATTATGAAACTGCTCTCGCTGCACGGGAGGCCTCTTGTGAGTTCTTCAACGGCGATATACGGGGTCACGCAGGTGCACCCAGTAAGCTGACAGTCCAGGAGAAAGATCGAGGTGGCAAGCCTGAGTCAGTATTCGTCAGTATGGGTATCAATCAACCATGGTTTCCCTTTCTTCAACCCAATCCAACAGCGGACTTACCTGATGCTTATCTCCTTTTGAAGCCGGGTTGAGTCCCAGCCTAGCCATTGATCCTCATCCCGAGTACCGGGATCGCGATGGGCAACCCCGAAAAGGCCCAGGGCCCTGGCCGCGTCCGCCAAGGCAGGGAGGCGCAGACGGCGCAGCCTGCGGCGAATCGCGCTGTCGTTGCGCCCAATCTGCAGGCTGACGATGATGATGGCCGCCATGAGTGTATCGGTTTCGATCGCTGCGGTTTGGCTGTGACTGTGAATGTGGCTCTTAGCCAGATCCTTCAGGTTCAACAACGGCAGCCTAAAAATTAAATCCTCAGCGAGATCAAAGCAGTCCACGGCGAGCTGTAAGCTAGAAGCAACCGACGTCGCGCGATCCGACGGCACAGGCAGTGGTGATTCATATGTTGCATCTACCACACACCCGGCCAGTATCATGGCCAGCAAGAGCGGTATTGACGCAGCCGCGACACGGAACGTAGGACGGTGCACGAACGGGAAATGGCGTTGCAGGTGGTAGATGTAGGACTGTGCGAGCCGGTCGATGCTGGCGCCTGAGAAGATGCCTGCTGTGGCAGCGGTTTCAAGCGCCGTGCTGGCCGTGGTTGTGCTGCTGGAAGATGACGATAAAGAGCATGTAGTGGCGGTGATTCTAAGACTCTCCAGTATTTCCGCACCGCGGGCAGTGAAATCGGCCAATACCTCTGGGCTCGATTCTGGGGTGTTGGTGTTGTTGTTGCCCCCGTAAGGATATACCGGACTCGGAGCACACCCAGGAGATATTGATAGGTCACGCACCGGCCTCCCCATTTCAAGAGCCAGGTAGAGATTCGAGCATGATCTGTTGATGCCGTAGTAGTTGACGAGGAACGGGATTGTCGCCATGAGCAAGTCGTCCGAGACTGCCACCTCGTTGTCGTGCCTTGGAGAACGAGAATGCGAATGATCCCGCTGACCTCGACCTTGAGGAAAAGGCTTCGATGGACCTGTGGAGAAGGACGAAGACGAAGCTGAAACTACCACTCTACTATAGCTACAGCGGGCTGCATCAGGGCATCCTCTCGCCACGCACGAGCCGCAGGGGCAATTCCCATCACAAGCGGTCTTTCTTACAGCACACGAGCCACAGCTTGATCGCGGCTTTCCCTTTACTCTAGCGCGGTGACGGGGTTGGTTGTCTCTGTGGGCGCAGGTTTTGGCGTGGCGGAGTGCGGTGTCGCTGTAGCTAGTTATAAGTTAGGTCTTGCATGCTAGTAACAACACTGGTATTCGGCAGATGACTGACCGACGGAGGAATTCCCGAGAACATCCGGCGAAGCCGCAAGGGAAGGGTTTCTGGTTGGGGTCGTCTGGCAGAGCATCAGATACCATGTGTACAGGTATAGGGACGGGACTCACGCGACGTCTCATGGCGACGTTGATGGCTGCTGGAGGTGAATCCAGCCCCGCAAGAGTGGCACCTAAAAGGGGGCATTACTAGTTGAGCAGAGGGTGCCGTTACTCTAGTAATGCTGAGGCGGACTACACCACAGGTATATATTACAGACTAAGACTGAGACATCTTCAAGGCTCTGGGCTGGACTGACTCCCCGATATCTCCCTGTCCTCGCGGCATATCGCGGCCTTTTCTACTCTTCTTCCTGCTCCGTACGGCCATGCCCTTCCCTCGCACTCTGCACCAGAGACTCCACAATCCGGTGGGTAGCCAATAGCGAAAAACCCACCAGATTGGTATTTGTCTCGCCTCTTCGTCGTTCCGAAACAGCCGGCTCTTCCTATCATACCGAAGCAGAATTCGGTAAGCGTTGGACGGGTGAATCCGCAGTGGTGCCGTGGGGTCAGCTCATTGTCCAGTAGGAATAAACCCACCATAGCAAAGTGATCATCACAGCCCGCCCCATCTCGAATGTCTCACTGCAGAGGAGCAACTGGGCTTGGCGATTCTCGGGTCTATCAACGTTCCGGATGGTGGTCCATTCAGCGAGGAGTATAAAGAGAGCTTGAAGTGTGTGAAGACAGAGGATCAACCATACGAACTCATTCAACACCCCTCAGCGGCCGAATTCCAGTTCTTCATACCTTCCCATCAAGTCTTGTCTTACAAATGACGGGAAAGTTCCTTTTGACCGGAGGATATGTGGCTACTCTGGACGATTCGCTCGGAGACTTCCCCAGCGGTGCGGTGTTGGTTGAAGATGGCACTATCAAGGCGGTTGGTAAAGTGGGAGACTTTGAAGCTACGGGGGCTGAGATCATTGACACAACCGACGGCGTGGTAATCCCTGGGATGGTGGACACTCATCGCCATGCTTCCATGTCTTTGACGCGCGGAATTGGGGCAGACCAGGCATTGATGCATTTTCTATCCAACACTTACATGAGGTGGCTGCCCGCCACTGGAGTCGAAGACATGCACCTTTCTGCGCTTGTTGGCGCGCTCGAGGCACTTGATAGTGGCGTCACAACGATCATCGATACTTGCGAATCCTTCCATTCGAGAGAGCATGCGGAGGCGGAGTTACAAGGGTTGAAAGACTCCGGCATCCGGGCATTTTATGCCTACGGCATGTGTGATCTGGAGTACGACGGGGTACCGACTGGAAATGACGCTTGGAACGCTCGCCTGGGCCACCTCAGCGAGATGCATGCGGCAAACTCGTTTAGTGAAAGCTTGGTCAAGGTTGCATTGCAGCTCAGCTTGCTCGGTGCAGTTCCTTTTGAACTCACGGCCAGGGAGATCGAATATGCGCATCAGCACCGGATGCTGTGCTGCTCTCATTCATGCGCACTTAAAAACTCATGCATAACCACTGGAATTGACGAGCTTGCCGACAACAACCTGATGCTGCCGGGCCATGTTTATATCCACTGCACAAACCTCACCGATCGCCAGATGGCACTTGTGGCGCAAAGCCAGGGTAAAATCGCAATTGCGATGGAAACCGATATGCAAATGGGCATGGGCATTCCACCGATTCGGGCATGTCTAGAGCACGGCATCCAGCCATCGCTCAGTATTGATACCGCCGCTGCCGTCGCCCCCGATCTGCTCTCTCAGATGCGTCTAGCATTGCAGACACAGCGATGCCTAGACAACGAAGCCTCCCACAACCGTCGACAGGTGCCGATGAATCTGGAATATACCTGCCGGGATGCCTTAATCTGGGGCACACGCAACGGCGCCGATGCGGTTGGGCTAGGCGACCAGATTGGCACACTCACACCCGGAAAGCGCGCCGATATCGTCTTCCTCTCGAACAAGCGCTTTCTCAGTCCCTCGGCGTTCCCCCTTGCCACCGCTGTTCTGCATTCCACTCCCGCAGATGTCGACACGGTTCTCGTCAACGGCGTTATCAGGAAACGCGAAGGCCAGCTGGTTGGACAGGACGTTGAGCTAATTCGCACAAAGGCGAAGGAGGGATTGCAGCGGATCGTCGACAAGCTTGAGACGATGATGCCAGAGATGACCCCGGAGCAAATCAGCAAGTACACGGCGGATGCTGAACGCTCGTCCCGGGTGAACCTGGCGCGGGCCTACCATCAAGATTCCCGAGGTGATGGATTCCGACAAGCTTAGGCCCGGTCAGATTGCTGTGTAAATGTTACCGTGGCTTTTAGATAGAACATTGGCTGTAGATCCTTTAGGCCGTCAATACAGCACAACTTGATACAGGCGACTGTCCAACCGATAGTAGCGGTGGTTCCGGTTCCTGTCCGTGCTCGACTCGCGAAATGGGATACTTCTGTAGCATCTGTCGTAGTAATCGGCAGGCCGGGCTAATTATTTATAGTATTAATACAAAAGAAGGGCCCTAGGCTTCTCTAGCGTAATCTTTTATTTATAAGAATTTCTCCTTACACTTTTTATCCGCTGGTGTATTTTTATTATATATAGGGCTGCTGGTATTCATCCAATCCCAATCTGTGAACAGCGTTTGCGGCTCGAAACCCTCAAACAGTATATAAAGTAACGCTCCTCGTCCCAGTCTCCTCCGCGTCAGCCCTCATCTTCGCATTCTGCTTCTTGAGCACCATCTTCATCGTCAACGCACAACAAACACTCAACCCGGAAAACGCCATCATGAGGATCATCGCCAGAATATACCGTGGCTCATCCTGCTCCCGAAAGAAATACGGACTCCAGATGTTCCCGAATTGCGCGAGCAGATTGATAATCGCCGTCGCAGCGGCCCGCTTCTCGGGGGTTTGGCTCAGCACTGACGCCGCCCAGGAGTAGACCATCGCGTTTGCGGCGAATGCGCCGGACGCATACAGGAAGGACGCGAAGTAGCGTGCGGGAACGCTGAGGGTTGCTGCAGAGATTACGAAGCCGACAATGGCGACAAGCATGGGGACTGAGATATGGAAGCCGCGCTCGTTGTGGCGGTCCGAGGAGAAGGCGACTAAGAAGGACACAACGGCGCCGACGAGGTAGGGGGGTGCGGTCAGGACAAGGGTCACGGTTTTCGAGCCCAGGTTGAGGCCTTGCACGATGCTAGGGAAGAAGTTGTTGAAGCCGTACGCTGTGTGGTTGCTGCAGAGCATGAGGAACTGCATATGGTCAGCACCTGCTCTTTCGTGTCAAGGCTGTTGGGGCGTACAAAAATCCAAGTCCTGAAATCCTTTATAGCAAGCAACACGCCGTACCACACCGATCTATCGGCTTCAGAATCAGACACCCTGTCCGCGGCAATTCGCGCTGCTGCAACGTCGCGCTCCCTGGGGGTTAGAAGCCATCGTCCGCTTCCTGAAGTTGAGTCGATGTAATCTGGCAGCAGACCAATTGCGATCAGCGCTGCAAAGAAGCTTCCTGCTCCTTCGATTATAAACATCCATTGCCACCCTGCAAGACCGTGTACGCCGTCGAGGCCTGCAAAAATCCCCGCTGCAATCAAGCCAGAAAACGCGGTAGCAAGAATAAGGCCTGAGTATAGGACGGCGGTACGTAAGGCGAGCTCTTTTCTCGTGTACCAACAGGAGAGAAGGTAAAAGGCCTGTAATGCAGCGTCAGGCTATGAACTGTCCTTCCTTGATGGATGGGAGATGGAACCCTACCCCAGGGAAAAAGGGAGCTTCCACAATTCCAAGGAAGAATCGAACGGCGATTAAGCCAGCGAAGTTGTTTACCCCAGCCGTGGCAGCCGAGACGCAGGACCACAGCATCACACAGCACGGCAGATAAATGCTCGGCCGCACGCGGGTGAGGATCATGTTCGAGGGTAGCTGGGCAAGCATGTATCTGCTCGCGTTAGCCAGTGTTCGGCTGCAATGAGATCGCAGAGTCTACGTACCCAATATTGAGAACCGAAACTGCCACATTGAAATCCGTGCCCTCAAGGCCAAGGTCCCTCTCGATATTATTGAGCCGTGCCTGGCTGAAACGCACACCATTAGAAGCAGGTTAATCGGGAGAGGCTGGCTCAGCGTACGCGATGTTATTCCGGTCGAGATAGTTGAACATGTAGAGCACCCAAACAACAGGGATGAGAGTCATATCCAGCTTGCGGACAAGGCTTTTCTCGGTTTTCTTCCACTCGGGTGATACAAGGTCTGCATGGTCAACCTTTTCAGCGTCAACCTGCTGTTTGGAGTCTTGAAGACACTGTTCAGGCATTCTGGGTGGATCAGGAGGTGCGAGAATGTACCACGAATTGAGAGTAAAGAAACGATGTCTTTTTTGCACTGATTCTGGGCCAAATATATAACCACGAGAGAGAGCCGATCGCCTCCACACCAGCAGGCACTCATGCGGGGTCCCCGGAATGGGATCGATTTACTCGTGCTCATGGCTACCGGAATCTATTTTAGTTGTTTAGACGTCGATAGGCTCTTTTGTGGCCGATCGATAGACAGAGAGCCATCCGATGCTGCGGAGGACATCCGATCGGACAGGAAGCCATGCGAATCGGAGAGACTGTGGCCATATCTGCAGAGTTAGTCGTGTACATATAGAGAGGTTAAGACGTTTATTTCCGTCCCATACTTCGAACAGCATAACGGCAACCAGATCATCCCATCCAACAATCGATTCAATATGAGCACCAACGGAACGACAAAACATGCGCCAATTCCTGCCACATCACGGCTCAGGCAACTTGTGGAGGAGAAGGATGTTCTCGTAGTCCCAGGCGTCTACGACGGCTTCAGCGCCAGAATAGCCCTTCAGGTCGGCTTTGACTGTCTCTACATGGTACGCACCACTCTCTCACTCCGAAGAACACTCAACACCCCCACCCACTCCCCCGACCCGTAAAGACTTACTAGACAAACTGCTAATAATCGAAAGACTGGAGCGGGCACCTGCGCCTCCAAACTAGGCCAGCCAGACCTCGGCTTCGCCTCGCTGAATGACATGCGCGAGCACGGCGAAATGATCGCGAACCTGGACACAGGGACACCGCTCATCGCGGACGCGGACACGGGCTACGGCGGACCTAATATGGTTGCCCGGACGGTGGCACAGTATACACGGTCCGGCATCGCAGGGCTCCACATTGAAGACCAGATCCAGACGAAGCGGTGCGGCCATCTAGGCGGGAAGCAGGTGGTTCCGTTGGAGGTGTTTGAGGCCCGGATTACGGCTGCAGTGACGGCGAGGAAGCAGCTGGGGTCTGGGATTGTGATCATCGCGCGGACGGACGCGTTGCAGACGCATGGGTTTGACGAGGCAGTGGCGAGGCTGCAAGCTGCTGTTAGGGCGGGGGCCGATGTTGGCTTTTTGGAGGGGGTGACCGGCGAGCGTGAGGCTCGAGAGGTGTGTAAGCTACTGGCACCGACACCGATGCTGCTGAATATGGTCGAGAATGGCGCGACCCCTTCGTGGACGCCGCAGCAGGCGAGGGAGCTTGGGTTCCGAATCATTATCTTTCCCTTTGCCGCGATGGCGCCTGCTTACGAGGCTATCCGGGCGACTTATCGGCGCATCAAGGAGAGGGGGAGCACGGGGATCGATCCCGACTTTACCCCCAAGAAGCTGTTTAGTGTCGTTGGTTTGGAGGAGGCGGCTGCTCTTGATGCCATTGCGGGAGGGAGCCTGTATAGCAAGGTATAGGAGCGCTGTTACGTTACGGGCATTCTTTTCATGCTTGTCGTATTTAGATGAAGTTAATCAATATATTCCTGCTCACAGCGTCTATGATAAAATACCATCGGATTTTCTACAGAGGCATGTCGAGATCGATATCAGGCCACTCAAAGGCGAAAGCGTCAGCGAGTCCGAGCGGTTCAAAGTCTAGATTCACTTGATCCCCGCCGACAGGAACTGCCAGCTCTGCAGCCGTGTTTGCGTCGGTGCCCTGGCTAACTCGAAAATGTTCTCGCCACTCCCATAGTGAGTCGTAGACAATGCTCGTGCTTAGGCGATTGAGTACGCGAGGACGGAGACTGTGGGGAGGGTCTCCAGGAACGCCACGGATGCCCCGTTGCGAGTAAAGAAACGCAATCACGTCGCTCAGTCTCGCGGGCAGGTCATTGTTGGCAACGGACATTTTCCGTAGTGCTAGAATGGCTGAGTTGAGCAAAGCCCTTCCAGAGTCGACATCCACTACGGCGTCGAAGTGCCCGTTTTTCAGAACTCGGAGTATAATGCAAGAAGCACTGACAAACATCTGGTAGCAGAAGAAGGGCCAGTAGTGAAAAGAGGCTGCTTCGCCTTCCTGGTCTATCGCAAGGCTCTGTGCAAGGAAATCATAGGCTGATTGGTACAAAGTCCCGATGCGGTCTGTGTACCTTTCGACACTCGGATCGTCCAATAGATAGAAGGAATGAAGGTGAAGGCGTGCTGCCGACAGGTATATCTGAGTCCTAGCTGTCCATCATCAGCATAACATCTAACAAAAATACGGAGATAGGGGGCCAACCAGTACATGATGGGGCGACGGCAATGATTTCTTGTTCGAGATCCAGGTAGGCCAAGTTGAGCAGGCGATAAGCCGCCAACCGGCCGTGGTCTAGTGAGTGTGCACGCGATACCATAGCGTTTGGTGCAAGGGCCAAGGACACTCGTTGGCGATACTGCTCAATCCGGAGATGGGACCACAGCGCAGAGTCCCAGGGAACAGCTTTCGGTAAAGTCTGGTCATGTACTTGGACCGTCGCCGGAAGCCCGCATCCAACACTGACACTGCAGGCAGTCAGCCTTTGTCTGCGCGAGAACTGTTGGCGTTGATGCCCACCTATGTGCGACGATATTGCACGCCTGCCATGTCGCTACCCACTCTCGACGCTGATCAGCGCTCAGATTCAGACGCCCCTTGGTGAAGTCCTCAGCACTGGAGGCGCAATGCAGTCCCATCTGGAACGCAAGATGGAGCATCGTCCCAGCAAGGGTGTATGTGGGATCCGCCGTGCTGCTACTAGTGGGAAACGGCCAGGCGCAAATGATAACCAGACTCTGAATTACATGCAGGGAGTACGGGATTGACCGGATGGTGGTCCACAATAGCTCCATCATGTCTTCTGCCAGCCTAGGAAGAAGGCAGGGCAGGCTCTGTGAGCGATGCGCTGCGGCTGCGATGACCGACCAGAACAATAGTTCCGAGGCCTCATAGTAAGCATGCGGAGACCTCTCTTGCTTCAGAAACGGGAGGAATGGGTGATAGCAGCTGAAATATCTGCGCGAACTGTCAGCAACGTAAGCCTCGTAGGAGAATACCCACAGCTGAAAGAGCTCCTCGATGTCCGCTACGGACAGTTCGATGCCTGCCAATTTCCTAGGCTGTGGAGCCACCACTAACGGCGTCGAACAAGTCTGATCGTGATCGTGATCGATGACGGGCCGAGTAGTCACACCGGGAACCCGAACCCCTTCAATGCTACTATGGGACACGGCCGTCCGTGCAAACGTCTCCGGACCGCGAGGGCTGGGCCCAGTGGACAGAAGTCCTGCTGGAGCATTTGATTCATACTGCGCAACACGTCGCCTGAGCTCCCGCACTTCCTGCTCTAGGCTAGAAGTCGCTCTACCGGACGCAGAGTCAATCAACCATCCTGTACACCTCCCTTGGGACACAAGTGTGGCTTTGTGCTACTTACCTTCGTTTTGAGCTTCGCTGGAAACCAAATTCCAGCTTGCACTGCAGCCCGAGCCTCTGACAGCGAGAACAGGCCGTTGTATCCTCATTCTCTCTTTCCTTTAGATCGCACCTCAGCTGGCAGCGTCGGAGTCAGTGGATAGGGCACAGCCCGTGCAGACTCGCATCTTACCTTGTGTTGTTTACACTCATTGCACGCCGTCGTCCTCCGCGTACTGGGCAAACTTCTCTGTGGTGAGTGGGGCGCCCAAGCCTCTGGAGCCATATCATTTACAGAGACAGCCGTATCGGATGGCTGCCGACCATGGATTGGAATTCCGGGCGAACGCTCCGCAGCCATGGGAGGCCGACAGTGGTGCTGAGGCTGGTAGTTCCGAACAACGACTTTGCCTTGGTGTTGCCCTGCACGGCTTTTGGAGATGCGCACGTTGAAGGGGCAGCTTGGATCGGTTCGACAGACAAGATAGTACTGCTTGTCGTTGGCCTTTGCAACGCGGTAAGGGCAGCCGTTGCGGCGGAGCAGGGGACGAAACACTTCACGGGCCTCCTTCATGGATGGCAAGACTGTTCCAATGGTCCAATCCGGGACAGAAGGCATCGAAGTCATTTTGTGGGCGTGCGGCGCAGGATTCCGATGCGGACTAGGGGGACACGAGAGAAAGATGGAAATTCCGAGTCGCAGTTTGCATTGATGAGTGGCTTCCAGACTAACCAACTCGACTAGCCTAATTGCGCATCCTGGAAACGCGGGGAGATTGCGGGGAAAGGGGCCGGAAGTCCATACAGCGGTAATGGCTTGGGGGGAGAGGCTTCTTAATGGGGATCACAGCGTCATTTGCCCGTAAGGGGACTTGCGCTTAGAGAACCAGCCAGTGGATAATTACATCTCTCTTAATATCTTAATCTAATAGACTTTAAATTCTATTCTTCGGGTATGTAGTTAATATTCTAATACTTTTATTAACTACTTTCGACTTGATCTTCCTATCAGGAGCATTATAATAAACTATATAGTAAATCACCATAAGCCAGCATGTAAAGAACGTGGCGGCTGATGGATTATGTGTAGCCTGTAGGAAGAGCAGACGTATAGTCTGTGTCGAATTTCCATTATTCTCTTCTTTATTTATAACAGAAGATTAAGTAAAAGATTATTAATAATTTAACTAGCTTAATATAACACCGCCTGCGAGCTATAATTGAAGTAAAGAATTAGTATACTAAATACTATTCTTACTCTCTCTTAAAACCCTGAGATAGGGCCTCGACCTTCAGCTCGCCCTTATTTTGTTTCCCGGCCGCACACCCATATCTTTGAACGTGACGGTAAAAACCCCCTCGCTGTAGGAAATCTCGAGCGCCACTTCCTTTCCAGCCACCAGATCCTCAGGGAAACCGTACCGAAGCTCCCGGGCCCAGTTGTTGTTCACGACCTGGTTAAAGGTCAAGACACGCCCGGTACGATGGAACGCAATGCGCAGCGGGCCCTGTGCCCCCATCAGGAGAGTGGGCCTTTAGGGGCTGAAGCTTGCTGAAGCTGAGGGGTTCTCCTTGCTGGGTTCCAACATTCTCGGGGTAAGGGGGAATGAGGAAGCGTTCACTGGGGCTTGCCTGCGATTCACCTGCCATGTTATATGTC
This sequence comes from Aspergillus puulaauensis, assembly GCF_016861865.1. Taxonomy (NCBI): domain Eukaryota; kingdom Fungi; phylum Ascomycota; class Eurotiomycetes; order Eurotiales; family Aspergillaceae; genus Aspergillus; species Aspergillus puulaauensis. Next base: position 1,151,003 of record NC_054857.1, read on the forward strand.
AGTGCGGTATGTATTTGTAGAAGTACGAGAGCCTTTGTCAAGTAAAGTATGTCTGGAAGTTGGGGATTCTGGATCTGGTCCGCAGAGGCACCCAGACTTTATCTACGCGGCGGGAGGGGTTTTGACACCCTGGGCTGCACAGTATCGGGGCTGGCTGGACGTGGCTGGCTGAGATAGATTGGTGCTATTGGAAAATTGATGCATGTTACACAGCGAGGCAGTCTTGATCAAGTCCCTTTCCAGCAATCCTGATTGGCGTGGCCAGAGTAAATGCAGATGCATCGTGTAACAATGCCTGAAAGGCGCATTCTACCTGGCTGTCAGGTTGAAATCATTTCAATGATTATTACTGGTAAATCCGTGTCTAGTAACCTGTTATTTATTTCGTTGACTAACAAGATTTGGGGTGGTTAACCAACCACAGTGGGTTTGCCTGATGTTCTCACAAAGCTGTTTGTCTTACAGGTATATAACTACCTATAAAGTATAGAAAGGCATCCTTGTATTCCCCTTCTAGCGCTACACACGTATTATCATCATCTGCATTATCCATCAAGGCGTGGTCGAGGTAATACCTCCATCCACTACGATCTTTTGTCCGACAATATATCTGGCCTTCTCTGACGCTAGGAAGGCTACAGTGTTCGCTACATCAAAGCCATCTCCCATAATTCCCATTGGAACTTGATGATTCCTCTTTTCGATAAGCCCCTGCAAGTCTCCACCTGCATACTTTCCCGCAAGATAGCCAATTAGCGGCGTGTGCATCAGGCCCGGCACCACTGTGTTCAACCGCACTCCCTTTCTGGCGTACAGAACTGCAGTGGTCTTGGTGAATTGGTTGATGGCTGCCTTTGACGCGGCATATGCAACCTGGGGTTTGCCGATATAGCGCAGTCCTGCCACGGAAGAGATGTTGATAATGACCCCAGAGGCTTGTTTTTCCATGATCGGAAGGACCTCATGACACGTCAGGTACACCGACTTCAGATGAATATCCGTTTGTTTGTCCCACGTTGGCTCATCGATTTCCGCCGGGCCCCCAGGTTCGGATCGACCGACGCTGGTCCGCTGATTAGCATTCTCGTACAGTGGGATATCTAGTGGGACGGACCTCCCCCTGCTCCGAGACATGACAAAATGGAAGAATGACGTCTGCTGACTTACTTGTTGACAAGAATATCAATGCGACCTAGAAGAAAACAAAGGCAAAATGTGCTGTCAGCAATATCTTCGGACTGCAAGGGACTGCTCTTGGAACTCATATCGTGTTTTTCCATGCAAGCCTGCACAAAGCCCTTCACCTGGGCCGCGTTGGTTACGTCTGCCGCCATCACGTCGCAGGTTCCCCCACCGTCCTCGTCCTCGAGACGTTTCTTGGTATGGTTGGCAGCGGTGATGTGCAAGTCACAACCAAAGACTTTGGCCCCTGCTTCACAGGCGAAGACCTTGGCCGTCGCGGCTCCATTCCCCCACATTGTCGGATCCCCCGTTTGGCCAATCCCGGTGAGGAGGACAACTTTACCTCGAAGGTCTTCGTACATAATATGCGATGTCAAAAGCTTAAAGCGCGTATGAGAGACTGGACTCGGTAACTGTGAATGGTATGGCACTTTGGAGTTGCGAACGTTGCACATATAACAATATCTCACTAAATTCAATGGCGACCTCTGGTCTTGAGCGGCAAATCTGCTTCCGGCAAGTTCTAGTTTCATACTGGTGCTATCATACAGATTAATCCTGGGTTAGCTGAATTCGTCTGTGTCAGTACCCAGATAGCTACAGTGCCGCCTCCGGCAATGGGCCTGCTAGTCGGGAGCTACGAACGTGTCAACGGCAAAACTCGGCTGTGGACAGCATCTACACCAGAGGCCGAGCTGCTGCAGTCGTGAAAGAACAAGGCCCATAGGGAAATAACAATGATGGGCCGCCGTTGCCGAACTCTGAGCTGTTTGCAGCCGGAATATGGGGCGCTGGTCTCAAAGGGGCCCCCCCAATTGATTTAGTATCAAGCAGTCATCTTTACATGCTGGTCGTATATTAAGCTAGCGCATCAAGCAGACCACAAGGCGAACCTACTTCTGTAATGCCAACGTATAGATAGGATCAGCAAGCAACAAACTCTAAACGCATGTCAACTGGGAACCATATCTGCATCGCTACAATGACAGAAATCGAGGTCTGGACGGTTTCCGAGGTAAGTAGCAAAGTCTCCATGCACTGTGCTACAGCAATCTGACACGCTGGCAGCCCTTCCTTGAAATTAGGTGCCAGTTAGGGGAGGGTCCAGCATACAACGAAGAATCCCAGGAGCTTCGGTTCCTAGACATGAATGAAAAAGAAATCCACTTCGTCGACATGAGCACAAGCCCTGTCTCACTGAGGACGATCAAGACAGAATGCCACGTTGGCGTAACGGTAGACATCGAAGGCGTTCGTGACGAATTGCTAGCAGCTGCAAAATACGGGTTCGCGACGGTTGACAGGAAGACTGGGAAGATGGAGTGGCTCCAACGAGTGTATCAGGCACCTGAAATGGAAGCTAGGTGGGCGGCTCTATGCTGTCGACGCTCAATGCGTTTCTAACACCTCTCTTGAACCAGAATGCGGATGAATGATGGCGCCGTTGACTCGCGCGGACGGCTTTGGGCGAGCTCGATGAACGACACCCATATCGTGGACCACTGGCCAAGATACGAGGGCTCTTTATTTCGACTCCACGTGGATGGACAGGCACACAGCGCCCTTCATCGAGAGCTTGCAATCCCTAATGGGATCGCCTGGAACATCGCGGACGACACCATGTACATTACAGAATCAGAGTCGAAGGATATCTACGCGTTTGATTTCGAGCCCGACACGGCCCAGATTTCCAATAGACGGGTCTTCTTCCACAACGAGGGCGACGGTCTGCCGGATGGACTCGCGATAGATGTGGAAGACTGTCTATGGAGTGCGCTGTTCTTTGGGGGTAAGGTCATCCGTATATCCCCCGTGGGCCATGTCATCGGGGTAGTCAATCTCCCTTGTCCACTTGCTACAAGCATCACCTTCATCGGCACGGACTTGATCGTTACGACGGCTCGCCACGCTGAAAAGGTCCCCTCTCAATTTGGGGGCGCTGTCTTTCGAGTCAGCGTTGCTGTCCGGGGCTGTCGCGCTCGCACCGCCAGACTTCTTCCTTCGTAAATGACGCTGGGTAATGTCCGAGCGCAAGGCTGCGTCGGCAATGACCGGTAACTGTGCCGGATTCTTTGCCGGGCACTTTGCATGTCACTTTGCCGCATTCTGCTGCTTGCAGTGTATTTGACACTATGTTTTGTCCTCGATCCCATCCGGTAGACTTGAATCATTGTACAACCATGGCAGATTATTCTCAATACCAGGGACCTAATCCCGACTGGGAAGCATTTACTCAGACGGCCGTGGTGCCCCCAGTAGGCCTAAATGCAGGGGAAAGTCCAGAAAACTACCGATTGGCAAGAAACTCCCTCCGAGCAAGTGCTTCAAGGATAGAACTGGAAAGCGAGGGTACGTTTTCACGGGCTTTGTGGAAAGCCCCTAGTCTTTTGTTTGCTGCACATGCGAAGCCCTCATCAGCTATAAAATCCGGACTCTTTTTGCTGATGTTCCCAGGGCTTGCGGAAAAAGTCAGCTGGGACGACACCGAAATCCCAACGCGCGATAACTCTACCATATCCGCTCGAATCTACAGGCCAAGGGATGATATCGCCGATTCCACGCCTCTCCCCGTATATCTTTTCTTCCACGGCGGTGGCTACCTTTTCGGAGGCATTGATACAGAAAATGCGACTTGCAGCCGCCTCATCGCATCGGCCTCTTCCCCTCTAATCGTGGTCCATGCGAGCTATCGCCACACACCGCATTTCAAATATCCCACTCCACAGAATGACGCCTGGGACGCGTTTCTCTGGCTGACGAGAAATATTTGTTCCCTGGGTGGCGACTCGAACAGGGTGGTCGTCGGCGGGATATCTTCCGGCGGCGGACTTGCAGCCTCTGTTGTACTGCGCGCACAGGAAGCAAAGCTCCCTGTTGACCAGGGGCTGTGCATTATCGGCCAACTGCTGATGATTCCGTGGCTCATACCTACAAAGACTTACCCTTTTCACCTTCTGAAGTCGCCAGACATCTCCAGCTACGTGCAAAATATACACGCCCCCAACCTTCCGCGAAAGCAGCTGGAGATGTTCGTGGATCTTCTAGATGCCCCGGATTCCTGTTTCGCAGACAGGCTTTTGTGTCCCCCATTGGCGCCGAACCAGAAGCTCAAAGGCCTACCCAAGACGGCCGTCGTTGTTGCTGGGATGGATCCTCTGAGGGACGAAGCACTGTTATATGTGGACAAGTTGACAGATAATGGGTAAATACACTCTTATGAGTAGTGTTTTTGGCCGGGCCATCACTGACCTTATACCTAGTGTACCGACAAGGGTCTATATATTCCCCGGGTTACCGCATGGATTTAGGCGGTTTCAGGATCTACAGGCGAGTCGGCGATGGGATGAGGTGGCTGTTGAGAGTCTCCGGTGGTTGCTATCAAACAGGCATACGAGCGCTACCATGGTTGAGCTCCCTACGAAAGAAACAAAAGAGAATCAGGCGTAGTCCGTATATAAAGTCAGCGACTGCGCACTCCTCACTGGAACAAATAGCGTACTAGGATTTCGCATAACGCACACAGTTTCTCTATTACAGCTATTCTCGCGGATATATCGTGCGTCTTCCTTTTCCCTCGCTGGCACCAGACTTCGTGCTCTCCTTACATGCAGCAGCCACCGTTATTGATCAAAGCCCATGCCCCAGCCCGTCAGAGGCTCGGTTAGATCACAGTTGACACCATCCAGCGGGTTATCGAAGATATCATAGAGCAAGTAGCTCAGGTCGTTGCTTTGATCAAAGTCGGAGAACGGGGAATGCTGACCATTCCGGAGCAAAACTCCAAAAAGCGCGCTCGTTTGTGAAGAGGTCCCAGGAAAATAACTAGCTCCATGTTGATGTTCGTCCGAGCCAGAGGCTGTCTGGCTGGCAGAACCAGCACTGGGGTCATATCTAACAGACAGGCCTTGATCGTCGTTTCTCTGACCACCACCACCACCACCACCACCAGCTGGAATAGAAATAGCCGGCTCCTCTTTATTTAGTAGCTCATCAATGCTTGCTGTATACATCTTCGCAGAGTCCCAATTTTTGGCCATCTCTCGCAGCGCAGTCCGGAGTACGCGGATGTCGGCGTCCGCTGCCTGGCGCAGGCTCTTGTCTTGCCGTGCAGATAGCAATGCGAGAAGGGCAACCGCAATGTACCAACCCGCCATACCCTGCAGGAATCGCAAGGATCCTCTCACAAGGAAGTCCTCGAATATCCGGGCTGTGCAAGACGCAGAAAGAATGGCCGTCGTATACGCCGTTGGCACGCTCTCAGCGGACTTCTTCAGGCGAAGAAGCGTAACGCACGCTAGATAGGGCAGATAAAGCTGGTAAACGTCCGCATCAAACGCCATAGTAACATTGGTGGAGAAGGGCAGTCGCAGTGCTTCGGGGAGGCTGTGTGCCCAGTCTTTCAGCTCGTCCAGAAGCCCATTATGAGCTTGCGTGCTGCCTGGATTCCGCCGCAGATGGTCGCCAACCCGGCCAACTATAGTACAAAGGCTGATCCAGTGAATGAAAATGACCGTCCTTTGGTCATTTGGATGTAGGAAGTCGCTTGGGGCTGGCTCTTGGACGTTGCAGTCGTGTTGGTTGATGATGCATGGCCTTCCTTGGCAGATGGCAGTCAGCCTCTCTCTAGCCTGCGTGCTCACTTGATTTAGCAGCAGTTCCAATGATAAAAATTGGTTCAGAGCAACTTACAAACAGTGTCCACCAGATTCTGCGCCGGAGACCCAGACTCTCTCCTGCCCGGAGTGGTTGGCCTGGCTTTGGTTCCCGGTGCAGCCCTATCTCCTGAGCCTGACGAACAGCGACTCCCACCCACCACCAGACACTATCCATACTGACTATTGTTGGCGGAGATGCCGCCCGCCAGTAAAAGAGCATCACGGCTATTAGGCTCGCCAGCGGATTTGGTTCGTAGCCCCCTTGGATCAATAGTTTCGCCTTTTCATAATACCCAATAGGATGCTCTGCGTGAAGCAGAGACGGCTGGATGGCACTTCCAACCAGGGCGATGGCTTGATGAAGCGAAAGAGAATTCTCAAACTCGGCAGTGTTGAGTAGCGTGGCATCGAGTACGGGACAGAATGTCTGGCAGTTTTTCAAAACAAGCTCTGTGTAAGACATTCGGAGAGATGGGGGCAACGGATGGATTGGGACATGGATGTCTATAGTGACTGGCCCGCCACTGCGGCTGTTTGGGGCATGTTGCTTGTCAGACAGAAGGGGCATGTACCCTGACTCGTCCAGATAGCTTGCTTGGGGGTCATTGCTCGAAGACGTCTGGTGCTCCGGTACCTGTGAATGAGAGGGCCTGAACCCAGTCTGTAAATGGTCAAAGAACGCAGCGTCTGTCTGTATTGACGCCAATGGTGCTTGGGTGGTGAGCGGACCAGCCTCGGCGGGGGCTTGCGAGATGGGCCTCGCGGTTACCGCCTGCAGGCTCTCCCGGTATACCGACTGTGTAATAGGTGGTAGGGAGAGGAGTCCATAGGCACTGGGCTCCGAATTGCCATAGCAGACAGCATCCTGCGTGCCAGTCTCGCAGGGAATGAGGCTCGTCCCACATTGGTCTGTACCCCCAGCTGGTTCAGGGCGGCGGATGTTTCGCCGAGACGGACGCAGGCTTCAGGCCAGATGTTAGATCCCGTGGCTGTACCCTGGAACAGGCGGGAACGTACATGCATTCACTTTTACTCTGGGTGCAGTTCAGGCAGGGCGGGTTACTTCCGCTCCTCTGGGACTCGAGATCACACTTGATCTGCCGGGGTTCACCAATGTATCAGCACACGGCGGAAACGGCGGGTGGTTATTCGCAGCCAAGCTACTTGCATAGGCTGTGTGGACACACCTTCTTCTCATGACATCGTCGGCAGACCGCTCGCGCTCGCCTGCGTGCCCTGGGAGGCCGGCTATCTGCTGTACCGAGTGGTGGTGTCTGCTGTTGTGGTTGGGCCGCCCACCCAACTTCTGGACGAGGAATCCCAGGCTCTGGCATGTTGACGGTGGTCGGCACTGCATGGTAGCCGAGAAGAGTCTCGCTTTTAAACCGAGCTGCAGAGCTCCATGGCCTTGCGGGGAGGGCTGGGCACTGGGGCTGGAGAAGCGCACCTGGGATATCTAGCGTACGAGACCCCCGCATTTTGCTGGGTGGCTCTCGGCAACTGTTGCCTCCCCTGGTGCTGCCGGCTATTGCTTGACTATTAGATTGCAAACTCCACTGGGCTCGTGCGTCAGTGCACCTGCTTCAGACGGCGGGCATTGGTGTGCGAGGATGCAACAAGTGCGGTAAAGTTCCGGCTGCGGTTTCAACTTTCGCGGCTACGACTGCCCTACAGCCTACCAAGTTTTCCATTTATTCGCAATATTGAAGTTGCTATGCAAGAAAAGCCGTGCAGTAGTATTTCCGCTGATGTGCCCGTGTCAGCCACCATGCCGCGCGCCTTCTATAACCAAGCTGGCCCCGTTACCAATGTCGCCACAATCGACACGGGTGGCTTACAGGATAGAGTTGCAATTATTACTGGAGGTCAGTCGAATGATTGCTGGCTAGAAACTGACTGCTGAGTTGTTTGTGCTTCAGGCTGCAGTGGGTTGGGCTATGGTTATGCAAAAGCCCTCGTCGCGGCAGGGTATAAGTCGACCTCCTGCTAGGGCTGGCAGCTTCATCGCTCACAATTTGCAGATGTTATGTTGTGCTCGCGGATCTGAGGCCACCGCCGGAGCCCTTTGAAGAAACACAGTACGTTTGTATGGATGGGCGTCTTACCCGGCCTGCAAGGCTGATAGTCACAGAGCAATCTTCGTGCAATGCGACGTGACGATCTGGGAACAGCAGCGTGCTGTTTTTGAGACTGCGACTCGGCGATCCTCTACCGGCAAGATCGATATTGTCATAGCCAACGCAGGCATCGCCGGCCCTGATGTTCTATCCGGTAACCGGAATCCCCCATTTGTCAGGACGTAGCAATTAGCTGACCTTCAGACCAAAGGGCTTGCTGACGAGGTTCCACAACCACCCCAGACAACCATGATTGACGTTAACCTTACGGGCGTGCTCTATACAACAAAGCTTGCCGCGTGGTATTTCTCTCGCCAGCATCGCGACCCTCTGGACGGGTGCCTTGTGCTCGCGGGAAGTATAATGGGATATATTGACACCCAAAGCTCCGCCATCTACGGTGCATCTAAATTTGCCATCAGAGGGCTGATGTGCTGCCTAAGGAGAAAGGGCGTCTTTAGGGTCAATAGCATTGCTCCTTGGTTAGTGGATATTCCCTGGTAGGGTGTGAATACGCGTTCCATTAATATCTGCAGGATGATTGAGACCCCCATCATGAGTAAGGATTTCATTGGAAGCATTCGGCCCCAGCTGCAGGAAATGGACCTCGACCTTGCTCTCGCCGAAGATGCAGTGAGGGCAGTCTTGCGGATTGTAACAGATCGGGCAATGAATGGTGAGTTGCACCAAATTGGATGCAGCCCATATCTAATTCCTGTCAAGGGCACTCCCTAGCAATCGTTCCGCGGCAACTCGCACCATCCGGCTATCTGGACCTCGATCTAGATGACTTTGAAGTTGGTACTGCTGCAGATCGACTTCAAAAGGCGGCCAGTACAATCGACTACAGTCTTTTCCGTCACGAATTGTCTTGATCAGTGCTCAATATTCCTCAACGAAACCCAAATGGAAAATAGTCATCTCGCAAGCCGTAGATCTGTGAATATGTACTTTGTATGGTATTATCTGCTGAGCTCTTAAGGAAAGGTCCCCCTTTTCCGTCGAAAATAGACGCCGCGGACTATCCTTTCCACGCGGAACGCTGGCCAGCCAGACAGAGGCGAATTGGAAATTCGTGATACAGAAGTAAATAAATTCCTTGGTGACCAAGGCAACCGATGAAAGCAGCTCGTGCAGTGGGTACAGGCAGACGATACGTAGAGCCGTCTCAATGGATATACACTGTTTGGTCTGCTTATCTCTGAACATGCCAGTTCATCAGGTATGGTAGTGTCCAGGAATCATATCACATCACCCATGCTGCAAAGTCGGGCACAAAAGACTATATGAAAACCAAACCCATGATCAAACCAACCCAGCCTTCCTTGAAAGCCAACTACGAGACATCCCAGATTCACTCGTTTCACCAGCGCATCCACGCCAGCCCCCGTTCCCAGGTCTGGCCTCCCACAATGGCCAGCAATATGCCAGGAATTATTCCAACGTAAATCCCCTGTAGTTCTGCTCTCGCACCGTGCGGAGTGTTTCCCGATACTTCAAAAGCCCACCGGAGTAGTTGAGGGGCTCCTTCGGTTTGCCCGGGATATTTGCACCGTTGTACCAGGAATCCGTGTAGTGGCGTAGGGTTTTCGCACTGAGTTGGTTGATTTCAACCTTCCATTCGATCTCTGCAGCGCCGTCGGCATCGATTCTCTGGTGACCTTGGAGTCGCATGTCAACAAGAGCCTTGACGATCCAGTCCCCTTGGAGTTCAATACACGCGGCCCCGTTGCTGAACGCGGACGGGGCTTGCGGCCCATATGTAAAGAAGAAGTTTGGGAATCCCGATGTTGCCATTCCAAGGTACGTATGGGTTCCCTCAGCCCACTTGTCCACCAGGGCCTTCCCACCGAGACCGTGGATCGCGATGTTCTTGATTCCGCCGGTCAACGAGTCGAATCCTGTTGCAACGGCCAGAACGTCCAGCTCATGGACGGTGCCATCTGCGGTGCGAATCCCCTCGGGCTCGAACCCAATGATTGGGTGTGCTTTGATATCCACGACATCGACATTTGGGCGATTGAACTTCTCGTACAGCCCCTGCTCCAAGGCGACGCGCTTGGCCCCGAAAGGGTGCGGTGGCTCCATAGGCGCCAGTATGTCTGCCTTTGCCTTGTCCTTGACGCGGGCTCGAATCTTATCACGCCAGAAATTGTAGGCCTCTCGGTTGGCGTCGAGATCCCGTGAGATGTCGTTATAGTTGTTCATGTAAAAGCGAAACCCCCCCTTGGAGCCGGTTAGCCATCGGACATATATTGGAGATGGATTTGTAGGGTAGTCTCACCATGCTCCACAGTTCCTCGTACAGAGCCTGGCGCTCCTCAGGTGGATGGTCAGATGAAGCAGAATTCCTCGGTTCATACAGGAATCCACCGAAAGTATGCCATCTGCGCTCAAACCACTCTGGGTACTTGACTTTATGGGCTGCCTGCTCCTCAAGTGTCAAGGCCTTCTGCTCCATGGGACAGCAGAGGTTCGGTGTCCGCTGGAACATTTTAACACTGCCCGTTTCACCAACCTCGTCGGCCCACTCTTGAGTAATTTGGATGCCAGTAGCACCGGACCCCAAGACTCCAACGCGCCGGCCCTTCACGTTCACTGGCTCGGGTGGCCAAAACGAACTATGGTGCATTATCCCCTTGAAGGAGTCACGGCCGCTATATTCGGGGATATAGCGCTTTGCAGCGAACCCCGTGGATGCAATCAAGTATCGTGATTGGAATGTTCTCCCCGTGGCCGAGCTGACCGTCCAAGTGTCTGTGCCCTCGTCGAACCTGGCCCCTGTTGCCTTGGTGTTGAAATATACGTCCTTGCTGATACCCAGTTTAGAGTCAACGTGGTGGAAATACCTCTGCAGCTCGGCCTGGTCCGGATATTCACATGTCCAAGTCCAGTCTTCCCAGACTTCTGGAAGAGAGTAGCAGTAGACAGGATACTGCGTGTCAACTCTGGCACCTGGATATCTGTTGGAATGCCAAACGCCACCCAGGTCAGAGCCCATCTCCACCGCTCGCACCGTGAAGCCCCGTCTTCTGAGTTGGTAGAGCAAGTACACCCCAGCAAACCCAGCGCCAATAATCAGCACGTCTAATGTCTCAACTCCCGGCGCAGATGGAGTGGAGTCGCTCACCATGGCCTCATGTGTCCCGTTCGTGCCGTTGCGGCTGCTGGCACGGTGAAGACGACGCTGGCCGCTGATTTCTCTTGTCATGGCTGTTTTGGGGGACGATGCCATTTACCTGTTGTGCTAGATAAACGCCGACTAACTTGAGAAAGTGTCATAGTTTATGTACAGCGGCATTTGCGATGAGCAGAGCCGTGTTGTAGCAGAGAATACGGCATGGGACCAGTTACCCCAATTGATACCACTGCGGCAATGAACGCGCTTCGGCAATGGTGGATTCAAAGCCGACCTCCACACCCGAATGACTAGGAAGGTATCAGTGGGAAGCGTCCGGCTGTCTCCACCATTCTTTGCCATTGCGGCAATGTATAGTGTGGAAGCGAACAGTGTCCCAGCCTGTCGGGAAACAAACGCACCAGTACCGAAACTCCCAATCAGCCCTACCCTACTAGCACTTCAAGACCCATGCAGCTTGGGATACCGCTCTCTGGCAGGTCTTGACTAGTAGCAGCTGTGCCCGTGTTGAGCAGTCTGACTATCGTAAACGTGGAAACATCCTTCGGCAGAGGACCAGTACATATACATCGCGTTCGATCAGATACACTCCACGGCCAATATTTGTGGTATATTATTTAATGGCAGACACAAACACTCCGTATCTAACTCTCGCCATCTTGCATGACGGACGACTTTATATACTGCTCGAAATCCTGCAAAAAGCTCCATTTTGCAAGGTGGGCCCATCCTTTCTCTTTCCAGTGGTTGATGCTTTTGGGGAAAAAGTCGATGACCTTTGGCGCATGAGTGTCATGAGAGAATAGTACAAAAATGTTGCCACTGCAATCAAGCTCTTGAACTTTGCGAATCGTGGAGATAGCATCAGGAACCGAAAGACCCAGCAGAGGATTCAAGAAGGCCTGTCCTGGTTCGATTCCCCGTGACGACTGGAGATCGTCGAGGATATGCCCAGGGCAAAAGCTGCCCGCAAGGTCGAGGGGTGTCAGCGGGTTAGGCGAAATAGACGACGGGATGGGCAGATAAGTGGATGGGCGCAGTTCTGCTGCGTGGTGTATGGCGTCCCCAGCGAGAAATACAAAGGTGTCGGGCGAGGATGTCGTCCTCACAAGAGCACAGATGTGGCCAAGTGCGTGCCCTGGGGCGTCGAGAATGTAGAATGACCCATCCCCAAAGTAGTCGTGTGCCTTCATCTGGCCGATATCCAAACATGACTTGGAAAAGTCTATCTCGATCAAACGACGGCCCCTGGAATTGACGGCGTTAGCAGAAGACTTCGTTTCTCTCCCTAGTCTCTCTGTACCTGCAATCGCTCTCTAGGATGGGAGAGTCTTTGCGTGCCGGATAGCCGGGGCAAAATGCGTCTTTGAATCCAGGGCCAACGACCAAGTCGGTGGTAGTTGGAAACGTCGACGGGGCTCCGATATGGTCCCAATGCCAGTGGCTGGTTGAGGTTATTCCCATGTCAGCTGTACGACACATGGTTTATCACGTCAAGCCAGGTCATCCACACCCACCTCCAAACGATTGCCTCGATATCAATGGCATCCACCCCATGGTCCTTCAAAATGTCCACCACATGCCTGTCTGCTGACAGCTGCCAGGAAGTGGACTCTAGCCGATTGACCGTATCCGGTGGAAGGCTGTGCCAATCTGGCCGAATCCCAAGATCATACACAACCTTGCGGCCTTGCAGATTCTCAATGAGAAAGGAGAAGGATGGTAGGGTGGGAAAGTGATCAAACCCAGGAATGGGGCGCCCAACAGCAAGCTCTGGAGATATTCCCAAGCCTCGAATTGTTGTCAATCACCTTCACAGTCGCGCAGGCGCCGGGTGGTACATTGATTTTGGGCGCAGCCATCATGAGTGCGTCAACAGGGGAAGCAGTGCTGCACTGCTATCACCTCTACTCAACGGGTATAAATGGCTTTTTGCCAGCTGGTATCTCCCTGGTGGCCGTCAACCGGTAATCCGGCATTCGGCTGGGCCTGTGCGGGGAAGCAAGCCATGGTATTTCAATGTGTCTTCCTTCTTGTTTGTCATTGACCGGATCTGGAGAAGATTCCTTGCAGAATTGCAAAGAAAGCAAACGCGTTCCACATAGCAGTCATGAGTATGCACGCAGTCCGGTGGCATGGCGATGAGAATGGCATGTCCCTGAAGTACGAAACAGTAGACAAACCGCACCTCCGACCGGGATGGGTAATGGTGAAGAATGCCTGGTCTGGGATTTGTGGCTCTGGTAAATCAGCAGCTGCCGACACTTCCCCAATCAACCTTGCTGATGCGACTTGCAGACTTGCACGAGTATTGCTATGGGCCTAAGAATGGACCTTTGACGCCGCATCCGGTGACTGGAGAGTCTCTGCCAACTGGCGTTGGTGGGCATACACCTTTTTTTTTTTTTTTTTCAATGGTGGCACACACTGCTAACCCTAGTTGCCACAGGCCACGAGTTCTCTGGCACAGTCCATGCAGTCGGAGAAGGGGTGTCGGATCTGGAAGTCGGCCAGAAGGTGGTTGTATTTCCGTCGATCATGGACCACACCTGTCATTACTGCCACGAGGAGATATTTGGTCTGTGCGAGTCAAGAGGCTTCATGGGCTACAGCGGTTACGGTGGAGGCATGCAAGAGTACGTCTGTGTTGAACGGATCGCCATCCACAAAGTGCCACACCACGTTCCTTTGGATATTGCTGCCCTAACTGAGCCGCTGGCGGTGGCATGGCATGGGGTGCTTTTATCTAACCCAAAACCCGACCATGTCGCCCTCGTTCTAGGCGCAGGTAAGCGAGACGAGGCATGCTATATCTAGGTCTGTTTCCTCCAGGCTTACTTCGAGCAGGGCCCATCGGTGTCAGTGTCATAATGGGGCTGCAGGCGCACGGAGTCCAGAACATTTATGTGTCTGAGCCGTCCGAGCAGCGTGCTGAAAGGGCAATGGCAGCCGGCGCGACCAAGGTGTTCAATCCGGCCAAAGACAACATTGTCGCATCTATCCAAGCGGTGAGCGATGGGCTTGGTGCTCATATTGTATTTGAATGTGCTGGGGTGCAGAGCGCATTGGATGCTGCGTTTGCGGGGGCGAGGGGGAAAGCGAGAGTCATTGAACTGGCTAAATATCCACAGCCAGTCTCAGTATGGCCAAACACTTTCAATAAAAAGGGCCTGGCTTACATTCAGTCCAATATTTACACCCGATAGGAGTTCCAGGAAGTGGTTGATGCTGTTGCCTCCGGTTCGCTTTTCCCTCCAGCCGCGCGTGCACCTCCTCCTAACTGATGACCTTCTTACAGGGCGCATCGGAGCTCCAGGCGCTATGGTTACTGCCAGGATTCCACTTCAGGATGCCATTTCTGGCGGGTTCGAAGAATTGCTGAAAACAAAGGACAAGCACTGCAAAATTCTCGTTCAGTCCGACTCGTTGTCCGCCGAGAATCTGGTGTAAGTTCGAATCCTTGTTGCTGGCCAAGTGCACAGGATACACCTCAGCCACCGTGTTATGGTGATATTCTCCGTAGACATCGCCTGCGTCAGATGCAGTGTCACACTGGGCTGATGCCTGCCTGAAATTGAACTACCCCGAACAATCTCGCTTTATCATGAAATGTCTCCTATACAGTAGATATACTAAACTAGCTCGGTGCCAACTGTACAAGTTATGTTGAAATCGAAGTACCTTTTCTGCGACACCGGTTCAATAACATGAACGATCAAGCACAGCAGTTACTGGCCGAGTTGCCAAGGGCTTAGAAACTGCCGCGAGCTGCTCGGTAGTCAGGATTCACTTGGCTGTTGTTCGGCAATGCGATAAGCAAACCACCAGATATGGAGCATAACTCGTGCGCTTTCGGCAAGGGAACTGGACGACTGGGATTGGGAACGAATTGCCGAGCGAACAATGGAAGCTGGTTATCTGTCCGGTGTCTGTACTCAGCCGTCAATCAGGTAGACTCGTTTACATAGCAGTCTTGGTCAGTGCGCCGACATTTTCCATACAATGAGAAGACCGGAGCTCATCATAGGCTTACCTCATGTTCACGGCTAAGAGGTTCTCAGCCGGGGGTCAACCGAGATATGCTATGTGACAGTTTATTCGACTCACTCATTGCCGAGTGTGGTGCTTGCGGTATCCAACCCTTGCAAAGGCATGGGCCATAGTCCGTTTGGGTTGACGGCTGCAGCCATGATAGCCATGCAGAACAAGCTTTAAACCAGCATCAAAGTTGGACTCGATCAGGCTAACGCAGAGATTCTATTTTTTTTTTTTTTCAAACAGACAGACATCGACTAGCCCAGATTACCCGGACCTCAGCATGTCCACAGTCTTCGAATCGAATGGGCTTTTGTCCGGTCAGGATGACCACCATCTTGAGGCGAACGGCCATAATACAGTGGATGAAGATATCACGAACATGTCCAATGGCGTTTCGAGCAAACGTGACGTGAAAGCGTCCAATCCTGGCGCCGTACTCCCAGGCTGTTCTCCCCCGACAAATAAAACCGATATAGGCAAAGGGTACGCGGCTGTCCCCTTGAATGACCAGCCAAGCCTTAAGCCTCGCAAGCTGCGTGCTATCATCATCGGTGCTGGTTATTCAGGCCTCACGCTCGCACACAAGCTACGGTATCAGCACCCAGAGATGGAAGACATCTTGACATATAAGATCTTCGAGGCTCGCTCTGATATAGGGGGCACATGGCTTGCGAATACGTACCCCGGGGTTCAGTGCGACGTGCCAGCGCATATCTATGTACGTAACTAAACCCGAGGAGCAGGGGCCTGTGCATCCATTCCATTTATTCCATTTATGGCCCCAAACTTCGCGGTGTTAGAGACATTGCTGATTCGATTTACTAGTCGTTCCCGTTTGATCCGAATCCATTCTGGAGCCGATTCTACGTGAACGGACCGGAGATTCACAGCTACATGAAGCGAACGGTGAAGAAGTGGGATCTCGATCGCGATGTTTACCTTGATACAAAAGTTGTTGGAGCCCGTTGGCAGGAAGACTCTGGTCTGTGGAAGGTTATCGTGACCCACGAAGGAGGGACGCGTGAAGAATATGCTGAAGTTCTGATTTCAGGACAAGGGTTCCTCAAGTACGTTGCAATCCCAAACCCTCCTGCCTTGGAGAAATGTCTATATTCTTTGCTGACTGGAAGCACGACTGAATGCAGTCTTTGGAAATGGCCCGACATCAAAGGGCTCGACTCATTCAAGGGGAAAAAGGTGCATTCTGCTGACTGGGACCACTCGTACAATTACACGAAGAAGCGAATCGGCGTCATCGGGAACGGATCCTCGGGAATCCAAATCGTACCTCAGCTGGCCGGTTTGGAAGGGACAGAAGTGACCAGCTTTCAACGTGGCCCGACTTGGGTTGTCTCACGAATGTCGGCTGCCATGCTCTTGGGCCGAGACGATATAAGCCCAAACCCTGAATATACAGAAGAGGACCAGCGGCGATTTGCTGTGGATCCAAAATACCACAATGAATACCGAAGGCAGCTGGTCCACCGTATTAACAAGGCATTCCGAATGGTATTTACTCTGACGCTCTTGGTTTGACATATATGCTAAGCCATTTGAAGTTCGTCAAAGGCTCGGCCGCGAATACTGAAGCTACAGAGTTCGCCATCAGGCAGATGTCTGACAAGCTAAACAACGACCCGGGGCTGTGCGGAAAGCTGATTCCCAACTGGGAACTGGGTTGCCGCCGTGTTACCCCGGGTGAAGGCTACTTGGAGTCCTTTTTAAAGCCGAATGTTCATCTCAATCAAAGCCCAATCTCACACATCACCGAGCACGCGATACACACGGCTGATGGGCAAACCGTGGAGGTGGACGTTGGTTAGTTATCCTTCTTGGACTTCCTCAGCTACGTGTGCTAACGGCACTGTCATATATACATAGTCGTCTGCGCGACGGGATTCGATGTCTCCCACTGCCCACATTATCCCGTCATAGGTCGTGGCCGGACCAGCCTTGCTGAGAAATGGGAGGAAGAGCCAAAGTCCTATCTGTCACTTGCCTGTCCCGACTTCCCCAACTACTTTATCTTCACCGGGCCGAATGCTATCGTGGGACATGGCTCTTTGATGGAGGGACTCGGTTGGGCAGCTGAATATATGATCAAATGGATCAAGAAGATAGCCATCGAGGACATCAAAGCAGTTGTACCCAAACAGGAAGCCGTTGATGAGTTTGCTGCTTATGGGGACAAGGTCCATCAAACCCTGACCTGGACGGGTGGCTGCAGGAGCTGGTATAAAAAGGGCCGTGTTGATGGACGGGTGACGGCTGCATTCGCCGGGAGCGCCCTTCTTTTCAAGGAGCTCGTGAGTGATATCCGGGGCGAAGACTTTGAGATCCAGTACCGCAGTCCAAATCGCTTCAGGTTCCTCGGAAATGGGTTTACGGAATATGAACTGGACGACACCAGCGATCTGGCATGGTACATTGAGAAATAGGCCATACGATACCGCTAGGATTTTATTTCATGCAGTATCTACTTGGGTATTTTACTTTCCGTATCTTTCTTAGTTTAGTTGTTTACCCTTTATTTGATGTATTCTTTATTGGTTGTATTGGGTGGCATCTCTGCTAGATTAGAACAACTAGGCCTGCATATAAGCAGGCACTGCAAAGGTTCGATACAAGTCAATACATTGGAACGCACTCCGGCACCTGGAGCTGGCGTTGTTATAGTGGAATTGCAGGGATCCAAAATTGCCGAGCCCATACCAGACGGCTTACGACGTTGTAGATGGGCTGTTGCAGATTTCTTCCATTGCTAGGGTCCGGTTGTAGGCTTGTACTAATGATATGGTAAGTCGATCCATCTCCCAGACGCAATACCAGGGGCCTATATACGTAGCACCTCTGTCTTGTCGTCCTCTTCAACCACAAGCTGCATTTGTAGCTCCAGCCTTCGCCTCCTCCAAATGGTAGGACAGCCCTTTGAGAGCATTGGCACCCTTGCTGTCACCCTGCAGCAGCGCTGCGTCCCATTCTCTCCTTTCATCCTCGCCCATGTGCGTGAAGTCAATAGCAACCTCGTCCTCAAACAAAGCCGCGATCTCCTCTAATGAGAGGTCTTTGGTCTCGGGCAAGCAGTACCACCAGAACGGCAGTGTTGCCGCACTGATACAAATAAAGACGAGCAGGAACCTCCACTTAATAGTGTTGAACGCAATGGAGGCAACCTGGGTGTACACCAAGTTAGTCCCAATCCAGCCACAGACGGCCGTCGAGAATCCGACAGCCCGTGCATTGGTGGGGAATATCTCAACACAGTAAACAAATGAGTTGGTGTCCATGCAGGTTGCAAAGCAGGTCAGATACAAAAAGAGGATCGCTACCGCAGCGCCGCTAATCACTTTGTCGCCAGAGTCCTCAACGGCGGCGGAGAGAGCAGCAAATACGACGAGACAGATTAAGGTAGTCACCTAAAGCCAGATTCGTCAGAGAAGAGTTCTCAAGTTCGTCGGTATGGGCGGAAACAAACAACGGAAGGACTCGGGCCAACCTACAGCACCAATCTTAAACAACCGAACACGACCAACTCGGTCGATGATCAAACTGCTCGCGTAATTTGTGATACCTGCCCAGGTGGCGTAGCCAGCATAGACCAGCAGGGGCTTCCATCCAGTCAGCCCAAGGCCGGTATACAGGAGGACGGAATAGTTGTTGATGACAGCAATTCCACTGCTTTCGCAAATGAATCTAAGCTACAGTCAACTTTGAATACTCGAACATTCGCTGTTGGACAGGGACTTACTGAAGGAAAAACGCTAGAAGAAAGCGGCGACGATAGGATGGGTATCTTATTAGCCGCCAGAAGGTACTAGGCTTCTCGGCTTCGAGCGCGAGCTGTCCGCAGATTTGATGGTACTCCTCGTGGGCTAGAATATTGTCTGGGTCATTCGCAGTATGGTGAAGCCTTTTCAGGGTTTCAAGGCCGGCCTGCTTATGCTCCTTCATGATAAGCCATCGCGGTGACTCTGGCATCCAAAAGGAAATGGCGAAGAGAAGCGCGGGGCTGACAACTGCTCGAGGAAGTAAGCAAAGTCTCATATGCACAACCGAGTCTGCTCTCACCCTGAAGAGACAGCAAGAGGCGCCACTGTAGCTGGCCCTCTTTTGCAAAATAGCAACCATAAGCGGCCCAGCCAGCCAAAGCCTATACATGGTAACGAATTAGTTCCGGAGAGCCAATGACCATAAAGAGCACACCGTACAAAGCCAGTGGCTAGAAGAGCCCCGTGAGAGCCAACCATGCGGCCGCGTCTGCCTGGCGGAGAGAGCTCGGACTGGTAAAGCGGTACGGCAGAGCACAGCATCCCTGACCTGCCTCGAAGCTGTAAGTCTGCACACACTCGTTGCGAACACATATATCTCTCTACTCACGCAATGCCACCCAGGAAACGGCCAACCAGCAGCATTCCAAGATGCACGGCGGCCCCTTGGAGAATGCCAGAAACCACGGAGATGCAACAGATAACCTGGAAGCCGCGAACTCGACCCCATGCGTTGACCAGCGACGAAAGGATGAAGCACCCAATCAACCCACCTCCGAAAAAGAGGCCATTCTGGGCTGCCATAAATTAGCCAGTGGTGGAGCCACCGAAAGGAATCCAGCGGTTCTAACCCCCGATGATCCTCTGGTCTCTTGGATCACTCGAATCCAGCGCCAGACCAAAATAGGAGAGAAAAGATGGTAATCCTGCCCGGGGTCAATGTCTGCATGTGCAAAGTGTGGGCATCCAGCTTGACCTACCAAGCACGGTCCCGACGATTGCATTGGTGAATCCAAAGGTAAAAGAACCCAATGCTGCAACGAACACAACGAAGTAGTTGTAGGCGTTGGAGCCATAAGCCTTGCGGGACATGTTGGATATATGCAGTCGAATTTCGGCAGATGTGCCTGGCTAAGAGGAACAATGTTTTGAATATACTAATGAACACAGCAAATCGACGCTTAGAAAAGCAGCAGACCGTATTTATACCTGCCATGGTTCTCCTAGTAGCCAGTACAAGGGTATGATCCCAGCATGCTGAATCTATAGATTATACTCGTAGCTCTCCCCGCACGCTATAGCCGAAGCCAGCCTAACAGCTGCAGCGTGAGAGATTTGCCGAGTGGCCTCGCTGAGTCGGGATTGCAAGAGAGAATTCTGTTGGGGCTCGTCAGTGTGGCTATGAAGATGTGTTTGCCGAGATGCATCATCCACAAGGCTTGCACGAGAATGCCGAACTTACGAGTGAGCCGGGCCCGGTCTTCAACGAATCTGGGAGGAAACGGGTAAGATGAGATGCCATTTTGGCTTGCTTGTTTCTGTCTTGTTGTCCTGGGTATGCTAAAGACACTAGGCTTACGCATCGAGACCCAGAAAGGCAAAAGAAGAAGGGCAACTTTCTCTCCTACTCGCATTATACAGTATTATATATTGAAGGGTTACTGTCTGTATATATTTTCCGTCTAGTAAGTTTGCCCACGAAATAGTCAGGTTAAAAAGTTCATGTCTAGCTCCTGAAAGATATTTTCTTGTACTTATATATAAATTAGATATGTTAACGTTGTTTAAGTATGAACAGTCTTAGGGATAGTATCCAGGTAAATAATATCCTTCTGTGCTAAGCACTATTTACATTCCGAGCCTGCTATTCACTCGGGCTCGTCGTAAAACACGAAGCACCTCACCTCAATACTCTCACGCGCCGGCTCGTTCTCTGTGCCGGGAACCGTGAATGATGTATGCAGCACTCGCCCCGCCAAATCGGGGTCTCTCTCGCTCTTCGAGTCATAGATCTTGATCACGAGGGGCTCGTCTGGCCTTAATTCGCTCTTGAAGTACCACCGATGGTCCGGGTTCATTCTTGTAGACAGCGTTTCAAAAGGCTCCTTGGAGACATTCTCGTAGGTGGCACTGCCCTTGGGCGGCAGACGGACGGTCATGGGGATGAGCTCATCATCGCGGACAGACCGGGAGTCGCATACAGCCAGGGGGTCCCTGCGAACAGTCTTGATCGGCCGCCAGACGTTTATAATCGACCACCGTGTTTTCAACAAACGCGCAGCTTCGTCCGGCGGAAAGTTCTCGTGCAGGAAGCCAATGGCCCCCTTACGTGAATGGTCTACATGCACAAACCGGGCGGGGACCACTTTGGAAATTGCGGCATTGTCCGCGAGCTCGGAGCTGCCAACTGTTGCGTCGAGGGCCTCACGGGTATCGCGTCGGACGAGATGCGTGCACACTTTGACCCTTGTGGCGCCAGTGCTGGGAGTGGAGATAAGTCACAGCACGCTGTGGGCAAGAAGGAATAACTTTAACAGCTTACATCTGTTTCAACCATGCTTCTGTCTCCGGGTAATAGACAGCCTTGATCTGGTCGTCCTCCTTGAACTCCTTTTCCGCGCTTTCATGAGGGTGGATCTGGAAGCCCTGCCGGTTGAGGTTGAATTGCGCCTCGCTGCCCTTGATATCATGTATCGTGACTGGATGGGTAGCATACTTGCGGCGATAAAACCCGGCAGTACCGGGTGTGATGTTGACATGTCCACCAAGCTCTAGATCCAAATAATAGTTTAATGTGGTAGGCACCGCATCCGCAGACCCATTGAGTGTAGCAGCAGTCGCAGTAGAAGTCATCTTGCGAGGTGGGGTAACCAAGAATCATACACACTTGATAGAGATGGTAGAAGAATGGCCTTGATGAGTTTCAAGGTTTCTTATATCACACGTTGAACGTCGTGACTGGCGCGAGACGACCGTGCTCACCAGTTAACCGAAAAACTGCTCGTGCCGGGACTGCCACTGCCGAACGCACAGCAACTCTGTATTTACTGGCTGACCGGCAATGGACGCAGAGCCGAAGGTTTTAGTACTACGCCTAGTTGGTTCAATCCCAATCGCTGATATTTCGAGACTGTCTTTGGGGTCGTTATGATGAAACCAGCGCTGTCCAGTTCCTTGTTCTCCTCGTGTTATTCCGTCCTCTGAAGCAGCGGGATATCATTCCGGCTTACCTACTGACACAAACTTGAGAAAAATGTAATATAACCATCGAAAAAGAAGGCTTTCTAGAATACAATGTATTCAAGAGCAGGGTGTGTGTGTGTGTGAAGACGCCCTTTATTAACAAGTATCACATGTGCGCCCATTGTATCTCCAATGGCAGATAACAGCATTGCAGCCTTTACAAGCTTTAACTATACCATCATAGTCATTTACTACCTCATCGGCTCGTATTTCCGAGTCTGCTGTGCCCTCATACTCTTAGTCGGTATAATTTACCTGGACGGTATAGTAACCTGCAGCTAAACAGGCCCTGACTGCAGCCTTTCCAGGCGCCGGTGGTAGCAATCTTCATCATGAGAAGCACTTAAATATAATACAGTACAAAGATGTAATTTATTAAATTGACCGCGCGATGTCTTCACACTATTTAATCTGTTAACTAGATTAAGTAGTAGAAGCATAAATAATGATATACTATAGCTAGATTTGCGTCAGCGAATATATAAGTATACTAGATGTTCCGGTAGTGCTTTTTCCTGTATTTCTATAGAGATTTTATTCAGGAATCCTGAACAGACTCTAGCTTTAAGCGAACTTAATGTTACTACTAGTATCCTGAATTTTTAGAAACTATTCTAAGAAATAGAGGTTTCAGCTACTCATACTGTTAATAGAGTAATTATAGAATTTAATATATATAATTTCCTTACTAAATTTAGTTTCTTGGACAGTGAAGTATAAATAGTAGTTTTAGTAATATTATTATATGATGTGGTATCTTTTTATAGAGTACTGTTCATACCATTGCAGGAGATTAGTAGAATGTCTCTTCTCTCACTAGTAGCAGGCTGATAGAACCTTGAAGCGTTTAAAAAGAGTCCAAATCGCAGCCCTCTAATACAGCCTAAATCCAAGCCCGGGTAGCCTGCTCCTCAGAAGTAGACTGCTGCAGACAACGCTCACGCTGCTTAACGCCATGGCTAAACTGGCCCAGACTGGGTCGAGTCTGGTATGACCTCCGCGGGCTTTCACAGGATACAAAACACCGGCAGCCACAGGTAAGGCGATGAGATTATAAACCAACGCCCATGCAAAGTTGAACTTGATCCGAGGCTCATAAAGACGATCGTCATTAGAAAGGTTGGAACAGCGATAACGACAGAAAGAGCGGTCCGAAGTAGAAGACGCCGTTGCTCGCGAGCATTGATCTTTTGCGAACGCTCTTCCAGAGTTGGTGGGTGATGAACGGAGGCCTTTAAATTAGGGCCTGCCCTTGAGACCGAGTCCGGTATGTGCCGGATAGTGAAGCTCGGGGCGTTCGGCGTATAGCTGACCTTTAAGATTGATCGGCCACACTCGACATTTTATCGACGACTACTTCCCCAGCGCAGTGCTTCAGATACCCCATGATTCGAGGAGGGCAATAATCACAGTACATCCCACTGACGCTGATGGAGATGTTTCTCTGCTGATTTCGATACAGCGTGCGGTCCGTTTCGCTCTCTTCATTCAAAGCAGCCTCGTAACCCATATCCTCGATAATCCCTGCAATCTCAGGCAACTGGTCTCTCCCTTCGAATATGATCGTGGCGCTGTTTGAGAGGAGATTGATGTCGACCGTTTTTATCCAGTCCAAGTTCCTGAGTGCCCCGTTAATAGCACCAATGCAGCTACTGCAGGTCATCCCGCCCACAGAATATGACGCTCGCAGGGTGCAGTTTTGGACTCGTAGCCGGTCTCCTGTAGAGCAGGGCGTTCATCAATCTGTTCCACTGTCGCCTCATATCCCACGTCTTCTATGGTCTGAAGGATATCCGCCACATGGCTTTTGTCCCGAATAGCAACCACAGCGCTATTGGTAAGAAGAGTAGCATGCACGGACTGTACGCATGGCTTCATCTCGAGTGCGTCGGAGATTTTGCCGACGCAGGTGTCGCAAGTCATTCCCATAATAGACATGACCACTCTCACAGCCTTCAGAGAGTCCGTGGCATCTACAACGACAAAGGGTTTGTTTGCTGTACCTACTTGCATATTTTGCTTTATTGCGAAGCTCTTACCCTGCCCCACGGTGGAAGCAGAAAGCACTTTCTTAGCGCGACAGATATCGCATCGTTCAATATGGCTGGTCATTCTTTTTCTTTCGGACTTATTGGCCAAACTGTAGCGCCTCGACCATACCTCCGCGGCCCGATCAATCCACCCGTCTTGCTCTGCCAACGCGCTCTCGCTGGGGGTGCCATCGTCGGCATTAAACCCGGCTTCTGCGTCTCGGACTACACTGCAGATCGCAAACCCAGCATCACCAAGCGCTTGTGATAGAGTTGAGTCAGGTAGAGATGGATGGTAGCGAACTGTGACTGTCTGAGAGACAATAGACGCATCCACCGAGGTAGGTAATAATTCTGCTCTTTCGTTGCTCGTTTGCTTCAGCGGCTTAAGTAGCCTGGCTCGGTCCCAGGCAGATCCGTCCAGTTCCGTTGCTGTGCAACTCTTGTAAAACGATCATGAGCAGATTTGAGCACACGGAACCGGGTTGAGCTATACCAGTCTCGTACATTATAAATTCGTGATTGGTTGGCCACCGACCAGAATTACTGGTTAAAGTTATACAGACAGTATCAAGCGTATCGAGAGCTAGTGATACCCTGTTATTCAGCAGCCACTCTGCGAACCGGATTTCGTCGAGGACAATCCTCTCCTTACCTCCTAACGATCCAGTTCAGTGCCTGAGCTGCCAGTCACTGCTACGAAGTGCAAAGAGGTATAGCATGCACTGACCGGCCATATCGCCCGTCCATCGGGCTCATGTCGCGGTTAATACCTCGCCACCCAGCCTTTCTTCATAGTATCATGGGTCTTGTGTGGCATCGCGTTGGCTCTGCTAATCGGGCGGTGCTTTGCAGCCTGGAAACTTCTGGGGAGGCAAAGGGCAGATCTCTACCTGGCAATCACCACGTTTGTAAGGCCCACTGACTGATTCGCAAAGACGCTGGGGCTAATAGTATAACATTCTGCTTTAGGCGATTGGAGTGGCCAGTATGGTGATTCTCACTCTCGGCACTGTGCAGGGATTAGGACAGCACCTGTCCAACTTGGCACCTAGACAGGCTTATCTTGCAATGATGTACGCCTGGATCAACCTTGCGCTGGCTCTGATCGCGATCGGACTTGGCAAAATCGCAGTAGTGGCTTTTATCATCAGTATTCAAGGCTACTCTGTATACGATCCCTGGAGATCCGTCGTGCTCTGGTTCCTCGTTGCAACCACCATGGTTGTGAACACCATCGAGGTGGTCCTGTTCTTCACGCAGTGCTGGCCAATCCAGAAACTGTTCGACATCAGCCGACAAGCAAGTGTCTGTCCTGGAACGATCATTGTTGAAAAGTTCGGGATCTTTCAAACTGGTCGGTCTCTTCCGAACTTTGCACTCTCACTTCTAACTCTTGATGTTTGACTAGCATGGTCGGGATTCTGTGACTTCACCCTTGCCTTGTACCCTGCCGTGCTCTTCTGGAATGTCCATGCGCTTTCGAAACTTCGCAGGCTCGGCATCTCTCTATTGTTTGGTCTTGGGGTTACGTGAGTTGCACGCCTTCACTACTCCTGGTATAACGACTCTAGCTGACCAGACTAGTGCGGCGCTTCTTGCAGCGCTCAAGGGGTGGAAGATCCCGTTGATTCTCAATATAGAAGATGCAACGTGTGAGCTTTCTTCAGAAATTGCCATTCGGACCAGTAATGACGAAATCATTTTAGATGTTATAGCAGAGATCATCGTCTGGCACCAGTGAGTACCATATATGCATACTTTATTTTTACCCCCGTTGCAGATTCTAATCAGCCGACAGAACAGAGATGTGGATCGTGCTTATTGTTGGCTGTCTTGCGCCGACAATGCCGCTGTTCAGGGTCTTATCCCAGAACGCTTCTGGACTATTCCATCTTTTCAGGGCGCAGCTGAAACCTCGTCTTCATTCTCGGAATACCGAAACCGGACATGAGGTTTGTTAGCGGTTCAGGAACCACCCTCCTATCCCTTTTGGCCATTTTACCAAGTTCAAATACCCGATGAGAACCTTGTATGTTACGATCAAGTCTAGATCGTTTAAGCAATTTTGCAATACACCACTTGTGCGGACTTTTTTTAATAATAAGTCAACAACAAAACCATAATGAAGAAAAAATAAAAACAAAAACACGTAACCGCGTGGATTTGCATGGGGTCACCACCGTACTGGTATACTGGTAACTTGTTTGTGGAGCAGTATTAATGGGAGCTCATCAAATAGGAATTCATGTCAATTTGCAATTAGTCGACAACATGTTCACGGGCTCCGAGACAACCCCTTCCTCCATCACGATATCCAGGACAAGTAGCATAAACCCCGCTAATTCCAATTAAACAACAGAAGCCGAGGCTGTCAGACTGGTCTAATATCAGACCCCGCTGAGATTACCAGAAACAAGCTACCTGACTATTTAAGCATTCCCCGGACCATATCTGCGTCCCTCGTCTCCCACAGAAGCTCGCCCTCCACAGACCGGATTATCTCCTCATACTTTGGATCCCTCGGCTTGATACCCACCACAAACGGCGCCGGATGGCTGACCATGCCCGGTACAAAGTGCGGTTGAAGATCTACTTCCTTGCCATCGCGGACAGCCTTGCCGATATCGAAGGCCGCTAACGACGTGCTAATAGTGAGGTACAGGTTTGAGTCTGCAAGGATTCGACCAGGGCAGATGCGCCGCCCGAAGCCAAAGGCCAGCGAGTGCGGATCTCGCTCGGGGGAATCGCCGAGGAAGCGCTCCGGGTTGAAGCTCATGGGGTCTTTGTAGTCCTTTGGGTCGTGGCAGAAGGCCCTATATGATGGAATTGTTAATTGTTCATTGTAATTGTGTGAGACAAGAAGTGAAATGCTGATGGAGGCATGCTGACCAGATATTGGGCATGATGATGGATCCCTTCGGGATGTGATAGCCATCACAGACATCATCCTCCATCAAGCTGTGAGCGACGCCCATCGGCGTGACGGGATGCCACCGAAGGGCCTCTTTGACTATTGCGTCGGTGTACGGCAGATTGTCGCGATCCTCATACCCCGGCAGTCGGTTTCGGCCAACTACACGGTCAATCTCTTCCTGGGCGCGTTTTCGCACATCCGGATATAGAGCCATTGCCATGTAGAACGATGAAATCGTTGAAACGGTCTGGTCACAGTTACATGGTCAGTCTCGGACGGAAGATGGATGCAAGGGAGATAGACTTACCGTGTCAGCACCTCCAAAATAGAGTGAGAGGGCACTCCACTTGACGTCGGTCTCTTGCTCGGACCCGGAAGGGATGTCCCTGTCTTGCAGAAGATTACCGACGTACGAAGCCTCGGCCTCGACGCTGTGTGAATTGGTTTGCTCTTGCACAAATCTGAACGGGACATCTGCCATAGCCTGAAGATCCTTCCCAAGCAGTTGCGCGACTCGTCGAAAGCCTGCGCCTGGGAACCACGCCGGGACGTGTCGCACTGTATTGCATTTTGTCATTATAACGGCTCCAGTAGATGTGCGGAATACATACAGATAGGCACAGCGTCCACTAGCCATGTCCCGGGGACGAGCGCCGCAAGAACCTTTTCCATAGTCCTGTCGATGAAGTCCAGAAGGGGATCTGGCGCGGTGTAGTCCATGCGATAGCCGTACAGGAACTTGAGAGTCAAGGCCCCGGCAAGCCTACCGTCGTCAGCATGAATTCTGTTCTCCTCTGTCCATGGAACCATAACTTACTTCCTCGCATGCTGTGGTAAACGCTGGGGCGCATCCAGCAGGCAGACCAGGAAGCGACGGACCTCAGTCTCTTGGGCTTTATTAAACCGCGAAACGCTGAGGCTGGAGCCCAGCTCGCGATGGATGTACTTGCGGTAGGTCTGAAGGCGTTTGCCGTACCGTTGCATCAATACCGTGCCATCCAAGCCACATCTATACCAGTTAGGCGGCTAAAGGGGCTTGTCTTGCTGCTGGGAAGGGACTAGGGAAAGCATACAGAGTGGCAAACGGCAGTGTAGGGCGGTCCGAGTATATCACGGACTTTTTCTCCAGCAGTTCGAATGCAAGTCGAGCATCATTGAGGATGATGAGGCGCTGGCCGAGAACAGACACCGTGCTGATAGGCCCTATTCTCGAGTTAGACGACGGAGGCTATCGGAGAAACGAATGCGAGTACCATATAGCTCTTTGTGCTTCAGCCAGTGCACCCAGTCTGGAGAGCCAGACGCGGGCAGATCGCGCACATTGCCAACAATCGGCAGTGGCTTCGGGCCTGGTGGCAGGGATGCGCGGGACGATGCGCGAGAGAACAATATACCAACAATATATAGGCTGGCGAGGCCAGCGACGGCAAGAACTAGATACATGGTGGAGTTGCCAGTGGCAGCGAGAAAGCCAAAAAAATCCCCCACGGCGGTGCGTCTTATAAGGAGGTCTGGCTGCATTAAAATGACACATGTGCGTAACCAACCACTGCAGCGTGACGATGACCAAGAAGTCAGTAGCCAATCAGAGACAGAACAACTGTCAGCTCTGCAGTCAGATTGGAGCCACCTGCTCACCCAGGTGGTGATATTCTCTATGCCAGGTGCACCCAACCAATATCCTAACTATCTAGCTGGAAGCTATTCCGCTAACATGTGGGCCGCCCAGTGAATCTGAGATTGGGTTCCTGGGAAGGTGTTCTATGCCAAGTGTGAAGTGGGTCCGTTGAAGTCCGTTGAAGGAGATGTTTGGTGTCGGTTAGGGTTTAAAAAGTAAAGAATGGACTAGCATTGAGCTTGTTATATACAGTCATGCAACTCGGCCATCACAGAAACAACCCGTCACCAAGGCGAGAGCTATATCCAATCCGTCTGACTGGGCCTGATCTAGCAGCTGTCGGTGTGGCCATCACCTCCGTTCTTGCACTGGTATCCGCACTTCTCGATGACCTTGATCTCGCCATTGGATCCTCCAAGGCAGTCGAACAGGGCGTTGTCTCTGGTGACGCCAGGGAATGCCTCCTGGGCATCTGCAACCGCGTTGCGGATCTGGGTGTCGTAGTTGCCTGTCATCGATTAGCATTTGCTTCACTTTACCCCGGGTTACAGGGCTTGCGTGCTAACCTCTGCTGAGAAGGGCCGAGGAGCAGTAGTTGAACTGGGTTTGGCAGTTCTTTGCTGCACCGAGAGAGGCGAGGGCAGCCACGGAGGCAATGGAGAGGATGCTGAGGTTGACCATTTTGTTGGTAAAAGAAGAATTGAAGGGAGTTGTTTTCCTTTGTTGGTGAGTGATTGAGGTTGAGATGAAGATGATTGTGAGTGCAGTTCGAGGGGACCAGAGGGGGTATTTATAGCCTGAATCTCGTCTCATGAGCCCGGAAAGACTTGAATCCTCGAGGTGCATCCTCGAGGTGCAAAACCAAGTATACAGAGGCTGTGGAGATCTAATCTAGCTTGCCTTGCAGATCGGTCGTCCTGGCTATGAGATTAACCCTATACGGAATGCACTTAGTGCTCAGCCTCCCGGTCAGGCGTGCCATCTTCGAGCCCAACATTGGCCAGGAAAAGCCTCATGGTGTTGGAGGCTCCACTGATCAGCTCACTGACCTCTCATCGTGCCCTACCACTTATTTAAGCCTAACGCCGGGCCGTTTTCAATGGTATGTACATTGTACAGTCTCGAAAGCTACGAGGGTACTGCCCGGTGTGTATAGAGGTCGCGGTCTCAGGGCTTCATAGGACGTCAAGAAAAGGGTAAAGGTCACCAGACCTAAAGGATCAGACAGGATCAGACTAATTACTCCTATGAGGCCTGGGGTAGGACCACTTCGGAAATAGTTTGCGAGGCACTTGAGATGCAGATCTCGCTGGCGGTGAGAAGAGCTCTACAATTTGAGGGTAAGCCAACGTTTCCAACTCTCCACTATGCTGATCAGTGGCTTGGGGCCGGACGTAAATGGAAGTTACTGAAGCCAAGACTGTATACGGGGCCGAATTACAGACAGCATGAGATAATATTATGACCACCCTTATCGTTGAAAAGTTAATAAAGACAGCTAGACAACAATGCCTTGGTTATTAGCTAGCTATCAGACCCGGAACCCCCGGAGGCCCCGAAATCTCGGGGTAGTTTGGCCATGCGGGGGAACACGGGAAAGCGGCCTATATATGTGGGATATTGACTGAACCGCCAGCCGCGCCCACGGTGGTCCGCTACACCACCAAAATCAGGAACTACGAATCCGGCCGGGGCCCATACCAGGGGCCCGGCTCGCTGGGAAAACGAGCAGCCGAAGGCCCATGGAACCAGGTGCTGAATACGTAGTCAGGGAGATTATACTCTTTATACGAGTCAACCGGGGGCCACGATGCCATTAGGAAGAACCTGAGAAGGAATGGAGCGGCGAAAACAAGTCGACGTTAGTAAGAGAGGATGGCGAGCCGGTTGTGTGGAATAGCTTCAATCACTACTGTTCTTATTTGTATGGGATTGCTATTGCATTTAAAACAGCGTTGATGGCTTCGAGTTCGCTTCGGTTGACGAACCACCCGCATAGCCAGAACACCTATCGAGATACAACGGGTTAATGAACTTGAATTGAATTGATTGAATAGCTAGCTATCAGAGCTTTCCTCAACCACAACAGTAGATGGCTCCAATTTCGCTCCAGGCGAAGAAGAACCCGCAGACGAGCTGCGCTCACACGCAAAAGCCTGGCGACTCTGATATTTCCCCAACCAAAGCATCTGCTCATGCTCACGGAGATACCGCTCACTAGAGAAGTTCTTGAAGATATTCTCTCGGCCCAAAAGCCCCAATTTGCGGCGCTGCTCAGTCTTGTCATACATGCGCTGCGAAATCTGCTGAACCTCTTCCGGAGACGGCTGAAGTGGCAATGTAGGCGGAATATGCCCTGCATCGTCTTCTGCAAATGCAGCCCACTGCCCCAGTAAGGCCATGACACGAATCTGCGCCCCTGCCAGAGAAATGGGGTCATTCGGCGCCACGACTTCGCTGAATCTCTGCCCTGAGGCTCGGTCAGTCACCACGCAGAAGGACGCGCCGACGTCCGTGCACACCACAGGCACACCGGTCAGAGCTGCCTCGCCCATGGCTAGTGGGAGCCCTTCGGATATGGAGGAGTTCATGAACAGCCACTATATTAGATTGTCAGAGGTGCTGTATGTAAGGAAGGTAAGCAATGACGTACTGCATCTTCAAGCGCTACCAGTGGATCACCCAATCCCATGAGAAGGACATGCTCGCGCAAGCCCTTGGCGTCAATCATCTGCTGGCACTCAGACGAATATGCCGGTGACCGCTCCATATCGCCGTATATCTTGAGCTGGTAGTCGTGGAATCCCCAGTTGTTGACAACCACGTCAGCAGCCAATATGGCTGTTTTGACGTCCTTCACGTAGCGAACATGGGACAGCATCACGACGGTTGGTTTCTCTGCCTTGGCCTTTTTATTCACCTTATACCTGTCCATGCTTGCAATCCCATTCACAACGGCGTCGATCTTCCGGCTGAACATTCGGCGGTGCTGCAACGTGCCTTCGCATGTCCCAAGCTCAATCTCCCACCCTGGGTTAAAGTATTCAGTGCACGGGAGAACAATATCTGCATGGTACTGGATAAGAACACATGACAGATGGGCGAGACTGATAAGAGCGTGGTTGACAAAGATCGAGTCCAGGGACAGTGCCGAGGATAGATACGCGGCTATCTCACGGAAGCTGATACAGTGGTCCCAGAGCTGCAGCACACACTGGCGTTTCATCTTGCATAAGACCCCGTAGGTAGCTCCTGTCCAGTGGTGGGATACCTGGAACACAGCCGGGATCTTTTCCGGGACGGGGATGGAGAAGATAAACAGATCTGTTCGTAGTCAGCCTTGTTGCTCAATGAAGGAGAATAATCTGGCAAGCCGCGGGATGTGCAATAAATAGGACTTACAGCGATGCCACATATCCAATGCATTATCCAGTTGAGCAACGGTGGGCCTTTCAGCATCAAGCCATTGCGAGATCGGAGTCGCCCCCTCCATATCCTCACTCAGCCAGAGCTCTCGCCATGCCTGCTTCACCGTATCGCTCGTCCAGACGTCATTCCAGCTTCTGGACGATTCGAAATACGCATTCAAGTCCACCAGCGCCTGAGTCGCCTCCTTGACATGCATTCGATCCAGACGGCCCATGCGCGCGCACCGGACAAGCGTAGACAACACAGGAAGGAAATTAGCCCGGATATCAGCATCCGTTATACTCCAAGCCCTCTCGACAATAGCCGAATGCAGACAATTCTGGAAGATCCCATGCGTTGGGTGTAGGAAATCCAACCCCCACTGCGGCAGGATTGTAAGGGAGTGCACGTTATGCTCGACCTGGAACCGGGGTATACCAAAGTCATTGGCGGATTCAGCGATGATATGCCATCTGATTTGTTTCAGGTTGTTTACAAGGTCTCGACGGCATGCAGAAACGCCACCGGGCTCATTAGGCCATGTCCCTGTATCCATAGCCAGGACGTGGAGTTCGTTGCTGCTATCATTCAGCTGTGTGGAAAGCGTGCGTGTATTGATTCTTGCATCCCCGCCCTGGCCGAAGCTGGCTAAATCGCCAAAGTTGAATGCGAGGGGAGCCCAGGAGCTGACTTGCTGGCTGAGGTCGACGTCCGCAATAATGGCGTCTGCATGCTCGTTGAGGTACTCGGTTGCTGCTTCGAGTTCGCCTCGGTCTCGTCGTCGCCAGTAGGGTTGCAGCATACTGCTGGATCGTAGTATCATTTCGTCTAACCACCTGGCAGTGACGGCGTCAACTTCATTGGATGCCTTCCAGGACTGCCAGAGATGCGTTCGGCCCTGCGATATAGACACCGGATATCGTCTCATATTGCGTCGGAGGAGGCGAGGCAGTGTGCCAATCCTAGCAGGGAACGATACCAGCGGATTGTCATGTAGAAAGCTGTTTCCTGTTGGTTTCTGGAGCACATCAAACCAGTCTTCTGAGATCATTGGTGGCACAGGGACCTCATCTCCGTTAAGGGTTGCTCTTATAGTCGGGTGGAATCTATGGTCGTAGGTCCATTCGGCACTGTAGACCTTGTCTACTTGAATAAACAGCGCCCTTGTAACCCAAGGATATGGGATCCATTCATCCGGTTGCTCTGAACCTGGTATACTCCACCCAACCTGGATTCTGATGTGTGGGAAAACATACTCCCCTCGCAGAAGGTCACTATCTGATCTGGCGTTCTTTGCGTACCAATATTGAAACTGGACAGGGCGGGCACTTCTCAGGGTTGAGCCAGAGACAACATATCCTCGACGATTATAGCAAACAACTTGTGACTGTAACCTGCCGGCAAGACACTGGCGCTGCAGTGGCACTCTCATGCGTGCTTCAGGAGTGGCCTGCCTATATTCATAGACAAACCGGTTAATAGAAACCCCATTGCTATCGTATTCCTCCCGGGCTGTCAATCCCATGTCACTTGTATACGTGTTGATTGCAACCAAGCAGTCCGTTTGGCTTGGCTCCTCTTCATAAATACCTGAATATTGATATAATCGACAGGACCCATCCTGCTCGGAGTGCATAAAACAGGTAAAGGCACCATCCAGCGTATCAAGGGCAACGCGATTCCTTTCGACTGTTACTGTTTGCCCTTTGGTCGACTTATAAAGCGAGGATATTCTACCTCGACCATGCAACTGAGCCAGATTAGCAGCGAGGAGAAATACCGAGAATTGAACTTACCAGGACAAGCGGGAGTATAAGATCCTGTAGCAGTTTACAAAATGACCATATATACGTTAGACAACGTTTCGCCGGCCACGATAGGAGCAAGGGCTGTGTGCGAAGCATATAGTCCAGTTCTCGCTGGTACTCGGGATCAGCGACTAGCGAAAGAACCGTGAATTTGATACACGACTTGATCTTTAGATATGCTCGGAGTAGCCTCGCTTTTATGGAGTGCGAGGAACCCCCTGGCACGTTTTCAAGACTGAATTGCAGGGACGACATCGGCTCGCTTTGGCTCAGGGTCAGCGTTGAAGACGTTACAGCTGCCTTGTCATCAGGGACAAGCTGAGCATAGTTGCTAACAGCCATGGCCAGGGAAGCACTCAGATCGTATCTAGCCAGCAATGCATCCAGTTCTCCGGGATTTGATAACTTAAACCTCGACCGAATCCACTCGGTCTGCGAGATGGATAGACGGTATGACTGTCCGCATGCCCGTTGGAGGAGGAACATACGAACGTCGGCAGGCAAAATATCCCATTCCTGCTCAATATCGATTCCAAGTAGAAGATGTCGGAGAACATCCTTGTGGGTGTTTGACATCAGTTCTTCCCGGTCCCGGGAACAGAATTGGAGCTGGCGTTTGATGCCTTCTGGGATAGAGAGACTGCCATCCAGACCCTCATGAACCAGTATCTCAGCGAGGATCGCGTGGTCGTGAGACAGGTCAAGGTAGTTCTCAGCTGTGCTTGACACCAGTGCTTCAGCGATTGCATGACACCTGCCCTGGAGTGTATCCTGGACCAGATCCAGAGGTGTGATGACTATTATATGTAGCGAATCAGCAGTCTTTTTGCTTAAACACCGGAAGAAAGGCTCTTCTGATCTGAGTAGAGAGCCTGCAGAGATGAGTTCAACCAGTATACGTCCTGACTCCCATAATCCAGCTACACGGTGTAGTAAGTCCGCAGCTTGAGGGAACGCTCGTACATAACTAGCCTGCTGAGACTGGCTTCGCGAGCGAAGTATCTTCATAACCTCAACCCCAGGCTGCATAGCCGGATCAATCCTGTACCGCAGGTTCAGAGGCATGGACACAATCCTCTGAAAGGCACCAGCCAATGTCCCTTGTGGGATTTCCGGGCCTGGATTCAGGGTGCTGCAGGTGTATACAGCCTCGCCGATATTACTATCATTAACCCCCGTAGATTGTCCTACGTTCGCCTTGAAAAATGACAAGATCGCCGTAGTCCAAGTGCCAGCAGCCAGGCCGATAACGCCGCCGTAGGGAAATCCATCCGGGATGAGGCGCAGCAGGATGCACGTCATAAAGCTGACCGCTGTGCCAAGGGCCACTGGACCGTCTGCCCGGTGTCGTACGTATATCCTGCTGTACTGATACCAGAGGAGTCCGCTGTATGCGCCGATATATGCTAGGTACATCTGGGTGGCGCTGCGGGAGGACTCAAACGACCACATCAAGGCAGATGTCACGGCCAGTCCCCAGATGTGCAGGAGACTGTACTTGAGGAGCTTAGACCAGTATAACGATCGGCGAGTGAGTCTATCGTGAAGGATTGCTTCGTGAAGGGACGCGAGACTGGAGACCTGCTCGGGTGTATGCCGGTGCGCAATAGCCCATAAGGGCTGAGAAACCGCGTCAAGGATCACAGCGCCCATGAGGTAATACGCAAGCCCAAATCCTACAGCCAGTCGAAAGGTATCACTCGAGACCGACAGACCGACTATGGATTCACCGGTGAGCAATGCAGTCCATTTGTCCATGAGTGCGAGAGCAAAGAACAGCAGTCCGCCCCAGACTTCCTGCCCGGAGTGGACCCAGTGTAGAAACGCGCTGTGCAGTTTGAGGCCCTTTTGCATGCTCACTAAAGTCTCGGTCGCGGATTTGAGCTGCAGGTTCCATGTTGGACTGTAGGGTAGAGGGAGCTGCGTCCGGGTATATTTGCAGTACCAGGTAAGGAGGAAGATTGTAGCTGGATATCCCTTGGCCAAGCGCTTGACGAACGGGTCTGAGGTGGATTTCGACCAGGAATGGTAAGCACGGTCCTTCTTAACACAGTTCCAAAATGTCTGGCGTATTGTAAAATACGATGGCATCTTTTCGTCGGAGACAGCTGGTAGATGTGTTCGTTGATACCAGCCAACTATCTCCTGCTCGGTCACGCATGGGATGTCGAAATACCAATTATTCCACTTGGAGATCACTCGTCGAGCAGCAAATAACAATATCACTAGGAAGAACGCCAGCAGGCATGGATAAATGACGATGTCGTGGTGCAGCCACGTCGTGAGCAGGGGCGAGACGAGAAGGATTGGAACGCATGTCACAATCACCACACGGCCCTAATCACGTTAGAGTGGTCGCTATCCAGGAGAGGTTTACGTACCGATTGAAATTGATGGCCGGGCATCTGATAGATCGACAGCGTGGATAAGACCATCAGGTATGTGGTCAAGAGAATCAAATACACGAGGAATATTACACCATTGCGAAAGGAGTACGCGATGCTAATCCCAGTCAAGGTGATGATGCCCACTATTAGGACAGCTGCCAGCCCAGCAACGAAACGCGTCATCACAAACATGCTTGTTGCGGGAAATGCCATGGAATAGAAGTAATAGCTGCCCCCAGAACTGATCCAGGTGCCGAACGCGCCGCCTAGAAGCAATGCCACCATGAGCGCTG
Organism: Aspergillus puulaauensis; assembly: GCF_016861865.1. NCBI lineage: Eukaryota > Fungi > Ascomycota > Eurotiomycetes > Eurotiales > Aspergillaceae > Aspergillus > Aspergillus puulaauensis. The sequence goes on from NC_054857.1 coordinate 1,187,605, forward strand.
CCGTTGCAGCCGTTTTCTCTGTATCCTCCATAAAGGCGGACAGGTACAGACCACGGCCAATCGTTGTAAGCAAAGTAATATCAATCAGGGCAGGAATGGCAAAGATGCCGAGAAAGGTGATGCGGTAGTGCAGCGGCGTGTCCTCCTCAGATGCGTCTGGATCCAAGTCAACATCCATAGAAGCATAGGCAGTCGGCAGCTCAGTCGTATCTTCATCCTGTAGAGGTGGCGGATGCCCATCGTGGTATGATCGGATTTGACTAAACAGAATCCTGCCCAGTTCGTTTGGCGTCATATCGAAGTAGGCATCGCACCGCGCTCCCACTGCGTAGAATTCAGCAAAGCATGCTGCTTGGATATGGTGTAGATTGGGCCCAGGATTCCGGTCGAGCACCTCTAGGTAGACCTCGCCCAGGGCTACTTTACGGACAGCACAGAAAACAGACATGGCAAGGAAGTCTGCCTTGACATCGATACAAGAAGGCTTCAGCACAGTCTCCATTACCGCAGCCAGTTTCCCAAGGGTACTGCTGTCTTGTTGAATAAGAGCCTGTTCGATGCGGACACTGATCTTTTGGAATAGTGCAATGGCAGATTCATATTCTAGGGACGAACTGCTCTGGGTCTGGTACCAATGCAGACGGCCCTGTACGAGCTGCTCGGCTGTCAGCCTGCCCGCAAGATATTCCACCGAGGATGCTCGTCGAAGCTGGGACAGGCTGGGAGCGTCCAACAACTGATATTCACAAACAGCTTTAACTTTGGCAGTCAATGAGGTGTGATCGCACGTTGAGTGATTCAATCGTTGTGTCCATAGAAGTAACTCTGCTGGAGTAAGTCCTTCCAGGTCACCCATCTGACGACGAGACAGCCCCCATTCTGAGCAGAGACTTTTGTTGACTTCCGCAAGCGACATCTCTGCTATCAAACAGTCGAAGCGGCTGAATCCTTGGCTAGACAAGAAGGTGTGCAGTATTGTGCCCGTACGATCTGTAGTTTTGTTGGAGAGATATATATCCAGAGTCCCCGTAATGGAGTCAACGTCATACATCCCCCAGACCTGTGTCTCACCGCGAGTGCGGAATCCGGAGTGCAGACCAACCCAGACTCGGGCACTGTGCGTATCAGAAGCGCTTTTGGAAAAAAGATGGATCAGTTCTTGGATGCTGGAGTAGATAGCGGATGTGTTGGAATTCCCTGGTTCAATTTGCCCAAGCTCGCAGGCTATCTGGTCCAGCTCCTCTTGCTGCAGGAGCTCCAGAAGGCCCGACTCACGAAGACGTCTTTGGGCGTCCAAGAGCTCATTTATATCTGTTGGAGAGCAGTCAAGGCCCAGCTGGAAACAGCCCAGGCCGGTGTAGTCGACGCCCTCAGGGGATACCGAGAACGGGTTCACCTGCGCGTAAACGCTCTCGATGGATGGATTGGGTTTGCTGATAATTGTTGCTGAATTATCCCCAGTGGCGCCGCTTGTAGGGTAAATCATTTTTAACTTGGCGAGATCAGGAACAAAGCTGTCTAATATCCCATACAAAGAATCATGTCCAGCAGACTCTGGAAGTATCTTGGAGACATTAGTTCAACGTCAGGTACTACACGAAGATATACTCACCGTATCATTAAACCGCCAGTGATCGTGCGCCCTTGCTACTACATCATCCCTCAGCCAGACCAATGCAGACAGCGGCTCCTTCATTGCCGTGCGAGATGCAGCCATATCCGCATCCACCAGGGCAGATCCGGGACCGATCCAGCACATAGCAGTATTGTAGTTGCACCATTTCAGTGTCCGGCGCACAACAGCATGTGGGATAGTAACTTCGTCGCCAACTACTTCCCACATGGCAAAGTGGCAGCTACCTGCAGGTTTCTGGCCAGCCAGCGCCCTCATGATAGACCGCGTCTTCGACATCTGGAAGTAGTCCTGGTGGCTTCCGTCGGGAAGAATAGTGCCGTTTTGGAAAACGAGGCCTTCAATGTGACTCATGTTGATGTCGTTGTATTTCTCGTCAGCGTGGCGTGATATCTCCAGCCAGACGTCGAGGCCGATATAGTTGATGTAATCAACCAAATGATTAAGTACGACGGGGTCGAAGTACGTCTCCCAATTTGTGAGAACGATTCCGTGAAATGGCGTCTGCTGCGTCTCATGATTCTTAAAGGATGATGCCAGCATTTGGGTGACAATCGCGAGTGATTCAATAACTTGGTCATTGGTACTGCTGGACCTCGACTCGAAACAGCTCCGTATGTCGAGTCGACCGAGTATATGCGAAGAGCTACAGTGACTGTGCACTGCACTTACGACACCCGGTTGCAAGGGGTCGACCACGATGGCATCCCATTGTGAGAGTAGGCGTCCTTGTGCTGGGGTAGGAGGGTCCGCAATTTCACCCAGATACACGCCGAATGTCTTGAGGCTTGTGGGATCTGTCTCGCGCGAACGAAGAGGTTGCGCTGTCTTCCATAGGGAATGTAAATAGCTGATAATTGAATCAGGGGCTCCTGAGCGCTTCCGCCGTCGCTACAGGGGCTGATATCAGCATTCATTGCGGCAATGAGATGGGACAGGGCATACCTTCAAATGCGCGAATGTGGCTCTCCCAATGACGAATGAAATATATAGCCCGCCTATAACTACGGTGGTAAGAATGAAAATGGCCAGGACCTGCTGAATGTCAGATATGCTGAATGTGAGTATGGCTGCGACCCAAACAGACGACAACCTACCTTGCCTGGCCAAGTACTCAGCATCCCACGCCATCCGACGGCATGCAGACCTAAATATTCGGCCTCCATTGTGGTAAACCTAGATCTTGATGTAGGCGAATGACTGGAATAGCTAAATCCCCTTCGGCGATGGAAATTTAGAGTCCGCCGGCAGTGACGGTGGGATATTGGTCTATTCCTATCGCATTACTCACAAATTCTACAGATTTTCATATTTACAGATCATTATCCCAATGCAATCGAGGCGCCGCTCACGGCAGCCTCTGCATGAATAACAAACGGCCATATAGCTTGGCAGATACGGTGCCATTTGCGGCGAAGCCACAGCTCCAGCTCTCCAGCCCTCCAGCCCTGCCAGCCTTATTCATCAGTAGAAATCAACGGAAATCGCCAAACGCGGCCAGACTACAGCTCTGCCCTGTCGGGGTCGACCCAACCAACTCCTGATCCAGGCCCAGAAGCAGCCGGTGGTCATAGCACGTCCAGATCGGATCTGGCGATGACAGCCCCGTCCCAGGAATCAGGGCTACATCCACCGGTTTCGGAGTCCGGAGTCATTTTCCTGGATGTTCTCGAACGCAGCGTTGGATCCATCTTCTGACGTCTGGAGATGTGACACGCCATCGGTGGTCTAGGCAATGGGATTACTACCAATGCCTTGATTAATCGTACGGCCGTGGCTTTCAAATCCCGGGTGCCACACTACATTCACACGCCCTCAGATACGTATTGACGTTGTGTCTGTGGCCGAAAATGGCACTGAGCCTATCTTGATGGCCAGACCGGCGGACGTATTCAACACTCATTATTGCCCCTATCCCCACCAGCTGGCTCTGTCTGTTAATCACATTCTATCTACGCCCTAATCATGACTCCAGTTTGTAATTCGCGCTGGAGCTCCTCCAGCTCCCTCGAGCCAATGTTCGACCTTTCCAGCTCCGATACAGATCCGGATTGGGCATTCGAGAACGTATCGCCACCGCTTGGAGACGGTGAAGACGCACAATATGTCCTTGTTACAGGGGGACTCGGGTATATTGGAAGCCATACCTGCTTGGAGCTCTTAAAGGCAGGATACAATGTCCTGATCGTCGACGATCTGAGCAACAGCCACTACCACGTCTTCCACCAGATACTAAAGGCTGCGCAGGCGCATTACAGCCGTGCTCAGACCGTATGCCCCAAGGCAACACTATCGATCATTGACTGCGGCGACATATCCGCAATGAGGGATCTGGTCAATGCGTATTCCCTAGGACCAACAGCTCCTGGAAAGAGTCGATCCAGGATCATCGGCGTCATCCACTTCGCTGCCTTCAAGCAGGTGGAGGAGAGCATTCGCAAACCGTTGAAATACTACCAAAACAACATCTCCGGGCTGCTCGGCCTCCTCAGCTTCCTGGAAGAGTACAACATCCGAACCTTCATCTTCTCCTCGTCCGCCAACGTCTACGGGTCCCAGGCAGCAGCCGGCCAGCTGCTCCGTGAAGAAGACTGTCTCCACGAGGCAGAAACGCCCCATCCCCCAAAGTCAACTCTGTCCGAGATAACAAATACCTACGGGCGCACCAAACTCTTCGGCGAGGCTATCCTGGCCGATCTCGCCCGCGGAGATCCCTCATGGGGCATTGTCGCCCTGCGATACTTCAACCCCATCGGCGGCGATGCGTCGGGCCTCCTAGGAGAAGACCCCAAAACGCCTTCCACAGCCCTGGCCGCAGCCATGGGCAGGGTTATTACCGGGCAGAGCCAGAAGCTCTACATCTACGGGAATGACTGGAACACCCGCGACGGAACTCCGATCAGGGACTTTATCCACGTTAGTGACTTGGCTCGGGGACATATTGCGGCCCTGGCAGCCGCCAGCGAGAGAGGCGTCAAGGAGAACTTTCGCACGTTCAATCTAGGGACCGGATCTGGGTATTCGGTGTTGGAGTTTCTTCATACGCTCGAGGCCGTATCGCGCAAGTCTATCTCCTACCGTATTGTGGGGAGAAGGCCAGGCGATGTCATGTCCTCTGTTGCTAACACGGAGCGGGCGGCGCGAGAGCTGGGCTGGTGCACGGAGTTGTCGTTAGTAGATGCCTGTGTGGATCTGTGGAATTACCTCGATAAGAAGAATTTGCTGGGCTAGGAATAGTGGCTGGTCCAGAGTGATCTGGTCGAGTTACTTGTATGTATTCGTTGCTACGTGACTTGATATAACTCATTGAAAGGGGCTTGCATATTGTAGCATATTTGCTCTCGTTACCAGGGGCTGGGAACTCAGCCCCTATGCGAACAGGCTGGAATTCCTCCTTAAAGCCAGTTTCAGCCACATGCAAGGCGGTTTATATAGCCCGAACAGACGCTGCTGTATTCAGTGGTAAGGTGCGCAAATCCAGGTTCCTACAGTATAGCTACTTCTTTCAATATTACCATATCTTTATCTCTCATGTAGACTAATTAAATACTGCTTATTATTCCCGTTGCTACTGAGAAATGCTCGCAGCTGTGTTTGGTTGCAACCGGGACCGCCGCTCGACGCCAAAGAATGAGAATGTCACAATGACCACCGTGCACTATGTGGCGTCGACCCGGGCACGGTCGACGGAGGAATTCGCTGCTTCTGAATATGCAAAAGCGGCACTTTGTGTTGGGCCCATCATCGCGCAATAAATGGCAATTGCCTTACGAGCCTCAGCCCTAGCCCTAGGGGTGCCGGCCACCAAAACATCCATCTGTCTGTTTATATGTAGGACACTGTGCAGAACCCGGACAGACTGGTCGAGTGCCTCGGGTTCAAGGTTGTTTGGAGATGCCTGTGGCGTCTCGGCGCATACCTAGGAATGAAGATAGCAGATAGCTCATTCCTGTAGCCTTCGCGAGTCTCTTGCCTGCAGTGGCAGTCAGCAGCAACTTGGATAGAGAAATGTATTCCCATTTATAACCAGCAATTTACCCTCATTCCTTCCGCCTGAAGATCATCAGCCGTGACACTTCGTTGCCGTATCACAGATTATTGTGTACTGCGTTGTCCATTAGCATTGTTCTATCGCCACCAGGTAGCAGGTAATGCGTTAACTCGCCATGGGGATCAATTACTCGACAGCTCTCCCCCAGACAAAACCTCTCCCTTCCATGTCTGCTACTTCGCTATCAAGCACCGTTGTGCCTGTTAGCGCCTCTACTTCCAATATCTTCAGCTCGACTGTTCCCGCCATCAAAGCCACCACCAGCACCTCCAGCACAGCAGCGCCCTCGTCCACAGTAATTGAGACCCGTGGTAGCTCCGCGCTCGCTGCTGATATCCTGGTCATTGCCCGGGACTCCACCGAAGCGAACGTCGCATCTTCCGGTCTAAACGCATATGGCATCCCATTCACAACGCTGCTCGTCCCTCAGGAAGGCGTGCAGCTGCCAGACCTAGACTCTGCCGCTGGAGGCAAGTTTGCTGGAGTTGTGATTTCCGGAGAAGTCAGCTATGACTACGGCAACGGCACCTGGGCCAGTGCCTTGGCTCCCAGTCAATGGTACCAACTATACGCCTACCAACTTAAATACGGAGCCCGTCTGGTGGAGTACGATGTGAGTCCAGGAGAGAAATTCGGGACCAAGGCAGTGACAGGCGGCTGCTGCAAAGAGGGAATCGAACAGCTGGTTTCCTTCTCCGATACCAGCGACTTCCCTACTGCTGGACTTCGCACCGGGGCTGGGGTGAGCACGAAAGAGCTCTGGCACTATCCAGCAGAGATTGTGAACAGCACAACGACCAAGGCTATTGCCAAGTTCGCGAGCAACCAGGTTATCAAGAACGAGACAGCAGCGGCGGTGATCAACAACTTCAACGGGAGACAGCAAATGGCATTCTTCATATCGCTTGATCCGACATGGAATCCAACCTCTGCGTACCTGCAGCATGCATGGATTACGTGGATTACGCGTGGTCTGTACGCAGGATATCGCCGCGTGAATCTGAATACCCAGATCGACGACATGTTCCTCAGTACGAGGATCTATAAAAGCGAGCGCAACTTCCGTCTCACCCCGGCGGACCTCGACGGCATCACCAGCTGGCTTCCGGCTGTTCGGTCGAGATTGAACCCAGGCAGCACCTATTTCGTCGAGGTTGGTCACAACGGAAACGGCAATATCGAGGCAGCGAGTGGGCAACTTGGCTCTCATCGCTGCAGCGGTGGTCCAATCCAGATCACAGCCCCAGCTGCTACGCCGCCTGAGTTCAAAAAGCCGCTTGGGACTGCTTCGAACCTCTGGCCGGAAACGCCTAATTCGTTTAACTGGAGCGATGCCTGCATGGATGCTGACGAGCTGCTGCAATGGTGGAAGAAGAACCTTAACGAATACGCCCATATCTCGCATACATTCACGCATCTGTCCCAGGATAATGTCTCCTATTCCGACGTCAGTAAGGAAATCACCTTCAACCAGGCCTGGCTGTCCCGAGTAGGCATCTCGTCTGCAACCCGGTATACGTCCAACGGCATCATCCCACCTGCCATCACAGGACTCCACAATGGCGACGCCCTGCAGGCCTGGAGCGACAACGGTATCACAAACTGTGTAGGCGATAACAGCCGCCCTGTTCTCCGCAACCAGCAGAATCCTATGTGGCCGTACTTCAGCAGCGTCAGTGCCGACGGGTTTAACGGAATGCAGGTGAACCCGCGGTGGGCCACGCGTATATACTTTGACTGCGATAGCCCAGAGTGTACATTCCAGCAGTGGGCTGATGTATTCTCAGGTACTGGGGACTTCAATAACCTCCTTGAAGCGGAGAAGGAGTCTGCTATAGTCAATCTCCTCGGTCTCTACCACGACAGCTACATGTTCCACCAGGCAAACCTGCGTAATGCCAATTCTGCCTCTATCACCGTCGGTAGCTCTACCGGTCGATACTCGATCTTCCAGGCGTGGGTAGAGACTGTTGTCCAGGAGCTGAGCAGGCTTGTGACGTGGCCTATCGTGTCAACCACACATCAACAGGTAATAATTCCCTAATCAAGCGTTAGGAATATAGCTGATATAGATTTATCCACCCCAGATTTCCGATAGCTTCCTCCAACGCTACAGCCGCGACCAGTGTAAATATACCCTTACCTACGAAGTCTCAGGCGGCCACATTACCGGCATCACCGTCACAGCGAAGGACAACCAATGCAGCGCAGCGATCCCTGTCACCTCGCCAGTTGAATTGGACAGACATAACTTCGCCACTGAGCAGCTTGGTAGTGATCCCTTGACTGTCTGGGTCGAGCTCAAGGGTGATCCTGTCAGTCTTGCTCTTGCTTCTCCGATTCCACTGTAGGGGCCGTAGTGTATATGGACAGTGTTAGACCATAAAATAATGCATTCAAACACACTATCTGGTATAACAGTATCTGCTAATTCTACCTACCCATCTGGTCCATAACCAACTCCCCCAGCGCCGTAAGCGTAGTCGACTCGGCCAACAGCGTCAAGAAAGGAACATCCACCTTGAAGGCCTGATAGAACCAGGTCCGAAACTCCGCCGCCAGCATACTATCCATTCCAAACTTCGACAGCGCTCTGGCCGGATCGATCTTGTCGACCTGCTGCAGAACAAGATTAGAGAACCGCTGCACAATCATAGCAGTGACGGCTTCAATGTCCGACGGCATATCGGAGCCCCCATTTCCCTTGAGAGCTTGATCGGCATCGCTGTCTAGGACTGAGGCGAGAACTGCTGCTCGTGGGTCATTTAGGGTTGGATTGCTGCCGCTGAAGCCGGCTTTCTGTAGGCGCTTTAGTCCTAGGGGTTCGAGGCCGGTCAGGACATGGCATGAGGCCATGCGATCATAGTCGTACGGCTTCTTGCTGCTCCACGAAGACGCCAGCGAGATGTCTATGATCTGCAGCAGCTCATCCTCGTTAATCGCTTGGATGCCCTTGCGCAGGAGAAGGGCTTCAATCTCCGGGTTTTCATGCAGGTATCCAACCTCTGAGATCATGCCCAGTCCGATAGAGATCCCCGGGAGGCCCTTGCTCCGTAGGAAGCGGGCGAAGACGTCCAGGAAGTAATTCGCGGCGCAGTAGTTTCCCTCTGTTGCAGTGCCGACGCTGCCGGATACTGAACTGGTCATTAGGAAGAAATCGAGATCTCCGGCCCGGTCTTCCAGTGCGTTGTACAGGTTCCAGGACCCGATGAGCTTTGGATCGATTCCCGTGTGCCAGTATTCCACCGGCATTCGTGTCCATAGTGCTTCCTGGGCATTGTTAGACATAATATGTAATAAGTTGATGGGTACTCGTACGTTCAGTCCCATTGCAGCTTGGATGATACCCCCAATTGGCCCTTTGGTTGCAGACACCGCTGCCTGGACATCGGCGTAGACTCCTACATCTCCTCTGACGACGACCACTTCTGCGCCGGACGACTGAAGGTCTTCCACGAGGAGCCTCGCCGGTTCTTTGTCGGTGCCACTGCGGCCGATGAAGACGAATTTCCTGGCGCCTTGCTTGGCCATCCACTTCGATATACTTCTACCGAGTCCGCCCAGACAGCCGACCATGAGATACGATTTGTCTGGGCTGAACGCTGAAGTGTATTTGCGAGACAGCGTCTAAACATGTAATAAGCATATGCAATGCACATTGCAAAGAACACACTTACCGGGACCAGGGACTCTCCATTCCGTAGAGAAATAGCTACCTTGCCCATTCGATTGCCCAGGCCAAAGTATCGGTAGGCCTGCGTTATCTCAGAGACGTCAAATACCTTCAAGGGCTGGATCGACTTGATCTTTCCTTCGCGGTACAGGGACATGGTTTCTGCCAGCAGACTATAACAGAGTTAGCACAAACATCCCACGGGCAGGGCGATACATACCTCGCAGCAACCCGATTAAGCCGGGGCTGGATCTCATCAGAAAGCTCGCTGAGATCGAACGCAGTAAAGGTAACATTGCGCTGGAACACCTCCATATCGAGGTTCCCAGCATCGACAATATCCTGCTTGCCCACCTCAACGAACCGTCCCCACGGAGCACACGCCCGCCAGCTATCATGCAACAGGTCCCCCGTCAGCGAATTCAGGACAACATCGACACCCCTCCCACCGGTAACAGCCAGTATATCACCCAGAAACGAAGAAGAGCGTGAATTGAAGATCCGCTCCCTTTTCACCCCGAACGTCTCGATTAGATACGCCCTCTTCTCATCCGTGCTGACAGTCGCGTAGATCTCAGCGCCGGCTAACTGCGCAATCTGGATAGCAGCAATGCCCAACCCTCCAGCGGCGGAGTGGATGAGCACGGACTCGCCGCTTTGGATATTTGCACGGTGACGAAGAGCATAAATCGCCGTCGAAAATACCAGAGGCAGAGTAGCCACGACATCCAAGTCCTCGGTGTCCAGTAGCTTCTGGCACGCCCACTCGGGGATCCGCTCGTGGGTGCTGAAATGACCGGGGCCCATGGCGACGATGCGATCGCCGACGGAGAGATGCTGAATACCTGAAGAAGCGACTTTGGTTACAATGCCGCTGCATTCGAGCTTGCAGGCGGCGTCTTGCGTGTTGACTTTCCCGGCGAGAGCGTAGAAGTCCTGCTGGAGTTAGCTGCATTTCATTTCTCTTGAACGAGTTCGTAAACAAAAGGAAAGGTATTGCCTACCTTTGCGTTTAGTCCGACGGATTTTACTTCAATCTCAACAGTCCCCGGTGCCAAAGGGGACTCATCCGTCGTTTCCTGTCGGAATGTAAGAGTATCAAATTGTCCAACACTGCCAATGCTAAGCTTTGCTGGTGAAGCATCCTTCAACGGAATGAGTCTGGGAATCTCATCCTGCTTCTCCCGGAAAGTTTGGTTCATGTTCTCCTCAGGCAGCATACGACTAATATGGAGGACACCATTCTTCAGGACATACTCGCAGTCAGGAACCGCAGAGTCGAGACTTTGGCGCAGCACCGCTGCAATACTCTTCAAAGTCTGCGGTGTTGGTAGAGTAATATCCAGATCTAGCATTGTAATGTGCAGGGATGGCTGCTCCAGCATCAAAGCTCTGGAAAGACCAGACATTAAGGCGAAGTCTGGTCGGGTGCCGTTGAGGGCGTCGCCTGCGGTCAGCCATAGCAGGTTAAGAGCATTGTCGGTGATGTGCTTTATGGAGACCATCTCTTCCGCTGTCAAGGATGCGAGAACAGGTCTGTTTAGCTCTATGGCTGAGATAACTAGCGTTTTTGGTGTGATTGTGCCTTCGGAGAGCTCGCCTAGGAGAGCCCGTCGGACAGGCCGGTTGAATATATGGGAGAGATACTGGGCCAGCGCAGTTCCAAGTGGGCTGTTATCTGCGTTTTCCACTATCAGGATGTCATCATGCGTGATTTCTGGCTTTTCCTTGTCATTGGGTGTTATTATCTCCAGGTTAAACCCTGTCTGAGTTGCGGTGCGAAGCGTTGTATATTCATCCAAGAGGTTCGATGGAGTCGACGCGATCCTCAAAATGGTACCATTTTCCTCCAATATCTGAGTCAACCGTGGAGACCATTCTGAGAAGTTATTCCCAACGATGACAAGGTCGAACTTATCCTTGTTGTTGAACTTGGTCAAATTATCCCCATCGTTGGCCGGTTTGGAGTGTACTGCCTTGAGGAACAACTCGCCATCGTCCGCGATATGGCTTTTGAAGTACGCTCTATACCGTTTGAATGCTGTGCCTTCGTGAAGAACATCCAAGAATCCCACAGTAAGCTCATCGCTGCCTGTCATGTCCAGGATCCGGAGTCTAGGGCTCTTGTGGGAAATGATATCGACAACGGCGGCCATCTGCGCTCCAGTCTGTTCGGACATGTCAGCCTGACTCGTTGTCTTTAGAATAAATGACTTACGCTTTCAAACGAAGATAGATACTGCGTTAACCCGTCACTGGTCATGGTCGTTACGTCGGGCTTCCACAGTACTCGAAGCATGGGCTCGCGCATCTCCTCATCAGACGCCTGGGCTGCTCCTTGATATCCGGTAACACGCACGTTCTCCAGGCTAACACATGGACGTTCATCACGATCATATAAACAAGCGTTGAGCATATAGGCCGAGAATCCTATCTTCTTTGCCGTGGCATCAATATGGTACGGTTCATGTGACGCACAGCTAGGAGCCCGAAAAGATGCCTCTTCAATGGACACCGGTACATGAGCACGGAGATCCTTGATCGTTCCTGATGTGCTGGCAATAATCCCAGCCTGCAGCATAACGTCAATCGTAATGGGGTGGACCAGATATCTCGACTGAGCCGCCTTGCCCGCCCCACCCCCCTGCAGAAGCTGTGTCTTTGACAGGGAGTATCGACCGACTTTTCCCCTCGGCGTCCGGATCTCTTCAAGTGCAGCGAATTGAGGTCCGTAGTTTAGTCCTACCTTGGTGAACTGTCCGTACCAGTTGCGGATTGCGAGGGCTTCGAACTCGGTCTTGGTCTCTGTCGGAATGATATCCGGTTTAACCAGGTCCTTTTCCTTGTCCTCTGTAATCCTGATCTTTCCGGTTGCATGGGCAGTGGACATCCCATCCTGGTAGCTCGTCACTTCGAACTCCCACCACGTCTTCGAACTCGTCGCCGCCGATAACGCCATACGCTTGAGGGTAGTGAAGATCTCCACGCCGGCAGCATTCGAGTCGGTAGATAGGACCAAAGCCTTAAGGATCCGGAACTGCCTAAGTCCAACTCCCAGTGCTGCATCAGAGACATTCCGACCACTGACTTGGCAGATCGCTTCAATGCCCATAGCGATATATCCGGCGCCTGGGAAGACAACAGTTTCATTGAGCTTGTGATCAACTAGCCACGGTACGTCTTCGACCTTCAGGAAGTTCCTCCAGATCGTCTGGACCCCGTCGCCACCTGGTCTCTGCGACCCGAGCAGATCGTGGTGGGGATGCTTGCGCTGCCGGAACTCGGTGCTTGCGCGGCACTCGCTCCATAGGAGTGTGTCGTAGCTCCATGCGTAGGGAGGGAGGTTTGGAATGACGTTTCCTTGCTGGTGAGATGGGTATTTCGAATCATGGACAGCCAAGGCAGTGATTGGGCTTTCGACGTAGTTGACTTGGGCGAAGTCAATGGAGTGGCCGTGGAGGAAGAGGTCTCCAACTAGGTTCAGCAAGCACGTAAGGCCGTTTTTGTTTCTGGTGAGGGCGGCGGAGTAGTTAAAAGACCCCGGTTTAATGCCTCGAGTTGACATTGTCTGCTTGATTGGGAGCTCTAGAGCCGAGTGTGGTCCGAGTTCAATCAAGTGGTACTTGGATCCATGCATGAGACCTTCCACTGCTTCGCTGAATAGCACGGGCGATTCCAGATTAGTTCTCCAGTATGACGGCTGGACCTTTCCAGTGACGGCCTGGCCAGTGACAGATGAAATCCATCGAGTCTTCCGGTATTTCTGGAGATAGTGCGTAGGCAGGTTGTCGCGCAGGAGCTCCTCATAGTCCTCCCCAATCAAGGCCATATGGTGGGAGTGGTACGCACGGTCGTTTGTGTTCAGCTTCCGTGCAAACACCCCTTTGCTCTGTAGGTAGGCGAGGATCTTATCGATTCCCTCGATATCGCCGCTGATGGTCACATTCTCGGGGGAGTTGACGCAGGCAACCCTAATAGACTCCGTAAGACCAAGGGCTTCAATACCTCTGTCCGCGGTGTCTCTATCTACACCTGCCGCAACCATTCCTCCTTTCCGATGAGCCAGAGCTGAACTATGGCCAACGACATAGCCCCGGTAGTACGCAACGATGATCGCCTCGGCTGCCGTCAAGACTCCAGCGGCATATGCAGCGGCAATCTCACCAGACGAATGTCCAATGACTCCTTCAGCCTCAATGCCCCATTTTCGAAGCAGGTCGACAAAGGCAATCTGGATTGCAGTACACAATGGCTGGGACCGAGTGACGTGGTTGATCTGGGACGTCTCCTTGGGGTCTAACAGGGCCTGTCGTAGAGACCATGACGGAGCATGAGGAAGCTTCTGCAGGACGTTATCCAGCTCAACGAGACTTTTTCGGAAGGACGGAATTTCCTGGATAAGCTCCTTGCCCATTTGGGCCCATTGAGCGCCCTGTCCTGTGAATACAAAGGCAAACGGCAGCTTGGTGGACGGCTTTTGTTCGCCAGTGGTGAAATCCTCCAGGCTCATGGTACTCAAACCAGCCTGCCCTATAAGGGCGTAACCCCTGCAAGGAAGCTTTGACCGGCGCGTGCCCAGGGTGTACGCTAGATCGACAGCATTAACATGTTCAGCATCAAGCAACGACAAGCTGCGTATTTGGCCCTCGAGCGAGCTCCACGAGTTTGCAGAAACCGGAAGGATGAAGGTGGACTTCATCTCCGACAGCGCCATCGAAGAAAGCCCTAACCGTTCAGGAGCAAAACTGTCGACAGACTCCAGAATGAGGTGGCTGTTTGCGCCTCCATACCCAAAGGAATTCACACCAGCACGAACAACCGGCCTCGGGACCAGCAGATTAGGCCCTGTAATCGGCCAGTCCATCGAGTTAGTAACAATCTTCACTCGCCAGTCATCCGTTTTGATCTTCGGGTTCAGCTTCTGCACCCCAATCGTGGGCGGAATGGTACCCTTTTCCATGGCCATCAGCACCTTGAAGACGCTCGAAAAGCCTGACGCTGCTTCCGAGTGTCCCAGATTTGTCTTCACAGAACCAACGTATAACGGACTATGCACAGGGCGCTTCTTAAAGACGCGAGACACAGCCTCTAGCTCAATAGGGTCTCCCACCGCAGTCCCGGTGCCGTGGCATTCCACGTAGTTCGTTTCATGGAACCTATGCTCCAGTCCAGCCTTCGCATACGCTTTTCTAATAACTGCCTCCTGTCCATCTGAACTCGGGAGTGTGATCCCGTTGGTCCTCCCATTAGCATTCACCGCTGAGCCACGAATGACTCCCCGGATCGGATCGTTGTCTTCGAGCGCCTTGCTCAGCTTCTTTAAATACAGCGCGCCGATTCCGTCAGCGCGGCCGTATCCATCCGCTGAGGTGTCGAAGGTGTGGCAGGTTGATGTGCCAGAAAGAACACCCGCCTTCATGGTCCCTAGATGCTGCTCTGGGGATTGAATCAGATTTGCCCCGGCTGCGATTGCGGCGTCGCATTCGCCGGCGTCGATAGCTGCGCACGCCATGTGGATTGCGTATAGGGATGACGAGCAGGCAGTATCTAGAACCACACTGCATCAGGTTAGAATACGTACTGGGATAGACAACTGAATAGATACACACCTTGGACCCGTCAGGTTAAATACATGACTGATTCTATTGGAAAGAATCGTCGTCCCCATGCCCGTCGCATGGTAGCGGTGGAAATACTCCGCATCCTTGGCCTGCATGGTGATGTAGTCGATGGTGAAATTGCCAACATAGCATCCAACATTGGCCCCGTCGATGTCCTCCAGTGTAGCACCGGCACTCTCAAAGCACTCGTAGCAGACCTCCAATAGCTTCCGCTGCTGCGGATCCATGTAGGTTGCTTCCAGATTGTTGATCCCGAAGAAGCTGTTGTCGAACTGCCGGATGTCGTCCTGGATGAAGTAGCCACCCTTGGTATTCATGCTACCAGGGCGCTGGCCGTTGGGATGGTAGAAGCCCTCGATATTCCAGCGTGATGAAGGGACATCGCACTGTCCAGATTGCTGCTCGATGAGAAGTTTCCATAGGTCGTCCGGGTTCTTGATGCCACCGGGAAGACGGCAGCCTGAGTATAACATGTTAGTGACAGATTAGGGAAGGGTAAGGATTCAGATAACCTACCCATGCCAACAATAGCAATAGGCTCCGGCTGGGGAGCATTGTCACGGTCGACTCTTGCCAATAGCGGAGGAGTCGAGGCCTCACTGCTGCTAGAGAAGCTATCGTCTTGGAGATATGGTGCCATGATGACTGGATTGATCAAAAATTCCAATGATTGCTCTTGATTTCTATAGTTATTTCTAATAGATCTCCTGTCTCTCTGTCAGTATTTGCGGTATGAGTGGGTTAACTTATATCCCATCAAGCATTGGTAGATAGGGCCTGGTAGGAACCGAGCTATGCCCGCCGCTGTCAGCTCCGATGCACTGGATACTCTGGGTTAGTCCGGTATACTCCCAAGTCCGGCGGACTTTTTCAATCGGACACTGCGTTGTGGCTTTCCGATGTCCGGAGGAATCCTCATTAACCTCCGCAAGACACGCCCGTCCTGATAGACTGGCAAGTGCATTGCATCTATATCATTTCAATCTATCAGACAGACAGCAGAGGAACTGAAGTCTTGCCCGCCTACTTCGAGCATCGTCATTTACCAGAAGAAATGGGCCAGCAAAAGTTTGCACTAATTACTGGGTAAATATCTTATATCCCTCGAGGCGAACAAGAGAAGAGGCTGAACCGTGATATAGGGCTGGAAATGGTGGAATCGGACACGCTCTTGCACTCGAACTCCTAGAGAAAGGCAAATACCTCTTCCAGCCTGTTGTGCTCTTCTTGCTCTGAATTCTCTGACCTCGTTGCTCAGACATCCAAGTCATCGCAACTCTGCTTCCCCATGAGAACGCAGACCATCTGCTCTGCAAAGACATCCACGTCACCCGCACAGACGTAACAAGCAACGAGAGTGTATCCAGCCTCAAGGAAACAGTTGAAAAGATCACTGGAGGCAAATTGGATATTCTCATAAACAATGCGTTTGTCTCCCAGCGCACCCCGCCTCCTCTCAGATACACAGCTAACAAGCAGACTATCATATAGTGGAATATGTATGTATTTACTATGTTGAATCATGCACGCTCTGCTCACTCTCCAGGTTATACCATGCCAGCAACAGACACCAACGCCAACGAGGCCGAGAAGATGTTCAGAGTGAACGTCTTCGGCCCAATGCGAGTCGTCCACTACTTACACCCCCTGCTAATCGAGGCCAAAGCAGTCATCGTCAACATTGGATCCATTGGAGGCGTATGTCCTTATGTATATGGAGCATCGTATAATGCGAGCAAAGCGGCACTCCATCATTACGGGAACACCCTGCGAGTTGAAATGCGGCCGTTTGGGTATGGTCCGGTCCTTTGATATGAATATGTCTATTGCCCTGACGAAAGTAACTGACGGAGCAGTGCCCGAGTTGTGAATGTTATCTCGGGCGAAGTGAGCACGAATATCTTGAAAAGTGATCAGGGGAGGTCTCTGCCATCTAGTAAGAACACTTGACTTGACCATTGCAGGGGCAGAATTCTAACCAATTCTGTCTTCTAGAATCCGCGTATAGCCCCCTGAAGGACGCTTTTCAGGCCCATGTTCAGCGAACGCCAGGTAAGCCGGTTCATTTTCCATGCATTCCAGCACAGAGTTAACATAGGCATATAGATGCCATGACTCCTACTCAGTATGCCGCTGGGGTGGTCAAGGAAATCCTGAAGCCATCTCCAGCTGCCTGGTTCTGGTTCGGTGCTTCTTCTGGCATGATCCGGTTCATTGATGCATTTCTCCCTAGGACGTTCTGGGTGAGACTCCCACCATTTTTAGGACTACGGTTTAAGCTGACTGGTGGGTAGGATTGGATGTTTGGGCGCATGTTCGGCCTTGACCGGCTGGTTGGGACGCAGTCTGGTTCGTAAGACCGGCTTGAAGGAGACGGTGCTGTGTGGTTATTCTGTTTCTGGTTCTATCTAAGTAGGACAGATGTCTGCTGTATCTCGTAGCAATGAGTATCAGTTCTACCCATATGAAATCGTTCGTGCCTCCGTCAAGAAGTATCCGTATGCCAAATCAATTAATTGCATTCTTATCAACATCTAGAGTTCTAAGCAGTTTCCTTACCAGACTAATCTATTCGAGAACAAACTACAAGAGCAAAAGAGATGCGAAAATGATCATCGACGGAGTAGCCCTAGCCACCGGTGCCGGTATGCAGCATAATTCATCCACGTCCATGCGCTATGCCCGTTCTAGGGAGAGGCTCCGATCGTATGACAGACATTTCCAGCAGCCTGGAGTAGCCTGTGCCGCTGAAAGACGGAATTCCGATACTCTGCGCCCCGTGCGAGCTGTGTAACCGGAGCTGGCTGCCTTTTGGATGGCCTGCAATGAGGCTTGGATAATCCCTGCCCGGGATTCTTAATTCCATCTAGTAAGCTTTTCATACTCTTAATTCTATAGATAGGTTCGTCATCCTCAACTCCGGGGCTGCGCTTCTCATGTAGCACAAGCGGACGTCCGATACGCCGGTCCAGGTGGATGCCAACACTGCCCACTGGTATCCTGCCACTTTTTGGTTCAGTTCACAGTCATTCTATACATTATATTCTAGTTCGATGTGAGAGTGCCTTTCTGGTATCCGCAACAATCCTCGAAAAGAAGGCAACTTCCACCTACCCACGTCAAGGCAGCCCAGATGGAATCCTCAACTATCCTCCCTCTGGTCTGGTACTACCTCCTCACTATCTTTATCGTGAGCCTGGTCTACTCGTATTCCCGATCATGGTATCGCCTTCGTGACTTCAAGGGCCCCTGGCTAGCTAGCTTGACAGAGGGATGGCTGTTTGGAAACACAACAAAAGGCGATCTGCACATGCGCCTGTACGAAGTTAACA